>NC_050573.1:44238982-44939575 GCF_011100635.1 Trichosurus vulpecula | reverse complement strand
CCCGGTTTCAAGTCTGTTTCTGACACATATTGTCTGTGTGATCGTATACAAGTCACTAAAATTCTCTGTGCTCTAGGAAACTTTCTAAGATGCAGAGAAGGTGCCAACTTGGGGGCAGGGAGAGAGAGGGGAGGGAGAGAAAGAAAAAAGAGAAAGACAGAAACAGAAAGAGACAAAGAAGGGGGAGAAGAGGGAGGGAGAGAGATAGAAGGAGAAAGGAGAGAACTGAAAGAAAGAAAAGGACAGAGGGAGCATGGAGGGAGGGGGAGAGAGGGAGAAAAAGAGAGAGACAGAGACAGAGAATGGGGGATAGGAGGGAGAGAGAGAACTGAGAGAAAGAAGAGGAGACAGGGGGCAGGGGAGAGAGGGAAGAAAAGGGAGAGAAAGAGAGAGAGGAAGAGGAAAGTGAAAAAGAGATAATTCCTATTTCGTTATGATAATATATCCATTCTTTGGTTCTTTTGTAACATGGCTAATATGGAAATGATTTTGCATGATGGCATATGTATAATCTATATCAGATTGCTTCCCTTCTCATGGGGGAGGAGGGAAGGGAAGGAGGAAGGGAGAGAATTTGGAACTCAAAATTTTCAAATGAATATTAAAATTTTTTGTTTCCATGTAATTGGGAAAAATAAAATTAAAATTAAATGTAAAAAATATCCATTACAGAACTGAAACATCTCTCTATTATTTTATACATGTGTATATATTTATCTTCTATTTTAATTTAATTCTGAAAACACTTATTAAGCATTTGCAGTGTGCTAGCTGAAAGGCAATGTAGTACAGTGGGTAAATAGCCAGCCTCAGAGCCAAGAAGACCTGGATTCAAGTCTGGCCTCTGGCCTGTGTGACCCTAGGCAAGTCATAGCCTCCCAACGGCCCTCGGGCCACTTGTTCAGACTCCATGTTGTAGAGAAGGTGCCAATCTTCATGATGGAGGGAGTTTCTTATACCAAGAAAATCACAGTTCTGATATGAGAACAACCACAAAATATGTCAGCACTGTGCCAGACTAGATACCAGAGATAAAAGACAAAAATGAAAACAGGCCCTGCCCTCAGGGAGCTTACAGGCAACTAGAGGATCTGGAAAAAACAACCTTGTAAATACAGTCAAGTCAATTGGAAGAGGGACTCAACCTGTGATTTCATTGATATGGGAATCTCCCAGATAAGGAAACTGCCTCTGTTGATGTAGGTACAAAATCATTCAAAGTATAAGACTAATAATCAATAACCCTAATCTGATAATAGCAAGCAATAACTCCTCTTATAAAGCCTCATCATAGCATACTGTGGTTTGAGAAAACAAAACCAAACAACAAGTATCGTTAGATCTTTGTTCCTACATAGAATTTCTTTTTTTAGGTCTTGGGAAGAACCCAAGGGATGGTGGTGCAGTATAAATATGCTTCTAGTCCATGGTGACAATAAGCACATTCCCTCCCAACCTTACTTGTTAACAAAAGCTTTGATTGCCATAAGCATCATACATATTAGATTGGCTAATAGGACAGAAAAGATAAATGACAAATGTTAGAGGGGATGTGGGGAAAATGAGACATTAATGCACTGTTGGTGGAGTTGTGAACTGATTCAGCCATTCTGTAGAGCAATTTGGAACTATGCCCAAAGGGCTATAAAACCATGCCTACCCTTTGGCCTAGCAATGCCACTATTAGGTCTATATCCCAAAAGAGACTGCCATGGGCAAAATCCAATTCTTTCCAAGCACAGATTAAAGGAATTAATTTAGGTGCTCAAAAGTTATGCCAAAAGGGGCAGAAGCTCTAGTAGGTACTACCAGGTTAGAACAGCTTCAAGGATGGGCACAGAGAAGAAAGACCTGAGTTCAAATGTGGCCTCAGATACTTACTAGCTGGGTGAACCTGGGCAAGTCATTTAACCCTGTTTGTTTCAGTTTCTTCATGTGTAAAATGAGCCGGAGAAGTACATGGCAAACCACTCCAGTGTCTTTGTCAAGAAAACCCTAACGGGGTCATGGAGAGTTAGATACAACTGAAACAACTTAACAATAACAACAACATAGAGTGCTTTACAAAAACTATTTCATTTTTTCCTAACTGTAGCCTTGGGAGGTAGGTGCTATTATTGTCTACATTTTGCCTGTAAGGAGACTGAGGCAGGTTGAGGTTAAATGACTTGGCCAGGGTCACACAGCTAGTAAATGTATGAAGCAGGATTTGAAGTCAGGTCTTCCTGATTCCAGGTCTAGCACTCTATCCACTGTACCACCTAGATGCTCACCCTGGGCGTTTCCTGGGCACCAAACACTGTGTTCAGGACTGGGGATACAAATAAAGAAGCAGAGACAGTCTGTGACCTCGCAGAGCTCACGTTCTGACCAATTCCACGCAAGGGAGAGATACTTTTATTAGAATGTTATATATTATAAAATAGATGGTATCCTCCATTAAAGTCAACCCCGATTCCCTCACGCAAGCGACATTGACTCTTGACAGCTATTGTCACTGGAGGTCCATCACATCCACCAAGCAGAAAAGATTTCCAGCATGGCCCGGGAGTAGCCTGTCATCTCAGGACTGTCCTGGATAAACTTGTAGAGGCTCTTGACCTGAAGGTTGGCTACCAGGGGATAGATACTACTGTGGCCTCAGTATCTCCTATGACTGTCTCATCCGGCACAAAGAGGTTTTGACACACGTCAATACGAGTTGGCCCCACGCCAACAAAATCACACTCTCGGATCCTTGAAGGAGTCAAGTAATCTATAAGCTTCTTAGAATCATACTTATTCATTAAAGAGATTTATAGACATCACATAAAACTCATTAATCTTACTGCTCGCATTCTTGTGGGATTTGGTTCCACTTCACTTCTAATGCACATGGGCTGTCAAAATAAACTTATCTAGATGTCAGAGAGGTACAGGCATTCACAGAAAGGAGCATTACATATCATTGAGTCCATCAACCCCCTCTTTTTTCCGGATGAGGAAACTGAGGACCAGAGAGGTTAAGTGATTTGCCCATGGTCACTTTAAGTCATCATTATTAAGCGGCACTTGAGTGGCAGTACATTGAAATGTTTCTGGAATTGGCCTTTTTCATCTATGGTGGGGTTAGTTGGCCAGAAACTCCCAATGGCTTCATGTCCTTTCATTCACGCTTTCAAGTCTAAAATACTAGCTCTAAGGTATTGGGGATTATTGTTTAATTAACCCAATATTGTAAAATAGTCAAACATTCAAATTGAGCTTTTTAAAAATATATATATATTATATCATATTATATTATATACATATATACATATACATACATACATATGTATATATATACATACATACATACATATGTGTGTGTGTGTATATATGTGTATATATATATATATATATATAAAAATCATGGTGGTGCAGTAGATGGAGTGCCAGTGCCAGGCCTGAGGGCAGGAAGATTCACCTTAATGAGTTCAAATTTGGCCTCAGACACTTCCTAGCTGTGTGACCCTGGGCAAATCATTTGATCCTGTTTGCCTTAGTTTTCTCGTCTATAAAATGAGCTGGTGAAGGAAATGGCAAACCCCTCCAGTATCTTGGCCAAGAAAACCCCCCAGTGGGGTCATGAGGAGTCAGACACAACTGAAATGACTGAACAACAGTAGCAAAAATATAATTATAATAAGTGAGCATAGTATAGTGTAGAAGGAGCTGGTCTCAGAGTGCAAAAAACCTGGGTTTAATTCTCACCTCTGATGCATGGCTGTGTGACCAAGACCATGTTCCTCAGTCCCCCCACGTACCTCTTGAGTATAAGCTGAAGAAAACAATAAACAAACAAAAAATAATGTAAATAAGTTGTGGTTTTTTTTTAAAGTATAAGTTAAAACAAGTTGACTGTCTGCTGTGGTAGGAGTTTTTTCACCAGCATTTCCCTACAGTGATGAAATCACAGGCTTGGATCAAATAATAACAATACTATTGATAATAATGTTGCCACTTGGATGAACAAGACTTTAAAAATTAAGAGGAAATAAAAAGCTTAATCTTAGAAGACAATAATTAATGACTTCTCTCTCTTCCCATATACACACTTTTTCTATATCATAGGGAGAGCTCAATGGACAAAAGGGCCTGGTTCCTTCAAACTTTCTGGAAGAAGTGCCTGATGACGTCGAAGTCTACCTTTCGGATACACCATCCCGTTATTCTCAAGATGTCCCAATGCGTACCAAGGCTAAAAGGGTAAGCAGCTGTATTACATATTTTTAATATATGTTCCAGTCTTTCATAATATGTTGTCTCATGCTTTTTTTACACATGGACATTTTACACTTGGGGGTTGGGGGTGGAGTGGGGGAAATGGACCACCTGAAACATTGCAATGTGTTCTTCTGCTAGTTGCTCGGTGTTGGTTCCTTACTGAATCTAAAATTTTAAGCTATATTTTATTTGCTTTACCAAGCAGTTCCATTTTAATTCTAATTTGGTCAACGTTTATTCATAAAAGAGCTTCCCATGTCTTACACAGACCATAAAACAGAAAGTATAATAAAATACAAAAGAATAATAGCTCTTCTTTATGGAGAAAACCTAAATTGATTTGGTGAGCAATGGTTGCTATTTGCTTGCCTTCCATCATTAAGGTTTATCAATCCCTCTCTAACATTAATATTAGTGTACTATTTCCAATCCTTCTTTTTATCTGAGATTACATTCGTGTTGAGTGTTTCATCTTTATTTGTTTCATCACTTCAAGTTTTCTATATTATATATTTTATATATATTTTTATTTCTTTGCTCATCTGCTTGGAAACAGAAGAAGAGTGTTCATTTCACACCTTAATAAGGCAATGTAGCCTTCACGTAAGTGAGCAACTGAAGATACCAATAAAGATACCAATTTAAGCTACCTTGCAAAAACTAATGCAGTAGTCTTAAGACTTAACTGTGGGATTCAGAAAAAGAAATATGTCTCAAAAAATCATTGGCCCAAAAATCTGAGGATGTTGCTTTTTCTCAGTTATAAAGCTTAACTGAATTTGTCATAAAACAAATTCTCTTGTGTCCATTCCTCACTACTATACTATAACAAATTCATGAAAAGGTCAACATTGGGAACATATTTCTTAATGAAGAAAGCATTTCTGTTTATGTAGAAAAGTGTTCCAATGTCTAAGGATTCTAAAAAGCAAAAGCTGCAGATTGCATTGTTAGCCAATCCCTGGGAAAAAAAGCACAGTCTATTACTTGTAAAGACTTTTATCCACCCCTCCAAAAAAATTCATAAGAAAGATTAATTCATGTGAATAGTTTAATTAAGTTGGCCTGGAGTAATCTCATAACATTAGCAACCTCAAATCCTGGCTTGAACTACCTAGAAATGTTTTCTTAGGCAGTTCCACTTCTGTACTACAAAAATATGATGATATATAGCCCATAACAGACATTAAAAAAACAAAGAAACAAACCAACCAACCTCTGGGAGACACTGAATAGTGTTTGGTTTACCAATGCAATGTTAAACTGTCATGGATGATGCAGCTCAGTGGATGAATGCATTAGGCTAAATACATGGTATCTTCAGGTGTACTTGGGATGCTTTACTAAATTGTTTTCCATTAGAATTAGGCCTTGATTTTAAATCCAAGGAAGCTTGAAGACCCTTGGTTAAATTTTCTTTCCTGTCGAACAAGGAACATTTCGTATTAGAATAAGGTCTGGACTGAAATAGTAAGGGCTGTGGGGAAAGTGAATTCTATTATGTACATTAAAACATGCATCTAACTGTGCAGATCAGAATAAAAGAATTCTATCGATGAGGTTCAAGGACTGGTGTTATATAATATTTAAAATATACTGAAACACTCTCAAGTCCTAAGCACTGAGAAAAATTCATCTTCACTTTGAAATAAACAAAGCACACTCTCAAAACAATAAGGGCCTTTAAGCTTTCTTTGATTGCAATTAAGGTTCATTTTAGTTTTTTTTTTCTTTTTAACCAATGTGCCATCTCCTCTCCAATATATACATATAGCACAGGAAATTGTGCAAAATGAATTCAAGGACATCAGAATTTTACATCATCAATAGTGTTTTTATTTTGTTTTGTTTTGTTTGAATACAATAGGGATGCCTTCGGGAAACTTTTGCTCCCAAGATTCAGTTGCTGGTACTTAGCCCATTGTACTTATCCTGGGCTAATTGCTATGTTAATTCAAAAAACTCAAATTATCATTTGTTGAAATTTTCTTTTTCTTTTGCCATTATTTTGCAAAACGAAATGTGGCAATTGTTCAGAACCATTAGGTCCCCAAAGCATGTGTCTTAACGCTTGGTGGCCGCTGTACTTTGGGAGGTGATTGCTTATGTGTAATTTGCCTTTGGTATATTTTAAACCACTGATAGAAGACGTGAGCCTCTTGGCCCCCTTTTGGTGGGAAATGGGACCTTAAGATGTTACCCCCACTGAATTGATGTTGTTGGCTTTCAAACATTCAATAAACTGTCACAATATACCTAATAGGTTCCTCCTGAGAATACAGGTACGTCAAGGAGAGCACCATCCCCCACAGTCCATCTCCATTCTGGGTCACCTCCGTCATCTATGGGTTCTGGTAGTCCTGGGAGAGGCAGGGAAAGGGCCTCGAAAAAGAAAAAGGGTCTGCTTTCCAAAGGGAAGAAACTTCTGAGAAAACTGGGTGCAGTGAAGTGATCATGTACTTCTGGACGACTTATAACACCTGGCCTATGTAATTTCCTTTCATCCCAAACTAGGGCTTTCATGACTCACTAAAGGACTTTCTAAAACCATCTCCTTTTTTCCCCTTCCTTTCTGACACCAGTAGGGGAAAAATGCAATTTTGCACTATGGTCTACTTTGACTGCAAGAGTAAAGTGGGCCTGTTTTTCTTTCCAACTCATTGTTGCCAATCTGCTCTGATTTCCAAAGTATGATTTGTGGGGGAGGGGGGAACCATTAATCAACAGGTGGATGAACAGCTACTGGGGTAGCCCACTCCCCACCTACAATATCTCATCTTTCTGCATTTGTTACCTGCCCTTAAAGGGATGACTTTCAAGTTTCTCTTTTTCCAAATGCTTGCCTCATGATGCGTAAATGTCACTTAACTATGGTCTTGAAATTCCTAGTTTATTCAGCCTTGATGTTCTGCCTTATAAAATGCACAGTGATTTGTACTGTCTAGTAAATATACAGTGTATACTTTGTATGTGTTCTACATTCAAATGTCTTCATTCTCATTGAAACACGAGTTTGAAATCAAATAACCTATTACTGGTTCCATTTAATGTCTGTAATTTGGGAAAAAAAAGAAAAGGAAAAAGAGAAGTTATTCCATTTTGATTTTGTTTTAGACATTGGCCTGAGTTCACAGATTGGGGAAAAAAAGAACTCCACATACACTTATTATAAAGTTGTCATGCCCTAGCAAAACACTCTATAAAACCTACTTTGGGCTACTTTCCTCCATGTAATGTCTGAGTCCTTCAACCTATTGCAAAGCAAGCATTTTTGCCCCTTCCGTGTTCTTCCGTAGCTGTGCAAGTTTTGGTTCAATCATTTTTCATTTTATTGATGTCAGTGTGAAATACACGGAAATGGGCTTGTCAGTGAGGTGTCATGTGTGCATGTGTGTCAAAAACACTACACCAGGCACAAAAGGCACAAGGAAGGCATCCTAGAATTCTGAGCCCCACCTGCTTCCATGCCCATTTTTCAGTATTGGCATCTGCTGAACAAAAGCGGTCTTACCAGTTGCTGGCCAATCTATTTGGCAGTAACTCTTTTGTAACTCTTGTCCCCTTGAAAATTGTTTTTACTGTTTATACATACTTTTCAGACTGCCTTTCTTTTGTAATTTATGAAAGGTTTATAAATGATCAAAGCTTCCCCCCATTGTGTCTTCAAAGAACTCGACTGTAAATTATTGTAAAAAAAGCGATTATTTGTGTGTGCTAGATGTATGAAATTCAAGACAACTACTGGCCTAAACTTGTGGTTAAACATTGTGTGGGTGTGTGCATGTGTACAGTTCATGTAAAATATTTATGTAAATAAAATATTTGATATTTTATAGACTGTTGTTGATACATTTCTTTGTATTTGTTGGGGGCTTGCTCATTAATGTTGTATAATTAAGTTGTGTACATAAATACATACAATAAAGGAAGGGGAATGCTCTTCCTTCAAGTCGAAACGGGAACTCTGAGTATGTCTAGGCATAACTGTGTTTCAAATATAATTAATTTCTTTCGTAATCCTATGGATTTTATTTTATGTGTTTAAAAACATTGTCCTTGGAGAATCAGTCTGTAGGCTTCATCAGACTACCAATGAATGGGGTCCATAACACAAAAAAAAATATTAATGCTGCAAGGATTTCTGAAATGTGCACTCAATCAATGCATAGTCATTGTAAGAGATCCAGCTAAAGACCCATAAATGCATGCATAATTAGCAATTTATGTTTCCCAGGACAAGTGACACAGAAACAAAACTACCCAGAGGATCAGGGAAGAGAGAGCAGCAGGGGATCAAAGAAGAGCTCCCTTGGGCCATAGCCATGGACCTGCCAGCTGGGAGCATCTTTTTTTCCCTTGTAATTTCTTGATAATGGGGTGTGAAAGTCAGCAGTTTCTATGTTTTTGAAGAGCTACCAGTGTCGTCTTAATTTTGGCAACCCAGCTGAGTCAAAGCCCCAATCACTCTGCCTTAAATAAGCTCCGATTAAAGGCAATTGTGACCAGAAACCTGAACAGGTGCCTCTCTTTGCATTGTGGAGTGATCTGGTACCCAACTACCAGGATGTCAGTTAAGGTCTGGGTGGTTGAACAGAAGCAATTTGTTGCTCCATCTGAAAACATCCAAGAAGAGATTTGGTCTTAGCTCACCTAGTTCAATTTATGCTACTAGGAAGTGCCTTCCCCTAAGGTCTTTATATAGTGGGGATGAAGGGTAAGCCCAGCATTAGGTCATAGAGGATGATTGTTTAGGACAGCCTAGATTGGGGGATGGGGGATGTGTGGAGGGGAATTCTTCACTCAGAAAAGGAAGAATTCTTTTAGTTCCAAGAAAATGATCATATATCTCTAATTAAATGAAATACAGTAAGCATTGAGCAAATCAAGCAAGACACTGTTGGGCACTTGGAAATAAAAAGAAAACATTCCCTGCCCTCCAGGGATTTATATTCTACTGGGGATTACATGTAAATAGATATTTACTTACAATACTAGTAACTTGGAGGACAAAGCTTCTAATAGGAGATAGAGAGGAAGAGATTTGAAGGCAACCAGGAGTTCTAAGAGGTAGAGGTGAGGTGAGGATGCATTCTAGACATGAAGGACAACCTGGGTTAAGGTATGGAGGAAGGAGATGGAAGACAAGTTCTGTAGGCAAATAGGCCAGTCTGGCTAGAACATGGAATGCATAAAAGGGAGTGGTGTGTAATAAGGCTCATATGGCTGTAGATAATCTTCCAAAGTTCTTTCATAACTAGAAAGGCTTGGGAAAGGGAGAGTGGACTTCCTGACTGGCCTCAGGTGCTAACCAGAAGGTTGGGCCAGGGATGAATGTAATAGTTTGCATCAGGTATGGAAAGAACTCTTAGCCATTTTGGTTCTGACTCCCTAAAGCAATCCATGCTACATGTTTTGAAAGGTTTGTCCCTGTCCTACATTTTGGGGCTCAATTGTTTGCAATTGGGGACTATCCTTTGAAGCCCAACTCAAATGTTGCCTCGTCCCAGAAACCTCCCTAGTTCTATCTTGTCTGGAATGTGATCTTACTCGCACCTGTCTAATAAACTCAAGGAATGGGATCAAGGGCACATGTAGAGGGTTGGTTGGACTTGGTAAGGAGGACCACATCTTCATCAGAGACCAATATAAAGGAGGACAGAATGGGAGACAATGTCAAGGGCTAGAGAGAAGGGGATAACATGGAGCTCCTGGTGAATGGTCTCTAGGTGTAAGGATTAGTGAAACAGAGTGGACAGGAGGTTTAAGGGATGAAGAGAAAGTTTGGAATAGTGTCTGTGGAAGGGGAGTAGAGAATCATTGTGGGAGTTTCAGGGGAGGAAGTTAAAAGGATTGATTTACTACAGCAAGGCCTCAGTTGACATTAGATAACACGAATAGCCTCTGAATTGGTCTTCTGGCCTCAAGTCTCTCCCCACACCAATCTGTCTTCTACATGGCCACCAAAGTAATTTTCCTTGCTTAGCCTATCCCTACAGATCTAATCATATTACTTCCTTACTCAACAAACTCTAGCAACAAACTATTGATTCAAGAGTCAAATATAAACTCCTTGTTTGACATGTAAAGCTTTTCATGACCTGGCCAAAACCCATCTTTCTAGGCTTATCTATCATACATTGCTTCGCTTCATATACATTCCAGTCCAGCCAAACTGGCTAAGCACACAGTCCTTGCCCTCAAACAGCTCACAATCTGCCTCTTAGAATCCTCATTTCCTTCAATGCTCAGCCCAAGGGCTACCTTATATGTACCTTTCATGATTTTCCCAGCAGCTACTCCGCACCTTTAAAAGGACCTTATATTTATTTTTGATCTATCTACAATGTACATATTGTTTCCCCTGCCCCCAACTAGACTGTGAGTTCCTTGAGAACAAAGACTGTCCCACTGTTGTCTTTGTATCTCTAGGACAGGGGCCAGTACATTGTATGCGGAAAAATTTATTCTTACCATGGTTTCGTAGGTGAACTCCATGCCTGGACAGAAAATTGTTATTTCTATATTTTAATCTGTGATGCAGAAATCCAAATCCCATTTTGTCATCTCATCCAGCTGTTCACTTCTTCAAACTTTATCTTCACTAGGCAAATGATTAAAACATCACACATATCCCTTTCATCTTCAATTTCTTTTTTTTGTGGTGGGAAGGCAGGGCAATTGGGGTTAAGTGACTTGCCGAAGGCCACACAGCTAGTAAATGTGTCAAGTGTCTGAGGCCAGATTTGAACTCAGGTCCTTCTGACTCCAGGACCGGTGCTCCACTCTGTGCCACCTAGCTGCCCCTCATCTTCAGTTTCTTGCCCAAGATTTTTGTAATCTTGGATTTGTGTTTTTCTCTCAAGTTGGATAAATGGGTTTCTTTGCTATTATGTGTATATGTCTGTATGTGTGTGTGTACATATTATATATATATGTATATATTTATATATTCATTGTGGAAATGTTATTTTATGGAAAGGGAGTCAAGCTTTGGATGTAAAACTTGGGGTCTCCTTTCCCCATTAAGAAATAGTCATGAGGAGTTTAGCTTGAATCCCAAAATTAATTATATTTAAAGGAGCAGATATAATAATTTTTAAAATTCATTTTATTTTCAATTCATGGGACAAAATAAGCATTTTCATAACACAGTACAATAAAAAAGGATGATTGCACACGAAACTACAAATCTACCATGTACAACTTGCTATTCTCTCCAAACATACAACAAATTTAATCCTGTAAATTTCTTTTTTCCCCTTCTTTTTCTTCCCTCCTCCTCCCCCACCCCTACCCTAGAAATGGCTACCACTAGACACAAATAGCTACATATGCAAAATTATTCTATACTTCTATTTATTGGTTCTTTCTCTGGATGCAGATAGCATCTTTCTTCTTATGTCCTTTATCTTTAATTTGTGCATTATAATAGTCAAAATGGCTTAGTCGCTCAAATTCATTCTTAAAACAATATTACTGTTAACTGTTACTGTATACAATGTTGTCTTGGTTCTGCTCATTTCACCCTTCACCACATCAGGCAAGTCTTTCCATGCCATTCTAAGATCATTGAGCTCATCATTTCTTATAGCACAGTAGTATTCCATCACAACTACACACCACAACTTGTTCAGTCATTCCGCAATTGATGGGGATAGCTGCAGTTTCCAGTTCTTTGTCACCACAAAGAGAGCTGCTATAAACATTTCATTCACATTCAGTTATAATTACTATTCGTGAATTTCTTATTCCATCTCCATCTTATTTTTATTATTTTCTTTCTCAGCCTCTTTTTACCCTATCCCTGTTACCTTATCTTCTTCCCCCACCCTCTCCCACCCCTCATTTCACCCATCCCTCCAAGAATGCCCCATCCCCTCCCCCACTCCCAATATCCATCTACACCCCCACTAAAAGTCCCTCCTCTACCCTGTCCCCCAGTTTTCTCACCTCTTTACATGTTCAGAAGACTTCTACACTCTTCTAGAAGTACACATCGTTTCCTCTTCAACCCTCATGAGGGTTGAAGGGTTCCAACATAACCAGCCCTCCACACAAACCCCACCTGCTTCCTCTGTTCCTCTTTTTACACCCCATTTTTATAATTGCTCCCTTTTACCTTTTCATATTCAATTTTTTGTAGAATCATCCCATCATACCCAACTCAGCCCCATCCTTTCTTTCAAACTACCTTAGTAATAATGAGTTTTAAGAATACTGATAACATATATGCATATATATGTATGTATATATAATAAGTAAAGATTTTGACCTTAATGAGTGCCTTATAATTAGTATTTAATGTTTTCCTTATATTTAGTGTATTTTATATCAAATTTTCCTTTGAGTTCTGGTCTTTTGTTACAAATACCCGTAAGTCCTTCAGTTCCTCAAAAGTCCACTTTTTTCATTCAGGATCAACTTTGCTGGGTAAATTAGTCACGGATGCCATCCCCAGCTCTTTTGCTCTTTGAAATATAATTCCAAGACCTAGGGTCTTTTAGTGTACAAGCTGCTAGGTCTTGCGAAATCCTGAATGTATTTCTGCAGTATTTAAATTGGTTTTTTTTTTCCTTGCTGCTTGCAATATTTTCTCCTTAACCTGGCAGTATGAAAGTTGGCTATGACATTGAGGTACATTTTTCTCCTGGGATCTCTTTTGGGTGGTGAATGGTAGATTTTTTTTTCCATTTCTACTTTACCCTCTTGTTCTAGAACTTCAGGGCAATTTTCCTTAATAATTTCTTATAAGAGTGTATCCAGATTCTTTTTTGATCATAACTTTCAGGTAGTCCAACAATTCTTATATTGTCTCTCCTCGATCTGTTCTCCAGATGAGTTGTTTTTCTAACAAGATGTTTCAGACTCTCTTCTATTTTTCTAATTTTATTATTTCATGGTATCTTATAATATCATCTTATAACATTCCTCTTGCCCAACTTTAGTTTTTAACTAGTTATTTTCTTCCTTAAGATTTTGGACCTCTTTTTCCAATTGGTTAACTTTCTTTTCATAATTTGCTTGGATTTCTTTTATTTTCCTAGTTTTCCTCAATCTCCCTTATTTGATTTTTTAATTCCTTCTTAAGTTCTTCCAAGTACTCTTTTTGGGCTTGTGACCTTTGAAGTTACTCTTTGGGATAGGAGTGGCTTTTTTTTTTACCTTACTATCTTCCTCTGATTATGAACTTAAATCTTCTTTTATAGTAAAGTAGATATCTGTGGTCAGGTTCTTTTTCCTTTGCTTACTCATTTTTATTTTACTTTATTTTGTTTTATCTTATTTTTAGCAGCTTATAATTATAATCAGGTTTTAATCCTGAGTTGTGGGTAATGTTGGCCACAGGTCCTCCTTCCTGTTATTTTCTGAATTCTGTCTGGGGGCTCACTTCAGGGACTCCTCTCCTCCCTTAAGTCACAATTAGGGTCCCAGCCACACTGTCCCAAAAAGTTCTTTCTCCCTGCAATACTGCATTCACCTGGCTTGTGCTCACTCCTCCTCACCCACAGCCATAGCCCGGGATTACCTCCAGTCAGCAGCAATAGGCCTGACTTCCAGAAACAGAGTGCGTGCGCGCGCGTGTGTGTGTGTGTTGGGGGGGGGGGGGGGCTTCAATCTTCAGCTGTCTGCTGTTCCTTAGCTGAAAGTTTGAGATAAAAGTTCTTAAAGCTGTGAGGTGAAATTTCTTAAGGCCATGAGTGAGGAGAAAGTCGGGGTGAAATTTTTTGAGGCCTAGTTCACTTCCCAAGGGAGCTCCCCTCAGGGCCTACTGTTTGTTGATTCAGTAGAGTCAGACTGGAGGTATCTACACTTCACTCAAACCAAACCTCAGCCCCTGGAGGCCCTGTCTTTTCTGATGTCCTCTCAACTTATCTTAGGAGGACAGTGCTTTATTCTTTTATTTTTGCTGTTCTACGTTCATGTAGTGGTGACTTTCTATTTCTGGAAGTTGCTGACTTACTCTGCCATCTTCCCAGAATGCCCTCCAGATAGATAGAATTCTAGCCTTGGACCCCCTCTCTCTAAGGAGAACAGAGTAGCCAGCTTCTGGCCCCAAACTCTCCTTGGAGAACAGTACAGGGAGGAGAAGCTAGAAATGTCTATTCTTACCCCCCCACCCGCCACACACACTTACTGCTCTTTACACATAAACAAATTTTCTCTGTGGTGTCTCTGGTAAATGTTAATTTCTTTTTCGGTAAGTGAAGGCAGATGGGGTGAAATTCCAAAATGATAAGAAACTGACAAAGGAAAATGTATGCTGCCAAAGAGGCCTACTGAGACTGACCTTATATGTTTAAATAGTTTTCATGAACCAGTTTGGAAAATAGATTACTACTGTAATGACAACAAAATGAAAAACAGTAGTAACATGCATAACTTTATTTAACTATAGTATCAGCTTAATCTCAAATACAACTGCAACCCTTATCTATCTTGACTTTAACATATTTACAGGAAAGTAGTATTTGGGGGTTTTTTGTATACAGCAATTCCTCAAGAAGTAAGACCACTGTGCCTTTCGAGTGTTAATTTGTTATTATTTAAGCGTACCAGTCTAAATAAATCAAAATACTGAAATTTTAATCTTTTAAAAAAATTAATCCATGGAAGCCCATTACCTAATCCGCAAAACTCACTAACCTCTGGTTAAAGACAGGCATATTCACGTATTGTCTCAACATTCTTTTTGCAATGAGAAAGCTCTTTTATGCATCTTAACGACTTAGACACTCTTAAGCAATTTGTATTGATCACTGCAGTGGGTCTGACTGTTCCATACTGTAGGGGGAGTGTGGAAAGATCAATGATCAGAAGAAGCACTTGATGCTTCTTGCATCAGAACTGGAAAAGTAAACTTGTACGTGTTCACATCCTCTCTCTAGTTGATTCAATCCTATGTCCCATGACTTGACACGGATGTATTGATCAGCCTCTTTCTTTGCAGCTAGCAAGTCAGTTCAAAAGCAAAGGAAGGAATAGGGGATGAGAAGGAAGGCAGCACAGGAAAAAGAATATGTACCACCCCCCCCCACCATGACACTGAACACAGTGCTGTGTTCAAATTTAAGACTGATATTTTGTATTATTATTGTTGTTACTTTTACGAAAATTAACAAACAAGAAAACTATGGGTTCTCTATCTTTTCCTGGAAAAAAAAACTGGATGCTTTGGTGCAGATTAGATGGGAAATGATCCCTAATTTTCCGAAAACAATGTTTATAAATCTACTCCTTAGGTTAAAAGACAAAAAAACCCACAGGACTCAGGGAGAAATATCAACAAAGACCAAGATACATTAAGGTCCTAAATGGAGTATCCTGTCGTCTGAGTTGGGAAGCAATAACACATGTGTTTTTAAATAAAACATGCAATGTAAAACTTTTAAGTAAACAAATTAAGAATATCCCCTATGCTAATGCTACATTGTTTAAAAGCAAAATATAACTAAAAGAATTTCATACCTTGACTCTACATCACAATCTTAGATATGACCCATTATTATATCACTACAACAAAACTATTTTCCTGTCTGCCAAACTCTGTGGGTCTCATTTTCCATACTGGCTGCTTCCCTTACTTGGGGGTGATTCTTCTTTGTAGTTCTATTACTCTGTCCCAGAGGGATTCTCACATGAGCCAGTGTCTCTTCAAATAGTATTTACCAATAAGTGTAAAGAAAACCCAGTTCTCCCTCAAGTCCCTTCCTATTCTGCATTCCATGTAGAAAGCTATTGTAATGGCTATGAAAAAGGTGATTCCAAGGTTCTTCTGAAAATCTCTTATCTGTGAACGAAGTCTGGAGGGTCTGGTATTCAAAGGTAGTAAAGACGATCTGACAGATTTTTACTGGGATGTCTGTGAATACTTTGGCCGACCAGGAGAGCCAGTTTGTGGGCATATTGGCATGGAGCTGGAACTCGAATGACACCCTTTGGTGGAAGAGGAAACAATTCAACACTTAGTTTGCTGACCATATTTGAAGCCCTTTCAATGTTAAGTAAAAGCTTACTGAGAAATGAGTCAGTCAGTAAGCATTTATTAAGCATCTACAATGTTGGTTCCCACTTTGAAAAACCACTTTCCTAATTTAATCTGGTCAACATCAGTAAATCTTTCCACCAAGAGCAACTTGCTATCCAGTAACCCTTGGGAGATAAATCTTTGGGTATAGACTGAGCCCAGGTCACACAGCTAGTATGACAGGACATTTGATCCCAAGTCTTCATGATTCCAAGCTACAGTCTTCCCTAGGAGATTACTGACCAACCACTGCTTATATCCAGTAAGTATAGATTTATTTACATCTTTTCCCATTAGAATGGGAGCCTCTGTCTTTTTTGCACCCTCACTGCTTAGGATGGCACCTAGTACAGAGAAAGCTCCTAATAACTGCTTGACTGACTTGTTGACAGCATTCCACCCGCCAAGCTTTCTTCATAAATTAGAGCTACATATAAATTAGAACCTGGTATAGCAAGAGTTCTTAACCATTTTTGTATCCCAGACCTCTTTGACAGTCTGAAGAAGTCTATGGATGCCTTCTTAGAATAAGGTTTTTGAATGCATAAGATTAAGGATATGCAACTACAAAGGAAACCAAAGTTTAGTGAAAATAAAAAAGTACTTTTTCCCCATCCACATTCATGTACCTCTCCACAAAAATTTTATCCACGGACCCCTTAAAGATCTGTGGATCCTAGGTTGAGAATCTCTGCAGAAGAGAAAAATACTTACAGTCCAGTTATAATATATGTAGCAAAGCTTGTAAGTTAAGCACTGTATTTGGTCAGGGTTCAGGTCAGTATTATCAAAGATCACATTATAATGTGTCGGTGTCACACTACCCGCCTTTACAGACTGGCTTATGATAAAGAAGTCATACCTGTAATTACAAGACACAAAAATGCCCATCTATTAGAAAACTGAGGAGTCAACAGCGCTCATTAATATATAGTGAAAGCTTTTAATTTGAGACTACGAACAACCATTTTACAACATTTCAAGAAGCATGAGTTAGTAGATGATAGAGGCTTACAGACAATAAAAGATGTCAAAATTGCTGCCAAAAGAATTGTTTTGCTCTTTAGACTTCAAACCTCATTCACTGCTTACAATGCTCTTCAGGAAAACAGTCAGATATTCAGTCAGTCAAGAAACATTTATTAGGTTCCTAATATGTGCCAGGCATTGTGCTAAATGCGGATTATATAAGGATGGAAGAAAAAAAAAAGCCAGTCCCGGCCCTCAAGGAGCTTGCAATCCAATAAAGGAAGAGAACACAAAAGGAGACTCATAAGGGAGGAGAGGGGAGGAGAGGAGAGGACTATGAAACCTTTGGAAAATTTAAAGGTTGGTACTGGAAAGTATGAATCTCAAGTTGAAGATTTGATTGTTAGATAAGTTTAAAGACTTTCCATTTAGTGATCTTATTCCTAGGAATATGATATTAGAAAATATACTTCAACATATGAATTTATCTTTCATCAATGAAAGAATTTTTAATTATTCTTATTTATTACAACCATCTACTTAGCCTTATGAAGAACTAACTTCACCATGGATAGCCAATGGGAAAAAAATTGTATCATCTAAGTGAAATTTCAAAATATAAAATTGTTTTGAAGGATTTGGGGGATTTTTAAAATAATGATGTAGAATCAATGTTTTAGTTACCAAAATTCAACAGAAAACTAAAAAGAGAGCATTACTGTCAACACTAGTGCTGAAGCTGAAAGAGATGTCATTTTAATAAACATAATTTGTATGAGGTAAGAAATCATGTAACAGCAGATCACATGTAAGATTTAACGACAATATATTTATTGGGAAAAAGTCGGTGGATTGAAAGGCAATGTGATTTGTCAAATTATGGCTGAATTACAACCATAGATTGTCTGTGGATAAAAGAGTTTGGCAAAAACCAGCAAAAGAATTCTGTGAGAAGCTATTGGCTATATAGAATTTACAATAAAGAATATTACACATTTCATTATTATTTGTAAATTGTGCTACATATCATTTATATCAGTAAAATAAACTTATGTACATACATATATTCATGATTCTTTTTTTTTTACAGAGAGCTGATTGTTAAACCTTTACCATCACATGAAAAGTTGTTAACCTCACAAAACAGTGAAAATCACTTTAGGGGAAAAAAGCCTTTTAAGATACTGACATAAAATCCAGGTGAACCAGGTTATTTTGAGAGCATTTGTAGATGAAACTGATGGATGGATAAAATGAAATAGTTCTGCCAGTGTTTTGTGGGATCTATTCTCATAGGCAGTAATAATGGAAATACCACATTTGAATGCTACCCCTTTTAATTCATCTAATATCCCATGTGAGAAAAATGTACTTAAGAGGGAACAGACAACCATATATGTATGTGTGTACATGTGTATATGTTATATTGTATATATACATAACATATTTAATATACATATAAACGCATATAATACACACACAATGTATATGTGTATACATATACATATACGTATACATTGTTAACCAAAAGTGACAACCCAACAAGAGATGGGTAGTAATTAGTTGGCTTCAGGGCAACAACATATATAATATACACATGCGCACACACACATGCACACACACACACTGATTGTAAGACTGGATCTCCTCATCTCACCCAGGCTGAAAACCTGGAGTAAGATAGGACCCATCTGTTTCAACAATCTGGCTAGCAGCTGCTGTGGGGGTGTAAAACCAACAACAGCCAGTTCACAGAACACTGCAAAAGCTCAGGTTCCTTTGATCTACTTTACTAAGGAAAGCAAAGTTAAGGCGTTAACAATCTTACTTCAATCCAACATACAAATATCATTCAGGGGAAAAAAGCCAGCACCCTGAACTTCAGAGCAAATACAAACAAATGACAAACATCAACAGACAGGCTGAATACAATTCATAGTTACCAACATCTAAGTGCAGCCCGGGGAACTCATAACAAGGGCTGGCCCAGAGTCATGCAATACTCCTGCTGTGGGTCAGAGCTCCAAAAAAGAGAAAGCCAATCTCTGGTTTTATATCTTTTTCAGGGTCAAGGGTGAGTCACACATGCAACTCATCCACGTGACTTAAATAGTCACAAAGAGGCAACTTAAACCCACGTGGTCTAAAAGCCTCTGATATCACAAACATGTCACTCAAACCCATGTAAACTAGGCTTTCCCTTGAGGCAAGGAGGTCATCAAGGACTCCTAATTTAATCAAGGAAATAAAGGCCAAACTCTTCAAGGGCACTTGGTTGAACTAAGTGCTAAGAGCTCATTTTGATTGTCAATACACCATCTGTAGCCACTACTGATTGACACAGGAATTTTGACCTGCTCTGTTTTTTTATCTAAACTGTTTCACCCCTCCTTGGGCAACCTGATGTATCCTCTTCCTTCCACTTGCTCACCATTTTCATTCCAAACAGTGTTAACTCAGAACTCCTTATGCTCAATCAATCTACCAGCCTCAGCATCCCAGTAGAAGGGAGTATAGGCATGTACCACCACATCTGGCCCTGTCCACGCCTACAGAGAACTCTAGGGAATTAGTTCAAAAGGATTGTGGTGGCAGAACTCTAAAAATCTGTCAAAGAAGTGAAACCTCCAAAGGTATAGAAAAGCCCACAGGCATTGTTTTTACCAGAGACATTACCAACTCTTGACTCATATGCCTTCATCAACTCTAAAGAAAATTATGAGACTGATCTATGATGCATCCAAGTAGACAACACTGAAGAAAAGCACAAGGAGAAAGCAGGCAGGCTTCCACAGGCAATTTTCTGCTGCACGGCCTGTCTTTACAGTCACATTATTGACAGAAAAAGAAGATCCTACTATTTATGTATTGATTTGAAGAAAACGCCTGCCTCAGAGAGAAAGAAAAAACGTAGCCTGAAGTCTTTGCTCAGACAAAATGATTCACCAAAATCAAGTCACACTGACAAACTCCAAAAAATCTTTTGATTACAGACATCAAGGCAAGGTGCTGAGCTTAGGAGGAAACGCTTGCTGTAAATGTTGACAAATGTCACAGATGAAGTTCTATTTTCTAAACAAAGATTGTAATAAAGAGGTTCTATGTAAGACTCTACAGATTCTCCTGGGCTGCACATGAACTAGCGTTTCTATATGTGTATATATACATATGTATATTTTAAATTTCTATCTGTCTCTATTCACATATTTATTTTTAAGACTGAGTTTCCCTATCTTGTTCAGGTGGGAAGGGCAGTGACTACTCATAGCTCAATCCCACTTCTTATTGGCACAGAAGCTTTGACCGGCCCCATTTTCAATCTGGGTTGATTTGTCCCTCTTTAGGTGATCCCCCACTGCAAGAGGCTCACCACGGTGATGTAGGACTTAGCTTGCTGAAGCCCAGAACTTACAAGCTCAAGAGATCCACTAGCTCCAGCCTCTCTGGTATCAGGGATTATAGGAATGTGCCACCACAATTGGTAGAATTAGTGTTGCCAAGAGTACTGCAAACAGTGCAGTCTCCTTGGTGAATTCTACAATAACGAGAGACAAATGTGTGTGTGTATTTGTGCAAAAATGCAGCTTGACAGTGAGCCCCAATAGGGTTGCCTTGGCCAAGTGCTACAGATGGATAATTGAGAGGAATCCAGTATTTTTAATGATCCTTCGCTGCTTATTTTGCATAGTTATGTCTTCCCCTTCTCCTGCTTTTCAATCTGAGGAAATAACGTTCATCATTTTCACTATCCTTTTCTATGAGCTTTTATAAACAAAGCTGTCTTCTAAGCTGCTCCTGCCTTTCATGGGCATATCTTTTTCCTTGGCAAGGAGATCAGGTATTTACTAATTCTGGAGGTTTTTAGGTAACTTTGGCTTCCTTATGACAATTGATTTCCATAGGTTATACTTTTGTATAAAGTTGTTATGATCAGTATAAGTATCTTTTCCTCCATCCATTTCCCCTTTTTTGTTATCAGTAACTTATTTAAATAGGTCAAGTTGGAGCTGTTTCACTTGTACACCCTGTATTTCTCATTTTTATTCTTCTAGTTTTATATCACTTTTGACCTTTGCTCTAACAAGCCAGTGGACTAATTACCCATTCAGGAATGACTTCCATAACAGTAACAAATCATTTCCTAACTAAGGGTAGTAGTGTGTACATGAAGTCCCTCCAATGAGGAGGCTGATGGATTTGCTTTTGCTCAGGTAGAGTGTCCACACTAAGTCTGGCAACAATACCATGAGCCCCTGAAGGCAGAGGGTTACCAGGTTGCTTAAGTAAGGATGTGTGAACCAGCTAAGAATGGAAAAATGGAACCGGTTAAAGCTTCCATGCCAAGCAGTATTGAGATCAAGCCCATGAGTGACCACTGAATTTCTAGCCTGAACAAAAAGGAGAATCTCAACCTAAAAAAAATACCCCACAAAATAAGCAAACAAACAAAAAACCCAAGCCATTTCCTATCTATTAACACATAACCAATTTCATCTTATGTGTGTGTGTGTGGGGGGGGTGTTATTTGGTGCTCACCATTCTTCAGCCCAATTCTTCCTAAAGCAGCCTGCTGACTTAGCTAAACTAGTCACGGAAAGCTCTTGCAAGGACCATATCAGAAAAGGATGTAAAGTCTTAAATCTATAAAGGACATTTCTTCCTAAATCTTCACTTTTATTTCCCTGTCACCATCCTGAAGCTAGACTATAAGGAAAGCTGAGCCCTGAAGAACTGACACTTTGGAATTGTGTTGATGAAGACTTCTGAGAGTCCTTTGGACAGCAAGGAGATCAAATTAGTCAGTACTTAAAACAATTAGCTCAGGCTACTCACAGGAAGGTCAAATATTGAAGCTGAAGCTTAAATACTTGGTCACATAATAAGAAGATGGGACTTAATGGAAAAGACCTCGATGTTAAGAAAGACTGAAGGCAAAAGGAGAAGTCAAGTTGGCAGAGAATGAGATGATAGATAGTAATACGAAAACAATGAACATGAACTTGGACAGATTTCAAGAGACAGTGGATAGAAGGGCCTGGTATGCTATGGTCCATAGGATCACAAAGTGTCAGACACGACTGAAGGACTGAATGACAAATCCTGGATTACAGCAAGGAGTCTTTTAAAAAAAATAGCCAGAGAAAATAAAATTGAAAAGACTGAAAATGACAACTTCTTAGATGGCTCAGATTATGCTCATATCCACTAAGTCCATGAATAATAACTAGATGAGAAAAGGATATAACACTTAAGAATTTCTTTAAAAGCACCATAAATTGGATCTCATTAGGTCTGAAAGAACAAATTAGTCAGGGTCAGTCAGTTGGTCAACTAGCATTGGGCCTACTATACCAGACACTGTGCTGAGCAGTGGAAAAGAGCTTAAGAGCTTCACATACCCCAACTATAGAAATCAGATAAGTCTGAATTTTACAAATGTATTAAACACTAAGTGGCAGAAGCAGCATTCAAATGGAGTTACAGAAATCAGGCGTGAAAATGACTCCCCCCACTTTACTGGATCCCCAATCTTTGCTCCTCCAATTTTTAATTGAACTTACCATTCTGGTCTGGTAACCTCCATATCAATGACTGTCCCAGCATTTGGATTTACAAGGTGTCCATTTTTCTCTACAAAAAATCTGGCATTCACTCGTTTCTTCACCACGATGATTACAAGTCTCAGGGTTAAAAAGATAAGAGATGGTACATTTCATTTACATGTCCTTGAAGTCATATCTTCAAAGCGTCTATAATTTCAAGGGAGTTGAGCCATTTGGAAAGTCTCACATGCTTCATTTAAAAGAAAAAAATAATGTAAGACCTCACTCCCCACTCCCACCCCCCAATGATAGGAAATATTTTGCCTTAGTAAACATTTAGATTCAAAAGGATCAAGCTGAAGACAGAATAGGTGAGGGGGTTACTACAAAATCAGTCCTGTAAAAGCAAGCAAATCATGTTGCAGCTTTAGTACACTGAAAACTCAGCAGGGTCACTAGGATTTGATAGTTAAAAATACTAATATAATCCTTGCCTATACTGAGGAATACCGCCCAGGCCAAGGGAGGTCATACTCTCACTGTTTTCTACCCAAGATGAACATTTGAAATACTGTATTTAAGTCTGGGTGCCATGTATTAGGCAGGACATTAGGAAACCCAAGGATAGACAAGAAGAGGTCAACCAGGATAAGGAGGTGACTGGGGCTCAGGCCATATGAAAATTGGTTGAAGGAACTAAGCTTGTTTAGATTGTAGAAAAGAAAACTAAGTTATAATATTTTCCCTTCCCCTTTAAGTAACTGAAAAGCAATATTGCAGGAAGGGGATCAGGCTGCTTCTTCTTGGCCTCAAAAATAATGGTTAGAAGTTGCAAAGAAACAGATTGTAATTGGGGTGGTAGAGGAGAAAGTAGTAGAGGAATAGATTAATTAAAAAAAATACTGCTACCTTGACATCTTTAAACAGGTAAAAAACAAAAATTTTTTAATGGAAAAATGTGATCTCACTCTGATATAAAGGAAAATTTCCTAATTGTAGCTACCCAAAGCAGAATGGACTGTTATGTGAGGTAGTGCGTTGTCCCCTCATATCTTCAAAGGGCAACTAAATGACTACATATCAGTTATTTTGTAGAAGGAATAATTTGTCAGGCATTTGCAGGCAGCTAATAAACATTTATTTAATATTGCTAAGTGCTGAGGATAAAAAAAAAATAAAAAGACAGTCTCTGACCTCAAAGAGCTTATATTCTAATGGGGGAAGACAACATATACATAAGGGTGTTGAAAATGGGGAAGGAGAGTTGATAATCAGGGGCATGGTGGCAAAGTCCAGAGGAGTCAGCAGCACAGCCAGGAACTGAACGAAGCGTGGCCAGCTTGGCTGGGCCTATACATAAAATGGAGGCCCCCAGGGAGAACTCACCAATAGGAGAAGGGAGCTAGCATGCAGGAGAGATGTTCTAGGGTGGAAAAGTCTCAGGCACTGGGGAAAGATATAAGAAAGAGAGATATCTAGATGAGATATAGATTAAATGGCCTCTGAAATTCCTTCTAGCTCTGAAATGCTCTAATTCAGCCTACATAAAGTTGGGGGAGGGGAATAAGGGACCTAATCCTATCAGAACCAACATCAAACTACTAAACTAAGAATTAATGTGTTGGGATATGAAACTGTGGCAAAGAGAGGCTCCTACTGCAGTTCTCTCTCTGTGGATTTCCTCCAACTTATCTTGTTGCCATATTGTTTGGAGATCACTGTTTGCATGTTCTCTTCCTCAGTAGACTATAAGCTACTTGAGAGCAGGGACTGTCTTTTTGCCTTTTTTGTATCACTTAGCATATACAGCAGTACATCCCTAGTGCTTGACACATAGTAGGCACTTAATAAATGTTTACTGACTGACTTCCATGACATTATGATACAAGGCCATGTAACATTCATCCAAGATTTAAATACCACACTCTCAGAGTACTCAGGGTTCTGACAAGTCAGTTAGTACAACCTGCTTCTGGAAAAGAGTCTCTTCTCTAAAATCTCTGACAGGGTGGGGATGGGATGGTTATATTCAAGTGTTTCAAAGGCAGCTGCATGGAGAAAATAATAGATTTGGTCTGTTTGGCTCCAGAGGGCAGAACCAAGGGTAATGGCTAGAAACTGCAAAGAGGTAAATTTTAAGTTCAAGGTCAGGAAAACTTCATTAAATGGCTGGTGGGATGAGCATTTATTGGGGATATTGGTGGGAAGTTTTTGTCTACAGATTGGCCTAGAAGACTTCTCTGGGGCCCTTCCCAGACTTTTCCGTTATTCTGGTGATGCAGCCTCTGCTTGAAAACATCCAGTGAAGGGGAATACAAGAACAGTGAAGCAACTCGTTTTACTTCTGGATAGCTCTATTGGAAAGGTTGGATGTATTTGTTTTTGTTTTCCTGAGATGAAGGTTAAATTTGCATTCAAATCTGCAACTTTCTGGTTCCATTTCTAGGACCAAGCAAAAAAATCTTCAACTTAATTGCCCTTCAAATACTTGAAGACAGCTAATCTGTCCTCCTTTAATTCTTCCTTTTTTCTTACTAATTCTCAATCCTTTCAATTAATCATTGTAAGGCATGAGCTCAAGTCTCTTTACTAAACTATTCCTCCTCCCTGGTGCTATGTTCTAGTCTTGCCAATCTTCTAGAGGACCTAGAACAGAATATTCTAGTGCATACTGTGGTGCAGTATCATTACATTCCCTGTTCTGGACCCTAAGACTGCCATTCAAATGCCACTCAAATTGAACATTTTAGAGAGAGCTGAATCATTCTGAAATGATTACATGCTTTATTTAAAAAAAGACATACAAAACCCCTACCTAACCTCTCTGAATAAGGGAACGCATCTTTGGTTTAAAAATCAATCCCACTCCACCCCTTTGCAGAGGTCAGAGGACCACAAGTGTTGTACATTATACACATTTTCAGACTTCTCTGATATACTGATCAGGTTATACTGATTTTTCCCCTCTTTTTCTTTCTTTTCTTCCTTTCTTGTCTTTAAAAACCACTATCTGTTACATGACTCTCTGGGAAGGGAAACTGGAAAAAAATTAAACCAATCAACTTGCTTTCCTAGGAATAAAATAAAGATGCCTGCTTTCCCCACTATTATTTGATACAGTTCTAGCCATGCTGAGTACAGCAATACAATAAGAGAAAGAACTTAAAGACATAAAGATAGGCAAAGAGGAGATAAAACTATTCCTCTTTGGTGATAGCATGATGGTTTACATAGAAAATCCAAGGAAAGCACTGAAGATACCGAGACAATTAATAGCAAAGCATTCCCTAAAGAAAATAAAGAGTAACTAAAATAGTTGGAGAAATATTCATTGCTCATGGCTGGGCCCTGCCAATATAATAAAACAAAGTCAATATAAAGTTGGTTTACAGCTGCAACGTTATACCAAATTATCAAAGTGTTGCTTTTTGTTGTTGTTTAGTTGTTCCAGTCATATCTGATTCTTCATGACCCCATGCAGGGTTTTACCAGCAAAGATTCTGGAATGGCTTGCCATTTCCTTCTCTAGCTCATTTTGCAGATGAGTAAACTGAGGTAAACAGGGTTAAGTGACTTGTCCAGGGACACACAGCTAGTAAGTGTCTGAGGACACATCTGAACTCAGGTTTTCTGACTCCAGGCCTTGTCCTCTATCCACTGTGCCACCTAGTGATCACTAAAGGGTTACTTTACATAACTCAAAAAATAACAAAATTCATTTAGAGAAACAGAAATCTAGGAAATCAAAACAAATAATGATAAAAAGGTAGAGATGAAGGGGGACTAGCACTGTCAGATCTGAAACTATATTATAAAGCAGTAGTCATCAAAACCATTTATTTAAAAAATAGAAAAGTACATCAATAGATAGACAGATAGACAAGGAGGAATCAGAAACAATGGAACTCAATAACCCAGTGTTCATTAAACATAAATCACTTAGGAAAAACTCCTTATTTGATAAAAACTGATAAAAAACCTATAAGGTAGTCTGGCAGAAATTAGTCTTGACCAATATCTTATGCCATATTCCACAAAATATCCAAAATGGTTATGTGACCTGAATGTTAAAGGTCATACCCCCAAAAATTAAAGGGAAGCAGATTATATATCATATGCTTCCCACAGCTATTGGTAAGAGATGTATTCTTAACTAAACAAGGGATAGAGGCAATTGCAAAAGAGAAACTAGATAATTTTGATTCTGTGAAACTACAAAGCTTCTGCACTAATGCATCTAGGATAAGAAGAAAAACTAATGGGAAAAATCTTTTTATCAATTTTATCAATTTCTCAGAAAAGGGTTTAGTATCCAAGTCAATATTCCCAGTCTAAATTGTGATTCTTAGCACTCTCTGCCTCCTTTATTCAGCCGTTTCCATCACTGTAGAAGGAGAAGGGATCTGCACAATACCAAAGGATCATTTTTAAAGTTCTGTTTCATGGGCAAGAGCCAAAGAATACATCATTGAGAGGCTCATATATTGGTGCTGAGTTTCTCCATATTTAGGTTGAGTCTCAGAAAACAGACTGCTGGGATCATACTGAAACCTCTGTAGAATGGTAGACTTTGCCAGAGTTTACTCTATCTCTTGGCATAATCTTTGAATTTTCAAGGTAACTAATATTCCACAATGAAACACTCAAAGAGGATTTAAAATTTAAAGTCTCCTTATTAAGTTGATTCAGTGGCCTAGCAGACTCTAGTTTAAGAAAACCTTTTTGGATCATGATTCATCTAATGTATTAGCTCTTTCTCCTGTGCCATCTGTAAACTTGATAAACAAAATATCAATGCCATAATCCAATTTTTAGGCTCACAGACTGAGAATGAGCCAACAGCATGTGTCAGCCAAGCTAACATGATTTAACATGCCACTGAGAGCTACAGCATCCAGAAATGAAGAGGTCCCACTGTCTATTAAACTCTGCTCATCCCATATCTGGAGTATTATATTTAGTCTTTGGCACATGTTTAAGAAGAACATTAGTAAACTGGAGAGTACCCAAGGCTATCAATCAGTATATTGAAGGGCCGTAAGTTTATGATATTTGAGGATCAGCTGAAGGAAATAGGAATTTGTATATTGGGGTGAGGTGAGGATAGGAGTGGTGAAGGGTATGAGATGATAGTTTTCTTCAAGTATTTGAAGGGCTATCATGCAGACGAAGAGCTGGACTTACTCACCTTGACCCCAGATGGCAGAATTGAAAAAAGAAACAGATTGAGGTTATAAAGGGGGCAAATTTGGGCTTGAAGTCAGGAAGAAATTCTAAACAATTGGAACTTCCCGAAAGGCAGCAAGCTGCCTTAGGAGATGGCGGTTTCCACCTCAGCAGAGATCTTTAAGCAAAGACTAGATGACTATGTGGTACAAATAGGAGTTAGTTAGGCAGCCACTGAGGTCCCTCCCAATTCGTAGCAACTGTCTCATTTAAGCCCCTCACTTTCTAGATAGAGAAACTATAACCTTAAGTGGTTAAGGGTCTGATCTAAGGTCACACATTTAATAGGCAACAGAGCTAGGCTTTGAAACCTAGTTCCTCTGAACCAAATTCAAGACTCCTGCTGTACTATATCAAATCTCAGAGGCAAGAGTGATATCAGAGAAGAGACACAGACACTGTTTGCAGGAGAGGGTGACTGGGTAATAAACCAAGAAAGGGGGCAAAATTCTCATTTTCATTGTTCTCCCCCCTAAGTAGAATGATTTTCAGGCTGGATCAGGGAAGAAAGCTGGCAGAAAGTTACAAAAATGTTGAACACTAGAGGTCCTAAGATAAACTCCTAGCATTCTACTACATACTTCCTTCCTTGTTAATTTGGTAATGATTACTCTTGAATCATTTAATCAACTTGAGACACCTACATGTTTTACTGCTTAGTCCACATCCTTCCATCTTGCTTATGATGACAGTACACAATGCTTTGCTGACATTTAGTTATACAACATATATGGCACTCTCTTACTCTGCCAACCTAGTACGCCTTCTTAAAAGGGACATGACCTGGTTTTTTGTTTTGCTTTTGTTTTATGAATCTATGCTGGTTCTGTGTGACCATAACTTCCTTTTCTAGATGTTCATAAGCCATCCTTTCAATTCACTTCAGAATTTTTCCAAGAGATGAAGTCAAGATCATCAGTATAGAATTTAGTATCACTTGCTTCCCTTTTTTAAAAATGGCACATTTGACCACCTCTCATCCTGTGCATTTCTCCCCCTAAAGTTGAACAATAATGGCTAAGTAATCATATCAGCTGGTTCTTGAAGTATTCTGGGATGTAGTCCATCGAGGTCTGGTGACCTGAATTCACTGAGGACTGTTAGGTATTTTTATACTATTTCTTCACTTCTTGGGTTTTAATTTCTCTCTATTTTTTGTCCTGTCCTTTCTAGCCTGAAGATCATTTTCCTCATTAGAAAAAAATGGAAGAAAAAGTATTTGCTTATTATCTCATCTGCCCCAAATATTGGTCTTTTCTTTTCTTGAATATCCTTGTCTTAGAACTTTTGACCACAGCCTTAAACAACCTTGGTATTTTTTGGTATAGAGCCTCAGTTACTTGCCCTTGTTTCTATCTTTAACATTTTTTGGAAACATCAAATTTAGCTGATTACTCTCAAAATTTGGTCCCTTTAGGTCACTTCTCACACTCTTCTTCATCAAAAGAGCCTGTGTGTTCATAGTTTCATTCCTGAGGGCCTCCTATCTGTCTTCGGCCAACTTTCCCTGTCAAAGATCTGGCCGTAAGATCCCATCTATTCTGCTTTTGGAATCCTTTAAAATCTGTGCTTTCAAAATTAAGGCATGCCTGGGGTTACTTGTGTGAATCGTGGCATAAAAACAGATGAACCAGGAAATGTATAATTGGAAGAGGATATGAACTAATTATGAAACAAGAACAAAGGATAACAGACTAAAGGCACCCGGTGCCCAAAGAATGTGAAAAGCCAGAAAGAAAGGCTTTGGTGTGCCACATAGTGCCGCTATGGATACTTTATGGTAAACAGATACAAATTATAAAAAATGAGGAAGCATTGACGGTATTGGAGTAGTTCCCACATCTATCACATAACTGATTCAATTTATTACTGATGTATTCAAGGAAAAAAGAAAGCTGGGTGTAGTTTTAACATGACTTTGGTACTTCCTGCCTCTCTGATCCACAGTTTTCTCATATGTAAAGTGAGAGAGACAGACCAGATTACTTCTAAAGGTCCCCTCCTGCTCTAAAAATCATGATCCTATTAATTAGAAAGTGGGAAAAATTTGAAGAATAAAATTAGCCATTATGGGAAAAAATAATTTATCAACTGCTTTGCTTTTGGCAGAAACTGGGCTTCCTTCCGATGCCAGAATAACTGAGGCCTCTGGTCCCTCATCACTACCATATCACGATTCCATAGCCAGCTTGTCACCTACTTTCGAAATCTCTCATCTATCTCCTCTTGGTTGGGTAGTCTGAAATTTTCTCCTATGATGCTGCTTGTGTTTCTCCTATTGATCCTTAGCAAGAATACTCTCGACAATGCTGCCTTCTTTCTTGTTTCTAATTTCCTCACAGGTACGTACACACACACACACACAACACACACACATATGCACACACACGCAGAGTGCATAGCTGCCTCCACTAATAATCCCTGCCCTCAAAGAGCTTACATTCTATTTTATTTTTTGTCTTTGTACTCCCACCACCTAATATAGTAATAAAAGCTTGTTGACTGAGTATATCTAAATTTGTAATCCTAACCTGCTTCTTAGTCTGTTTTTTTAAACAAACAAAAACATATAGCATACAGCCATATTGAAAGCACAAAATCCATCCTGCCAATGGCATTCAGTGGCATACCTAGGAAGCTGTGTTTGTCTCTTTCCGTCCAGATATGGAGTTAATTTTTTTCATTATCCATTCTTCACATATTTACATATAAATAGGACTCCTTATGTTTGTTTGAAGTGGGAAAAATTTGGTTCTCCTCCCTCACGAGCTATTTGATAGAATCACGAAAAGTAATGAGCAAATAACAGACACAGCAATGAGTTAATATGTTTAAAAAAAGTACAAAGGTGAGTCTATTCCCAATCTTCCATGTATGCACTGTGAAGGCATACTGAAGGGCTGCTGATCATTGGCTGGCCAGACACTGTCTATTTCTCTGGTGGCCTTTAAAAAGCTAAGTCTGCCAGCGCAGTCAAAGCAGGCAGCAGATTTGTGGTACAACCCCTGTGCCTCTAATCAGGTGAAGAAGGGTTAGGGGGTTCCTCTCTCTCCTTCTTCCACTAGAGTTTTAGTGTGGAGCTCCTTCTCTCTGTAGATTCAAGAGAGAACTAAACCTAGTCAAGAGCTGAGCTATGGAGAAGAACAGAGCCAGAAAGTCCAACAGTGACACTGCTCCAGAGGGAGAAGGGTGAGGACACCATTGGAGGAGAAGGGACCAAAGGGCACCAGAGATGTGAGCTGCCTCGGCCACATAGGCCCCCTACTTACACATGGGCCTCACCACTAGAGTCCTCTCGGTTTGGGCCCATGCTTCTCATTGATGCTCTGTATGTCTGCTCTAAGAACCTGCCCCAAATTAAAGGAGACATTTTGTAGCTACTGCTCTTACTGTGTTGTTTGCTTTGAGCTCATTGTCTAGGACTTATAAGCTTACTGCTGAGAGTTCATGAGCTATATTTTCAGGGTATAGACCCACAGGGTACTTTTGAACCCAAGGGAGCAGCCCCACTCTCAGTGATCCATGGGGCAAATGCAAGCCACATCCTTTCTATTGCCATACTTCTTTCTATATTGTGCTAACTTGTGTGAAATGCATCTCATCATTCCTATATTTTAAGTTATTGTCCTGAAATCTGAATCCCATTTCTTTTTCTCAGACACTCTTCTCTCTTGAGAAGAGCTTACCCTCAATCAGCAGCAGAAATATAAATAAAAAATTGCACACACTGGGAAAAGTTTTCTCTAACTGAATACTAGAGCTCACTTACAAGGGTGGGGAACACATGGGGCCCTCTAGGTCCTCAAGTGAGGCCCTTTGGCTAAATCCAAACTTCATGGAACAGAGCTCCTTAGTAAAAGGATTTGTTCTGTAAAATTTGGGCTCAGTCAAAAGGCCACACCCAAGGATCTAGAAGGCCACATTTGCCCTATGACTACAGGTTCTCCATCCCTGCCCTAGGCTATAAAAAGGGGAGACAAGCTTCAGTTTCCCTACATAGGGGGAAAAAAGCAGAAAACAACTCTGGGAGTAAAATGAATCCAGCAGTCCTCTTGTGTTTAGATTTTTGCTTTATGGGGTAAGAGGACAAAATGAGGAAGGGTGAGTCTTTCTGTTCCTTTATCCTGTCTCGTCTTTGTGTCCCACTGCCTATCTTTCAGGTGTCTGGAGACCTGGCTCCCCAGTGCCCCAACACTGTGAGGACCAGAGCACAGACCTCTCTATGTCCTTGGTCTAATCCAGTTGCTTTTCCTAGCTTGGTTTTTCTCAGTGCCAATTCCAGTTCCTCTGGAAGCACGTGTAGGGCAGTAATGTTAAGAATTCAAATGCAGTGGCTCTATGGTCCTTGATGGCGAAAAGAAGGTTTTATAAATATGATGCCAGAATTTTTCCATTTTTTCTATTGTCCCTTTTCCAGTTTCATTCTTAATTGTCCTTGGGATGATTTTGCTTAGTTGGGTCTCTTGCCAAACTTTAAAAAAAAATTCCCTCTAGTTTTATGTGGCAATTCTAACTATCTATACAGAGGGGAGAACTGGATAAAGAAAGACTATTGTCCATACTATAATGTGAAGTTCAATAGATAGATGAACAAGTTTGTGCAGCTATCTATCTATCCATCCATCCACCTATCCATCTCCCTATCCATCTATCCACCTATCTATCCATCTATCCATCCATCCATCCCGCTATCCATCTATCTCCCTATCCATCCATCTATCTATCCATCCATCCACCTATCCATCTCCCTATCCATCTCTCCATCCATCCATCTATTTATCTATCTATCCATCCACCCATCCATCTCCCTATCCATCCATCTATCTATCCATCTATCCTTCCATCCATCCACCTATCCATCTCCCTATCCATTTATCTATCTATCTATCTATCTATCTATCTATCTATCCCAGGCCTGCACAAGCTGCAGGTTACCGCTTATGGTCCTTGGGCTGCTTGTAGCACACTAAAGGATTTCAGGGGACCTGCGAAAAATGTAGAGGAAAACATCCTTTGTAAGTAGACGAAATCCTGTGGTGTGCCACGGGCCACAAGTTGTGCAGGTGGGATCTACATACACACACACACACACACACACACACACACACATCTAGGTCAGATATTGTAAATGGATGTTGAGCTGAGTCCAGAATGATACAGGAGGAAGAAAGAGAGTGGTTTAACTTTGGGCTTGGTTCTTTTCAGGACCCCAAGCTTCTGTATGAACCAAAAACCCATTCAAACTGGCATTCTTCTGGTGATGTTACATGGATGGCTGCAAGGCATTGAACACTATAGTCTCTGAAGAATGAAGTTGCAGTTCCCCCAAAAGGCAATGAAGAGGCAAGTACCAGCATGATTAAGCCGCAACATATTATAAACATAGAATTAAAGACAAGTATTATAAAGGATATTAGGGAAATAAGATGGCTGGGTCAGCTGGAGACAGCTGGGATTACACATGCTTGAATGGCACTCATGCAATGTCAAGAGGATACAAAGAAGGTTCCCAGCACATGTGATGTGATCTCCTGAGGAAGACGTGGATGAGAATTGAATAGGATGGGCAGGTATGAATGGATTGTCTTTAATGTTAGAGGGAATAATCACACCGATGAGATAATTAATTCATTGGAATACTGAAGTATTATATCCCTACCATCACAAGCCCTACTGCCCATGCTAGACAAGATTCCTTTCCATGTCATTCAGGGGTTCTTAACCATGTGGGGGTGTTATGGGCCCTTTGAGCAGTCTGGTGAAGTCAATGGATGGACAAGAATAATTTTTAAATGCATAAAACATGTAGGATTACAAAGGAAGTCAATTATATTAAAGATACAATCTTTCCCATCCCCCTTAAATCTACCCCCTTGGGGGGCCTGCAGAACCCAGGTTAAGAACCTCTGATATAGACTACCTTAAAAGATTAGTGGTAATAGTTTGTTTCAATAATCACTTTACAATTTACATGTGCTTACTTGTAAGAATAATTAGGAAGAGAATTTAGGTATCCCAATATCTGAGGTACTTCATAATCCACCATAGTTTGAAGCTGACCATCTCCTACACCATCCCGATACACAAATATAAACTTAGGTAATGGGCATTGTTTATTGTTTTTCTTCCAGGCCTTTAATGCACCTGAAAAGATACCGAGAAAATTAAGATGAACTATAACCTGAAAAAAACATTCTTGATTCCAATTGTGAGGCAACATTTGTTGATGTTGTTGTTTGTAACGTTGCTCAGTTCAAACGAACCTTTCACTGCTTGCTATCTTGGGGAGACAAGAAGGGAGGGAAAAAATATGGGGCCCAAAATCTTATAAAAATGAACGCTGAAAATCATCTTTACACGTAATTGGAAAAAATAAAATACTATTAAGGGAGGGGGAAAAAGCAAATAAACTAACCTTTCTTGAGATATTGGTAATTAAGTACTGAGAAACTTACTTTCTAAGCAAACCTTGAGGCCATCTAGAAACTCCTGCCCTGTTTTTTGAAAGAGGCAGCAAGAATACCACCTGTTGAGGGAAAAGAGTCAAATTTACACAAACTTGATTTTTCTACAATATAATAATAACTATAATGATTATAATGCAACAATATTATATAATATTCTACATTATAATGTAATGATGGTAATTATAAGTAGCATTTATTTATATGGGGCTTTAAGGTAGCTTAGAATAACTGTTTCTAGAAGACAAGATTGTATTTGAGGTTCCCATCTCATTGGAGAAGTTCAAAGGAGAGTGGACAGTGGGCTAGAAAATGGGTCTTTATGTCCCAACATCTATATTGCTCTATGCCCATTTCCTCTGAGGCAGCTAGGTGGGGCAATGGATAGAGCATGGGGCTTGGAGTCAGGAAGTCTAACACTACATTATCTCATTTGGTCTGTGTAATCATCTTGTGAAGGAAGTGTTAATAGTACTCCTATTTTACAGATAAGGAAACTGAGGCTCGCAGAGGATAAGTGACTTGCCCAAGGTCACATAATTAGTAAAAGTCTGAGACAGGATTCCAACTCAGGTCTTCCTGTTTGGGTCCAGCACTCTATCTACAGTATCACCTAGCTGCCCTCATATAGATATTATTTCTTCTCCTCCTATAATTCTACCTACATGAGACTATCTTCCTTCATATTCAAAGAGTCTGACTTCACTCATATGGATATACTTCCCACTTATACATATCACAATATCTCCCCCTTCCCCTATTTGCCTTAACAGAGGGTTTCATGAATTGTTGTATCCAGTGCCCTCCCAAAATCACACACACAATCAAAGCCTTTACAACAAGGGAGTACTTGTCAGAAACTTAGGCTGTGTTGGTGCAGGTTATTTCATTCTTATAAGGAGGCATCCAAGTAATAAATGTGGAACATTTTGTGAGACACTTTTTAGATGGATGTTCAAGTTAATTAGAAAAAGCCATAATGATCTGCTTTTGAAAAAGCTCTAACTTATCTAGAATGAGTGAAGTCTACAATTACCACTGAACACAAGCAACATCCAGCTTGAGAAAAAAACCCACATCTATCCACATTTTTCTTTTTAATTAATTTATTTTAAACTTAAATACACAATAAGAAAAAGTAACATTAAATAAATACTACAATTTAAACACAAAAGAAAAAAATATTGCCATCTGCACAGCAGAATATGAGAGGATTCAAAATATACAGCAAAAAATTTCCATTTCAAGAAAACCTATATAATAAGTACTACACACTGTGTTCAGAGCTGTCCATCCTTTCTTTGCTTCCTTGTAAGTTTTCTTTTGTTCTCTGCTATGCACTTTTTACTTTGTTCCTTTTACCTTCCTTCCTCCCCTGTCCTCAGAAAAGGCTACAATGAAGCACAGATGTGTGTGGATATAGATATAGGTAAACACACACACATATACACACATATAAACATACATACATACATATATATATACCTACACACACAAACATATATACACAGATATCTATATATACTTAGATAGCTATAATCATATTCCTATGTAGACATATACATTCACATGCATCTATGTAAGACCATACTATACTTGTTCGTTCTTGGTTTCTCTGAGGATGGATAGCATCTTCCTTCATAAGTCCAAGTTGTTCCATATTTTTCTAAGTCCACCAACTCATCATTTTCTACACCACAACAATATTCCAACCTTGTACTGTCTGGTTATTTTAAATAGTCTAAAATAATATTGATTAATACGGCTGACAAGTAGTATAGTTTCCCTATTTTTCTCTTTTGATTAAATCTATTTTAGCTTCAACTTTGTCTGAGATCATGATCACTACTCCTGCTTTTTTCCCTAATAAATTCTACTCCTAATCTTTACTTTGTTTGTGTGTATCTCTTATTTCCTAATCCTCCTAAACCCTTTATTTTATGTCTACCCATTACCTTGCTCTCCTGTTGCTTAATTTATCCCTTCCAAAGATCCCTCCCTTATTCTCTCACCTCCCCCTTGCCCCTTGTTTCTATCTGAACTTAGAAGACTTTTATAGCCTTCCATATATATGTTGTTTCCTCTTTATCTCATTCTTCTTAATCTAGACACCCTTCTATACTCTCCCCATCCTTTTCCCCCACCCTCTTATTTCTTTATAAATTTAGAAGACTTTTATTTCCTTCTAAATGTATATATTGTTCTCTCTTTAATTCAAATCTGATGTGACTAGGGTTCCCTCTAAAAATCCCTCCCTTATCCTCTCCCCACTCCCTATCCCCTTAACCTTTTATTTCTTTCTGATTTAGAAGACTTTTATACCCCTCTAGATATATAGGCATGATTCCCTCTTTAACCCATTCCCAATGAAAGTAACATTCCAGAACTACCAGCCTTCCCCATCTAATTCCTCTGTGTTGGTTCTTCTTCTTGTGCCTCATTTGTATTAGATAATTACAGTTTTTTTTTACCTTTTCCAAAATGGTTTTACTTTTTAAGAATCACATGATACTCAGGTCTACCCCAATCTTTCTTTCCTGCTACCCAATTACTAATCACAATCTTACATTTTACATTTCCTCATATAAAAAGTAAACAGTCTCACCTTATTATGTCCCTTGTAATTAGATGTGTATCTTATTTCTCTTGGATCTTGCATTTCAAATTTTCTACTGATTTCAAGTATTTTTTGTAACAAAATCCTGAAAGTCTTGCAATTCATTGAATGTCTATTTTTTTTTGTTCAAGATTATGCTTAACTTTGCTGGGTATATTTTCGGCCACAACCTCAGTTCTTTTGCTCTTCGATATATACTGTTCCAAGACCTGTGGTCTTTTAGTGTCACCACTGCTAGGTCTTGTGTGATTCTAATCATGGCTCCACCATATTTGTTTTTTCTTGTTGCTTGTAATATTTTCTCCTTGAGGTGGGGGTTTCAGAATTTTACTATGATATTCCCGTAGGTTTTCCTCATAGGATTTCTTTCAGGTAGTGATTGGTAGATTTTTTTCTGTTTCTACTTTCCCCTCTTATTCTAACACTTCAGGACAATTTTCTTAATTATTTCTTTTATTACTGTGTCAAAATTCTTTTTCTGGTAGTCTGATTATTCTTTTTTTCTCTTCTTGATCTGTTCTCCAGATCAGCTGTTTTCTTATGAGATCTTTTACATTCTCTCCTATTTTTTATTCTTTATATTTTATCATTTCTTGGTCTCTTATAGCTTTACTGGCTTCCCCTTACCTAATTCTAATTTTCAAAGAGTCATTCCCTTCCTTAAGATTCTGGATCTCCTTTTCCAGGTGGTTGATTTTCTTTTCATAATCTTGTTTTTCTTTGATTGTTCTTTTTTTAAGTTTTCCCTCAATCTCTCTCATTTGATTTTTAAAGTCTTTTTAAGTTCTTCTATGAATTCTTTTTGGGCAGGTGACCATTTGACATTACTCTCATCAGTCTTTTGAAAGACTTTTTTTGCTTCAGTATCCTCTTCTGAAGATGAAACCCAGTCTTTTCTATTCCCATTGTAACTTTCTGTAGTTGGATTCTTTCTCTTTTGCCTGCTCATTTTTTTTATTTGTAACAGCTGATTATTGTAATCACCTCTTGTCCTGGGATATGAGGGATAGTGCCTCTGGCCTTAGATTTTTCTTCAGTTCTCTTCTCTGGCCCCCAGAGCCAGTGGTGTTCCTACCCCCGCTGCTTCTGCACTCACTGGGCATGTGCTGGTTCCTTCTTGTCCAGGGCTGCATCTTGGCAACACACCTGGGCCTGGCATCCCTTATCAGAAGAGGTTCCCTCAATCTTCCCCTCCTCAGACAACTGACTCCCCACACTGTCCAGGATGAGAAAATTCCTGTGACTGGGGCTGAGGCAACTCCCAACCCAGCTAGTCCCAGAGATTACTGCTTGCTATTTTAGTGGAACTAGCCTGGAAGTGTTTACACTTTTAATCTGTCAGTCCCCTTCTCTCCATCCCCACTCCCTCTCCCTCTGAAGGAAACTCTCCAAGACTAAATTTCTGACAGGCAGTTGATATTCAGTAGTGAAGAGAGCTTCCACATGGGGAGTTCCTCAAACCTATGAAATCCATAGGTCTGGATCCAAAGAAGAAAAACAAATAAAAACGAATCCTCCCCAGCCCCAAAGTTCATATTCCTCATTTTCACCATATCTGACAATATCAATGGGAGTTTTTATTCAGATTCTTTTGGGTTTTTTAATATCACAGTTTTCCTAGTAACACCCCCCGATCCCTTCACAGAGAGCCATCGCATTCTACAAACAGTATTTTTTAAGAAAAAAGTCAGTATAGCTGATCAATACCTCAAAAAGTTTAAAAATAAACACAACGGGTAACACTTGTGGACATCTCCCCTCTGTAAATGGGTACGATGGGAATGTCAATGAAGATACTTTCAATGAAAGCTAGGGGTCAAGTGAAATAAGGAAAGAGATCTAGGTTACAGAAAAAAAAAATCTCTCTAATCTTGCCTTCTTGACATTCAAGTCTCTAGAATCCCCTTCGTCTTTGCCCCAGTAGAACTCAAACTAAAAAGCTGTGTAAAATTCATTTTATACCTACCAAGTCCTACTCACCTAGTCAATGATGTATCCAGGCTAGCAACAAATCCTGCGACTGATTGATGTCCCGATGTGATGTCATGAAAACAATCAATACCAATGAACATAGTATCTGTGAGCTTAAACGGAAAAAAGGTATATACTCAAAACCACAAGGAAAAAAATACATGGAAAAAAATCAAGAAATTTTCTTACAAATCTATTGATGTAAATCTTGAATGACCCATGACTCTTAAGACATCTGTCTTAAGAAAGGTTTTCTCGATTATCACGTGAGCACATTTATATCACAGAGCACAAATGAGAGTAGAGTTGCCTACCATGTTACCTGGTAGTCATGCACTATACTAATGCTTGACAGGAAGACCACCTACTCAGTTGGCTTGTGTAGGTAGGGCATTCACTTCTATCTGAATTTCTAGGCTTCCAGAAGAAAATTCCTAAATTCCATCAATACTATGGCTCAGTAGTATTAAAATTTCTAAATATGCCTAAACTATAACCAAAAACACCAATTTGTAAATATTTACAAAATGACATTTATGAAAAAGCAACATTCCAAAAAATACAACTTACAGGGACAGAAACCTTCCAGAGATGTCCTCCAATCTTGCAATTCATTTGCAAGGCCAGCCTAGTAACAACTGCCAGGAGAATGTGGGGCTTTTTTAAAGTTTCAGCTACTATGCACTGACTTGGAACTGGGCAGACAGTACATAGGTATTTTTTAATAGCATCATACTTGTCTTTTTTATTATTGGGCAGCAGACAAAGAGCCTTGAAAACAAAAGATCACAAAGAGTCATTCATTCAACAAGCATGTATTTAGTTCTTACTGTATACAAGGCATTGTGCAATGTACTGGAGAGAGGCAGGAAGGTGAAATGAAGACTATCACCTGCTTTTGAGGGGCATATGTTCTACCAGAAGAACACCGAATTGGGATAGATATGTGAATACGATGTAATCTGGCTAGAGGAAACATATCAATGACTAGGAAAATAAGAGAAGTCTTCCAGGACAAGAAGTTGAACTACAAAGGGAGTTAAAGAATTTAAGAGGTAGAAATAAGAAAAGAATCTAATGCAGGCACAAAGGATGGCTTGTGCAAAGGCTAGGAGGCAGAAATGGAATGCAATGAATAGAGGTGGAATAGAATTGATAAGAAGGATAATGGCATCCTCCAGAGAAATAGTGAAGATTAGAGGAAGAAGAGGTTTAGAGGGCAAGAAAATGAGTTATTTTAGACTTGAGTTTGAGGTGTCTGGGATATCCATTTGGAAATGTCTAACAACTGTGGCTCAGGAAAGAGGTGAGAGCTGGCTATATAGCTCTGAAAGTAATCTGCATGGAGATAATCTCATTCATGGAAGATGATGATTCAACAAGCCTACTTGAATTTGGTGCCTTCGATGTGTTAGGTACTGTGCTAGGTCCTGGCAATAAAAAGACAAAAACAAAATGAGCCCTTTCTTTAAGGAGCTTATTGGGAAGGCCAACATGTACCTGTAATTATATATGAAAGACTTAAAATCAATACAAGACAAAAGAATATGGAAAGAGAAGAGGACTCAGGATAGAACCTTGGAGGACATCTATGATTAGGAGGTAGGACATGGAAAACCATCTAGCAAAGAAGAACCAAGAGTGGTCAGCCAAGTAGCAAGAAAAGCAGGAGAAAGAAGTATTAGAAAAACTGAGGGGCAAAAGACATTCCAGGAATGTGTCAAATGCCACAAAGAAGACAAGAAGGATGAGGATTGGAAAAAGGACAGTGGATTGGGCAATCAAGAAATCACTGGTAACCTTGGTGACAGCAATTCCAATTGAGTCACAGCCCACAATCCCCACTGAAAGGGGAGAAGTCTGTGAGAGGGAAAGTGGAATTGTGGGCTTGGCTGTAAAAGGGAAGGAATATGGATAGTAATAAGGACAATAACATTTACAGAGGACTTTAGGACTTGCAAAGGACTTTAAAAATATTACCTTGTTTTATCCTCAAGACAATCCATTGAGGTAGGTGCTATTATTATTCCTGAGGCAATTCAACACTTCCCCGCCTCTAGCACTTAGCATGGCATCTGGCATATAGGTGCTCAATAAATATTTATTAACTGGCTAAGACGGAAGTTAAGTGACTTACCAAGGTCAAATGTCTAAGGCTAGATTTGAACTTAGGTCTTTCTGATTCCAGATTTAGTGCTCTATCTACTGCACTGCCTAAGTACTATAAGACAATAGTTTGAGGGGATGGTATGGGTAAAGGAAAGTTTGTTCCTGGAAGCTATATCTCAGTTAAAATAGTTCAAAATGATGTTAGCTTTTTCGGCTGCCATATTGTATTTCACTCATGTTGACCTTCTACTCTTCTCAAACTCCTTGACTGCTAGTTCCATTCTTTTGAGATTACCTCCCATTTACTATCATCTCCTTAATTATCTTGGGTACCAACTCCTTTTTGGTCACTTGAATTTTGAAAACTGAAGTAAAATAATAACTGCACAGTTTTGCCTTCTACCAGATATCAGTTATCAGCTGACACCTGGGCTATACTCCCATCTACCCTATGAAGAAGTTCTCATCTTTCTTTGCTTATTTTCCCCAGGATGCCTAAAAACGTACCCTCCCCCGACCCTGCAATTTTTTGTTGACCTTAGTTTCCCTCCATATCCTTAGTTCATTCTAATCTTGAGTATTCCTGACCCAATCTCTAAAGGACTGTTGCATGCTCTATAGGCATCTATTGTTTCCTGGCTTTTCTTCCATCTTCTGTCTCATTTCACCAGAGAGTTCCCTGTGCATCCAAATAGGTCTCTTCCACCAGTTCCCCCTTTTCCTTCTGAATGAAATTGTTTCCCTTTGTGTTTTCAGAATTTCATTCTTGAGCATCTATCTATCTATCCCTCAAGTGAATTTTAGGCCATGAGAGCCTACCTCTCCTTCTGAACCTTCCGAAATCTGTTTTCTTAAAGTCTAATGTACATGTCAGACTCTATATCCAGCTTTCCTTTCTTCTATCACAAAATCTAGAAGTGAAGGTCATCCCCCCAACCTCCAAGTCTCCATCACTTCTACCTCAACACTTCTCACATTCTTACAGGACCAAACCATATTTTGTCTTCAACTTCTATTACTTGCCTTTGCTTCCATCTTCTTTGCATATCTTTTTAAAAATCTACAATAATAAGTATCCTGTGTATTCTCAATCTCTTTAGGCAACTCCTACTTTTCTTTAATTTCATTCTCGAAATTCAGGATACAAATTGTCTCTTGACTCCAATGTTACTCTGTAACACTGTGATGCCTTCAAATATCTGAAGGATTGTCACACAGAAAAAGGGCTTAACTTGTTTTGCCAGGCTCAAGACCACAGAACTAGGCACAAGAAGTAGAAATTGGAAAGGCATTTTCCAGCTCAATGGAAGTGGCCTTGGATTTTTTAAAGACAAATACTATACAGCACTGACATGTCCTGAGATGTAAGTCCTGAGAGGGGACTTACAATGGATGATATCTATAAGCTAAAGACCAGGCTACATAAATTCAGAGAGGCTCATCACCAGTTTGGCTACAGGGCAATGGAATTTTGACCAAGCAATTCTCAAAGACCATCTACTAAAGAACAGAGAGGTTAAGACAGTTAAAGGCTGTATTGATACTAGTATTGACAAAAGTAGAGATCCTAGATGTATTAAGAGAAAAACCTTCAAACCATGAGGTTTCTCTGAAAGTAGAAAGGGCTGCCTCTAGAGATAAGGGATTCCCTACTATAGCCAATATTTGACCAGAGACTATTTTGTCCTACTTGTCATGGATCATACAATCAACATAGAGCTAGCAGAAACCGTAAAGATCATCTAGTCCAGCCCTCATATTTTACAGATGAGGAAGTAAGGCCCAGAAAGACTTTATGACTTGGCCAAGATCACAGAGAGAGTGGCAGAATAAGGACTCAAAGCCACATCTTTTGACTTTGAATTCAGCCCTGTCTCCATTATACCACATAACCTCTCACATTACAGGAGGAAGTCTTGTTGGGATCTTATTTAATAACCTAAGAGTCCTTTCTGTTCCCCTAGAATCATCCTGAGATAAAAATTACCCAAGGGTTCATTAAGTACTACTGTCAATCACCAAATTAACAAAGCAGAGATCATTATCTACAGCATTTTATTATACTCAGAGCACAGGCTCATCTGTGTTAAAAAAAAAAAAAGTCAGAGAGCCCAGGGCATCAGCTTTAGCAATCTACATAGAATTCTATATAGAATGTGGATATGTAAGCAATGGAGAGAAACAGAATTTTACAGAAAGCAGGAGGGGAAAAGAAAGTTATATATGTCTAGAAATGAGTGACAGAAAGGGGAAGATAAGAACACCTTTCAGCTAATCAAAATAGGCTTCTTTCCCTGCCTTGATTGCACAGGTGTGACCTTCAAGTTTTCAAGAACAATGTCTGGAAGCTCAAAATAGAGACTGAGCAATGTGTTCTTACCACAGTGGCAGCAAGAGGCCTGAGCTAAAAATTCTCCTGCTACAGTCCCCACTTTGGTTAAAGATCATACGAGATCCAACCACATTCTTGTATATACTATTTTTTTCTCAAGATACTTTTGTATAAGTTATCTAGCAGGCATTTCCACAGGCAGATACAAGTATTGGGAAGCACTAATTACCACAACAAAGAAAAATTAATACAATAATTATTGTATTATAAAACAGAGTTTAATTAATGAAAAGAAATGCTAGGGAAGGAGGCCTAGCCATACCAGATATTAAGCTGTATTATAAAGCAGAAATCATCAAAACTACTTGGTACTGGCTAAGAAACAGAGTGGTAGACCAGTGGAATAGGTTAGGTACACAAGACACAGCAGTTAATGAATATAGCAATCTACTCTTTGATAAACCCAAAGAGTCCAGCTTCTGAGATAAGAGCTCATTATTTCACAAAAACTGCTGAGAAAATTAGAAAATAGTAGGGCAGAAATTGGGCATAGACCAATATCTTACTCCATATACCAAAATAAAGTCAAAATGGGTTCACGATTTAGATATAAAGGCTGATACTATAATAGGCGATTTGGGAGAGAAGGGAATACCTGTCAGACTTATAGAGAAGGGCAGAATGTATGACTAAACAAGAGACAGAGAGCACTGCAAAATGGATAATTTCGATTACATTAAATTGAAAAGTTTTTGTACCAAAAAAGCCAATACAACCAAGATTAGGAGGGAAGCAGAAAACTGGGAAAGAATTTTTACAACCAGTGTCTCTGACAAAGGCCTCATCTCTAAAATATGCAGGGAACTGAGTCAAATTTATAAGAATACAAGTCATTGCCCAGTTGATAAAAGGTCAAAGGATATGAACAGGCAGTTTTCAGAGAAAGAAATTAAAGATATCTATGAGCATATGAAAAAAATGCTACTGATTAAAGAAATGCAAATCAAAACAACTCTTAAGTACCACATCTCTCCTGTCAGATTATCTAACGTGACAAAACAGGAAAATGATAAATGCTGGAGAGGATATGGGAAAGTTGGAACACTAATACATTGTTGGTGAAGTTGCGAACAGATCCAGCCATTCTGAAGAGCAATTTGGAACTATGCCCAAAGGTCTATAAAAATGTGCATACCCTTTGACCCAGCAATACCACTCCTAGGGCTATATTCAAAGGGATCATAAGAGGGGGAAAAGGATCTGTATGTACAAAAATATTTATAGCAGCTTTTTGTGGTGGCAAAGAATTGGAAATCGAGGGGATGCCCAACAACTGGGTAATGGCTAAACAAATTGTGGTATATGAGTGTAATGAAATACTATTGTGCTATAAGAAACGAGGAGCAGATGGACTTCATAAGAACCTGGAGAAACTTATATGATCTGATGTTGAGTGAAGGGAGCAGAACCAGGAGAACATTGTACACAACCACAGACATATTGATTCTGTGATGACTAACTTTGATAGACTTGGCTCTTCTCAACAATGGAAGGTTCTAAGATAGCTCCAAAAGACTCATGATGGAAAAGGCTATCCACATCCAGAGAAAGAATTATGGAGTCTGAATGCAGAATGAAGCAAACTATTTGATCTCTCTTTTTTTTTAAAAAAAAATTGATTTGATTTGGTTTTTGGTTTTGTTTCATCTTTCTCATGGTTCATTTCATTGGTTATAATTCTTCTTTACAACTTGATTATTGGGAAAATAAGTTTAATGTGAAGGCATATGTAGGACCTATATCAGATCACACGCCGTCTTGGGGTGGGGTAGGGGGAGGACAGGGGAGGTGAAAATTTGGAACTCAAAAACTTGTGGTACTGTTGTAAACTAAAAAAATAAAGTAAAATAATTAACTTAAAAAAGGATACTCAGACACCCAAGGGGGCTGCCAAATCCCACTGCTGCTTCAGTGCAGTGAGAAGATGACCCTATGGCGTGGGCCACCTTTGTGCACATTTGTGACTATAACACTTCATCTAGCTGTACCTGCTGCTTCATTACTAGCTTGTTTCCACAGGCCTTTAGGTAGGTAAAATAGTAAGATAAAAAAATTTTTTTAAAATACTTGAATATTAAAATAATAAAGTGATAAAGTTATAAAATTATCGAATAATAAAATAATGAAATAGTAAAAAAAATATACAGGGTTTTCGAAATTGCCTTGATCCAGACTGTTCTTGGCAACAAACCCCAAATATCCTAGTTAAACATCCTTTCATGTTTAATCTCATCTAGACCCTTCTCTAACACCACAATGCAATTTAGATACTGAGTAATATTAGTGGTTTGGTTAAACATATATGCGACACTCAGTTAATGTCCATTTAAAAAACATATTTCTTATCCTGCCATCCTAGGTTTGGTCATCAACTTCATGAAGTTATCTGCTTCTGAGAAGCATTTTCCCTTGGAAATTCTCTATCAAAGGCATCCATCCTTGACCACTGTCCACAAATTGTCTAGTTTGGCCCACTCTCTGAGACATGTATTCCTAGTGTCTTTAGTTGGGATGTTAGTTAACAGTGTTGGAATGGACCTTGTTTCTAAGCCAGATGTGCGAGGGGTTTCTTTCAGTAGATCAATTTTCTAAGTTTTAGGCCGCTTGGAGAGTTTTCTTAGGTAATGTTGCTTAAATTTGCTAGCGATAAGATTATAATTTAGTAGGGTCTTACCAAACCTAATCACATTGGCCTTTTTTAGGCTTTTCCAGGAAACTCAGATCAAACCTTATGGAATTAACCTTAGAAACATCAGAGCTGTAGGGAAAACATCAAACTAAGCTAACTCATATGAAAATTTGAAATTTGGAGTTTCCGTTTTCACATAATTATTTGAGCTTTCTATCTTTACCTGAACCCTATATATGGTATGGACATAATCTATAGAATAAATATAGTATACAGAATTTTACAGAAAGCAAGAAGAGAGGAGAATGTTATACATGTTTGGAAACAAGTAACCAAAAGGGGAAGATAAGGATACCTTTCAGCTGGGCAAAACAGGAGGTGTGACTTCTTTTCCAGTTTTGATTCTGCAGGTTTTGTGACCTTTGATCTTTTAGGAACAATGTCTGGAAACTCAAAATAGAGGCTGTGGCAGTGTCCTTTTTTTATCATAGCCAGAAATTCTCCTGACACAATCCCTTTCTTGATTCTTGGAAGGGAACCCTTAGAGTTTATAGACTGCCTTAACAGGATTTTAAAATAAAAGCAGATAGCCAACCACCGCTGGAGATTCAATAAAGTTGTAAGGCAATGAGGTGGCACAGTGGATAGAGCCCTAGACCTGGAGTCAGGAAGACCCAGGTGCAAACATGGCCTCAGTCCCTTACTAGCTGCATGACCTTAGGCAATTCACTTACCCTTTCTAGGCCTAAGTTTCCATAACTATAAAATAGGGAGAACCTCCCTGGCACCCACCTCCTTGGGCTGTTGTGAGGAAAAAATAAGGTATTTGTGTTTTACAGACTTTAGAAAGCATTATAAATTCTAGCTCTCATTTCAGCAAAGAGGAACTCTTTAATTGAGTCAGAAAGAATGCATATGATTAGGAAAGGGTACAGGTATATATAGATCTACAAACTCTCCCCCTCAAAATAGCAGGAACAAAGGTAAAAAAACAAAGGCAAACCTCAACCCTGAGTTAGGGGAGCAGTTCAAATAGCAGCTTACATGGTATTGAGGTCCTACTCTAGAACAATAACCTATAAGGATGGATCAGTATGGGGCAGAAAATGGAAAGTCTTAAATACCATATCATAGCAAGATTAGAATCTTATATGTGGAAGAGATACGAGGAGTTTATCTATTCCGATTTCCTATACAAAGCTTTGAGTCAATCTGCAAAATCACTGACAGATGGTTTTCATAGTGCTGCCTCAACACCTGTAGCAAATAGAAGCTTATGGTTAAATAAGGAGCAATGTGGTATGGTCCAAAAATATGCTAGACTTAGAATCAGGTGAGACCTGTACTCAAATCTCACCTCTGGCACTTACTAGCCAAGTGACTGTGCTCAAGCCACCTGACTTCTCTGAGCTCCAATTCTCTCCCTCTTTCTTGCTTTTTAAAAATATTGTTTCCAATTATGAAGCATATATTGGGTATAATACCTGTTGAATTTACCTTGCAAGGTGGTTAGAGGAAATAAAATAAATATATATTTTTTAATGCCCAAGGGAAGCATCAACATCAACTAGTACTGTTACTATGAGCCAGCCAATTCCACAGTTGAATAAATTTTTTCAAAAATTTGGCCTGCCTGGCCTCCTGATCCTAATTTGGCCCTATGGAATTCAATTACATATAACAAACCTCCACAAAGTACCTAGCCTCATGCTGGACACCAGGAGAGACACAAAGTTTTAATAAGATAAGCCTTCTGTCCACACAGATTCGATCTATTGGGAGGATTATAAAGAATTCATATATGAGGCATTATTTCAAGCTATGGCTAAAGACAGAGAGACCAAGCAAGATGCTTGGTGGGAATTAAGATCCTTACAGACTGAGAGTGGAGGAGAAACATCAGAGAAAAGCTAGCACTTTAGCTGAACCCAGGACAGGTAGAGATTCAATAGTATATGCAAAGGGCATGAAAGTTACATGGTATGTTCTGGACAATCCCTGAAGATGTGATAAGGATGGGGAGGTAAAAGGATACCGGATTAGAAGGTCTTGTCCAAACTTGACATTCTATCTCCTGTTTTTCTGTATTCACCCAAGCCATCCCCCCTTCCTGGAATGTTCTCCGAGAATCCAGCACCATCCTTCAAACGTCAGCCCTGGTGATGTTTTCTTTACAAAGTCTTCCCTCATTCCTCCAGTTGTTATATCCCTTTCCCTCAACTTTCATGTATGTGATTGCGGTACAGCCTTCTCCTCCTAGCTCCACCAACACACCCACCAGAGAACATAGACTCAGCTAGGGCATGGCCATTTTTGCTTTTGCATCCCCAGTGGGTCATTCTTAAGTCTGAGTATGGAGCCAAAGGAGGGCAGCTGAGTGGAAACTGCTCCATAGCCAGCTGGAAATAAAAAAACCAAATATTTGCTATTTCAGAAGTGAACAACTGGTTACTTACAATCTGAGTCTGTGATGTAACATTGTCATTCAAGACTTTAAGATACTCTTCAATTTTACCTTGTACTGGACACCTAGGAAGGGAGTAAATACACTCTTTCGTTATATTCAGAAATCAGTAGCCAGTTCAAGCTACATAATTCACAAAAGCTTAGAAAGATTTCATATAGTAATGAACTCAGCACATTAAATCCAAATAAAAGAAGGCAATAAAAAGGTATTAGGTATACAAATTCAAATAGTAATAAAAAGGGATCCAAAGTGGCTAAAAATATTTGTTTAAAATGTCAACAGAAAAGAGGGAGAAAAAACCTTCCAATCTCTTACCAGGTTTGTCTACAAAAATGTCTAATACTATATATTCAGAATTTTTTTCTTTCAAATCTTTTTCCTTCAACATCAGCACACAACTCACAGATTTTTATCACGTATATTTACATTTATGTGTCACTTTATATTTTTATTCTAACAGAAGGAATTGTTTCTCCATCATTCTTAATAAATAAAATGTTCCTCCTATCTACTACGGCAGAGGTGGCATACTCCTGGCCACCCAGCACTCCAGTGCTCTCTCAACTAGATTAAAATCTGATTGGGAAATGTTCAACAATATAAATAAAAATATAATGCAACCTAGATAGTGTTAATTTGTGGATTTCTAAGTCAATATTAATTTTGACACCACTGATCTAGGCAATAGTCTTTTTATTATTAGCCTTTAGCCAAAAGCAACAAAGTTTGATCTACTGAAAGGCACTAACCTACCCAAATTTATGTAGTAACAGGCATTACAGTTAACTGAAAACTGGATCTTTTTCTCAATACTTCTATTTAATCAGAATCTGGATATTTACTAAGAGATTGCCTATAAACCACTAACCTATAGATTTTACATTTGGCGTTTTCTTTTAATTCTCAGGATCAAAGTTTAAGGGCTTTTGCCAAATGAAAGTATCATCCCAATTTTTCCCCCCATCTGCTTGTAGAGCATGTTCCCCTGCCTGTTGGAAGCAGCCAGTGTAATGTCAGGACTGGTCACCTTAGGGCCTGAACTTCAGTCCAGATCTACTGACTCCCACTTCTGGCAGTAGTAGTATGACCCTTGCCAAGTCACTGAAGTTATAATTTTCTTTCCTATAAAATGGGGATATTTGCCTTGCTTACCAATCAGGGATATTGTGAAAAAGGTACCTTATCCATTTTTGAGTGCTACATATATGTGCATCCTTATCAAAGTCAGTTAATAGAAGTTTCTCCCTAAAGTCCAAGAACTGAAATTCCCTGTATTTCTGCTTTTAAAAAACTTGGTTTTAGTTTTTGGATGTGTGCATGTGACCACCATGAGTGGCATTTTCTTGGGGCACTGGCTCATATACACTGTCACATTGGTAAAAATCTAGTCAAGGAGGTTAAATAAACCTGGAGGTCAAGATTTGAGTTGACTACCAGGGTGGAGCTTCATTCAGGATGAGCCTGTCAGCCTTAGGGCCTGATAAAGAGAAATGGACTCAGGGTAAAGAGATCTGTGTATGTATGTATGTATGTATGTATGTATGTATGTATATATATATGTGTGTGTGTGTGTGAGTTTTTTGCTCTGTCCTCCATATCTCAAGTCAGAGAGGTATCAGACTACTGGCCCATATTCAGCTTGCAATCAACTAATGCCAGCCTACCTTCTCTCCAAGGTTCTCATCATTTTTGCCCAGAAACCAGTTCTTCCACACTGGAGAGAATCAGATACAGAACATATTTCCCCAAGTGTGTTCCTCCTATTTTTGAAATATGGAATTACCATTTTGGTAAATTAAGAAATTATTTGCCGTGATTTCTTTGGAAAAATGATAGGTCCATCAGATGACTGAAGAAATGTCCTCCATTACTTGTTCATTGTCATTCTGGTCAGATGTTTCCAGATTCTTTCATTTGGTTCCTCCTTTGGTCTAAGGGGACTGTAATATATACTATGTTCAGATGATGATGTTTCTCTTTCTATCCCTGCTGATCATCACCCCCATGCTCTTCACACTACTTCTTCCCCAGTTCCTGGATTGCTGCCCATGAGCATCTTCTTAATAAACCATGCCACTCCACTCTCATGTCTTTTAACATATCTTCTTGCCAACCTTTCCCGGCTATTGGTGTGAGCTTCTCAGACAGTGCTAGTCCAAAATCAATGGAGAGTGCCTGTTCAGTAGTCCTCAAAGTATTTTGACCTTTCAGGGGTGATTGTGTGGGGGAGTCTAACGGACTATCTCAGGACAATGGTTTTGTATTTGTTCATGGGCTCCTATGAGTTATTTGTGTGTCTTTTGAATTTTCTGTGGTAGGAGAAATAAAAGTTGTGATGCCCATAAACCTGATACACTTACTGTACACTGAATGCCTTTGTGAGAGTTGAGAAATCCTATTACCCACATTTGGGAGAAATGAGCCCCTGAAATTGAAGCCATAACCAAAAGAGAGAAACTGATCTTTTGGGGGTAAGGAGCCAGGATCAAACCTTGTGGACTGAGGGCTTTTGAGAGGACCTAGGGAGCAGGTGATATCTCTATTTTCCTCAAATAGTAAGAGTCCCCCTGATAGCCAGTCAAAGAAGGCATATTTTAAGTACTGCTGAACAATCTCTACTGGATTATTTAACCCTATATTCTGACTCAAAGCATTTGCAAAAAAAAAAAACTTCCCCCAAATGCATAACTTGTCAACTACCAGCATTTAAGTTCTAGACCATAGGAAAAATTTAACTGTACTTACCATTTGGGGGAACTCAAATTTATACCTAGGGTACGTGTAGTTAAATTTAGTTTCTCCCATAGGATTTGTGCTAGTCTTGAATTTTCATGATTAAAGGCAAATAGCCAATTAACCAATGGCTTAGGATAACTTAACTGTCCTCTTTTTATTTCTTTTGACCAATCTGTACACTGGATAGACATAGCCTAGGTGAGAAAGAGTTAGAAGACATATTATAAAAGTTAACTGTACTTTACAACTACTTAAATTCCAATAAGTCAACATGCATTTATGTGCCAGACAATCCAATACTGAGGTCAGATATGAACTCATGAAGATGCATCTTCCTGACTCCAGGCACAGTGCCCTGTGCACTATGACACCACCTAGCTGCCCAATAAATGTGCCAGACAAGCCAATACAGAACATACAGAGGTTGGGGGGGGGGGTAACAACAGAAAGCAAGAAAGGCTTCCTGTAGGAGGTGGCACTTGGGCTTGGTTTTGAAGGGAGCTAAGAATTCTAAGAGATGGAGAGGAAGTGGGAGAACCTTCTAGGCAGTGGAGATAGAAAGCCTGAAGATGAGAAATGGAGTTATAAACAATAAGGACACCATTTGGCTAGAATGCCCTGGGCATGAAGCGGGGGGGGGGGTGATATGTAATAAGCCTGGAAAGACAGGCCAGAACCAGGCTGTTAAGGGCTTTAAATGTCTGACAGAGGAGCCCTTCGTTCTAGAGCAAAGAGGGGAGCCGCTGGACCTTTTTAGAGTAGGAAGCGCCATGGTCAGACTCATGCTTTAAGAAGATCCCTTTGGCAGCTGTGCAGAGGTGGGAGAGACACTCTCCTCGCAGGCCCTAAACAGATACGCTATTATTGTCTACAAAGTTAACTTCTGCTTCTAAAGAGGAATGTGTAAAACTAATGGTTTCTTATTTTTGATGAAGCAGCTAGGTGGCCTGGCAGTTAAGTGTGCTGGGTTTGTTGTCAGAAGACCAGAGTTCAAATCTGACCTCAGGCACTTGCTTCCTAGCTGTGTGACCCTGGGCAATTCACTTAACCTGTCAGTCTTAATTTCCTCATCCATAAAGTGGAGATCATAATAGCACCTACCTCTAGGGGATATTGTGAGGATCACAAGAGATAATATTTGTAAAGTGTTTTGCAAATCTTTAAGCACTGTAAAAAAAAAAAAAAACTATACTTTTGATGATGTCAGTTTACTTTTTTCATTCATGTGCAAATACAGCAGAAAGCCCAGTAAAAGAACAAGGTAAAACTTTTGCTCTTCTCATTCTTGTACAAGTAGGTTTACTTTGGTTTGTACAAGTTTGCTTTGGACCAAACTGAACTGATGATTAAGAAAAAACCCCGCCAACTCAATCTAAGAAACTTACTTCACTATCTTCATTGAGAATCTGTACTGGCAAAACTCTTCCAGTGAGAGATAATGATTGTTTTTCAAAGTTTAAACCCCATTCCTGAAGCTCTCTCTGGACATCAGCATTTCTGTCAAGTTAAGACATGAAGACAAGATATTGCGACATTGATAAATAAAACAGTGATGTGATATTCAAGAATCAAGACAAACATCCCCTAACCAAAAGGCTTAAGTGGTACCTCTCAGGGTTGAGATTCTGAAAAGCCACTTTAAGCTCTGACAAAGTTGTGGTCACCCCAAGATACACGAAGGTAGCGCAAGGCAGCTCTCTATTTTCCTGTCTTACTCTGCTTTTGGAGGCTATCTCCAGCGACTGAATGACAAAGAGAGCTGAGAAAGTGTTAGAGTTGTCCCAATTCATTTTGCTTATCTCTCCTATTACAGCTGTCTGGTACAAAACTAGAAAGGTAAGAAGAGGACTCTAAGTTTAGCTTTCAATTGGCTGATATCTATATCTACAGCTATCTATAGATCTATGGAGCTGATGTTGTCCTGATTTGGTTACTAAGTATTTATTTGGGCCTGCTACGTGGGAGGCACTGGAGAAACAATTCCTGATTTTTGTATTGCTTATAGTCTCTTGGGAGAGATGATATGTACACATCTACTATTTATGTATGTATGTGCATACGTATGTGTATATATAAAACGCATATACACATACTCAGATATACATATACACACAGACATAAAAAGTCATTTCAATCAGAAACAGTCTCATATAAGAAGTGATAACTGAGTTAAACTTTGAAGGAAAGTAGGGACTGGAATGAGCTCATCAACTCTGAACATTTGCTACCAAAGATGAGAATGAAAATCTGATAACATAAATCACTCACCTCTTATACTTGCGGGGGTTCTTAAGCTGGGGTATGAGAACTTTTTTTCTTAGCATTTTAAGAACTGTATTTCAATATAATTGGCTTCCTTAATCTTGTATTTTATTTTATGCATTTAAAAATAGACTACAAAAAGGTGCTAATGACACAAAAAGGTGACCCCCTAGAATAAAGAAAGTCACCTGTGAATATTGTCGATGAGTTTTTGGAGTTCACTGTGCCGTCTTTCAGGTGACAACCTTGTACATTTAGATATGTTCTTAGTGATCCTATCATTCCTTCGCATTGAGCGTGTGAGACCTTTGGGTTAAAGACACAGAATCTAAGAAGGCTTACTAAGTTTGCTGTGAGCATTGGGATGCAGGAGCATTTCTCTCTTGGAGAGCTGGGCAGGGGTTCAAAGAGGAGGTCTCAAACAAAGTCCAGAGCACTTGAAGGAGGAGGTGTTAAATGAAGGAGAGAAGTGGAATTGATGGGCAAGAAAGAAATGGATAAGTAATTCTGTCTTCCCTCCAAAGAGAAGAAAATCACACAGTACCTGTGAGGTTACAGAGCTCAGGCATGAGCAGGGCAGGGTTTGTGGGTCTTCTATCAGGTCCCTTCTTCCTCTTGGGCAGACTGACCAAGACTGGCTGTTCCAAGTCTGTGATTTTTATCCTATATTGCTGTATAAGAAAATAAAGAAAGGTTGCCATCGTTAACAGTCACTTCTTCCAACAGTGGACAGAGTAAATGGTCCTGCCTTATCTGAGCACCCGAGCACAAACCTACCCCAGATACTGTCTCACTGTAGGATGCTGGGCAGCCACACTTTCCTCCTCTGTAAAATGAGACTATTAACAATGTGTAACTCTCAGGGTTGTTGGGAGAATCTTAAAGTGCTATATAAATGCTAGCTGTTACTATTAAGAAATCAGAAGCTGTACTGATCAGGATAAATTTAAGAATGCCTGTGAATGATATTATGGATTGTAGGTCCTCTGGTGATCTCTTCCCACCCCTAGAACTCTCATTGCCAAATGAATCACAGGTTTAAAGCTAGAAGGAGCTTCAAAGGTCACCTAGTTGAAACTCCCATTTTATAAATGGGTAAATTCAGGCCCAGAAAGGTAGACTTGCTTAAAGGTATCGTGCTGGTTAGTAAGAAGGCAAGGACATTTTGGAATACTCGGTAATTGTTTGTTACTAATATAGGTTATGCTAACAACTTTATTATTTATGTAAGAAGTCTCCAAACCAATCATATCGGTCAATCAGCAAGTATTTATTAAGTTCCTACTATGTGCCAGGCAATGTGTTAGATGGTGGGAAAATACACAACAAACTGAAGATGAAACAAAACACATTATCAGAAATTATTTTTGACCAATTACATGATAACAGAACTGACGGCTTAAAGGAAATGGATGAATGTTTATAAAAATATAAAATGCTAATATTAACAAAACAAATAGACCTTAAATAAACCAGTATCAGAAAAAGAAATTTAAAAAGCCATAAAAGAACTCCCAAAAGAAAAAAAAGACCTCCAGAACCAAATGGATCTATATGTGAATTCTATTAAATATTCGAAGAATAATCATTTTAATATTATATAAATAATATATAGCAATAATAGGAAATGAAGAAGCCCTTCAAATCTCTATGATACAAATATGAAAAAAAACCACTACTGAGCAATATCCTTAAGGAACTATGATGCAAAAATTTTAAATAAAATTTAGTAAATACACTACAAAAACATATTATAAAGTTTATACACTATGACCAAGTTTGATTTATCCCAGGAATGAAGGGTTTGTTCAACACAAGAAAGATTGTAAATATAATAATGTTAAATAAATATAATATAAATATTTTTAAAAGAACCTGAAAACATGCTGAAAAGGGATTTGACAAAATCCAATGCTAGCCTCTATTTAAGAAAAAAAACAACACTAGAAAGTATAGGAATTAATGGACCTTTTCTTAATAGAGTAAATATCACCTACCTAAAACCTAGGTCAAACATATGTAATAGAGAAAAGTTAGAGCATTCCAACTTCCCAAAAGATACCCCATAATTCTGAACTACAACATGTTATAGAGCACTTACAAGGTAAAATGTCTTCCTCCTATTAGAGATCCATCCACCAGATTATCCTAGGCTACCACTGAACTACCTCCTCCTACAACCCAGCCTATCCCATACATTTCATTTCAACTACTATTTACCAGTCGCTTGATCTGAACTGGCATGGCATCTGCTTTGATATCTTTCCGAAATGCACCATCTCAGGAATGCCCTCTATGGCCCCCTCTCAAATCTCTCACCAGTAACTCTTGAAAACCCATTCCTAAGAGACTTTCTAGATCAGGAGTTCTTAACCTGCTGTGTGTCCTGGACCCCTTTCTGGTGAAGCCTATAGATTCCTCAGGATAATTTTGGTGATGTTAGGTTTTTTGTTCATTTGTTTTTAATAATTCACAACTGAAAGAAGTGCTAGATTTCAGTTAGAGGTTAGTGAAACAAAGATATTTTCCCCCCATGTAAATCTACAGACCTGCTGAAATCCATCCATGGACTCAAGGTTAGGAACCCCTAGAGGCAGTTAAGTGGTACAGTGCAGAAGTGCTGGACCTGGAGTCAGAAAGGACTGAATTCAATGCTACCTCACGCACTTACTAGCTATGTGACCCTGGACAAGTTACTTAACTTGGGTATGACTCAGTTTACTCAACTGTAAAAGGGAGATAATAATAGCACTCCCAGGGGTTGTTGTGAGGAGCAAATGAGATGGATAATATTTGGAAAGTGCTTACATAGTGCATGGCACTTAATAAATGCCCATTCCCTTCCCATGCTTGCTTTCTTTATTCTTCTTTACACTCCCCCCCCCCCTGCCAATTCTAGAATGATTATAGGATCATATATTTTGATCTGAAAGAAACTTCGGAGGCCATCTAATTCAACCCCTTTGTTTTATAAATAAGGAAACTGAGGCATGGGGAGGCCAAGGGACCCATATGGGAAGGAATCTCACACAGGATTTGAATTGAGATCCTTTGACTTAAAAGTTGGTGCTTTTTTCACTATGTTTCTAGGCATCCCAAAAAGGAGAGCGTTCAGTGGTACTACTTTACTTAGGCACAAATGTTTCATTATTACCTCTTAAGCCACCACAAGAAAAATTTACTTAATATTGATATGCATGGCAGAAAACTCTTTAGCTATTTGTCATATTCTAATGCTTGTCATCTACGTGTTGAAATCTGTATAATTCACCTAAAGGATAGTAGAAGGGACCAGACCTTTGATTTCATCGGTACACAAATTCCCAGGGGAGGAAACTGCTTCGACCACCTTCAACTTGGTTGCAGAATTGCCTGGTACATCGAGCAGCTGAGTGATTTGTTTAGGATCATACAGCCAATGTGTCAAAGATGAGACTTAAATGTGTCTTCCTGATTTCAAGGCTAGCTCTTTAAACACTACTTTATATTATCTCTCAGAATTCATCTTAAGATAATAATGTTAGAACTATATGCACAGTACTATAAACAAAAACAATTGAATATAATGCATCAAAAATGATAGTCACTCACCTACAAATTCATATTTATAAAATTGACTTCTAAAGCATCATTTATCTATAGGTAATTTGTAACTAATTAAAAAACTATTTCTTTTGAAGGCATTTTGAAATTCTGCTACAATTGAAATATTTTGGAATAGAGAATAAAATCTTGAAAGTCAATTTTCTACCTGTCTATAGTAGTCTAAGAAGCTGATATCAGAGCCATCTTTTTTAATAGTGCTTCTTGGATTCTGTTCCCAGTCAATGTCATCAACTCTGTATGTTCTATTGTTGTGTCTGTGGAAGGAATACATTTGGAGATTTATGACAGTTTAATGCTTGGAACTTCTCTACATGAAATAGTATTTGGAAAAAAAAGTAGCAGCTGACTGGTTCTTCCAACAGTCTTTTCTCTAGGTTCAGAGGTCTGAGGATGATGAGTGATTAATGTTCAGTTTCTAAAACTAATAACTATACAATTCCAAAATGAGCTGTAAATACATACATTTAACAGAACTAGTAATGGAGCAGAAGATTCTGGAAGAGCTGTGTCCTAGATATAGTATAGATGCTATTTGTCAATTAACAAACACAGGGCTAGGAGAAATACATGATCCTCCCCCAATGGGGCCATCTTCCCTTGCAGGGGGTGATTCACATACAAGCAGTCTTTACATAAGGTTGCACAATTATGAGGAGGAGAAAAGGGACAACCATCATTTCTTCCCTCCTCTCTTGCTATATCTTCTCCTACCCTGAGAATCTCTGCTACATTTTACCCAGGCTTAGCACATGAGAGCACAAAGTTACATTAGATGAAATATTTGCTTATTTAAAAAATGGAAAAGCAAGGCAGAAAGACCTACTTGGTATAAACAATTTGCCCTCGTATTTCTTTCAAAATTTCTTCTTGGGATGTGGGTCTTGGAGATTTCTGAAAGTCATTTATGAGGTCTAAGATGGTATCCTTTCGGACGACTTTATGACTCACATCAGTGCACAGCATAATGTCATTCTCATACTGAAGGATAGAGGTAATGAAACCTGGACAAATATTCAACCTGTCAGACCAAATAAAAATTGTCTTCTATAATCAGTGGCTTTAGCAAATAGTAACCCTACCACTAGGGATATAGTAGCCCTGGTAAAAGTACAAAAGATAAACCCACAAAGATTAACATTTCTCTATCACTAAGAAAAACAAGAAATTGGTGGGGGAGATGCTATTAATGATAAAATGCATCAAAAACCTGAGCATCTAACATATGACTCATATGAAGACAGCTATAAAGGAATTTTAACAGAATCAGCTCTAAAAGTCCAACTCTGATGCTTTATTGACATTGAGCCTGGATTCTGGAAGGCTCTACCAGAGGTGTAAAAATTGTTAGGCTCAACCATGATGGAAAGGCTGTCCTGAGCAACAGACTGCAAGGATTTCTTTCTTTCCTCCTTCTCTTCTTTTTTGGTATGGTTAACATTAGTTCCCTTCTCTCTTCAATTCTACCACCAAAACTTTTGAAAATCTCTGCCTTGTAACAAAAACACAGTCAAAATAAATCCACACATTGGCTACATTAAAAAAATTATAGACATAACGCTTTAATATTCAGTGACTTCAATGCAAAAGAAAGCAGAAGTGACATTGGAACCACAGGAAAATATAACAGCATTAAGAAACAAGTGGCAGAGGACTCATGCCCTTATATTATGAATACTTTCTTTGAGGAACACTGGAAGGCACTGAGCAAGGGGAAGACTATTACTGCTCCCCAAATTAAAATGATTACATTTTAAAAGACAGGCACTGGCTGCTTACTGATATGGAAATTATTTTCAAATCAACTGTTTCCACATATAGTTAGAAAAGTGATTTGTTAGAAGAAAGAAAAGTCAACACCAAACTAGAATAAAAATGAAAGATGTAAAAATTAAGGCAACTCAATAACATATTTAAATAATCTGCTCAATCTGAAAGAAAATCAAAAATGATTTAAAAAGCATAGACACAGACCTAATGATGTTTAACCAATGTAAATCAATTGTCACAAGGCAGAAATCAAAAGAGCATAGACAAACACTTCATCCACTTGCCAAGAGGAGAGTGATAACAGCCAAGGGCGATCATGATTTAGGGTATAAAGTCATTTGTAAGATTTACAGAAGCGAATGGTGGAACACAATAAGCAGTGTCGCTTGATAAAACAGCTGAGCAAAGTCATCCCAAGGGCATTTTAGGACAAAACTGACTGAAGTAAAAGAGACAGAAGAGAAATGGAGCTCTATTTTTAATGAACTCCTTTCAACAATGATAGAGAGTTGAAGAAAGTAGAAAAATCACATTTCAGCTCAGTATCACAGATATGTGAGGTTTAAAATGTTCAAGAGACATAATTTCTTGGTAATTTAATCACTTTATTAAAAGGCTACAATGTTATTAATAAAAGAAGTTAGTGGCACTCGAATGCCAAAGACCCCTCATGGAGGTGGGCTCACAGTTTATATGCCCTTCCTTGGAAGGGCAGATGTTTCTGAGGATGGCAATCAACTCTGGGAGAATGAATATTACAATGAGGGGTGGGCTGTATTCACAATAAGGAACTTAAGGTACATGACTTGGTTCACTCAAGTCTAGGTCAAAGCCACTTTTCAATTTCCATATCACTGTCTGACAAAAGGGAGAATCAACATTTTCCCAGACCTGTATGAGTAAACATAACAAGCAGAAATCCACCGATTAGCCTCAATCTAGAATTTCTTTTCCTGGATAAGTCTTTGAGAAAGCTTAGCCATACTGGTTGATTTCTGGATGAGAAAGTAGAAAAGGAGAAAAACCTTGGTCCTGACTCAAAAATTAATTACCAATATAAGAGGGAAATAATCATCTCTCTCAGATCCCAATATATGGAACAAGGAAAGAGATGATGCTGTTCCTACCTTTGTTTTCTAAGCCAGAAGAAGAAAATGAAGCTGATGGTGCCAGACAGAATAATTCTGAGGGCATTAAGAGATCAATTCTCAAAGTCTTTGAAGGAAAGGAGATATCAAAAAAGCTTGAATAAAAAGTCTCAGACCTTATTACCCCCCAAAAAATGGAGGCCAAGAAAATATCTATTATCCCATATGTCTACTTTCCCCATCTTTACAACATTCCACTACTACTACTATCACACACACACAGCATCCCTGACCAATTCAAAGTAAAGGGCCAACTAAACCCAAAATAGTTAAGTAGTAATACTATAATCAGGCACCTCCACTTTCTCTCTTCTCACTTTCTTATCCTTCCACCAAAACTGCTCTCTCCTAAGTTAGGAATGATTTCTTAATTGCCAAATCCAATCCGTTCTCAGTTCCCATCCTCCTTGACCTCTCTGCAGCTGCAGACACTGTTGAACAGTCTCTTTTCTTTGATACTTTCTTCTCTCTCTTTTCAGGACACCACTCTCTCCTGTTTCTCCTCCTACCTATTTAACCACTCCTCTGTCTCCTTTGCTGGATCCTCATCTAGATCATAACCTCTAACTATAGATGTCCTAAGCCCTCTCCTCTTATTACTATTTCATTTGGTAGTCTCATCAACTCCCATGGATTTAATTATCTTCTCTATGCTGTCCATTCTCAAATCTACCTATCCTGACCTAATCTCTTCTGCTGACCTACAATCTTGCATCTCCAACTGCCTTTCAGACATCTTGAAATGGATATCCAGTAGTCAACTTAAAGTAAATATGTCCAAAACCAAAGTCGTTATCTTTTCCCTTAAATCCACCCCTCCTCCTACCTCCCCTGTTGCTGTAAAAGAAAACATCTTTCCAGCTCCTAAGGTTCACAACCTAGAAGTCATCCTAGATTCCTCACTATCACCCCCGATACCCAAACTATTGTCAAGGTTTATCAATTTCATCTTTGCAAAATGTCTTGAATACATTCTCTCCTCTGACACTGCCACCCCTCTAGTACAGACCCTCATCACCTCATGCTTAGATAACTGCAACAGCTGCCAGTAGGTCTACCTGCCTCAAATTCCTCCACATTCCAATCCACCCTCCATTCAGCCACCAAAGTGATTTTCCTAATATGTAGGTCTGATAATGTCCTCCCCCTATTCAATAAACTCCAGAGGCTCCCTATTGCTTCCTGGATCAAATACAAAATCCTTTGCTTGGCATTCAAAGCCCTTTATAACCTGGCCCCCTCGTAACCTTTCCAGTCTTCTTATACCTTACTCCCTTACAAGTACTCCTTGGTGCAGTGACATTGACCTCCTACATGAAGATATTCCATCTCTAGGCTCCTGGCTTTTTCATTGGCTATCCTCTATGCCTGGAATGCTCACCAGCCTTATCTCTCTGTCTACTGTTCTCCCTAGCTTCCTTTAAATTCCAACACCTACAGGAAGCTTCTCCTAACCCCCTTTAATTCTAGTGCTTTCCCTCTGTTGTTTACTTCCTGTTTCTACTATATATAGCTTGTTTGTACATGTTTGTTTGCTTGCTGTTTCTCCCATTAAATTGTGAGTTCCTTGAAGGCAGGGGTTATTTTTTGCCCCTCTAGTTCCAGTCCCTGGAACATAGTAGGTACTTAGTAAATATTTATTGATTGACTATTTGAGATATCTTTTAAAATACCATTAAGATACACTTCATAGGAGTAGATGAAGCAAAGAAAAATCTCATGAAAGATGAAACTGACAAAAATGGTAAGAGAAATTAGGGGAAAAGGGAGGAATATATACTCATATCACCAGATCTCACTATAGCATTATATATAGTATATAATTTATAATTAACATAAAGCCATAATTACTAAAGCCATCTAGTATTAGATGAAAAAAGCAAGTATCTCAATGTAATAGATAAAATAAAGCCAGAAGCAAAGGCCTATAGTAAATCAGGTGTTTAATAAACCCAAGATCAAAGCAGGGAAGGAATTTACTATTTAGCAAAAGATTGTTCAGAAATTTGGAAGGCGCTTTGTTGAAAAAAATGCTTATTAGATTAATATCTATAACATATACAATAATAAATTCTGAATAAACATAATGTTCTATTTCTATATTATATTATATGTTAATATTCTAATATTAATATTCCATTATATTCTAATTCACAATTCTCATACTCCCACATCTGTTTTGATTATAATAAAAGAGATAAATTCTCAGCTGTATGACAAATAGAAGTTGAAGTGAAGGATCCATGACTGATGAATTTTTACGCTAAAAGCAATAAATTCAAAATAAGAAAGAAAAAGACTCAATTTTTTACTAATACAACTATATATATATTTCTAAGACATTTTTAGGTGTCAGACTTTTTTTTCCAGGAACGTTTGTAATAAAAAAAAGTTTGATTAAAAGTTAACTTTGCCATGAACAGACACCAGACACTGTCTCCTAAAAGGAAAAAAAGAATTCAAAGTTTCCTATAATAATTACATGCTTTTAGAAAACTGAGAGCCCAATCTAACCCCAATTGATATCGCACCATTCAATCTAATAGTAATTATAACACTTATAAAACACACCACTGTAATTTGAAGGGTTATAAGCTCCCTTTTTGCTTGGAAAATATGAAGTGTTCTATTGTGTTAAATGCTATATAAATGTCCATTCTTATTATACAAACCCTAAATCTCTCATGTCTTCTGCCCCATTGTAAATGTCATAAAAGTTGCATCCAATTTGTACAAGCTTCATGATATTCAAAAGTCTAAAAGTTAAAAAAACACAAAAGTGTCATTATTTATGTTTGTTCTGCTTTATTCCCAAGAAGAAAAAGAGACTGATTGATTAAAATTAGACAATATTTGTAAAGTGCTTTGTAAACCTTAAAGTGCTATAGAAATGCTAGCTATTATTATTGTTATTATCATATGCAAAGTTCTATGCAAACCTTACAGAGTTATAGGAATGCTAGCTTTTGAGATATCTACTACATCCCCTTCTCAAAAGAAGTTTCAATAAGAGTATTTATATATCTGCAAAGTGATTCACAAATATCATCTCATTTGATCCTTACAACGACCTTGGGAGGTAGGTACTATTAAAATGGGGATAACAACAGCCCCTAGATTGCAGGGTTGTTGTGATACAGCCATCTGTACAGTGTGTGAGGTAAATAAAATATGAAGACTTCACAGGGAAGATATGTATAAATATATATCTATATCTATACTAAGAAATGTTTAAAAATCAAGAAATAGGGAAATAGGGAAGTGGAAAAATTCTGAGGCCATGAGAGTCTGATGGCTCAGCCTCTGGGAAAGTTTACCCTGAAACTTTTTGTTCTTTCTTATGGTTCTGGTTTAAAGATTTACTCAGTAAGAATAGGGTCACTGTGACCTGCTTTCCTTTACTGTAAAAGTACTATAAAAGAATGGAGAGGTTTTCCCCCTCCCCTTATCCTATTCGCCTTCTTAATATTTATAGATGTCACCTCAGTTGTAATCATTAACTAAAGGAATGGGAATTGGAATTTCTGTGCCTCAATTTCCCGGCTCTTTGTCTAGCTTTTGTGCTCAGATTATAAGCCCACCTCCTAGCCAATGGCGAGAAGGGTCAGAGGTGGGCAGGAATTCTCTTGTGTTAGGTATAATTATTGGTGATTTGCTCCTTGTAAAGTGCCTCCCTTGCTGCATCTGTTCTGGCAGAGGACACCCTATTCTTGAGAATTGAATAAAATTTATTTCTGTTCCGACCCTGAGATGGCTCCTTATTATAAATTAACTTTTTAATTGGTGAGGGTCTTTCATCCCACACAAGAGGAAATAGATAATGCTTATTGAATTGAGTTCAAATTACTTATTGAGAAAAAAAAACTACCCAATACTTTCAATGTTGACCCTACAAAGCTGCTGATAAGACTCAGGATCTATAGAGCAGGAAATCGGAATGATTATAGTTTGTCTCTATTAAATATATCTATCACAAGCATCTTCTCCTAGAGTGATCTTCCTTCCCATGAAGTTATTGAGGGAAGGAGGGAGTTGAAGTCTGCATTGAGAATAAACTGCCTATGTAATATTTTACCATCCCCATATGTTTGGATTTCAAAAATCACAAAGGGGTACGGGGATGCACTTGGTTTCACTAATGTTCACCACACCTAAACATACAACTTTCTGAGTTCAAGGAAGCAAAAAGGGTCAAACAAACCTTTTGAAAAGAATATTATAAAACTGCAAGCAAGTTGGTGAATTAGGTAGAAGTTCATTGGTTAAAGTGATAGTTATCCTCACATTCTCTCCACTGTGTGTCTGACTAAACACTTCAGTAACCTGAAAAAAAAAAGTGTGCCGAAGATGATCAAAATGGACAAACTACAATGACAACACAAGCAGCAAAGCAGAATTATGAAGTCAGTTTGCTTTCTGATATGCTCCCGGAAGTATGAGTCTCTTTTTCCCACAATTAGCCTGAATTTACAAGACAAGCATTTTAGAGTCAACCCTGGGGCAAACCTAATAGTCTATTAAATGGAAGTTATTTTCATTAAAAACAGATTGCTTTGGTAGCTAAGCCCAGCAAGAGAAACTTAAAAAGAAAGAATATTCCAATTATACCATTTAGCTTTCTAAAATTCTCCTCAAGCAAATGTTTAATGAAAGAACTGGTGGATGTCTGGTTTAGAAACACTTCTTTGAATTTGGGGGATAAGGAATAATAGCAAAGAACAAAGACAGAACAAGGAACCCAAATTTCAGTAACTGTAATCTGCCCTTTAAACATACCTTTGGGGGTGGTGAAGAGGGAGAAGAAGAGGTTGTATCTAAAGTTTCACTGACTTAGGGAACCCTCTGAGGAGGAAATTCCCTCTCCCCATCAAGATCAGCACCTGCTCTTCAACTTAGTGTTAGAGACATTAAGAGGTTAGTGAGGTGAGTTAACCTGGGGTACTATAAGGTTATAGTCACACAGCCAGGATGTATCAGAACCAGAATCCCAACCAAAGTCAGATGGTTTTTAAACTTTCAATCAGACTGGTTTTTTTAAATTACATATGTATTAGAAAACAATAGAGAAATCTTTACTATGGACATTCCTGAAAAAAAAAGTATCACATCTAAAAACTATCTTTTGTTGAGTCACTTTTTAGTCACGTCTGACTCTCTGTGAGCCCATTTGGGATTTTCTTGGCAAAGATACTGGAGTGGTTTGCCATTTCCTTCTCTGGATGAGGAAACTGGGTCGAAGAGGGTTAAGTGACCAGGGTCACACAGCTAATAAGTGTCTGAGTCCAGATTTGAACTTAAGAAGATGAATCTTCTGAATTCCAGGACTGAAGCTATCTACTATACCTTAATTAGGGCAAATATGGGCCATCCTCCTAAAGTGAGATCTTTGAAAGCAAAATACACAGGAAAATTCTTCAAAGTAAAATTACAGGCTACAACTAGGCTTGCTATCACAGGACTTTGCCCATAGCAGGTATTTAATGAGATCTGTTGTGCAAGTCAAATAATTTGGGAAGTGATGGGGAATTGTAGCCTAGACTAATGTGATGCCTTTATTGCAAAGAACTTTTTATTCAAATTTGCATGTGCTAGTATCAGGTATTTGAATTTAATCGACAAACATTTATTGAGACAAGCACACTGTTAGGTTACAGAGGATCCAAAAAACGGTGACAAAGAAAACAACAGGCATTCCTGAGTTTTAATCAAAGATCTACTAGCTATAAGATCTTTGGAGACCACCTTAAAAACTGACTATACCATTACTTCATATTATATTTAACTTTTATCACAACTGGAAACTGCAGTGACTGAACCACATTTTCTTTAAAAGCCTAAAGCTGTAACACCAATCAAAAATATTATTTCACCTTGTTTTGTAGTGTATGGCACAAAAATAATATTGTCCCATCAAAAGAATAACATTTTCCTAGGAGTTGTTTGTGCATGTCAAGTAAAATTGAACGGAGTCTTTTGGAATCCATCTGTGGGTTGAAGTTAACATGGTACTGGTACAGTGTCCACTGGGGAAGGGATGTCAGCCGAAAATGGTTTGTCTTCAAGTGGACTACTGTCCCTGAAGTACCTGAAAGAGGGAGCCAGATTTGACAGCCTGTGAGACATCAAGCCTACTTATTTTCCCCCATCATTTCTAATGCTGTAATCTAACTGGACATTTTTCCAAGACTCAAGGCTAAAATGGCACAATACAATAAAGTTCTTAGAGAGAGACCTGACTCTTAGGGATATTAATTTAAAAGCCATTTGAGTGGATACAAAAGTAAGCCTTTAGTAAACGAACCTAATCAAAGGTCTAATCCAGTAATAGCAAAAGACTCCTATGAAAAGCTCAGGTCTTCAAAAGATTTCTAAGAACTACCCAATGACCTACATATTTCAAAGATCTGAGCTAGGCTGAATCAGTTGTGAAGTAGCACACTGGCATATTCTCTCCTGGCACACATTTTTAATATACTGTCTAAACAGGTAGTTGTCTTCCACAAAAGGGCAGCAGATAGCATCTCAGCTGACAGTCTGACAATAGAGAAGCCCTCAGACCTACCTGATGGCTTAGTGTGTGAGAACAGCTGTGTAAGAATGAATGGATGAATGAATGACAAAGCATTCCAGGTACTGTGCTAAGCACTGATTGATTATAGAGGCACAAGCAAGCTAGACAGTCTTTGCCTCAAGAAGCTTATGTTCTAATCGGGGAAGATCAAAAGGTGGGGGGATAGAAAATGGGGGTGGGAGGTGAGTTCGGGAACCTGGAAAGTGGTGTGGTGCCCTGGTTCTGGTCAAGATAAGGTCACTATCAAAGCAAGTCACTAAAGCAAAAACAAAATCAAAACCTCAAAGTAGTAATACCAATTGAAAATATTACTTTATCTTATGAAAACAAACAAAAAAACAGAAGCACACTCTTACAAATTAATCCTCCTGAAAAATCAAACCCCTCTAAAAGAAAAACCTTTCTAGAGCAAAGGTTTCTAAAAATGAAACAACCCATTTAAAGACTGATATTTGGTGCAGCTGGGATCCAGAACAAAGGGAAATTCCTTCAGAGTTAATCATAATGCTTGAGTCATGTGAGCTTCGTGTTTAAAAAGAAACAAAGGAAATTCTATAGGACTGTAAGAGATGGGGGGAAAGGTTTTGTTTCCACAGAATTGAAGGTGTAGGTGTCCTTCTGCTTCTAAATTGACAGCTAGGCCTAAGTTTCAAGTTACTAAAAATCACCTGACCTGTAGGAATCCAAAACTTAGAGCAGCCTGACCCCCCTCAGCATGAGCCTTGCCAAATAAGGATAAGTGTTTTTAAGAGTTGACATTAGCTAAATAAGTGCTTCCTTCTTCCTTGTACCTGGGGTAGATTTCCAAGTGATCCTGAACTCCACCAATGAGAGTAAAAAGGTCAGTGGTGGGTGGGGGTTGTTTGCATTAGGGTATATAGCTGGGTTCTGCCCTCTGGGTGCTGCCCCTCCCTACCAACTGTTTATCGGTTTGGAGACAACCCTTTCTGGTGAGATGGTAAATAAAGACTCGTTTTTGCTCCTACCTTGAGAAGTCTCTGGATATTACTTGAGTTGTCTCACACAGGACAAATGTGGGGAAGGACAAAAGACGGCCCAAATCTTCCAGGACTTTCTCATGCTAAACAACAAACCTGATTAGGGTTAGATGCTGGACCTATGACTTAACTAACATAGGGATCCCCACTCCCAGGTGGGAGAACTCCCTTCTTAACACATCCAGGCAGGGAATCTTCCCAGCACTTTAGAGTCTTACAGTTAGTTGTCTAGGGTCCTGAGAGGCTAAGTGTCTTGCTCAGGGTCATACAGACATTATGTGGCAGGGGCTTGAACCCAAGTATGTTGGCTTCAAGGTCAGTTTTCTGTCAACTAGACAACACTACCTCTAATAAAACTTAATTAGAAAGGAGAGAAAGAGTAGACTAAGTGAGAGAAAGAGGTCTGGATTCTGCCATCATACCAAGTCTAACCTTTCCTTCTCAAGATGTACTTGTTACCTTGGCAGATACTGAGCTCTAGAGAGGAGAGATAACGCTAGACTGAGAAACTTACATACCTCTTTTGCACTCTATGAAATGATGTAGTTTTTGCCGAGTATTCACACCAAGGTCATGGAAATTATGTCGGCCAGATTGTCTCTTCCTCTGCGACAATTCCTTCAATTTGTCTGAGATTTCACCTTCTTCTGTTTGTGAAAAACAAAGTTAAACATTTGCCAAGATGTAAACCTGAATCATAATAGCATGAGTTCTTTTTGCACTTTAAGCTTTCTATACATTCTCATTTTAACTGAATAAAAAGAAACAACCCCTTAGGGTTATTAAGGGAAAGCATTGAAAGCAAGTAATCAATAAATCAACCAATCCACATTTATATTATATGCCTTTTGTGTGTTAGGCACTCTGCTAATAGCTGAGGATACAAATAAAAAGCAAGAAAAGTCTTTGTCCTGAAGGAGCTTATGTTGTAATGGGAGAGACAAAATTTAATAGAGATCGTGATGAAGAATTTTCTAGCCACAGTAACTCATGAAGCCGAGTAGGAGAGAGATAGTAGAAGGGACAGAAGGAGTTAAGAAGTCCACAGTTGAGACTGACTACAAGCACTGTAGTTTGTATACCTAGTGCAGCCATAGTGGATAAAGTTCTGGGCCTGGAGTCAGGAAAGTTGTTGTTGTTGAGTCATTTTCCAGTCATGTCTAACTCTCCATGACCCCATTTGGGGTTTTCTTGCTAGAGATACTGGAGTGGTTTGCCATTTCCTCATGCAGTTCATTTTACAGATGAGGAAACGGAGGCAAATAGGGTTAAGTCACTTGGCCTGGGTCACACAGCTACCAAGTATTTGGGGCCAAATTTGAACTCAGGTCTTCCTGACTCCAGGGCTGGCACTCTATCCACTGAGCCATCTCTGGCCTCCTTTTTAAGGATTTAAAGGATTTAATCCCTTTTAAGCGATAGTAATCACGACCTTAGACAAAGTTAAAGTTAAAATAGATTTAATTGAAAGTAAAAAATAGAGAAACTACATTATGTGTCAGCAATGTTATTCAATATGGTTTTAGATCACTTAAAATACTAGACAGTATAAAATGCTTGAGCATATACCTGCCAAAATAGACACAGGAACTATATGAACATAAATATAAAATACTTTTAATACAAATGAACTCAGATTTAAATAACTGAAGTAATATTTATTATTCATGGGTAGGTAAAGCCAATATAATTTTACAAATGACAATTTTACCTAACTTTATTCAATGTCATCCCAACTAAATCACTAAAAAATTATTTTACTGAGTTAGAAAAAAAATATCAAAGTTCATTTGGAAGAATGAAAGGTCAGAAACTTCAAAGAAACCAGGAAAAAGAGATGTAAAGGACGTAGATTCAGCAGTATCAGACCTTGAACTGTATTATAAGGCGAGAGTATTGTTGAAGTGTAAAAAGAATAATTTCTATTATTTTAAATTTAAATTTATATAGCTAAGAATAGAAGGAATGCAGAAAATTGAGGGAAAAAAAAGAAAACTCTAATACTAGATAAGAGGAAAGAAGATATATTTGGGTGGCATAATTAGCATAGATTTAATAAGTATAGCTCATTCCCATCCATGATTCCACTGGTGTTCTACCTTCAGAAGCAGTGATTTAAAGGAAACCAACCAAGTTTTAGCCTAGAAATGGCAATTTTAAAATCACCATTTTAAATGACCTTAGATTTCTCTTATACTTGTTATCATGCTATATTTTCCAAGTCAAATTTTCCCCCAATTCAACATATATTGCACTAATGCCTGTACAACAGGCAATGTACTAAGTATTGGGGTCAAAAGACAAATGAAATAGTTATTGCCTTAAAGGAACTTTCATTCTGCTGGGTGAAAATGACTTGTACACAGGTAAGTGAATACAAAATATATATGAATTAGTATGGGTGTGAGGAAATAAAAAAGGCCTTTTGTAAAAGGCATAGAACTTGAGCTAAACCTTGAAGAGAACACAGCTTGTTTGAAGACTCTTAAGTCCAGAATGGAATGGATGGGGAATAGGAAGTAGGGTAGTTTGGCTATAAAGTAGGGGACATGATAGAAAGTAACACGAAAGGGACCTAGGCTAGTACCAGACTGTGAAAGGCTTTTAATGCAGAGGAGAATATGTATTTTTCATCTTAGCATTAATAGAGACCCACAGGTTTCTTGAACAAGGGAGTGACATAGACTCAGACTCATGCTTCAAGAATATGAATTCAGCAACTATGTAGATGATAGACTAGGAAAGAATAATGGATGGAAGCAGGTAAAGTAACTAGGAGGCTGCTGGATGCTGTAGTTCAAATGAGAGACCATAAAGGTCTGAAGGAGGGTGGTAAGCTACATGAACAGAGTAAATGAAACAGATTTGAAATTCAATAGAACTTGGCAGTGAATTTGATGAGCCAGGAATTGATGCATGTGAAGAAGTCTAAGAAAATTCCTTGATTTTGAACCTGGGAAATCGGTTGGTTCCTTCAAGACAAGGGTAAGCTTAGGGAGTAGGTATTTATGCTGTACATATGCTTACATGCGCTTGTCTCCATTAGAATATAAGCTCATTACAAGTAGGGATTGTTTCATTCTTTGGGCTTCTATTCCCGAGTCTAGTAAACAGCCTGGCACATAGTAAGTATATACAAAAAAAAACCTAGAGAGGAAGATCATCTGGTAATAGGGCATGGACAATAGGGTTTTCTTCTTCAAAAAGGAAACAAACATTCAATATTGCACTAGAAAAGCTAGCTATATACGACCAACAAAGCCCAGTAGCAAGAGAAATTCCATTTAAAATAACTGTAGACAATATAAAATACTTGAGAGTCTGCCTACCAAGACAAGCCCAGGAAGTGTATGAATACAATTACGAAACATTTTTGACAAAAATAAAAACAGATCTAAACAACTAGAGAAATTTTTCAAGGGAAGGCCAAGCCAATATAATAAAAATGACAATTCCACCTAAATTATTTATTTATTCAGTGCCATACCAACCAAACTACCAAAAGTTATTTTGTACAGCTAGAAAAAATAATGAAAAATTCATCTAGAAGAACAAAATCGAAGCTATCAAGGGAAATCAATGAAAGAAAATGTAAAGAAAGGTTGCCTAGTCATGCCAGACCTCGAACTCTAGCACCAAGGAGTGATCATCAAAACAATCTGGTACTGGCTAAGAAACACAAAGGTGGATTGGTGGAAGAGATTAGATATATAATACATAATAGGAAATGACCATAGTAATGTAGTGCTGGATAAACCCCAAGATCTGAGCTTTTGGTACAAGGACTCCCTATTTGAAAACAGTCACTGTGAAAACTAGAAAGCAGTTTGGCAGAAACTACGTATAGACCAACATCTCATACCATATTCCAAGATAAAGTCAAAATTGGTACATGATTTAGACATAAAGGTTGATATAAAAAGCATATTAGGGGAGCATGGAAAATTTTACCTGTAAAATCTATGGATAAGGGAAGAATTTATGACCAAACAAGAGGGAGGATTATAGTAAGTAAAATGGATAATTTTGATTACATTAAATTTAAGAGTTTTCCCCAAAAAATCAATGTAACCAAGATTAGAAGGAAAACAGAAAACCAATTTACAACAAGTGTCTCTGATAAAGTCCTCATTTCTCAAATATATAAAGAGAATCAACTTTATAAGAATATTAGTCATTCCCCAACTGAGCAGTCAAAGGACATGAACAGGCAATTTTCAGATGAAGAAATCAAAGTTATCTATAATCATGAAAAAATCCTCTAAATCACTATTGATTAGAGAAATGCCAATTAAAACAACTCTGAGGTACAATTCTCACACTTATCAGATTGGTTAATATGATAGAAAAGGAAAATGACAAATGATGGAGAGGATGTGCAAAAATTGGGACACTGTAATACATTACTGGTATAATTGTGAATTGATACAACCATTTTGGAGATTGATTTGGAACTATGCCCAAAGGGCTATAAAACTGTGCATACAATAACACTGCATGCAGTACTACTACTAGGTCTGTATCCCAAAGAGATCAAGGCAAAAGGACCTATATGTACAAAAAATATTTATGGCAGCTTTTTTTGTGGTGCAAAGAATTGGAAATTAAGGGGATGCCCATCAATTGGGTAATGGGTGAACAAGCTGTGGTATATGATTACAATGGAACATTATTATACTATAAGAAATGGTAAGCAGGATGATTTCAGAAAAACCTGGAAGGACATAAACTGATACATAGTGAAGTAAGCAGAACCAGGAGAACACTCTACACAATAACAGCAATATTGCACAATGATCAGTGGTGAATGACTTAGCTATTCTGATCAATACAATGATCCAAGACTCTTCTGAAGGACTTATAATGAAAGATGCTATCCACTTCCAGAGAAAGAAGTGATAGATTCTGAAAGCAGAATGAAGTATAATTTTTTCACTTTATTTTTCTTGCTTTTTCTGCAAAGTGGTTAATATGGAAATGTTTTGCATGATTTCACATGTATAATTTATAACATATTACTTGCCTTCTTAATAGGTAGGGGAGAGGTGGGAGGAAAGGAAAGGAAAGAATTTGAACCTCATAAATTTTTTTAAATTAATGTTAAAAATAAATTAATGTTTAAAAAGAGAGAAAAGAAAAAGAAACCAAAAAATCTCATAAGTAATTTTTTAATTCTATCTTCACAACATCACCTGGAAACGTGGATGCTCCCTCTTCAGCTCCTCCTTCTGCCCCTCTTGGTTCTTCATGACTAACAAGCTCACTTCCTGCTGTGGATGCTTGTGCTGCTGGTGCCTGAGCTGGTGTTACAGCTGGTGGTATTGGTATGGGCAAGGGTGCCCGAGCTCGTGCTGCTGCCCGAGCACGTCCTGATTGATGAACCAACACTTCTGACCAAGTTAGTTGCCTGGCTGTTGCTGGCAGCTGAGTCAATATTTCTGTCCCATCTCGTGCCTGAGCCACTGCTAGAGCTGGAACTGAAACTGGTTCTGGTGCTTGCCGCCCCTGCCCGTGCTGTTGTCCATACCTAGAGCTCCCATTACCAGGTTGCTGACCCTGCAGTTTGTTTTATTTATTTACTTTTTAGCAATTAAAAGTATCATTAAATCTCATATGCCAGTAGAGGACTCAATTGTATAGTCAAGAAATGATATTTAAAATAACAAATACAAACTAACCTCAGAATAGGAGGAACAGCAGAAAGATACAGTATGAGAATTTTAAAACAAGGCAAGTTAAGACTATTTCTACACCAAACGACTTTTGTTCAGTTGTTCTCCATTTAAATATTTTTCAGAAGAGAAAAATACTATGAGCTACCACTGGAATTCTCCCATGGAATTCCTGTCTGGAAACTAGTGAAATAAGCAAACATGCATCATGTTACCATAGTTAAATAACGTGGAAAGGAGTCATTGGGCAGATATAGAATTGCAATAGCCTTTTAGGATTCTTTGGGGAGAGGCTGGGGGAGACGGTTGCTAGTTGGAGGAAGAAGAGCAGGATTGCCAATTATTGGTACAGGCCCCATCCACAATATTCAACAGCTTAATCCCATTTATGCTCAATATGTAAAGGATACTGAATTCCCAAACATGCCCAGCCGAAGACTATGGATGGATGGTTCTCAACATGTCCACATTTACAAAAATGAGAACACTCACCTCAACAGATGCACCACTCTGGGCTTCCCTTGGTGGCCTTCCTCTTGCCATTCTGTTTTTCCTGGCTCGACCACTCATTTTTTTTTCTACAAATGAGCAATACATTAAACTTCACTTTTCCTTAATACTTCCTTGAATTTCTCTTATTTTGATTAAACTTTCAAAATAAACTTTTGAAGAACATGTATTTACCAAACAAACACAACTTGTCCTTTTCACTTGGGACAAAGTGTCCCAATCACCATAGGCAGCTTACCATAAAGAAGAAAATTTTTTTCAAATTAGGTTTAAGGTTGCAACTGGAATCTTGAATGGATTTATTTCAATTCTGTGTTTAATAACATTAATACCTTATAGAGAAATCAACATAGAATTCGAAATTTGAACAAGGATTCTTTTTTCCTGTTAGTTTGAACACCTGGGGCACAAAGAATAAAAAATAGTCATGGCTTTTTTCCCTTCTTAGTCCTGAAAGAAAATTCAGGCTAGAAAACTTGACTTACTATTATTTGTAATTGATCAACACTGGGTTTTAGGAAGAGATAATAAGATCTAAAAAGGATCTTATAAGTCATCTAATTTAAACTTATTTTAGAGATAAGGGAACCAACACCCAGAAAGGTTTAGGGTTAAGTAACTTGCCCATGATCATTAGATTTTAATTTGATTCCTCTGAATTCTGATCTAGCACTTTATTCCCTGCAATCAGTCACACAAATAGAAGCACCAAATTTGTCTTGATTCTTCTCTTCTATCCTCTAAACCTGAGCTCTTTGGGTTTCAATACGTTGTTGTAAGGCCTGGCCTTGAGAGTGCTGTCCTCATGAAGAACCCAGTCTGAATCTACAAGATGTGTACTTACCAAGGTTATGTTACTTAACCTAAGACTCAGTTTCTTCATCTGTAAAAATGGCTATAAAAATGGCAATAGTACTTATAGATTTGTAAGGTTCAAATGAGACAAGGTATAGACAGTAACACAAACGAATCCTGCAAATGAAAACTATAAATGGATCCTTCATTAGCCCCATGGTATGTGTATGTTGGGAGATTTGGGCGGGGGGTGAGGGGGAGGTCTTCCATCAGTCTCTTCTATGACAAAGTGCTGGGCTCTCCAGGGTGGGGGATCCTAGCGCCCTTCATTATTCTCTTCCAGGGCTAGGGGGATGTTTCCCAGGGTGGGAAGCCCCATCTACAAGGGCGGGGGGGGGGGAATCGGAAGAGTAGGGAGGCGAAGACTCTCCTGCCAGCCCTATCCGAGGATGCCGAGCCCACCACTTTCATTGAATGGGGGGAAGGGTGCTGCCTATCACTCCCTTGGGTTGTATTTCAGGCCTAAAATAGAAAAGAAAAAGGGCAGTTACCCTTGGGGGATACAAGCAGAGATCCCTCTACAAAATCACTCTCTTCTCCTTCTCCTCCTTCCAAGACGCCGCCCTTCCCACCTCCACCCAAGACGGACAAAAAAAGCTACTTCTCCTGCCTCTTTAGAGCCCTTCTAATTATAGCACCTGCTGGAGATTCCCATCACTGCGATCACTCCGCCACCTCCTACTCTCCAGGACCCCCACGCGGGGTAATTCTCCCCTCTTCTTCCCTTTGTAAAATTCCACGACACCCCCCACACACAATCTAGTCACCATTCTTCAGGACCTTGCCCCATTTGGGCGGAACAGGAGAGTCTAGCCCTTGGATTTCTTTTTCTTCCCCGCGCGGATGGACATTACTCAGGAACGACTTGTAGTGTTAGTGAGCCCTGCCCCGGAAGGCCCCGCCCACAAGCGCTCTTGCTGTTCCGGGATTGGCTGGCTGCCTGGGCGGGTCTTCCCGCGCTCTCCTTCAAAGAGGACAAAGCCTGTGGAGAAGCTGGGCAGCCAGCCCGAGCCTGAGGGGAGCCTGGGCTCCTCGGGCCCGGGAAGTGGCGGGTCTGAGGAAGCCGGTCGAAGCCGGCCCGGCCCGTCCTGACCTGACGGGCCGTGTTAAGAGGCGAAGGTTTTGGCTCTGTAAATCCTGACTGAAAGTTCGTCCCATGGGCCTGGAAAAACGAACGAGGTGACTGGAAGAACTGGAAGCAAATGAGGGGTGGGGGCTAGGCCTGCTGGGCAGGTTTACAATGAGGAGTGGGGAAGTGTGAACCTCCCTCCCCCCTCCCTTTCCCCTCCTCCCTCCTCTGCTCCTTCTCCTTTCCCTTCTCTTTCCCTTCCCTCCTCTTCTCACCCTCTTTCCTCCTCCTTCATTTCCCTTCCTTCTCCTTCCTCTTCCCCTCCACCTTCTTTCCCTCTTCTTCGCCCCCCTTCCTTTCCTCTCTTCTACTCTTCTCTCTCCCCTCCCCCTTCCTTGCCCCTTCCCCCTTCCTTTCCCTCCACCCTTCCCTTTCCCTTCCCCCTTCCTTTCCCTCCCCCCTTCCCTTTCCCTTCCCCCTTCCTTTCCCTTCCCCCTTCCTTGCCCCTCCCCCCTTCCCTTTCCCTTCCCCCTTCCTTGCCCCTCCCCCCTTCCCTTTCCCTTCCCCCTTCCTTTCCCTTCCCCCTTCCTTTCCCTTCCCCCTTCCTTTCCCTTCCCCTTCCATTCCTCCTCCTCCTCCTCTTCTCTCCTTTCCCTCCCTCTTCTCTCCTTTCCCTCCCTCTTCTCTCCTTTCCCTCCCTCTTCTCTCCTTTCCCTCCCTTTCTTTTCCCCTTCCCCTCCCTTTCTTTTCCCCTTCCCCTCCCTTTCTTTTCCCCTTCCCCTCCCTTTCTTTTCCCCTTCCCCTCCCTTTCCTCTCTCCTCTCTCCTCCTTTCCCCTCTCCTCCCTCCTCCTTTCCCCCTTCTTTTACTTCCCCTTCCTTTTCCTCCTCTCTTTCTTTTTTCCTTCCCCTTCCCCCAACCCCTTACCCCCTCCCTTGCCTTCTCCCTTTTCCTTTCCTCTTCTTCATCCCTCCCTGCTCTCCTCCTCTTCAACTTTCCCCACATTCCTCATCCTCTGTCTTCCCCTCAACCCTCCTTACAGGTTTAGTCAGCTCTGGAGTCACTCACTGGTAAGAATCTACAAAACAGCAATAATTGTAATAGCACCCACCCCACAGGGTTCTGGCGAGGATCTAAAGAGATAAGTCTCTTAAGTTTGTGAATCACTATAGAAATGCTCCCTATTGTTATTAAAGGAAAAAGCAAAAGAATAAAGGTCAGAGGACCAGGGTTGGAACCTATGCTCTGCCACTCTAGTGACATCCGGCAAGGGTCTTTGATACTTCCTTGGCTCTCTGTTTTTTCCTCCAAAATCAAGGAACTGGATCTCATAGGATCATAGATTTATAGCTGGAAAGGAACCTTTGAGGTCTTCTAACCCTCTTGTTTTAAAAACGTGCTTATTTATTTGACAGATGAAGAAACTGAGAAATAGAGAGGGGAAAACACACAGTTGTGTCACACAACTAGTAAGAATCTAAGGCAGGATTCAAACTAAAAATTTCCTGCTTCTCATCTAAATAATCCACCTCTAACACTGGGTGATTCTGGACAGCAGAGAAGACCTAGTGTTCATTTCAGTGATGAGTGTGCTTCCCCAGCAACTGGATGGTTATTGAGCTTCCTTTGTAAGTAGGAAAAAGTCAGCACTTGGGTCCAAATAGGAAGTCTTTTGTCCTTAAGATTGGTGTCAGGCGCAACAAACTGGGCCTGTTGTGATTTCCAGACTGGTGCCCTCCAGTTATTTCCCACCTGATGAATGTGATTGAATTTCTTTTTCTGACAAGAAAAAGCTGGTCCAGTGAACTTCAGAACTAGCAAAATAGGCCTACTTTACTTCTCAGGATGTATTCCCCAAAAGTACTTCCCCAGCAATGAGTGATGCCTGAAATTCCTTTTTAACAAGAAACCTGTTTGTTCAGAAGAAAAACCTTTTATTCCAGTTACCTTCAGAGCCAGCAAAGTAGGCCTAGTTCAATTCTAGGGGTGAATCATTCATTCTTCAAGCATTTATTAAGAGCTTACTGTGTTCCAGGCACTGTGCTGAGTGCTGGAGATACAAAGCGTGGCAAGCCCTCATGTGTAGTGAGACTCCCAAAGCCTATGAGTGTGGGAGTGGGGTTACAAAAAAAAGACAAAAGCACAGACCCTGCCCTAAAAGAGTTCAAATTCTAATGGAGGAGGCAACATGTAAATATATATATAAATGAACATACATATTTAATATGTGTGTATATATGTATATATATGTATATATTCATATATATGTATGTTTCCAAATGGAAAGTAATCAGCCCCAAAATACATCCCCTTCTCTCATTCCACCTGATGAGTGATGCATGAAATTACTTTTTTTTTTGGTGAGGCAATGGGATAAAATGACTTTCCCAGGGTCACACAGCTAGTTAAGTGTCAAGGCTAAGGCTGGATTTGAAATCAGGTGCTCCTGATTCCAGGGCCAGTGCTCTATGCACTGTGCCACCTAGCTGCCCCCTGAAATTACTTTTTAACAAGGAAGAAGCCCCTTGAAGGAAGAAAAGACCTCTGTCCTATAGTTATCTCCAGATCAAGCAGAGTAGGCTTAGTGTGATTTTAGTGGTCAGTTCCTCCAAAATACTTCCTGTCAGATGACTGGTAACAGAAAATACACTTTAACAAGGAAGAAAACCCTTTTAATGTGAGGTTAACTTCATATAAAACAGGGTGGACTTAGTGTAGTACCCTTAGATACTTCTCCAACTAATGAGTATTAACTAATTTTTTTTTAATAAGGTAAAATCCTTTGTTCCACAATTAAAAAAAGAAAGTCGAATAGACCCTGGGATATTTTATTTTTGTACCCAGTGAATCAACAACTGGTTGTATGGCTGGATTCAAAGTACTTGCTACTGGTTCAGAATCAACATGGCAGGAACTCTCCCATGGAGGAGTCCCAGAAACTTGAGCTTGGCTCTGTGCTGTTTACTATTTTTATCATTAACTTGGATAAAGGCATAGATGGTATGCTAATCAAATTTGCAGATGACACAATCCTGAGAGGGATAATCAGTCAGTAAGCATTTCTTAAGTGCTTACTATATGCCACTAATGGCTAAGGGTACAAAAAAAAGGTTGGAAGTGGGGAGGGGGAAGAGGGAGTCCCTGTCCTCATGGAGCTTGCTGGGAAGACAGCATGTACACAACTAGGTACCTACAAGATAGATACAGAGTAAATGTGAGTATTGGAAAGGGGAAGTTATTAACAGCTTGGGAGGACCAGGAAATGCTTCCTACAGAAGGTGGGATTTCAGCTGAGTCTCAAAGGAAGCCAAGTAAAGTAAGAGGCTAAGGTGAGGGGGCAGAATGTTCCAGGCCTGGGAGACAGCCAGTGCAAAGTCAGGGAGACAGGAAATGAAGTGGAGGAACTGCAGGTTAGCCAGCATAGGAGTATAGAGGGGAGTCAGGTATTAAAAGACTAGAAAGGTTAGGAAGGGGTCAGGTTGTAAAGAGCTTTAAAGGCCTAAAAAGGACTATATATTTGATTTGGAAATAATTGGGAGCTGCTGGAGCTTGCTGAGCAAGGTTGAAGTTGGGAATATGTGACATGGCTAGACCCAAACTTTAGAAAAATCACCTTGGCTGAGTAGAGGAGGAATGGGAGTGCAGAGAAAGTTGAGGCAGGGAAACCAGTTAGAAGGCTATTATTGGGGGCAGCTAGGTGGTGCAGTGAGTAGAGCACTGGCCCTAGAGTCAGGAAGACCTGAGTTCAAATTCGGCCTCAGACACTTGACACACTAGTTGTGTGACCTTGGGCAAGTCACTTAACCCCAATTGCCCTGCCTTCCCCCCTCAAAAAAAAAAAGAAGGCTATTATTGTAGTAGTCCAGGTAAAAGGTGATGAGGGCCTGAATCAGAGTTTTGGGATATATGAGTAGAGAAAAAGGAAGGTATACTAGAGATGTTGTGAAAGTAGAAATGAGGAGATTTGGCAATAGATTGTCTTTGTGGGATGAGTGAAAGTGAGGCTTTAAGAGGCCTAGGTGACAGAGGGTGCTGATATCCTTGACGATAATAAGGAAATCCTGAAGGAAGGTTGGTTTGGGAGGGAGAGAAAGATAATGAGTTCTGCTTTAGCTATGTTGAGATGTTCAAGAGGCAGTTGGAGATTCATAACTACCTCAGCAGAGAAATTAAGGCTAGATATATTCATCTTGGAATAATGTGCATAGGGATGATAATTAAACCCATGATAGTCGATGAGATCTGTAATTGAAGTAGCGTAGAGTAAAAAGGGAGAGGAACCTAGGACAGAGCCTTGGAGGACACTACAGAGACAGGCTAAAGCATCAATATAAATTTGATAAGATGAAATTAATTAGGAATAAATGTCTTTCACTTGGGTACGCAGTCAACTTCACAAGTGTAGCATGGGGGTAGGATGGTTGATAATTGTTCTGCAAAAGATGGGGATTTTAGTGTAATGCTAGTTCAGTATGAGTTAGCAGTGTGAAGTGACAGCCAAAAAAGGCTAATGTGTTCTTGGACCACATTAAGAGGAGGCCAACAGGTCCCTGGGATGGGAGGTTTTTATTATTGTTTGCTGTATAGTATTTGTTTGGAGTCTTGTATTTCGGTTCTAGATACCATGTTTAAGAAAGACATCGATAAGCTGGAGAATGTTCAGAGGAGGGCAGCCAGAATGGGGAATGTTCTTGTTTACATCCCAACATGGGAAGATGATACTTGTAACTCCTAACTGTATCTTTATGATGACATTTAAAAGGGATATACGTAGACAGAGGGTGTAAATATAAGTTCACTTTGATGTGATGATAAAATCTAAGTGGTGAAAAGGGATTGTGATGGGAGAAGAGGAAAGGAGGAGACAAAACATGAAGAGGCACAAAGACCTATTACAGTAGAGGGAAAGAAGAGAGGGAGATGAGTATTGTTTGAACATTACTCCTCATTGGATTTGGCTCAAAGAGGGAATAACATACTTAGGTACAGAACTCTAACTTAACATATATGAAATGGGAGGTGAAAGGGTAAGGCAGGGGGTGGATAGAAAGGAGGGAAAAAATAGTAGGAGGAAAGGAAGAGGAGAGGGCTGATAGAAGGGAGGGCAAAGTGATGGAGGTAGTGGTCAAAAGCAAAACTCTAGTGAGGAGGGAAAGGGAGAAAGGAGAGAAAAGCATAAATAGGAAAAACAGTATGGAGGGAAATACACAGTTAATAATCATAACTGTGAATGGGATGAACTCTTCCATAAAACAGAAGTGGATAGCAGATTTGATTAAAAACCACGGTCCTACAGTATGTTCACAAGAAACATTTGAAACAGAGGGATACGCACAGAGTCTTAAAGGTAAAAGGCTGGTGTAGAATATATTGTGTTTCAACTGAAGTAAAAAAAAAAGCAGGGGTAGCATTTCTCTCAGACAAAGCAAAAGCAAAAATAGATCTAATTGAAAGAGATAAGGAAAGAAACTACATCCTCCTAAAGGCACCATAGACAATCAAGTAGTATCATTACTAAACATATACCGAGCAGTATAGCATCCAAATTCTTCAAGAAGTTAAGAGGGTTACAGAAATAAACAGACAGCAAAACTATACCAGTGGGGGACCTCAGCCTCCCCCTCTGTAAACTAGATAAATCTAACCACAAAATAAGAAAGAAATTAAGGAGGTGAATAGAATCTTAGGAAAGTTAGATTTGGTCAACCTCTGGAGAAAATTGAATGGAGATAGAAAGGAATATACCTTTTTTGTGGTGCTACATGACACCTACACAAAAATTGACCATGTATTAGGGCATAACATCCTCACAATCCAGTGCAGACAGGCAGAAATATTAAATGCATCCTTTTCAGATCATGATGCAATAAAAATTACATGTATTAAAGGGCCATGGAAAGTAAGACTAAGAATTAATTGGAAACTAAATAATCTAATCATAAAGAATGAGTGGGTCAAACAACAAATCATAGAAACGATCAATAACTTTATCAAAGAGAATGGCAATAATGAAACACATACCAAAACTTGTGGGATACAGGCAAAGCAGTTCGTAGGGGAAATTTTATATCTTTATCTTACATGAATAAAAAAGAGAAAGAGGAAATCAATGAATTGGGCCTGCAACTAAAAAAGCTAAAAAAAAGAAAGAACAAATTAAAAATCCCCATTTAAATACCACATTAGAAATTCTGAAAATCAAAGTAGAGATTAAGAAAATTGAAATTAAGAGAATTGTTGAGCTAATAAATAAAACTAAGAGCTGGTTTATGAAAAAAACCTAATAAAATAGATAAATCTTTGGTTAATTTGATTTAAAAAGAAAGAAAGAAGAAAAACAGATTACCAGTATCAAAAATGAAAAGAGTGAATTCAACACCAATGAAGAGAAAATTATACAATAATTAGTAGCTATTTTGCCCAACTGTACGCCAATAAATTTGAAAATCTTAGTGAAATGGATGAATATTTACAATACTATAAATTCTCCAGATTAACAGAAGAGGAAATAAAATATTTAACCCTATTTCAGAAAAAGAAATTGAACAAGCCATCAGTAATTCCCTAAGAAAAAATCTCCAGTGCCAGATGGATTTACAAGTGAATTCTATCAAACATTTAAAGAACAATTAATTCCAATATTATATAAACTATTTGGGATATTTTCATCAATATTTTCCCAATATTATCCTAAAAATGAAGGAGTCCTACCAAATTCTTTTTATGATATAAATATGATGCTGATACCTAAACCAGGAAGAGTCGAAACAGAAACAAATACATATTATATATAATATATAATTAAATTATATATACTATATAATATAATTATATAATAGATATGTTATGTATAATATATAATTATATATAATATATAATAAAATTATATATTATATTCTCTAATGAATATAGATGCAAAAATTTTAAATAAAATATTAGTAAAGAGATTACATCAACTTATCTCAAGGATAATACACTATGACCAGGTAGGATTTATACCAGGAATGCAGGGCTAGTTCAATATTAGAAAAACTATCAGCATAATTGACCATATCAACAACAAAACTAACAGAAATCATATGATTATATCTCAATATATGCAAAAAAGCTTTTGACAAAAACAACACCCATTCCTATTAAAAATGCTAGGGAACAGGAATAAATGGAGTCTTCCTTAAAACGATGGGTAGCATCTATGTAAAACCATCAGCAAGCATTATATGTAATGGGGATAAGCTAGAATTCCCAGTAAGATCAGGGGTGAAACAAAGATGTCCATTATCACCACTGTTCAATATTGTACTAGAAATGTTATCTTTTATGGACTTCATAATAACCTGGAAAGACCTACATGATATGATGCTGAGTGAGAGGAGCAGAACCAGAACATTGTGCACAACCACAGATATATTGATTCTGTGATGACTAAGTTTGATAGATTTGGCTCTTCTCAGCAATACAAGGTTCAAAGACAACCCCAAAGGACTCATGATAGAAAGAGCTATCCATATCCAGAAAAAGAACTATGGAGTGTGAATTCAGATTGAGGCAAACTATTTACTCTCCTTTTTTCTCTCTCTTTTTTTTTTGGTTTTGTTTCTTCTTTCTCATGATTCATTCCATTGGTCATAATTCTTCTTTAAAACTTGACTATCATGTAAATAAGTTTAATGTGAAGCTATATGTAGAAAATATATCAGATTCCATGCCATCTTGGGGGGGTAGGGTGGAGGGGAAGAAAATCTGGAACTCAAAAACATGCAGAACTGAGTGTTGTAAACTGAAAATAAAAAATCTTAATTTAAAAAAAAGAAAAGAAAATGAAAGACAAACAACAACAACAAAAGCAACGAATTAAATAAATAAAACACAATTTTGTTGTTGAAAAAAAGAAATGTTCTCTTTAGGAATAAGAGAAGAAAAAGAAATTAGAATTGGCAAAGAAGAAACAAAGCTATCACTCTTTGCAGATGATATGATAGTATACTTAGAAAATCCTAGGGAAGTAAAAAGTTACTTGAAATAATCAACTTTAGCAAAGTTTCAGGATATAAAATAAATTTCCACATAAATCATTTGGCATTTCTAAATATTACTAACAAAGCCCAACAGCAAGACAGAGAAAGAGAAATTCCATTTAAAGTTATGGTAGACATTATAAAATATTTAGGAGTCTACCTGCCAAACAAAACCAGACACTATATGAACACAGAACTTAGCTTGGTCTATGAAAACCTATAACTGTGTTTCTGACCCATAGGTTACATTTATTTTTTGTTGATTACAAAATACTATTTGACTTTAGATCAAAATGTTGGTTAACAGAGCCTCTTTCAACAGTGTCTCCTATTTATAAGATTACTATGAGTCTTTGATGGATACAATGACAGAAAAACTTTGACTTTGTTCAGTAATCTTATCATCAGTATCAAACAATATCCAAAATGGAGAATTGCTTGCTAAAGGTGTTTACTATCATGAGTGATGCCCTGCATGGAATATGAATGGAAGAGTGATTCCCTTTGAATGACAAGATCCTCCAGATACCTGTTTGTATATGATACTAGCCTGATTTCATCAAAACCCAGAATACTATGGGGGCCTTTTTAGTGGACTCTATAACTAATTGTTATCAGCCTAAAAATCATGTCCAAAATATGACTCATTAGGGAGCAGTTAGATAGCGCCGTGAGTAGAGCACACAGCCTGAGTCAGGAGGACCTGAGTTCAAATCCAGCCTCAGACACTTGACACATTTACTAGCTGTGTGACCTTGGGCAAGTCACTTAACCCCAATTGCCCTGCCTTTCCCCCTCAAAAAAAAATTGACTCATTTGTGTACTTTGAGTCTATCATCTCTCTGTCAGCAGTACGTAGGTTACTTCATCAGTCCTCTAGAATTGTTTTTGGTCGTTGGGTTGAGCACAGCTCTTAAGCCTTTCACAGTTCTTTTTCTTTACAATGTTGTTATTGTGTAAATTGTTCTGGTTCTGAGGAACTTAAAATTCTAGTGTGACCATATATACATATATATGTGTATATTAATCAATACATAGCAAATACAGACTATCTGGAAGGTAACTTTAGGGAGAAAGGCATTAACAGCTGGGGAATACTAAGAAAAACCTCCTATAGTAGTTAGGGCTTGAACTTAATCTTAAAAAGAATTCAGGGATTCTCACAATCAGGTTAGGAAAGAGAACATCCTGAGCACAGAGACAACCAACACAAAGGTATGGTAAGATGAGGTACAGAGCTCCAGCCTGGAGTCTAGAAGATCTGAGTTCAAATTTCACCTTTGACACTAGTTGTGTGACCCTGGGCAAGTCACTTAATCCCTACTTGCCTCAGTTCCTCATCTGTCAAATGAGAACATTCCAGAGAAGGAAATGGCAAACCACTCCAGTATCTTTACCAAGGAAACCCCATGATCTTGTCTATGCGATCATGAAGAGTTGGACACAACTGGACAGGAACAACAAAACAAAATATCCTGGACTAGGTAGTGCAGTGGATAGCGTGGTGGGCCTGGAAGACTAATTTTCCTGAGTTCAAATGTGGCCTCAGACACACACTAACTGTGTGACCCTGGACAAGTCAATTAATCCTGTTTGCATCAGTTTCATCATGTGTAAAATGAGCTCAAAGTAGATTTGAGAATCAGTGCAGAAATGGCAAACTACTCCAGTATCTTTGCCAAAGAAACCCCAAATGGGGGGTCACAGAGTAAGACACAACTGAAAAAGGACTGAACAACAACAAAGTAGATTTGAGAATCAGCACAGAAATGATCACTGAGTCCATGGGAACTGATGTTCTCACCAAGTGAAATAGTATAGAGGGAAAAGAGAAAATGACAGAACCCTCTGGAGCACCCGTAGTTAATGGGTGTGACTTAGATTAAGGTCCAGCAAAGGAGACTGAGAGTTAAGATAGGTAGGTGGAGAGGCAGGAAGAGAGAAGTGTCACAAAAACCTAGAGAGATGAGTATATCAAGGAAAAGAGCGATTGATAGTCAAAAGGTGCAAAGAAATCAAGGATGAGATTTTAGAAAAGGTCATACAATTTATCAATTAAGAGATGGCTAGTAACTATTGGCAATCAAAATGGGCTGTTAGCACTTAATTCAACCAAGTGCTCTTGAAGAGTTTGGCCTTTATTTCCTTGATTAAATTAGGAGTCCTTGAGGACCTCCTTGCCTCAAGGGAAAGCGTAGTTTACATGGGTTTGAGTAACATGTTTGTGACATCAGAGGCTTTTAGACCACGTGGGTTTAAGTCACATTTTTGTGACGATTTTAGGTCACGTGTGTGAGTCGCATGTGTGACTCACCCTTGACCCTGAAAAAGATGTAAAACCAGAGGTTGGCTTTCTCCTTTTCAAAGCTCTGACCCATGGCAGGAGTATTGCGTGATTCTGGTCCAGCCCTTGTTGAGCTCCGGACTGAATTCAGATGTTGGTTACTATGAATTATATTTGGTCTGTCTGTTGATGTTTATAATTTGTTTGTATTTGCTCTGAAGTTCAGGGTGCTGGCTTTTCCCTCTGAACTAAGTGAATGGTATTTGTATGTTGGATTAAAGTAAGATTGTTAACCCCTTAACGTTGCTTTCGTTAGTAAAGCAGATCAAAAGAACCTGGGCTTGCAGTGTTCTGTGAGCTGGTTGCTGTTGGTTTTTCACCCCCACAGCAGCTGCTAGCTGAATTGCTGAAACAGTAGCTTTGGAGGGAGGGGAGTTTTGATTGAATGCTGAGATTGGAAGACAAACTGTAGATAATGAAGAAGAGAGTGAGTGGAAAGAAAATGGAGGCCTCTGTTGTAAAAAGTCTTCTCAAGGAGTTTAGCCATAAAAGAGTAGAGATACAGGACAATAACTAGTAGGGATAGATGGATCAAATCAAGGCTTTTTGTTGAGGATAAAGGCAACATGGTCATGTTTGTAGGCAATAGGGAAGTAGCCAGTAGAGGGTGAGAGACTGAAGAGAAGTGAGACAGGGGACAATCTGTTGGAGAAGATGAGATGGAATGGGATCACTTGTGCACATGGAGAGGTTTGCCTTGGCAAGGGAAAGGGCTACCTCTTCAAGTGAGATGGGTAATAGTGGCAGAAGGCATCTAAATGATGCGAGATGAGGAGGGGGAGAAAGAGGCCTCAAACAAAGAAATATATTAACATGCTTAGAAAACCAGGGATAGCAGTGTCAGTTTCCTGGGGTACAGATTTAGTTTTTATAACTTTTCAGACTCTTGTAGAGTACATAACCAATGAGCATTGTGGAGAAACTTAGGATAGATAACACCTTTCACAGGGGAAGAAAAGGTAGAGAAAGGCAGAATCATTCAAGGGAGAAAATAGGAGCTGCTAGGATGATATTTGCCATGCACTTGGCATGGTGGTTATCAGAATGAGAAAACATTCTCCGTTCAAGGGCATGACACAAGGTAACCAAATACTTTTAGAATTGTGAAAGAAATGCTTTTAGTCAAAACTCCAGGGTGGAGGCAACCATTTAGATTAGACTGCAGGTGTCTCTTATGCAAGGGAAATAAGCAGTTAAAGTGTGTACAACAGTGGATGAGGCCATCCATTATGTTGTTGGTTATATTTTATTTCTCCTTTTTTTCCCCACTATTAGGCTTCCGGGTAGTGGGAGATTTCTACCCTGTCAGTCCATCAAGATACTGTGAAGTTATTATGGTTCCTAGTTTTCCTCTACATTGCTATATGTATTTTTGAAGGGATAATCTTTTATTCTTTATGATAGTTCACTTAGGGTATGTTCCCAAGAACTCTTATGTATTATCAGAGTACCTTCTAAAAAGGTTCTGCTAATTTGTGATTCTGTCATTAATATATGACCACCATGCCCTTTTCTCCACAATTCTGCCAGCATTGAGTTAGGATACTTATAGTTGTTTTTATGAGCTCGATGAATATCAAATGGTACCTCAAAATTGTTTTAATTTGCATTTGTAATATACCCAATATCTACCATCCCCCTTGTACTATGATTTAGTCTAATAGACTAAACAAAACTCCTTAATAAAAGATTTGTTCTATAGAACTTGGACTCAGTTAAAAGGCCACACCCAAGGCCCTAGGAGGCTACATGTGGCCTTGAGGCAACAGGTTCCCCACCCTGGTCTGGTTTTTCCCTAAAAGCTAACAATGCTCATATTTGTTTGGCCTGGGGATGCCTCAGGCTAGGCCTCCCTTGACACCATTTCCAGGTAGCCTCTGGCCATATTGACATTGCTTTCTGATCACCAAAGGACACAGCTACATTAGGTTGTCTGCCGAGGTCCCCCCGAAACTGCTGAAGTAACCACACTCTCCTCTCCTGACTCATTTCCTTATGGGGAAAGGGAATGTACCATTTCTACCTAAGAGCCACTGTATCCTTGTTAAATATCCTTTCAATGTTAGGCTTAAGTAAACCTCCTTCTTTAACTGTTCAGTGACCTACAAGTGCCTCATTTTGTCCCAGCATTGAACCTGAACTGACAAGGTCCTGACCCTAGTCAAGTTCTTACCTAATACCATTTCTTTGTTAATGCAATTGAACATTTTTTTCAAGTAATTGTAGTCTGTGTATCTTCTTTTGTCAGTTGACTCTTAATGTCCTTCAATCATGTATCCAGTGGGACCCCTTGACTTTTAGGGACCATCTTCACAAAGTTGTGGTGAAGAGAACACCTTAATAAATTCTGTAATGATATATGAATGATGTGTACTGTTACCATTTATTTATATAATGTATTATGAAACAGAGGTCTGTTTAGTAACATTTGTCTTTGAATGGTTCAAATTAATGTCTTTTGAGTTCATATATTTGCTGTTCATCTTTCAGTACAATGCAGCACTCAGTAAATATTTATTGAACCGATGAGTGAGTTTCATATGGGTCAGATATTACTGAATTAGTAAGGAAAAATATTTGTAATTTGTTTATACAACTTGTAGAGAATAGCACCTTTGCCAGAAACAGATATTGTATGCTCTTGCCAGCAGGTGGAGCAATTAAGTAAGAAATAAACTTTTATGTATAATATTCCATCCTTCCCCCGCCCCCACCAAAAAAAACCTTCAACCATTATTATTGATGGTCATTTATTGAGTATGAGTAGAATACATAGCATTGGTTCTCTTTTTCTTTCTGTGAATATAGCTTTTCTTCTTGTGATTGCTAAAGGTATTTACATGAGAACGGGATGATTTTGATAAGAGCACTGATGAATATTCATAATGCACATATTCTATAATAATATTGCCTCTGGTTTTAGGCAGTAGATTATGACTGTAGCAAGAAGATCTTTATTTAAGTTACATCTCTGGCACAGGCTGGATGTGTGACCACAGGCAAGTCAACTTCATACTTTGCCAGGCAGCTCTCTAAGATTATTCTCCTGGATATTCTCTCGTCTCTGGGTTTTTATGAAACCGCTGTCTTTTGGATTTATCTCCTTCCATCTGTCTGACTGCTCTTTCACAGTCTTCTTTGGTGAATCATTATCTATTTCCCACCATGTAAATGTAGGTATATATACCAGGGCACTGTCCTGGGGTGCTCTCACCCCTTCCCTGGGAAGATTGAGGCTTAAACATGAGAACATGAAGTAATTTCTGTGACCCCATCAGCTCTTATGGGTTTAGCTATCTATGCAGACAGTCAATAGCATTTACTAAGCACATACTATGTACCAGGCACTTGGCTAGGTCTAGTGATACAAATACGGAAATGAAAGGATAGTCCCTACTCTCAATTTAATGAGGGAAGACACACAAAAGTGTGTATGGGATGGGGGATGCAGTTGTGCCTGACTTGAAGGCATGGTAAAATCAAAGAAATAAAAAATGAGTGCAGCCAGAGAAGCCAAAAAAATTCCAGATAGCTCCCAGATCTCTATTTCCAGTAAGCATCACTCCTGAGCTCTGGTCCTGTATCACCAACTGTTTAATGGTCATTTCAGACTGAATGCCCCATAACTACCTCAAATCCTGTCCAGACCAGAACTTATCTGTTCCCCAGAGCCACCTCTCTTTTGAAGTACCCTCTTCCCATGAAGGGTATCACCATCTTTCCAATCACCCAGGTTTACAAACTAAAGTCCTCACTCTCCCTCACCTCATATATCCAAACAGTCATCAAATTTTATTATTTCTCTCTCCTGTCAAAGTGATTGTACATGTCTAGTTCCACAACATCTCTTAAATCTATCACCTTCTCTTCCCTACCAGGGCTACTGTCACCTAAGTTCAGGCCATAACCATCTCTTGCCTGAGCTATTTAATAGTCTCCTAATTAATGTCTACCACAAACCTTTCCCTATTCCAATCCATCCTCTACACAGCTGCCAAAGTAATTTTCCTAAAGCACAGTTCTGACCATGTTGCTTCTCTGCTGGGGAAAAAAATTCCAGTATTATATCTGTAATTAAGTATGAACACCTCTATTTGGCATTCAAAACCTTTCACAAACCTGCTTCAGCCTACTTTAACAACCTTATTATATATACACATTATTCCTTTTTTCACACTCTGTGATATAGCCAAACTGGCTTTCTTACTGTTCCTAACACATAATAATTTATCCACTAGCTTTGTAACTTTGCACTTTCCCCTATGCCTGAAATCCAATTGTTCATCATTTCTCCCTATTAAATTCTATAAATTCTAATATATTAAAAATGACAATTTTACCTAAATTAATTTACTTATTCAGTGCCATACCAATCAAACTACCAAAAATTATTTTACAGAGCTGGATAAAATAATAACAAAACTCATCTGGAAGAACAAAAGGTCCAGAATATCAAGGGAATTAATAAAAAGAAATGCTAGGGAAGTTGGCCTAGCCATACCAGATATCAAACTCTACTATAAAGCAGCAGTCATCAAAACTACCTGGTACTGGCTAAGAAACAGAGTGGTGGATCAGTGGAGTAGGTTAGGTACACAAGACACAGTAGTCAATGACTATAGCAATCTACTCTTCGATAAACCCAAAAAATCCATCCTCTGGGCTAAGAATTCACTATTTCACAAAAACTGCTGGGAAAATTGGAAAATGGCATGGCAGAAACTGGACATAGGTCAATATCTTACACTGTACACCAAAATAAAGTCAAAATGGGTTCATGATTTAGAAATAAAGGCTGATACTATAAGCAATTTGGGAGAGCATGGAATAGTTTACCTATCAGATTTATGGGAAAGGGATGAATTCATGACCCAGCAAGAGATAGAGAGCATTACAAAATGCAAAATGGATAATGTTGATTATGTTAAATTGAAAAGTTTTTGTGTAAGCAAACCCAATGCAACAAAGATTAGGAGGGAAGCAGAAAATTGGGAGAAAATCTTTACAACCGTTGTCTCTTATAATGGCCTCATATCTAAAATATACAGGGAACTGAACCAAATTTATGGGAATAAAAGCCATTCCCTAATTAAGAAGTGGTCAAAGAATATGAACAGGCAGTTTTCAGAGGAAGAAATTAAAGATATCTATGAGCATATGAAAAAAAATTCTCTAAATCGCTGCTGATTAAAGAAATGCAAATCAGAACAACTCTTAAGTACCACATCTCTCCTGTCAGATTAGCTAACATGACAAAACAGGAAAATGATAAATGCTGGAGAGGATATGGGAAAATTGGAACACTAATACATTGTTGGTGAAGTTGTGAACAGATCCAGCCATTCTGGAGAGCAATTTGGAACTATGCCCAAAAGGCTATAAAAATGTGTGTACCCTTTGACCCAGCAATGCCACTCCTAGGGCTGTATCCCAAAGAGATCACACAAGTGGGAAAGAGACCTGTATGTACAAAGATACTTATAGCAGCTCTTTTTGTGGTAGCAAAGAATTGGAAATCAAGGGGATGCCCATCAATTGGGGAATGGATGAACAAGTTGTGGTACATAAATATAATGAAATACTATTGTGCTATAAGAAATGGGGAAGCTATGGACTTCATAATAACCTGGAAAGATGTACATGATATGCTGAGTGAGAGGAGCAGAACCAGGAGAACATTGTACACAACCACAGACATATTAATTCTGTGATGACTGACTTTGATAGACTTGACTCTTCTCAGCAATACAAGGCTCAAAGACAGCTCCAAAGGACTCATGATGGAAAAAGCGAGCTATATCCAGAGAAAGAACTATGGAGTCTGAATGCAGATTGAGGCAAACTATTTGCTCTCTCTTTTTTTTCTCTTCTTTTTTGGTTTTGTTTATTCTTTCTCATGGTTCATTCCATTGGTCATAATTCTTCTTTACAACTTGACTATTGTGTAAATAAGTTTAATGCGAAGGTATATATAGAATCTACATCAGACTACATGCTGTCTTGGGAGGAGAGGAGGGAAGGGAAGGGAAGAGAATTTGAAACTCAAGAATATGTAGAACTGAGTGTTGTAAACTAAAAATAAAAAATCTAATTAAAAAAATGAGCTAGGAAAAAAGAGATTAAAAAATTCCATAAATTCCGTTCTTTAAAAGTCAGATCAGGGAACACCTACTAATAATCCTTTCTTGATCCCCCTAGCTGCTAGTGCCTTCTCCACAAAACCTTGTTTTTATTTTGTCTATACTTTATATACTAATCTAACACTAGAAAGTGCCAAGCCAAGGGGCAGGGTGGTAGTTATTCAATAAATATGTATTATGCACCTACTATGGGCCAGGAGCTGTTATAAGCAATGAAGATACAAATATGAAAAACAGGGAAACAGTTCCTGTCTTCAAGGAGCTTATAGTCTAATGGAGGGACAGCGGATGAAAGGCTTGAAAAGCAGGGAAGGAGGGGGGAGACAAATGAGGAAAGTACTTGAGGTCATGGCATGGTGAAGTCAGAGAAGTCCCAAAGTAGGGCAGCCAGGTGAGAAATAAATATACTTTATTCTCTCTCCTCCGTAAGGAGTAGTAAGTCCGATTTGGATCTAGGTACATGGTTTTAGTGGGATTTAAACCTAGGAGAAGCTGACCCCTTAGAAAAAAGGTTGTGTTCCTTTTCTTACACTCTGGTGCATTTCACACCAACCACAGCACCTGAGGGAAAAATTACTTGGAGTTTAGGTTTGTTTCATGTCTCCCTGAGGGCAGAGAGAAGAAAAATGCCCATTGTATAGTGAAAATCAGGTTTGGGACTTATTTCCCCCTCACAACAGCAGTGCCAAGTGTAACAAACTTTCACACATGAGCATGGAAAGAAACTTAAAACAAACAGTAAGTAAGAACTGATAGAGAGAAGTAATAACTCAGTCTTATGAGAGGTCAAGATTTAAACATTAAAACATGAAATAGCTTTACCTCTTTCTCAAACGAAGAGATCATCCTTCTCTTTACCAAGAGAAGCCTGTGTATAATACTGGCATACATGCACAAGTGATCCCACCACATCCCATATTCTCCAGCAGATTATCCTTTCTATCCATCCCTACTCTCTCACTAATCTTCAATTTCTGTCTACTGGCAGCTTCCCTACTGACCACAAACATGCCCATGTCTCTCCCATTCTCAAAAAACCCTCTCTTGATCCATTCATTCCCATTAGTTAGCTCTCTTCCCTTTTGTGACTCACAGGTTATGTTTGTCCTTCATTTTTGAAGAGGACCATGACATCAGGGAAATGATGACATGACTTGCAGTTGACTTTGATTTGAGTGAGGGGAAGGCTGTGCAAGGTCATCAGCGTCACTTTCTCCTCCAGAGCCACCTGGAACCAGTGACCTGATATTCAGCAGGATGACTGGAGATGACCCAGGATGCAATAGGAGACCCTGGCCCTTTTAAAAAGGCTCAAGCCTTTTCATGTACTCAGAGTGAGGTAAAGCCCATTCAGTGAATGGGTCTCTTTAAGAAGTGAGTCAAGGGATGACCCTTTTAATTAGGAAAAAAAGAAAAAAAAATCAAGCTGGGTGGGGAAGACTCTCAGTGTTGCTGTTCCAAAGAGAAACAGTTACCATTGACATTCACTCTAAGTCAGGAGGGCTCAAACTACATCCATTAAGTGGAGCTTGAGCAGGGACCTATTGTAGTCCAATCCAGTTCAGGATGAACTGGATTTAAGGTTCTGAGGTAGGAAGGGAAAGAAAGGAAGAAAGAAAGAGAAGGAAGGAAAGGGAAAGAGGAATCTAGGCAGTAAACCCCAATTTAAGTGGGACTCAAAATTTGCCTTCCTTTGGAGAGAAGAGGGAGAGGACGAGCTGAGTTACCCAACTAGCTGGGTCCCCTTTCGGGCAGCTCTGCCTCCTCACAGGTTGTGTTTGTCCTTCATTTTCCAAGAGGACCATGAAATCAGGGAAATGTTGACACCTTCTAGAGAAGTACATATGTAATCAATGCCTCTATTTCCTTTCTTTTTCACTTTCTTCTGAACTCTCAACAGTCTTGCTTCTGACCTAATCATTCAAATGAAAACTCTCTCCAAAGTTACTAGTAGTCTCTTCATTGCCAAATCAGATGGCCTTTTTCTCAACTCTCACCTTTCTTTTTTCTTTGTGTAAATATTGTAAATATTTTCCAATTTTTAAAATATTTCTGATATTTTATTTTTTCTGATTACATGTAAAGATAGTTTTCAACACTTATTTTTATAAGATTTTGAGTTCCAATTTTTTCTCCCTCCCTCCCCTTCCCCATTCCTAAGTTGGCAAGCAATCCGATATAGGTTATACATATGCAATCATGTTAAACATATTTCTACATTACTCATGTTGTGAAAGAAGAAACAGAACAAAAGGAAAAAACCACAAAAACAAGACAAAAAAGGTGAAAATAGTTTGCTTCAATCTGCAGTCAGACTCCATAGTTCTTTCTCTGGATGTAGATAACATTTTTCATCATATGTCTTTTGGAATTATCTTGGATCATTGTGTTGTTGAGAAGAGCTAAATCTATCAAAATTGATTGTCCCACAATGTTGCTGTTACTATGTACAGTATTCTCCTGGTTCTTCTCACTTCACTCAGCATCAGTTCATGTAAGTCTTTCCAGGTTTTTCTGAAATCTGCCTCCTCATCATTTCTTATAACACAATAGTATTCTATTACATTCTTATACCACAACTTGTTCAGCCATTCTTCAATTGATGGGCATCTCCTCAATTTCCAGTTCTTTGCCACCACAAAAAGAGCTGCTATAAATATTTTTGTACATGTTGGTCCTTTTCCCTTTTTTATGATCTCTTTGTGATAGAGACTTAATAATGATATTGCTGGATCAAAGGGTATACATAGTTCCAAATCACTCTAGAATGGTTGGATCAGTTCACAACTTGACCAACAATGTGTTAGTGTTCCATTTTTTCCACATCTCCAAAATTTGTCATTTTCCTTTATTAGCTAATGTGATGGGTGTGAGTTGGTACCTGAGAGTTGTTTTAATTTGCATATCTCTAATTAATAGTGATTTAGAGCATTTTTTTTCATATGACTATACATAGCTTTGATTTCTTCATCTGAAAACTTCCTGTTCACATCTTTGCCATTTATCAATTAGGGAATGACTTGCATTCTTGTAAATTTGACTCCATTCTTTATATATTTTATAAATGAGGACTTTATCAGAAACACCTTCTGTAAAAATTGTTTCCCAGCTTTCTGCTTTCCTTCTAATCTTGGTTGCATTGGCTTTGTTTGTGCAAAAACTTTTCAATTTAATTTAATCAAAATTGCCCATTTTGCATTTTGTAACACTCTCTGTCTCTTATTTGGTCATAAATTCTTCCCTTCTCTATGGATATCTCCCTATGTCTCTCTATCTGACATAGATCTCCATAGATCTGCTCTCCTAATTTGCGTATGGTATCACCCTTTATCTCTAAATCATGTACCCATTTTGGTCTTATCTTGGAATATGGTATGAGGTGCTGGTCTATGCCTGGTTTCTGCCATACTAATTTCAAGTTTTCCCAGCAGTTTTTTTCAAATAGTGCATTCTTATGCCAGAAGCTGAAGTCTTTGGGCTTATCAAACAGTAGATTACTGTAGTTATTTACTGTGTCTCGTGTACTTAAATCTGTTCCACTGATCCACCACTCTTATTTCTTGGCCAGTACCAAATAGCTTGGATGATTGCCGCTTTATAATAGTTTTAGCTCTGGTATGCCTAGGCTCCCTTCTGTTGAATTTTTTTCATTAATTCACTTGATATTCTTGACCTTTTGTTCTTCCAGATGAATTTTGTTATTTTTTCTAGCTCTATAAAATAATTTTTTGGTAGTTTGATTGGTATGGCACTGAATAAGTAAATTAACTTAGGTGGAATTATCATTTTTATTATATTAGCTTGGCCTACCCATGAGAAATTGTTATTTTTCCAATCTAACTTTATTTGTGTGAAAAGTGTTTTGTAATTTTGTTCATATATTTCCTGGGTTTGTCTTGGCATGTAAGACTTCCAGATATTTTATATGGTCTACAGTTAATTTTATTTTTTTATTTTATCTTTTTTAATTTTAGACTTAATTACTAAAATACACAATAAGAAAAAGAAACATTTATAAACTTAAATATTAAAACTTAAACATAAAATAAGAAAAGAAGAAAATATGTCACATGCATAGCAGAACGTAAGAGAGGATTCAAAATATATAGCAATAAATTTCCATCTCAAGAAAGCCCATGTAATAAATACTACGTGTTGTATTGAGAGCTGTCCTTCTTTTCTTTGCTTCCTGGTAAGTTTTCTTTTGTTCTCTACTGTGCACTTTTTACTTTGTTTTCCCCCCACCTTCCTCCCTACCCAGGCTACAATTGAGTGTAGTACCTATATATGTATATATAAACATATTTTTCCTAACAAATTCTATTCCTAATCTTTGTTTTTATGTTTGTGCATATCTCTTATTTCCTGTCCCTCCTAACTCCTCTACTTCTATCCACTACCTTGCCCTCCTATTATTTAACCTAGCCCCCCTCCCAAGATCCTTCCCTTATCCTTTCACCCCTCCCTTTTTCAAGTAGTTTTTAGTAGGTTCTCTAGGATTCTCTAAGTATACCATCATATCATCTGCAGAGAGTGATAGTTTTGTTTCTTCTTTGCCTATTCTAATTCCTTTAATTTATTTTTCTTCTCTTACTGCTAAAGATAACATTTCTACTACAATATTGAGTAACAGTGGAGATGATAGGCATCCTTGTTTCACCCCTGATCTTATTGAGAAGGCATCTAGCTAATCCCCATTATCTATAATGCTTGCTGATGGTTTAGATGGATACTACTTAACATTTCAAGGAAAGCTCCATTTATTCCTATACATTTGGGTGTTTTTAATAGGAATGGGTGCTGCATTTTGTCAGAAGCTTTTTCTGAATTTATTGAGATAATCATGATTTCTGTTCATTTTGTTATTGATATGGCCAATTATGCTGAGAGTTTTCCCAATATTGAACTAGTCCTACATTCCTGCTATAAATCTCACCTGATCATAATGCATTATCCTGTTGATAAATTGCTGTAATCTTTTTTGCTAATATTTTACTTAAAATTTTTGCGTCAATATACATTAGAGAAATTGGGCTATAATTGTCTTTTTCTGTTTTGGCTCTTCCCGGTTTACCTATCAGTATGATTTGTGTCATAAAAGGAATTTGGTAGAATTCCTTCTTTGCCTGTTTTTAAAAATAGTTTATATAGTATTGAGATTTTATTGTTCTTTAAATGTATAGTAGAATTCATTTGTAAATCTATCTAACCTTGGAGATTTTTTTTTATTTTGTGGTTAGATTTATCTAGTTATGAGAGGGGGAGGTTGAGGTCCCCCACTAGTATAGTTTTACTGTCTATTTACTCCTGTAACTTATTTATTTTTTCTTCTAATGTAATATTTTATTTTTTTCCCAATTACATGTAAAAATTCCTGTAATTTATTTAACTTCTCCTTTAGAAATTTGGATACTATACCACTTGGTGCATATATGTTTAATATTGATATTACTTCATTATCTATAGTACCTTGTAGCAAAATTTAGTTTCCTTCCTTGTCTCGTTTAACTAGATCTATTTTTGCTTTCGCTTTATCTGAGATCAGGATCACTACCACTGCTCTTTTTTTTATTTCAGCTGAAGCATAATATATTCTGCTCCAGCTTTTTACCTTTACTCTGTGTGTGTATGTCTCTGCTTCAGATGTGCTTCTTGTAAACAACATATTGTAAGACTCTAATCCACTGTTCTATCTGCTTCTGTTTTATGGGAGAGTTCATCCTATTCACATTTACAGTTATGATTACTAACTATGTATTTACCTCCATACCGTTTTCCTCGTTTATACTTTTCTCTCTCTTTCCTTTGATCCTGTCTCTCCTTGCTAGTTTTTTGTTTTTGACCCCTACCTCCCTCAATCTGCCCTCCCTTCTTGCCACCCCCCACTTTTCTTTTCTCCTTTCCCTCCTACTTCCCTATAGGGTAAGATAGATTTCTATACCCACCTAAGTGTGTGTTCTTCCCTTTTTGAGCCAAATCCAATGAGAGTAAGATTCAAATAATGCTCACCCCCCTTCCTTCTTTCCACATACTGTAGTAGGTCTTTGTGCTTCTTCATATGGTATAATTTACTGTATTCTGCCTCCCCTTTGTTTTTCTCCCAGCACAATTCTTTTTTTCTCCCCTCAATTTTTTTATATCATCACATCAAAGTCAGCTTATACCCACACCCTTTATCTATGTATACCCCTTCTAACTGCCTTAATAGAGATATATTTCTCAACAGTTTACAAGTATTATCTTCCCTTGTAGGGATGTAAATAGATTAACCTTATTGTATAGCATTTTTCCTTTCCTGTTTACCTCTTTATGCTTCTCTTGAGTCTTGTATTTGAAGATCAGATTTTCTGCTAAGCTCTGATTTTTTCATCAGGAATGATTGAAAGTTCCCTGTTTCATTGAATGCCCATCTTTTCCCCTGAAAGATGATACTTAGTTTTGCTGATTCATCATTGTAATCCAAGCTCATTTGCCTTCCAGGAATATCATATTCCAAACCCTCCAATCCTTTCATGTAGAAGCTGCTGAGTCCTGTGTAATCCTGACTGTGGCTTCTTGATATTTGAATTGTTTCTTTCTGACTGCTTGCATATTTTCTCCTTGATCTGATAGTTCAGGAATTTGACTACAATATTTCTTGGAGTTTTCATTTTGGGATCTCTTTCAGGAGGGAATAAGTGGATTCTTTCAGTGACTATTTTATCCTCTTCTTCTAGTATATCAGGGCAGTTTTCCTTGATAACCTCTTAAAAAGATGCTGGTCCAGGTTCTTGGCTTTCAGGTATCTATGTATACCCCTTCAATTATACCCCTTCTAACAATTATCTCTCTTGGATCTGTTTTCCAGGTCAGTTTTTCCAATGAGGTAGTTTACATTTTCTTCTATTTTTTTCATTCTATTGATTTTATTTGACTGATTCTTAATGTCTCATAGAGTCATTAGCTTCCACTTGCCCAGTTCTAATTTTTAAGGAACTACTTTCTCCAGTTAGCTTTTGTACCTCTTTTTCCATTTGGCCAATTCTACTTTTTATGGATTTGTTTTCTTTGGTCAGTTTTTGTGCTTCCTTTGCCAAGCTGCTGATTCTTTTTTTCATGATTCTCTTGCATACCTGTCATTTCTTTTCCCAATTTTTCTTCTTCCTCTTTGATTTTTAAAATCCTTTTTGAGCTCTTCCAAGAGAACTTTTAAGCTTGAGACCAATTATATTCCTATTTGAGGCTTCATATATTGGCATTTTGACATTGTTGTCTCCTTCTGAGTTTATGTTTTGATCTTACTTGTTGCCATAGTAGCTTTCTATAGTCAGAGCTCTTTTTGATTTTTTTTTGCTAATTTTCCAGCTTATTTCATGACTTTTAAAATTGAACTTTGCTCCTGAGGTACAGGGGCCACTCTCCTAAGCTTCTTGTACTCAGGGCCAGGGACCTCTTCACTGGCTTTCTGCACCAGGGCTTCTGGGGCTGGCAGCTTGTCCACTGTGCTAAGATGGCCCAGTGTAGTTGCACCTGTATGATGGGGTTCCAGGGCTGGCAGTTTGTCTGCTGCACAGTGGCCGGAGGCCTCAGAGCTGGCTTGCTGTGTTCCTGGCCTGCTAAGCCAGGATTGAGGGGCTTTGGTTGCTGATCTGTGCTGTGGCTAAGAACCTTCTGCTGGCTTGCCCAGACACCACCTGCACTGGGCTATGCTGCTCTTTTACCCAAATGAGAAAGACCTTTCCTGATATTCTCCTAAGTTATTTTGGGCTAGAAAACCGTTTCACTCCTTTTTGTGGGTTCTGTCTCTCCAGGATTCATTCAGAGGCTTGATTTAATGTTATTTCAAGGCAAACTGGGGAGATCTCAGGCAAATTCCTGGCTTTTCCTTGCCATCTTGGATCTGTCTCTCAACTCTCATCTTTCTTGATCTCTTCTGCTGTCTTGGACGTTGTTGATCACCCTCTTCTCATTAATAATCTATTATCTCTTAAGATTTCATGTCCTTACTGTATCCTGGTTCTTCCTATTTGACCACTCATTCTCAATCTTCTTTGCTAGATGTTGATCGAGCTGTTTCCCAAGGCTCTTTTTGCTCTGGTTCACTTCTTTTCCTTTCTATAATTTTTATTCCATTTTGTTTAATTTTGAGTTCCAAATTCTCAGCCTCTTCCCCTTTTCCACCCTTTGAGAAGGCAAGAAAATTAACACCTGTTACAAATATGTAGCCATGCAAAATAAATTACTGCATTAGCCATTTCTGTTCCCCCTCCCCCACGATATGAAAGTATAAGAAAATATGCTTTGATCTTCACTCTGAGTGATCATTTCTATCTGGAGATGGATAGCATGTTTCATCTTTTGGAACTGTGATTGTTCATTGGGTAATAGGTAGGTAGATAGTACAGTGGATAGAGCACTGGGCCTGTAATCAGGAAGACAAGGATTCAAGTCTAGCCTCAGATACTTCATAGATGTGTGACATTGGGCAAGTCACTCCATTTGTTTTAATTTCCTCAATTATAGAATCAGGATAATAACAGCACCTACCCTGAAGAGTTGTGAGGATCTAATGAAATAATATTTACAAGGTGCTTAGTACAGTGCCTGGCACATGGTAGGTGCTATATAAATATTAACTATTATTATTATTATTATTCAGAGTTCCTAACTTTTTCAGAGGTTGTTCTTCTTATAGTATTGTTGTTATTGTATAAGTTGGAGAGGTTTAGGGAGAAAGATAATGAGTTTTATTTTGTATGTATTGAGTTAAAGATGTCTACAAGATTTCCAGTTCTAGATGTCTGAAAGACAGTTGGAGATGAGAGATTAGAGGTCAGCAGAGAGACTGGGGTAGGAAAGATAGATTTGAGGGTCATCAGCATAGAGCTGCTAAACAGATCTTTGGAAGTTGATGAAATAATCCAGTGTTAGTATAGAGGGAGAGGGCATACGTCCTATGATAGAATCCTGAGGGACATCTGTGATTAGAGGGCCTGATTTGGGGGAGGATCCAGCAAAGGAGACAGAGGAGTAGTCAGACAGGTAGGAGGAAGACCAGGAAAATGTGGTTGCCTGAAAACCTAGAGAGAAGAGAGTATCATGGAGGAGAGAGTGATCAGCAGTTTCAAAGGGTGCAGAGAAGACAAGGAGAATGAGGACTGATAAAAGACCACTGGATTTGACAGCTAAGAGATCATTAGAAACTTTGGAGAAAGCAGTTTTGGTGGAATAATAAGGTTGGAAGCCCAGTTGGAAAAGATTAAAAAGAAAGTAAGAGAAGAGAAAGTGGAGGCACCTATTAGAGATGGCCTTTTCGAGGAGGTTAGCTTATATGTAAAGAGCAAAAGAGATACAGGATGATATTTAGTGAGGATAGAAGGATCCATTGAAGATTTTTTTCCCAAGATAGGGGAGGTATAGGCATATTTGTAGGCATTTTCTTTTTCTGTGATATTTATGTATTCTATTTCCTGTTCTTTTATTCTGGGTAATTTATATTTTTGTAAATATTCATCCATTTCACAGCCAAGAATTGCCAGTGTCTGTCGGTCAGAGAGCCTGGGATGCTGACCAGGCCAAGGACAGACTGACAGTTGTGTAGGGCCTAGTAGAAGATGATGTGTGGGTTGTACGCAATGGCCTCCCACTTCTTGGCTGTGGCTTCGTGGCATATTTTAAATTGCTTTCTTTGGAGGATTCCCAGAGGCTCAGTCCTCAGGTATCTGGCCAGTATTTTGTTTCCTCGTTTAAACCATCATCATGTTGGTGAATTTATTGATCACTGGGTCTTCAAACAAAGAGCTTATCTTCAATGCTAGGGGAGCTTTGATTTTGAGATCTCTATTTTAATGTTTATTTGGGTTTTTTTAATTTTTGTTTTCCAGGGTTTTTTTAGTTTCATTAGTTTCATGCCCAGTTCATTGATTTGCTCTTTCTGTCTTCTGTCAATGTAAATATTTAAAGATATATTTTCCCACTAAGTAGTGCTTTGACCATGTCCCACAAATGTTATATTGTTTCATTGTTGTCGTAATGATTAATGAAATGATTGCTTCTTTTCATATTTTATTATTTAAAATTTTTAGTTTTCAACATTGATTACCACAAGATTTTGAGTTACAACTTTTCTCTCCATTTCTACCCTCCCTGCCACTCCAAGATGTCATATATTCTGATTGCCCCGTTCCCCAGGCAGTCCTCCCTTCTGTCACCCCACTCCCCCCCAATGCCCTTTCCCCTTACTTTCTTGTAGGGCAAGATAGATTTCTATATCCCATTGCCTGTATATCTTATTTCCCAGTTGCATGCAAAAACAACTTTCTTTTGAGCATCTGCTTTTAGAACTTTGAGTTCCAAATTCTTTCCCCTCTTCCCTCCCCACCCACCCTCCCTAAGCAGGCAAGCAATTCAACATAGGTCACACATGTATCAATATGCAAAACACTGACACAATAATCATGCTGTGAAAGACTAATTATATTTCCTTCCATCCTATCCTGTCCCCCTTTATCCAATGTTCCCCCTTGACCCTGTCCTTTTTCAAAAGTGTTTGCTTTTGATTACCTCTTCCCCCGATCTGCCTTCCCTTCTATCATTCCCCCTTCCTTATCCCCTTTTTCCCTACTTTCCTGTGGGGTAAGAAACCCAATTGAGTGTGTATGTTATTCCTTCCTCAACTCAAATCTGATGAGAGCAAGATTCACTCATTCCCCCTAACCTGCCCCCTCTTGCCTTCCAACAGAACTGCTTTTTCTTGCCACTTTTATGTGAGAGAATTTACTCCATTCTATCTCTCCCTTTCTCCGCCTCTCCTTATATTCCTTTCCCACCCCTTAATTTAATTTAATTTTTTAGATATCATCCCTTCATATTCAACTCACCCTGTGCCCTCTGTTTATGTATATATGTATATGTGTATATATATATATATATATATATATATATATGTTCTCTTCAACTACCCTAATACTGAAAAAGGTCTCATGAATTTGAAACATTATCTTTACATGTAGGAATGTAAACAAAACAGTTCAACTTTAGTAAGTCTCTTATGATTTCTCTTTCCTGTTTACCTTTTCATGCTTCTCTGGATTCTTGTATTTGAAAATCACATTTTCTATTCAGCTCTGGTCTTTTCATCAAGAAAGCTTGAAAGTCCTCTATCTTATTGAAAATCCATATTTCGCCTTAGAGCATTATACTCAGTTTTGCTAGGTAAGTGATTCTTGGTTTTAATCCTAGCTCCTTTGACCTCCAGAATATCACATTCCAAGCCCTTCAGTCCCTTAATGTAGAAGCTGCTAGATCTTGTGTTATCCTGATTGTGTTTCCACAATACTCAAATTGTTTCTTTCTGTCTTCTTGCAATGATTTCTCCTTAACTTGGGAACTCTGGAGTTTGGTGACAATATTCCTAGGAGTTTTCTTTTTGGGATCTTTTTCAGGAGGTGATCGGTGAATTCTTTCAATTTCTATTTTACCCTCTGACTCTAGAATATCAAGGCAGTTCTCCTTTATAATTTATTGAAAGATGATGTCTAGACTCTTTTTTTGATCATGGCTTTCAGGTAGTCCAATAATTTTAAAATTATTTCTCCTGGCAAGATGGAGCTGGAAAGCAGGGACTAACGTGAACTCCCTACTGAGTCCCTCCAAAAACCTATAAAAAATGGCTCTGAACCAATTCTAGAACTGCAGAACCCACAAAAAGCATAGGGAAGCAGGGCTCCAACCCAGGACAGCCTGGATGGTCTCTGGGTGAGATCTGTCCCACACAGAGCTGGGAGCAGAGCAGAGCAGAGCCCGTTGTGAGCGGCTCGAACCAACCAGACCAGGAGCCGGGCAGAGCGGGCTCTAGTGCCCTGAATCAGTGAGCTGTGGCAGCTACTAGACTTCTCAACCCACAAACACCAAAGACAGTAGAGAAGGTTAGTGTGAAAAGCTGTGGGAGTGGAAGGAGTTCGAGGGTTCGGCCACTGCCCCCGGGCAGCGGAGGTGGGGCAACCACAGCTGCTGTTGCTTCCGGCCCCAGGCTCACCTGGTGGGAGGAATTAAGTGGCGGATCAGAGCAGGACTGCACAGCCTGCTGAAGATCTAAGCCCAGTCCGGGTTGGGGGTTCTTGGGGAAGGAGGAGTGCTGGTGTGGCAGAGCTGGTGCATCCCCCCCAAATGTGGAACATAGAACTCTTTAGTCTATAAGCAGTCATACCCCGCTGAAAAACTCAAGGGTCAAGTTAGTTGGTTGGGAATATGGCCAGGCAGCGAAAACACACCCAGATTCAGTCTCAGACTTTGGATTCTTTCTTTGGTGACAAAGAAGACCAAAACATACAGCCTAAAGAAGTCAACAAAGTACAAGAGCCTACACCAAAAGCCTCCAAGAAAAACATGAACTGGTCCCAGGCCATGGAAGAGCTCAAAAAGGATTTGGAAAAGCAAGTTAGAGAAGTAGAGGAAAAATTGGGAAGAGAAATGAGAAGGGTGTGAGAAAACCATGAAAAACAAGTCAATGACTTGCTAAAGGAGACCCAAAAAAATACTGAAAAATACACTGAAGAAAACAACACCTTAAAAAGTAGACTAACTCAAATGGCAAAAGAGCTCCAAAAAGCCAATGAGGAGAAGAATGCCTTGAAAGGCAGAATTAGCCAGATGGAAAAGGAGGTCCAAAAGACCACTGAAGAAAATACTACCTTCAAAATGAGATTGGAGCAAGTAGAAGCTAATGACTTTATGAGAAATCAGGATATTATAAAACAGAACCAAAGGAATGAAAAAATGGAAGACAATATGAAATATCTCATTGGAAAAACCACTGACCTGGAAAATAGATCCAGGAGAGATAATTTAAAAGCCATGATCAAAAAAAGAGCCTAGATATCATAGAAATTATCAAGGACAACTGCCCTAATATTCTGGAGCCAAAGGATAAAATAGAAATTGAAAGAATCCACAGATTGCCTCCTCAAAAAGATCCCAAAAAGAAAACTCCTAGGAATATTGTCGCCAAATTCCAGAGCTGCCAGGTCAAAGATAAAATACTGCAAGCAGTCAGAAAGAAACAATTTGAGTATTGTGGAAAAACAATCAGGGTAATACAGGATCTAGCAGCTTCTACATTAAGGGACTGAAGGGCTTGGAGTATGATACTCCGGAGGTCAATGGAGCTAGGATTAAAACCAAGAATCACCTACCCAGCAAAACTGAGTATCATGTTCCAAGGCAAAATACGGATTTTCAATAAAATAGAGGACTTTCAAGCTTTCTCAGTGAAAAGACCAGAGCTGAATAGAAAATTTGACTTTCAAACACAAGAATCAAGAGAAGCATGAAAAGGTAAACAAGAAAGAGAAATCATAAGGGACTTAATAAGTTGAACTGTTTTGTTTACATTCCTACATGGAAAGATGATGTGTATGATACATGAGACCTCAGTATTAGGGTAGCTGAAGGGAATATGGATATATATATATATGTATAAGTGAATGTGTATGTATGTATATATGTATGTGTGTGTGTGTGTGTACATATATATATGTATATATATATACACACACACACACACATATATATATATATAAAGAGAGAGAGAGAGAGAGAGAGAGAGAGCGCAGACACACGGTGAGTTGAAGATGAAGGGAGGATATCTAAAAGAAATAAAATCAAATTAAGGGATGAGAGAGGAATATATTGAGAGAGGGAGATAGGGAAAGATAGAATGGGGTGGATTATCCCGCATAAAGGTGGCAAGAGGAAGCAGTTCTGTGGGAGGAGAGGAGAGGGCAGGTGAGGGGGGAATGAGTGAATCTTGCTCTCATCAGATTTGACCTGAGAAGGGAATACCATACATACTCAATTGGGTATCTTACCCCACAGGAAAGAAGAAGGAAGAAGATAAAAAAGGGGGATGATAGAAGGGAGGGCAGATGGGGGTGGAGGTAATCAAAAACAAACACTTTGGAAAGGGGACAGGGTCAAGGGAGAAAATTCAATAAAGGTGGATAGGTTAGGAAGGAGCAAAATATAGTTAGTCTTTCACAACATGAGTATTGTGGAAGGGTTATACGTAATGATACACATGTGGCCTATGTTGAATTGCTTGACTTCTTAGGGAGGGTGGGTGGGAAGGGAAGAGGGGAGAGAATTTAGAACTCAAAGTTTTAAAAACAGATGTTCAAAAACAAAAAAAAAGTTTTTGCATGCAACTAGAAAATAAGATACACAGGCAATGGGGCATAGAAATTTATCTTGCCCTACAAGAAAGGAAGGGAAAAGGGGATGGGAGGGGAGTGGGGTGACAGAAGGGAGGGCTAACTGGGGAACAGGGCAACCAGAATATATGCCATCTTGGAGTGTGGGGGAGGGTAGAAATGGGGAGAAAATTTGTAATTCAAACTCTTGTGAAAATCAATGCTGAAAACTAAATATATTAAATTAAAAAAAAGAAAAAAAATTCTATTCATCTTCCTAACTTACTGTTTATTTTTATCATTAGATTTATTTGGGCCTGAGAGGGGTAAATTGAGGTTCCCCACTATTTCTATAACTCGCTTAATTTGTCCTTTAAGAATTTAGATGCTCTGTCATTTAGTACTTATATTTAGTGTTGATATTCATTCATTACTTGTGGTGCCTTTTAGCAAATGTACCTCTCTTGATTAGATTTAATTTTTGCCTTTTCTTTGTCTGATATGACTGCTATCCCAACCTTTTTATTTAAAGTGAAGTATAAGAGATTCTGCTCTAGTCCCTTATTTTAACTCTGTGTATCTTCCTGTTTCAAGTGTATTTCTTGTAAACAACATATTGTTGGATTCTAGTTTCTCATCCATTCTGTCCTCTTTGGTTTTATGGGTGAGTTCATCTTATTCATATTCACAGTTATGATTGCTAACTGTGTATTATTTTCCAACCTATTTTTACACTTTTCCTTTTCTTTTTTTCCCTTGTCTTCTCTATAAGAGTCTATTTTGCTTCTAACTACTTCCTCATTTTATCTACTTTCCCTCTTCCCCCCCTTAGCCCTTTACCTTCCTATTTGCCTGTTGGGTAAGATGTATTTTGATACCCACCTCTGTGTATGTTTATTCATCACTCCTTTAACCAGTTCTGTTGAGAATGAAGATCAAGTGTCATCTGCTCCCCCCCCCTCAATCCCTCCATTATATAAACTCCTCTTTGCATACCCCATTTATGTGAAATAATTTCCCCCATTCTTCCTCTCCCTTCCCTTTTTCTCTCTTCCCTTCTATTCTTCCTTTCAGATCATCCACACATAATGGAATCACACCCAGGCCCTTTAAGTAGACTCCAAGACTCTGGTGATGATAAAGTTCTGAGGGCTTACATTTTATTGTCTCCCTGTGTAAGATTACAAATAGTTTATTATTTCTCTCTCAAGTTTACCTTTTTATGCTTCTCTTGAGTCCTGTGTTGTATATCAAATTTTCTACTCAGTTCTGATCTGTTCATCAGGAGTGCTTGAAGTCCTCCACTTCCTTGAAGGTCTGTTTTGTCTCTTGTGGGATTATATTGTTTTGCAGAGTAGGTGATCTAGAGCTTTCCTTTCTAGAATACAATATTCCCAACTCTCCATTCTTTTTATCTTTGTGGCTGCTAAATCTTGTGTGATTCTGACTGTGGCTCCTCGATATTTGAATTCTTTCTTTTTGGCTGCTTTCCTTGACCTTTCAGTTCTGAATTTTGACGATAATATTTCTGGGAGTTTTTGTTTTGGAATTTCAGGAAATGACTGGTGGATTTTTAAGTTTCTACTTTGCCCTCTGGTTCTAAAAACTGGGTGGTTTTCTTTTATGATTTCTTGCAATATGTTGTCCAAGCTCTTTTTTCTTTATGGCTTTCAGATAGTCTAATGGTTCCTAAATTATCTCTCTGCAATCTATTTTCCAGTTCAGGTTTTTTTTTCTCCTAGAAGATGTGTTGCATTTTTTTTCTATTTTTCCCCAGACTTTTGACTTTATTTTATTATTTTTTGATGTCTCATTGAGTCATTAGCTTTTCACTTGGCTAATTATAATTTTAAAGAAGTTGTTTTCTTTGATAAGGTTTTGCACCTCTTCTTCCCAGATGTTAATTCTTTTTTCATATATTTCCAAGCTCTTATTTGGTTCTTAAAATCTTTGTTTGCTTTTAACTCTGATTCTTTTAGGAATTCTTGTTGGGCTTATTCCAAGCTGCATTTTTCTTTTGAGGTTTTGCTTGTCGATGTTTTCAAGCCTTCTCTTCTGTATTTGTGTCGGGCTTCCCTGTCATGATAGTGAGTAGGGGTTTTTTTTGGCTCATTCTTCCAGCCTACTTCTTGACCTTGGACTTTATTAATAGTAGGCTTCGTACACTTCTTGGGAGTTGCGGAAATGTCTGGCCAGAGCTTCTGTCCTTTTATATCACTCTGTAGTTTTTACAGTTCAGTTTTGAGGCGTATAAGCTTTCAATACTCCCAGATAGGTATAATCCAGGAAGAGCTGTTTACTACCCTCCTGCTCTGAGCTCTGCAAATTCCTGACTCGTGGCTGAGAGTTTAAGTAGGCTTCTGGATTTAATCACTGTTAGCCAACCTAGAGGTTCTAAAGGTTCAGAATGAATGAACTGCTGGCTTCTCTTCAGTCTAGGACTGGTTATTCCACTTCAGGCTTAGATGCTGGTCTAAAGGATAAACTGAGTCACCCCTCTGCTCCTGAGATCAAAGCCACTCAGCTAGGTTTCTTGAATTTGTTCCTTGCTCAGTATACAACTAAGGCCTGCACTCCTGATCGCTCTTCTCTGCCCCAGATCTGTGACCCAAAACTGGGTAATAAGCAATAGAGCTACCATATAACACCTGTTCTTGTACCCAATGCTAATTCAGGGATTCCCCGGGATCCCTTTTTGCCCTGTCTTGGCCTGCTGTCTTTCCCTGAACCCTGGAGTGCTCCCCTGATCCTGCCCAATGGATGCTTCTGAACAGATCCTGTCTCCAGTGTCTACAGACCTGTTTCCCCAAACTGTTACTTTTTCTTAGCTATCCTGATCAGAATTTGAACCAGTGCATTTTCTAGATCATTATGGAGAGGTGATAGTGATGAACTTTGTTCAGTTGCTTCTTCTTACCCTGCCATCATCAACTTACTACCAGCTGTCTTTTTTCTTTGTCTATACGATTTCACTTGGTGATCTCACCAGCTCTCATGGATTTAATGCTGGTGATTGATTCTCAGATCTAGTTATCCAAACCTAATCTCTCTCCTAGCACCAGACTAACATCCCTAACTGCCTATTGTACATCTTGGAACTATATGACCTGTAGACATCTAATAACATTCAATGTGTCTCCAAATGCATTATTTTTTTCCAAAACCTGCCCTCTGAGGGCAACACCATCTTGCCAATCACCTAGGTGTCTCCTTCAGTTCCTCACTGACTGATTCTCCACATTGAAACTGTTAATTAAATCCTTTCAGTTTTAACTTCATAACATCTCTTGTATATGACATCTTCTCTCCTCTGACACTGCCACCATCCTGGTACAGGTCCTCATCACCTTGTACCTGGAGTATGAGAGTTTCTTGGCTGACCTCCCTTCCTCAAATCTGTCCCCATTCTAGTCTATTCTTCTCTTAGCTATCAAGATAATCTTCCTACAGTGCAAATTTGATCATGTCACTCCTCCATTCATTAAACCCTAATGGTTCCCTATCACCTCCAGGATCAAATATAAAATCGTCTGCTGTTCAAAGCCCTTCATATTCTTAGCTTTAGATTTTTTATATCTCGTTCATCCCTACACACCTGCCATGTTATGGCACTAGCCTTCTTTATGTCCCTTGCACAAGATACTCCATTCCTGACTCAGGGCATTTTCACCGGTTGTCCCTCATGCCTGGCATTCCCTCCTTCCTTTGCCTCCTGGCTTCCTTCAATCCCAGCTAAAACCCCACCTCCTATAAGAATCTCTTTCTTATACCCCCTTAATGTTAATGCCTTCCCTTTGTTGATTATCTTCAATTTATCCTTTACATGTTTTGTTTGTACATAGTTCTTTTTCATTTTGTTTCCTGTATTTTGCCTTTCTTGGTATCCTCAGCAGCTAGTCAAGTGCCTGGCACTTGGTAGGCATTTAATGCTTGCTGACTAAGGAAGTCTGTGGGATTACTTAATGGGCATTATAACACTTCACGTTGGCTCTTCACTATCTGCTTCATAGGCATTTCTTCTTGTCAGTCAGGTCAAAGTTTGATTTTCTTCCCTCATCAGTGGTATCTTCTCAGATGCAGCAACTCTGACCAAGAGACCTAAGATCTCCAATCTCACAGACTTAAGCCTCTAAGACAGGGCACATCAGTTTTAGGACTGATGTTTGATCAGCTGTACTGCAGAAAGAACACAGAAGAGGTGACCCAAAACCTACTGTTAGGCTTGCTTAGACAAGATATGTATCTTAGCTTCTATGTGCTGCCAAGCCTCACCCAAACTTAAGCACAAGGTTGGGACAACCTGGTCACTCTATTTCTATTAGATTCGGACTCTATTACTCTTCAGAGAGAGTGGGGATAAAGTTATCACCCCTAAACAATTGTATAGCTTCTTAAATTCAAATTAATGCCAAGTCCATGTAGGGCATTAGAAAGGATGCTTCTTTCACTTAATTTTTTTTCTTTCTTTTTTGGGAGGGGGGAAGGTAAGACAATTGGGTTTAAGTGACTTGCCCAGGGTCACACAGCTAGCAAGTGTGTCAAGTGTCTGAGGCTGGATTTGAACTCAGGATCTCCTGACTCCAGGACCGGTGCTCTACTCACTGCACCACCTAGCTGTCCCCTCTTTCACTTAATTTTGGTTACCTAACTCTTCACCCATTGTGAAAAGAGGTATTGAAGCTTATTTCCTTGGAACCTTGATTCCCAGTACTTTGGGGCAGGATTTGATTGGGGTAGAGAGTGGGAAGAGGGGGGCAGCCCTGCTCCAGCCAGATTAGGTTGATCAAGGGACACTAATTATATGTATCTCAAGGTGCTTCTCTCTCTGCGGGAGGAGCATTTCTACATCTGCTAAGCAATTATAATTAATTCGCAAGATAACTGTGACCTCATTCCCTAAAATTGTCAAATCATATAAGTTTCCTTCAGATGTAATCCTAGACCTGTATATATGTTATATTTGTATACACAAACCTTCTATGCCTTCATAGCCCATATTCATGCTTTGCTATGGCTGAAGAAAATTTAGAAGATAGAAGTGTGCATTTAAAAAAAATCCAACTCACATGAAGGAGGGGAAGATGCTAGTTTTGGAAAACATAATCTTATTACCTAAAAAAGACATTTGAAAAAATCTAATGAACTAACCCATAAGCTTATTTTCCCACCTCTACAAATACCTTTGAGAATTTTATATATATGCTGAGTGTAGGGCAAAGAGGACCTAAAGTTAGAGAAACAAGGTTCAAATCCCAGAGTTCTGCCACTTAATACGTTTTTGACTTTAGTCAAGTAACTTCCCTGAGCCCGTTTCCTCTCCTGCAAAATGGAGACAGGACTGGATATCTCCAAGATTCCTTCCAGCTCCAAATATATGAGTTTATGATGAAGCCCCCAAATTTAGCTGGGCAATTTTCTAATCTTTTCCTGTATCTCACAGTTCTTACCAGAAGAAAAATTAGAGAATGTCATCAATTTACAGATAATCCACAGATCTTCCTCCAACTGCAACAAGGTCTCCAGGTGTTCCTTCTCATTCTTTTGTTCTTTGTCACTCTTCTAGTCTTCTAAATCCTGACAACAAGTTCCATCTGGAGTATGGAATTGGACCACAACTTTGTGGCCATGGTGAAGGGGAGCTGCTGGGGGTGCTAGGTTGAACAGAAGCAGAGAAGTGTAAGGGGAGAGAGAAATTATCACCTGCAAAGAGTCCTTTATTTTACTACTATTTCCCTCCCTTTCAAGATTTTTTTCCAGGCAGTGGCAGCACTGGCAGGGCTGAAATGAAAGTCCTACCCCTAGGGATGTGCTGGTAAATGTTTAACAATTCTCAGGGGAAAAAATGCACACACTTTTAAGGTTTAATCTACATTATTAACATTGTCTTCATCACTTTCTTAAGTGTAGACAGTTCACAAAATAATAAATCTAGCCCAAATTTATAGCTTTTACTGATTTCTTAAGTGTAAATGCTCACCCTGAAAATTTAACAGTCATTTGGCAAGAGCTGACTCTGACACACCCCTAACAACCTAAGCTATATGGCATGGAAGCTTTCATCTAGTGAAACACAGGCACAGTGGATGGGTGAAATTTATAGTTTCTAATTGCACAGTGTAGCAATATCCCAAATGAATAATTGACTGTCAGCTTATGATTCTTTTAAAATAAATGTTTATTGATCGCTTTGTTTTTATATTACCTAAACTTTTATTGTATACCTCCTCCCTCCCCTCAGCTATTTAAAAGAAAAGAGAGGAAGAAAAAATTCAGCAAAACCAACGTATCAAAAAAGTGTGTTAAATGCAGTGTTCCATGGACATGGTTTCCCACCCCTGCAAAGAGGAGGAAGAGAAGTGACTTATTTCTTCTTCTTTAGGGCCAAGATTGGTCATTAAAATTTCATACATTGTTTTTTTTTTGTCTTGTGCTTCTTTCCATTTACATTGTTGTAGTCATCATGTATATTGTCTTCCTGGTTTTGCATACTTCACTTTACATCAGCTCATGAGTCATTTCTTAGGGCAAAGTTTCATTATCTCATGTACCAGTTTATGCCTTTTCCCTATGGATACTTTGTCCCAAGCTTGAGGGGATGCACTGCTATTTTCAGAGCTACTTTTACACAGCAAGCTCTGCCACACCAGCGCTCCTGCTCCCCCAAGAACCGCCAACCAGGTTTGCGGCCCAGATCCAGGCAGGGCAAAGAAGGCTTTGCACTCCTGCTCTAATCTGCCATTTAATTCCTCCCACCAGGTGGGCCTGGGGCTGGAAGTAACTGCAGCTGTAGCTCTGGAAGCAGCCTCAGAGCTACACCACCTCCATTGCCCCCAGGATGCTGGCCCACTGAGAACTCCTTTCACTCCGTCCCAGCAGCTTTTCCCACTAACCTTCTCTGTTGTCTTTAGTGTTTGCTGGTTGAGAAGTCTGGTAACTGCCACAGCTCACTGATTCAGGGCACTAGGGCCTATTCTGCCTGGCTCCCAGTCTGATTGGCCCTGGTGTGGCCCACACTGGGCTCTGCTGTGTTCCCAGCTCTGTGCAATAGACCCTTCCCAGCGACCATCCAGGCAGTCCTGGGCTGGAGCCCTGCTTCCCTCTGCTATTTCATGGGCTCCACAGATGTAGAATTTGTTCAGAGCCATTTTTATAGGTGTTTGGAGGGACCTTGGGGGAACTTAAGCAAGTCCCTGCTTTCCAGTCGCCATCTTGGCTCCACTCCCCCCCCCATGTATATCCCTAGTAACAGATTTAACTAGCATCCAAGAACCACCCTAATAATTTGAAAAAGCACTTTATATGCATTGTCAGTTCTTAAAACTGCCCTACAAGGTGTAGGAACTTTTTGGGTGAGGAAATAACCTTCAAAGCAATTGCCCTATGTCACGCAACTTTTCAGAAGTAGAATTTGAACCAAACTGAACCCAGATCTTCCTGATCTAGTCAAGTGCTACCACTCTGATCCTACGTTAGGAGAGGATCATCCCTAAGATGACTCCGCAATGATTAATTTTTCATAGTAACTCCACGGCAGTTTACGAAGGCACATTAAAGGGGGTTACAGTATGCATTAGTGCAAGGAATACCCACATAAGCATAATGATGCCTCAAATATTAAAGCAATTAGTTACAGTCTTCGTTCATACTGTCATATAACTTTGAATATAGTCTTCCCTTGGGGTTAATTCAAGGACATTAAAAAGTTATAAGCTTCACTTTGGGGGGGGGGCGGTAATTTCTGTGACTAAACATTAATAGCTAGCATTAATATGATGCTTTAAGGTTTGCAAAGTGCTTTACAATATTTTATTCTCACAATGAAGTAGGTGCTATTATTGCCATTTTGCCAATAAGGAAACTGAGGCAGCTAGAGGTTGAGTGACTTGCCTAGTTACACAGCAAGTATCTATGAGGCCAAATTTAGAACCCAGGTCTTTCTGGCTCAGGGTACAGTACTCTAGCCAGTGCCACCTAGCTACACATCAAAGCATTCATCCACCTTAACGAAGGATAAAAACTAAAATATCTGATGGCATCTTCCCTACAGCAATCTATACTTAAAAAAAAAATCTCACTCTAACGGCTCAGTTGCCAGAACATAAGCTGTAAGGGATATTATTAAGAGCCAAGTTTAATCTTATTTACGGATGGGAAACTGAGAAAGAGAGGCTAAGGAACTTTCCCAAGGTCACCCAGCTAATTTGAGCAACAGTACTGAGATTAAACTATGGTCTTTCAATTCCAAATTTGGCCTGTTCCCTGCATACTGTATTGAATGAATTGATGAATTTAAGGACAACATATACAGAATACTAGTAGCTGATGGCAGAATGGATATTGTGAACTTAGGAGTTAGGAAGACTTGGATTTAAATTCTGCCTCAGACATAGGTGTGACCTTAGGCTAAGTGACAGCCTCAGTTTCCCCATCTGTGAAGTGGGGAGAATACCTCCCTCATAGGGTTAAGAGATAACCTATGTAAAACTCATTGAAAGTGTTATATGTCAGCTATTGTTTTTATTACAATTTAGATGAAATAAACAAGCTGACTGCATATCAGCAAGGTGAACCTATGTAAAACTCATTGAAAGTGTTATATGTCAGCTATTGTTTTTATTACAATTTAGATGAAATAAACAAGCTGACTGCATATCAGCAAGGTGAAACGTATAAACTTTGCACACAAAGGAAAACATGAAGTTCCTTGAGTGGTAAATTGAACAGCTGTCCTGTGCCTGCTAAAAAATCTTTGCCTATGCCTGAACAAGACAGTAATAGGTAAACTAGAGTTTTTGCTAGTGACAGCAATTTCATTTGCTGCACATAGTATGTCTAGGCAACTATTTTCCAAGTTGGAAAAACTCAAAACTGCATGGAAAAAGATGAACTTAAACCAACTTTTAAAAATAACTTCACACAAACCAAGTTTTTACCTTTTTACCCACATAGAGAATCCTGGGTGAGCTTTATTTAAGATAAGTAGAGTTTTTGGTACTTGCCCAAGTGAGAATTTAGCTCATTTGTATAACTGCATAAACAGACAAAATTAATTCAACAACCATTTATTAAGCGCCTACTATGTTCAAAGCACTGTGCAGGTGCTGGGAGAAATAACGAAAATAATTAAAGACATAGTTCCTGCCCCGTTGGAGCTTACAAGCTGACAGAACTTATTCCATCCCTTCACAACAATTTGCAAGTTAGTTTCCCTCACAAATGTACTCTTCTAATATTATGATAAACTGAGCATCTTTTACACCTGGGGCTTTGGGGCATCAATTTTCCTGAGAGTTTCACAAAATATTGCTTCTTTTCCCTAATCTCCAAAATGCTTGAGGGAGGGAAATTAGACATGAGCAAGCGGCCCAAAAAAGTGTTGCTGATTGAGATTGGCTTTGAGAATTTTAAAATAAAACTTTCCAACAGGTTCAGAAGATATAATTAACACAAGAAGATGCAAATATAATAGTAACATATTTTTAAAACAAACTATATCACTTTAAATTTACAGTGTCTGTTGCTATCTTTATGTTGCTGTCCATGTTGAATGACGATTCTGAAACTGTATTTACAGAAGTTGAGAAACCAGTTATTTATTTCAACATGCACTAATTCTTCAAATACTGAATAGCTACCTACCTGTTCTTCTGTCTGCTCCCTTAAGAAATTCTCTACTTCTCTATCAATTTTGGTGTAGGTAGGTCAAGTCATCAACTTAGATGTGTTTTTCTTAACTTCACTCTGATGACATTTAAAATTAAAATTGAGTTGCCTTTTCCTTCCCTCTAACTTTTCTTTGGGTGGATAGAAAAAAAATAGACTTCAGTATCCCCTTTGAGTAGATGCTCTCATTCTTAGCTTTGCTTTTCTTATATACCCTATCCCTTAAGTGGTAAGAGAAAATTAGGGCATGGATAATTCTCTAAACTTCTAAGCAGAATATTTCAACACGAACTCAGAGAAAATAAGTAGTCAATGTGCTTTCCAATTTAAAAAAAAAGTTCTAAATTCACCTAAACAGACTTGTAATGTTCTCTTCTGCTTACAATACCTTGTCAGAACATAATATAGCTAACAGAATGTCACATTTTGAAATCTTCAACAACACTAAGAATGATGGGGGGAAAAACCCCATGAATTATGCCAATATAGCCCGTGATTTATTCCATTGGTGGAAAGGCACCAAACTGTGTCTATCACTAGAAGCTTCCAACTTTAAAATGTCAGTTTGCTCTTTCTAGCTTCTCCCCATCTCGTACAGCTTTTATCTTTAAATGACAAATCATATCTAAGATAAAGGAGGTTAAAAAAGCCAAAATAAAACTGTCCCACAATATCGGCATTCCTAATATCAATTAAAAAAAACTATATAATTTACAATTATGTCACTTGTTTCCAGAAATAATCCAACATGAGTAATGTTTTCCCAAATAGCCTTTTTGTTTGGTGCATCACAAAACCACTATAACATCCTTGTGAGGTAAAAAGCAAAATAAATGTTCTTCCTTCAGTCTTCCCATCCGTAAAATGAGTCACTTGCATAGTCACACAATGAGTCAATAGCAGAGTTGGCAATAGAACTCACATTTCTTATCTCCCTTTCCATGTTACAGTTGTTAAGGGGGAAAAAATGCTGCATCTAGGAAGACTTCCGAAAGCTCCATTTGCAAAAAGGAAAAAATCTATGAAGCTAGTCTTTCAGACTGCTTTCTGTGTTCTTCTACAGTTCACAGGTAATAAAGACGATTTGACAGTGACAGATTAGGTTCTTTGTGAATACTCTGGCCAACAAGGAAAGCCAGTTTGTGAGCATACTGGCAAGGAGCTGGAACTCGAATGACACCCTTTAGGGAAGAAGAGAGGGGCAAAAAGTTATTTGAAATAAAATTTATTGATAAGGCTATAAATGCTGCCAATGTTAAATGAATACAAGTTAATGCAGACTGAAAATTTTAAAATAGTCATCACCAATTTGGAAAAAAAATGTCAATATGGAAAATACTTACTGGCCAGTTATAATACACATGGCAGAGCTTGTAAGTTAATCGTTGTATATGGTCTGGTTTCAGGCCACTGTTGTCATAGATTACATTATAATGTGTAGGAGAAACACTACCACTTCTTACAGCCTGGCTCACAATAAAAAAGTCATACCTGAAAAAGTATCAAGCAAAGCAGTTCACAGTAATAATCTTAGCATTTATACAACACTATAAATTTTGCAAAGTGCTATTTACAAACATTTTAACAGATTTGATATCTTTTATAACATGAAAAAAGTATTTCAAGCAAGTAAGTGTCAAATGAACAAAAAATTTGATGAAAAATTGACAAGAGGTGCTTGAAGTCAATAAATAGAAATATTTTATTTCACCCTTTTGGACATGGGGATTTTAGTACAGAAACATTATTATCAAGTCACTTCAATTACTCTACTTCAGATATTTATTGATGTTAACTATTAGAAAATTATAATGGCACTTTCTGTAATGTCAGTTTTAACAATGAAGCACAAATGCAACTTGTAAAAAATTAAGGCTATGTGGCTAACATGAAAAAATTAATTATCTCTGCAGTATTTTCAAGTCTCACCTTGTTACCCAGAGCCATTTTGAACCACCCTCCTGAAAATTAACATCTGCCTGAGAGACAAATTGAAAGTTAAAATGTTACCAACTAAATCACAAAAGTAATTCTTAGATTTGGATTGTAATAGCTGACTATACAGAAATAAGATACATTATTTTAAGCTTTGGTGCTTAAAGATTTAAGCTTTAATTATGTGGAAAATTCACTTAATTCCCATGCATCTTTCTAGACTGCATATGCACTTCCTTTTGTTAAATACAATATGTTAAATATAATTTAACCCTTAATGAGTCTGGGTCAACATGAGCATAAATAATTTTATCAAGCTGTAATTCAAGTTAATTTCCCATCAGTTATATTGTAGATGTAGACAGATATCTATATCTGGCCAGACTTCACAGGTAGCAAGTTTGGTTAGGAGATCTTGCTTGCCCAACAGCTTGTATTTAACATTTGCTGAGTGTTCAGAATTGGCTAGTAGAATCTATCTCATGTGTAAATATTATGGATTATTGTACTTACTGACTGGATTGAGTTTAGAATATAAAATAAATGGTTGTTGAACTGAACCTGAAGTTATTTGATAATGAATTACGTCCAAGGTGGGAGGGGCCTTACTTATCTGTGGACATAGAGTTTCCTCCCAGTAGAATGTAAGGGCAAAGAAAGACTTCAATTTTTTTAGTCTTTGAATCCCCTGCTCCTAGCTTAGCATAATACTTAAGCACACAACATGCACTTAATATATATCTGCTGAATGAGTGCTTTATTCCCATACTAAATGTGCACAGATTGCTCTACTCTTCTTTATATGAGAACATGCTTTCTCCTTCCTCATCAATGTGCTGTTTCTAGTGGGCTTCACACTTTGTAAACAACTGTTTAGGTGATGAACAAAAAATGGCTCTGGAAAAAGGATATATTAGGCTTTTTGTGCCTAGAGGTTCTCCCTTCCCTCCAACAGCTTTGTTCTGAATCTCCAGCTATGCTTCATATGGTTGAAGCTCCAAGAAATATGACCACTAAATAAGTGGGGTGTTAAGAATTTGGGTTAGAAAATTAGTTATCATGATTGTACATGTATAATCTATATCCAACTGCTTACTGTCTTGGGAAGAAAAATTTGGAACTCAAAATTTTACAATAATGAATGCTGAAAATTATCTTTACATAAAATTGAAAATTAATGAAAAATAAATCACAAAAATGTAATTGGAAAGGGTCTTAGTTATCTGGGGTAGAAGTAGGGTGAGGGGAACATACAAAGTAATGTACAATTGGGTGTACACTGTTTAACAGGACAAATTAGTCATGAAGATGAACTTGGAATCTATAAAGATAAATGTCAGGAATCAAAGTGAACTTAAGTCTAGATACAGTGAGATTACAGAAAAGAAGTATAGAAATAGTGTCAAGATTTCATACAGGAGTCTTTCTATGTTATTGGATTCCCAGTGTAGTCATCTTCCATTAGAACTTACCATTCTGGTCTGGTAACTTCCACATCAATAACTGTCCCAGGAAGTGGATTTTGAAGTCTTCCTCCAGACTGTGCAAAAAATCTGGCATTCACTCGTTTCTTCACCACAATTACTGTTAGTCTTGGGCTTAAGGATTAATAAAATGCAGTGACATTTATCATGAAGTCACCCCTTGAAAGTTTTCAAAGCATTCTTATATTGTCTTATTTTTAAAAAGGACCATGAAATTAAACACCCTGTACTAGTTGAAAGCTATGCTATTATGGGCATTAATTCTACCAGAAATAATATGAAGCTGCAGAACCAGGAAGGAATTATTAGATAGCAGGGTGGAAAACAGCAGAATAGACAGTATTATCAGAAGCTCTTCCTTCCTTAGTATTATCATTGCATGTCCATCACACATTTAAAATCTCCTTTTGAAAAGTACTACAAACTTCAAACACAGATAAACTTAATTCCAATATACCTATGATTCTTTTGGTAACATTGTGTCCAAATATCCAGACATGGCAGATGGGGGGAGTGTAATCTGTAAGCTTTTTATTACATTTTCTAATTTGGGGACATTTTCATAAAGAAGAGATGATTTTTTATATATTCTAAAATGTAGGACCTAAATCTGCATTCCTAGCTCTAGCATCCTGTCCTATTCCCTATTTTGGATCCAAGCCCCAAATAAAAGAACCTAGCATAGTGCCTTGCACATAGTAGGTGCTGTGCTATATAAGTATTATCTAACCCTTTCAGGTCTCAGATCGAAGTCCTACAGTGGCTCACCACCATCCTACAGGATAAATTCTGTACTCCTTATGTTATTTTAAGCTTTGTACAGCATTATTTTCTGCTACTCTCCTCCAACAGAGCCTCTGCTCTGGTAAAATTGTGTATCCTTTGTCCTAATGCATACAAAATTTGCGAAAATATGTGAAACTTTTCTCCCAATGACCCCAAATGAACAGAATTTTCTTCTGACTTCTGTACAGCATTTGTTTTAAATATATAATATATAATATTCATTTAGCACTTACCTTTTCACTTTTTTAAAAAATTTGAATGTTAATTCTCCTACCAGAGAGAAAGCACCTTTAAATAGGAATGCTTCTCATACTATTATATCTTCATTGCACTCAGAACTTTATTACATACACAGTAAATACTCAATATTTCCTTGAGTTTTTTTTTTCCTCCCAATGGCAAGTGAATAGGGCATATACCTCACAGGTTTCTTTGTCCTACACAAAATGGTTATAAAGACTAACTTTGAGAACCACTGTTGCAGACAGAACCAAAACAAGGCCCCACAACAATAATAAAGCATCTGGATAGAACAAGAGAAAGGCATCTCCTGTACAACTGAATCAAATAAGGAACTTTCTTGAAAGCCAATTAAAGAAATAGTGAGCTTTTCTGCTACCATCACTACTTCCTTCCCAGATAAACTTGTAAATGCCTTAGAAACCAAGTTGAAGGGTTGGATTATAATTAGAACTTTAAAGGTGGTAGGGACTTAATTTAATTAACTTTAATTCCTCTGTACAAATAGATACTGAAACCCAGAGAAGGGTAAGGATTTGAACCCAAATCTTCCTTCTCCAGATCCGATGCCTTATCTATTGTTTAGTAACTTTAAAAAAATCATCAAAATAATCTCAATAGTTTCCTACAAGTAGCTGCTGGCTTCATTCCAACTAAAGCAAAAAGCTAAGGAGATAAAAGGGGCAATTTGATATGTTATCACAGAGAGAGAGAGATTAATTTCATCCAATTTTTTTAAAGTACTAATTTTTTTCTTTGAATGGTAGTCATGAAAAACTTTTGAGTAATTAAAAAAAACATTAATTCAACCACACTTGGCTGTGTTTCAATGGAAAATATTGCTCATTAGGGGCAGCTAGGTGCATATTAAATAGAGTGCTGGGCCTTAAGTCAGGAAGATGTGAATTCAAATCCAGCCTCAAACACTTCCTAGCTGTGTGACCCCAGGCAAGTCACTTAGCTCTGTTTTGTCTGTCTCCTCATCTATAAAATGAGGAAATAGCAAACCACTCCACTATCTTTGCCAAATGGGGTCACAAAAAGTAAGACATGACTGAAATGAACAAACAATTGCTGCGAGCCTATTTTAAATTACTATTTCCAAAAGGATCTCTAGAATTATGTAAAAAGATATTTCCTCAGTGTTTTTTGTTTTATTTTTGCCATCAATTGACAATCAATTCCATGGTCTTCCTGTCCTACAAGCTATCAGTTTTCTCCCTATAGCAATATTTTCCTTCTGTGCCAAGACTTCAGAGGAAAGTCCTCTAGCTTGGTGGCAGGAAACCTGTACTTCCAGACCTTGGTACTCTCTCATCCTCAGTACCATTTTCCTCTGTTCTGAATGGGCATGTTAACTTTGACACTGAAGGTGATCTTCCTGGGGATGGGATACTCTCCTTACAGTGTGACCTAAAGCCAAAGTAACTAGTGTATTATCCCAGTTGCTTAAGTGAACTAACAGCATCAAAAGAGCTAGTGAAATAATGCAGGAAATACTGCAGACATTGGCATATGTTCTATATGTATAGTATATGTACTATACTTCCAGGTTTCCCAAGCAGTTAGTGGGCAGGTAAAATAGGATTTGTATGATCAGTGGAAAAAAAGTGTATCAGATATAACATACTTGCCTTGCTACTTTTGTAAGATTTTACTCTGTAAACTACTAAAGAATCTGAACAATGCATTAAAAAAAGATGAGAATACGTAATGTTAAAGAATTCAAAAAATAAACACAGAGATTGCTAGCAGACATGGAATCAATAGCAAAAAGAAAAGCTATTTACCAAAAGTCCTGACTTATCAATACTGCTCTGTGTGTGTGTGTGCGTACACATGAGAGGAACAGCAGCCAATATAGGGAGACAGTAATACTTTAGTTGGTCACAGACTTAAAATGTCTTTCCCCCACCCCTACTTTCAACAGAATAAAAAACTTAAAATTTCTGAATATGGAAAGAAAGGGTCATATTTCATTTTACAGAGGAAAAAATGATCTAGTACCTTATAGTCTCAGGGATGTGGCGTATTTTTCAGCTATTAGAGCAACTCTAGCTCATATAGCAATTCCTTACTTCTCCTTTTAAATGCAAAATAGAAGTTGTCAGTTTTGCTTAGGGAGGGAGAAAATCCTTGTACAAACCTTTTCTGGGATTTTCAACCAAGATATCCCAAGGAACCATATAAAATGTTTATTATGCACAAGTTATTGGTGAGACACTTCAAGAAAAAGTATGAGGCTCAGTCCCTGCATTCAGGGAGCTTGCCATTTAGGGATGGTAAGCCAAAAGGGACAGAAAGAAATAAAAATTTAGTCAGATGTATGTAATTAGTAGCTAAATCAATAGTACAGATAAAAAGTTCAAAGGGAAAAATAGGTAGAATTCTGAAGAGAGAATAGGAATGTTGATATAGATCCTGCCTTTCCTGGTTGTTTGCAATCTTTCAAGGCAGCAGCTATAACCAAAAAGTTTCAGTTTCCTGAACACTGAAGCATGAAATAAAGCAAAAGTTTAGTTGTTCTTTGAAAGGATTTAAGTTTTACTCTATCATTCCTACTCTGCTTTGTTGAGAAGATAAAATGAGAAAGGGGAAAACTATGTTCCTTTACTTCCTACCATCAATTCAAGTCTGATTATGCATTTTTAAACCATGTTTAACATACTTCCTTTTTCACCTATAGTTAAAACAGTTTTGTAACAGCTTTAGAAGATCACAAGAATAACATAGAAAGTCATTTTATATTGTGTGTGCTTACTTGTAACCTTTACCAACAGATTTTAGGCAGTCCAAAAACTGTGGTACTTCATAATTAACCAAGGTTTTCAGTTGGCCATCACCTACACCATCCCGATATACAACAATTCGACTAGGCATATATTCATTGTAACTATTCCAGGCCCTCAATGCAGCTGAAAGAAAATCAACAAAGTTTTTAAAAGAACAAAAGCCTGAAAAGTAGTTTGCATTTCTGACAAATTCTGGCTTAGTATTCTTCAATGATGTTTTTAAATATAGCTTCTTTTAAGGGCCAAAGTAAGATGCTAATCAGATCCTTACCTTGCAAGCAGACCTTGAGCCCATCTACTAGTTCCTGCCCTCTATCTTGAAAGACACAACGAGAAAACCAGCTTTTCAGAGAAAAATAGAAAACATTAATGTCTGAAAACTGTACGTGAAACAAAAAAAGCTTACGAGCCAAAACATCATATACATCACTGCATTTCTACTATAATACCTACATAAGTTTATCAGTGCTGAACCTACTAATCCCCCCAAACACAAAATTTTGGCAAACTGCCAGCAATCTCTATATTATAGGGCTCATCACATAATCTTTGTGAACCCCTGCAAATGGACAGTGAGATGGACCCATAACCAAAAAGTAGTAGACTAGATTGCCCTTAGTAAACTATGTGGTTCTTTTAATGATCCCAAGCTTCTTTATTTTTTTTTTGTTTCAATACTCTCAAAATTATTTCAATGCCCTCAGTTTCCAGATTAGGAACATGGGACTCAGGTTGATTTGTCCAAGGTCCCACAATGACAGAAGCCAATATTTCAAACATCCTCTGATTCCAAATGTGACTTTGTTTACACATCACTGCTATATGAAATGTGTTATCCAGTGGTAAGGAAGCAGGCATTTTTTAATCAAAGGAAGGCTTTACCAAAAACTATTTTTAAGTTAGAAGTAGCCAATTAGTATCAGTTATTTGAAATGGCTATATAACCTCAGATACAGAAATAACCCCCTCCCCAACCTCAAAAGTAGTCTATAGTCTACTATTAAATCTTACAAATAAGCTTTGGCCAAGGATATGAACAGACAATTCTCAAAAGATGCACTGCAAACTGTTTAAAGAAAGGCAAATCAAAACAATAGAGCATAGTCAATATTGGAGTAGTCTTGAAAAGACAGACACATTAATGCATTTTAGGTAGAACTCTGAATTGGTATAACCATTCTGGAAAGTAATCTGCAGTTATGCAAAGAAAATGACTAAAATATTCATATACTTTAACCCAGAGTTTCCAGAGTTAGAAAGAAAGTAAGTACCATCATCAGCAGGGGAAGAGCTAAACAAACTGGGATACATAAATGTAATGGAATTTTACTGTGCTGTAAGAAATGGTGAATACAGAGAAACGCAAAAATATAGGAGAACTGACACTAAGTGAAGTTAGCAGAATTAGGAAAACAATATACCTAGCGACTACGACAATGTAAATGTAAGGAAACGACAAAACCAAAACTGAATGCTGTGGAATTACAAATTATTAAGCTTGGCCTCAAAGAAGAAATATGAGACATCTTACTCTGCTCCTATTGCACATAAAGAGTTCTTTCATAGGTTGGTTTGTTTTGTGGAACTTCTTTTTCTTTCTTTTGTTATTATTTATTATAAGGGATGGCTCTGTAGAATGGGGGAAAGGGGAAAGGCACAGTAGGAAAGATAGGTGATATAAAAGCAAAAAATATCAATAAAATGTATTTTTTTAAAAAATAAGATTTGGCCATCTGGCAACTAGATGAGTTATTCGTTTTTGCCCCTTTCAAAAGAAAAATGGCTTTATTTATACAATTCCCAGCTGTTATACCTAGACCCTAGCCACCAAGTCTTCTGCATCATTCTATAAACCAGCGACACTTCTTGCTTCTCCTCAGTTTTTAAAGTCCAATAGCTGTCTCTCTGGTTCCTTTAGATGATGTTTTCAATGTGGGAGAGTTCTCTAGGCCTTGGCTTCCACTGAGAGTGTTCAAAGAAAACAAAGTAGCCACAGGATCAGAGAGACATTAGCCACAGAAAAGAATACTACCCACCAACTCATCCTCCCTTCTTCCTTCTTGTTTGGTCTCTTTGCATTTCTGTCATAGCTCTGGCTTTTATTTGTAAAATTCACTCAAGCTATCTTACAGCAAACCTTCCTTACCGTGTCATTCCTTCATTGATACTAGCAACAAATCCTGCAATTGACCGTCGCCCAGCTGTAGTGTCGTGGTAACAATCAATACCAATAATCATTGCTAGCTTTAGCTTAAGGGAAAAAAAGCAAATTCAGTCACATAAGTTACAAGTATAACAATTTAAGTTAAGGAGATGCAAAACCAAATTGACCAATCTTGGCCTCAAAGGGATATGATGGGGGCAGAGGACTACACTGGGAAATGTGATAGAAAACCCAAAAGATGTCAACAAAAATATTTTAATAAAATCAAGGAGATACATTTTCTTAAAATGAATACAAGTAGTACTAGTTAATTTTAAGTACTAATGTAGCTTTAGTTTTTTTCCTTTCTTATTTAGCCATTTCTATGTTTATCTGAATACTTAAAATTGACTACTCTGTTAAATTGTCAGATGTGACAGAGAAGTTTTACCTGAGTCCTTTATTTTTTGACTTACTTTATTTGGATTTCTGCTCTATATCAGCATTCGTTGTAACTGTCATACTTAAGTGGCTTAAAACCATAGTAAAATTTTAGATCTCTATATAACTACTAATATAAACCCGGACAGATTAAATGCATCAAAAACAAGAAGAGTGCAATAAAATCAAACTTACAGGCATATCAACCCTCCAAAGTTCTCCTCCCATCTTGCAGTTCATCTGAAGAGCAATCTTTGTAGCAATGGCCATTACAGTTTGTTGCTTGCCTAAGGTTCTTGCTATCACACACTGACTTGGAGTAGGACAGTCTGTACATAAGTATTTTTTTATAGCATCATACTTGTCTTTCCGATTACTAGACAACAGACAAACTACCTTGGGGGGAAAAACACAGAAAAACAACCAAAAGTATAAGAATTTCAGCTTAACTTCTCTAAATTATAGCAACAGATGAGGTAACTATATATTTCTTGACTGCCACATAGCTAACTGGACTTTGCCATATAAAATTCTCAATTCTCATGAAATCCGAATTAAAATATCTATGACAACAGCAAAAATGGCTTGAAAGAGAAAATACTCCCACCCACCCACCCATTTGCAGCAGTGAAAGGTTCACAAGTGTAGTACACTTGTACATATTTTCAAGATATTTGACAAACTGATCAGTTATCCAACTTTTTTTCTTTTCATTTTCCTCTTTTGTCTTTAAAATATTGTCTATGTGGAATGGCTCTCTGGGAGAGAGACTACTTTAGGAAACTATGGTGATATTTTCAAATGGTATCAATAAAAATGCTGTTCAGTCATTTTTCAGACATGTCTGATTTTGTCACCCTATTTGGAGTTTCTTGTCAAAAATACCAGAGTGGTTTGCCATTTCCTTTTCTGGATAATTTTATGTAAGAGGAAACTGAGGCAAACCCAGTTAAGTGACTTGCCCAGGGTCACACAGATAGTAAGTGTCTGAGGCCAGATTTGAACTCAACAAGACAACTTTTCCTGCTTCCAGTCACCCACTGTGCCACCTAGCTGCCCCAATAAAAACTTACTGGGAAAAGGGGGGGGGCATGGGGAGGAAAGGAGGCTCCATGAAGAATAGGAGTACTGTGGACATTCAAATGAAATTCATTTAGGGGAGAAAAGCAGTTCTCAAGCAAACATACAGGAAGTTTAAGTGCTATTTATTTAACACAATAAAGACAATCTAGAGTAAGATAAATGCAATTTCCCCACCCACATACCCTATACTCTAGCTAGGCAAACTGGATGAATCTCAAGCTGTTCCTGCCTCCTTTTAATCATACTGTTCCTCATAGCTGACAATAAATATACTTTTCTTTCACCTCATTTTAACATCCTATCTACTAAGTAAGGCACAAGTCATATGCAGCCTCTCCATGGAGCCATCTGCATATCTGCATGTCCCCCTTCCTTGCCCCAGGAATGATCCTCACTTACCATGTTTTTTATTCCTCTTCTCATGCTTATGTATAGTTTCTTATCCTAGTTATTTTTATTATATTTTCCCTGCGTCACTCAATTGTGAGCATTCTAGGTATAGGGATCTATTTCTTAACCTTTTTTTCCTACTAGTACTTGGCTCATAACAGCTACTAGTAACTTTGTTTAGGTTTCTTTTGGCAGATTGGTGAAATTGTTTCCAACGCTACTCCTTTTGTAACCCTTCGTAATTCAGCTAAATACAGCAACGGTAACCTGATGGTGGCATTTAATTATGAGAATAAAAGGCCTAGAAAGAACACAATCCCTATTCCTTTATGCCCCAGCCCAAAGTTCATTTTTATCTAAGGGTTGTTTACATCCTCCCAACATACTACACTTGCCCATTGGCCAAAAGGCACTTGAGAAAAGGTAGGCATCAATGTAGTACTTGTGTAATTTTCTCAGGAATCTAAGTAATAAGAGTAACTGAATAAGTATTTCTTTGTTCTCACTAGCACATGTATTACAAAACTAGCAGAAAAAAATTTTAAGTCATAGATTTAGATTTGGAAATAACCTGCACAATCGAACAATGTTCTAGAGTCAATACGCGCAAAGTAATTTAGGTGCTCTCTATTTTCAAGACACTGGGGATACCAAAAGATCATGCAATCAAAGGAGCTTATAATTTAATAGGGGATCCCCGCAAGCTTCCTTGATTCTCACTCTAGAACATTAGATATTGTACTAATCCTTAGTAGGTGGGGAGGTAATAATCTAATTGGAGAGACAAGACTAATGTATAGGAAACAAACTAATAAATGAATGCTAACTAGAGGGGGTACGTATTGTAAATACAATTGAATTGAGAATAGGGAAAAAGCTAAGTATACTGACAAATGGAGTTAAGCAAAGTTTGATGACATGTTTATGAAGGAATTAAGGCTTGTGTTAAACTTTGAATGGGAAAATTTAAAAAGATGGAGTGAGGGTGAAGGATGAGACAGAGAAAAGGGACTAGCATGAGCAAAGGCATTCCAGATAAATATTAGCATGATCTGTAGATTACTTTGGTCTTAGCTCTTCAAGAACATAGTATAGTACCAAGTTAAATACAGTACCAAGTTAGCCTGGGAAACTCATCCCCAATTACAAAGCACTTTTCTGGGGGAAAAAACAGCTAGATCTTAAACTTTTAAACAGAACTTCAATTAGAAAATGCCCATAGCTACTTAATTAGCTACTTACAATTTGCGTATCTGATGTAACCTTTTGCTGTAAGACTCGAAGATAGGCTTCAGTTCTATCATCCACTTCAATCCTAGGAAAAGAATTAATTTACATTTAGAAGGCAGCAAAAATTCAAGATTCATGTAATTGTAAAACGGGTGGAATTCATACAATTATGTTAACTTAAGATTTTACATACTGAGAAATGATCCATGAAACCCAAACTTGAAAAGAATAAAAAATACATTAAGAACACAAACCCAAACTTCAACAACAATAATAATAGCAGCTAAATAAAAGAAACTAGAGCAGTGCATGGTAATCTTCCATCTCTAAGTAACTGCTATTCCTGAAGCTGCTTTTAAAATTGTTCAACTATTCTATGTAAAATAAACAATTTGGCATTAGATTAGAAAGACCCAATACTGAAGAGCTCATTTCACATACTCTATATACTATATGTTGCCTTTCTTTAGTGCAGGAAAGATTGTTTACTTACTGTATGTGCATGCAACACTGTAATCCCTCTATTCTATTGCACAGTTACATTTTACAAGCTAATATTGTTATGATTTCTCATTGTTAGAATTTCATGCCTAAAATTTTGGAAAACACAGCTTTGCTTGTATATTTATGCATCCTTGGGGGTTTGAAGGAGAGATTTTATTCTTTTGATGGTATAAAGTGGAACTATTTTTAAAAACCTAAGCTGGAAACTCTGCAACTAAGTATAAAACTTTTGGGGTTTGTTTTTGGTTTTTAGCAATAAAATAGCATGGCCTGAGAATGCAATGGGAAAAAAAATTGCAGCTAACATTTATACAGCATTTAATATGTGCCAGGCACTGTGCTAAACACTTTATGATTATTATTTCATTTTATCCTTACAACAACTAGGTATGATTATTATTTCATTTTGTGCTTACAACAACTAGGAAGTTAAGTGCTATTATTACCCCACTTTAAAGTTGAGGAAACTGAGGCAAACAGAGGTTAATGACAAGCATCAGGCTGGATTTGAACTCAGGTCTTCCTGAATCCAGGCTGGGTGCTCTATCCTTTGTGCCATCTGTCTGTGCCCAAAAGCAAATGCTGCTAAAATATGGGAAGTTTGTTTAAAAAAAATCAAACTGCCTTAGAAATAAAGGAGAGGGGAGAGATTTTCCAGTACTGTGAAAAATATCTAATAACAATAACAAACACACTTTAAATGCTACAACTGTACTCAATGCATCACATGCCTCGTATCCTAAATAAGTCTGCAGTTGGCAATAAGGAACTTCTGAGTATCAGCCTGTCCACATTCATACTAACTTCCAACAACTGTCAAAATGCTTCATTTCCTGTTTTTGTCCAAGAACTAATAACAGCTCACCTCCTAGTAGCTAAGCCAGAATTAAACAAAGTTAACAAGTATTTGGATCTAATGTTTTTCCTTTCAGCCAATTTGACTTCAGACACAGTCTGACTGAGAAATGAAGAGAGAACATCTGTAAGCAAAAGGACTTCATACTTGGGACTGCTGTTTTTTCTTTAAATGGGTACACATCCCAGAGCTTTCCATTGGGCTAGAGCTGGCAGTGGTTTGGGACCCTAAGACCACGAAAGCAGTAACAGAAGGGAAAGAATGACTCACTGATTCTTTCCTCTTTTTGTCCCAGCCAATGACAAGCAAATTGCTCTTCTTTAACTTAACTTTCTTTTCCCTGGCAAAGATGAAGCAAAGGCTACTCAGTGAGAGGGTCTTCCTGGTGATGATAATTTTTGTTTTTAAATTTAAGTGGTAAAATTGTAGGGAACTCATTTTTGTTCAAGCTCTTCTCATAGTGTATGCAAAAGATCAAAATAATTAAATTTTATGTCACTAACACAGTTAAGAAAACAAGCTAATAAGGGGACTCACAAAAATTAACATAGTTAAGCCTTCATTCAATGACTCAAACTTACTCACATACAGCCATTCTTTCATATTTATCATTTGAAGATTAAATAATATGCATAGGAATAATAATCATAACATGCATTTATATAATCTATATAATCTTTACATAATTCTTTTAATGCTCACATAGAAGAACTGCCACCAAAATATCAATAGATTAGTTGAACACATGCTGCTTGTAATATTTGATAATCATTTGTTTTAAGGGAAAAGGGAACATGAACTTCACATTTTGTAACAAGTTATTAATTCTTCAGTATTATGGTACTCAAAATGTTTTCTCTAAGCCTTCAGGAGGCAAAATTCCAAAGCATTTCAAACACATCTGAAACAGGTTTTCCACTATTTCTTCAAGTTACTAACACTAGAGAATGCCTTTCTAAACATATATTCAAAATATTATAGTAAGTAATGCCTGATATTAGATATGGTTTCAGATCTTTAACCATTTATAATCTCAACAGTTTAATCAGTTACTTTTCCTTCACTATTCTTCAGCCTCATTCAAATGGAACGATTTCTACAAAATAACCCTTAAGGTTTAAATTTAGTGTACAAGTGTACTAACAGTCAACAACTAAAATAAGAGAAAAGTTAGAATACACTTAAAATTGTACTTACATTATTGCTTTTTTCATTTGTATGCCCATGGCAGGTGTAACTTTGAATAGGTTTTGTATTAGTGAATTGGCAGCCTCATAATTTCTTCGTGTATAAATCAATAACCAATTATCTAGTGGTTTGACACTAATTAATGGAGCACCTCTTGTTTCTTTTGACCAATCTGCAAATTGTGGATTGTAGTCAAACTAGAAGAGAAAGTTTGGAAACAAATTATAAATGCAAGCTATGTCACCAGCAAAACCGTATTTGACCACTACCCTAATAAAAGCTATGGTTATCATGGTTTACAAATGAACATTTTATTCTTAAGTGTGTCTAAAGCTGATTTAATATGCAACAAAATTAGTAAATTGATTTCAAATTCAATCCTGGGGCAGAGAGTAGACACCACCAGATTATATTATGACTTTACTGTGTAGAAAATTGCTAGATTTGTTACAAAATTTTTTGCCTGTCTAACCTAGCATTTTCCTTTTGGGGTATATAGCCTGTGTTTTACAATATCAATTAGCACTCAAAAAACCAACCACCTATATGATCCTCCTTGAGAAAGTGTATCCTGAGAAGTCCCCAATCCAAGGTTAGTAATTATTGTTGTGATTCTGTAAATTGACCTTTTTGATATCCTATTATAAAAATAATGATGGCAAAGCACTTTACATATATCAAAAGCAACTAAGTTTGGTTAAAAACCAAACCACATACCACTAGATTTCACAGAAGCCAAACTAATCTCATAAAGTGCTTACAACTTTTTTCTCAACATCTCTGTTCCGAGTATCCTGATTTAAGTGGCAAGCCCTCAAAATCTTTAACGCCATCCTCCCACATTTTAAAAATCGGCCCAAAATTGTGCCCAAAGTACATTCTGCCTGCACCCTTCTTTGAAAGGCAGGAAAGAGAACTATAAGGCACAAAATCAACAATGTCTTTGGCAAAAGTGTCCAAGGTGTCCAAGATATAGAGGGTAGTACTGCTGGCTGTGTTCCTAACACAGTGTTGGAAAAGATGTACTCTACAAAATTCTAATAGTCCTTTCCGTACCATGTCCCATCCTCCACCCCCCTCATGTGGTACTACTTACATACTAGTACTACACTATAGTACTATTCTTGGAGAATGGTCTTCTAACTTTGTAAAGTAGATGATTGGCTTAAACCATTTTACTTTCAACCCAAGTGACTTTATAAGAAAGCAACTTAGGAAATCTTAACTGTTTTTCCTCCTTGGTGAATCTTTTCTGCTTGCAATATTCTTCCTGAGAATGACAGTAAGTTGGAGTCAAAGCTCAAACCCCAGTCACGAAGCTCCTTCTGAACATTGTCATCTCTGTTAATTTAAAATATTGGGACACAAAAACAAATCAAAACAATAAATTATAGCCCCAAGGAAATTATTTTATAATAGTTCTTAGGGTCAGCATGTTCAGATTTTTTCTTCAGGATACTGTTTTATTTTCACAGAAAAACCACAAAATACTTTATGTATCTGCTATTATCTTGTTTCATTTGGCTTCCTCTAATGACCCCTCGGGTTGCTTACTTCTATTGAATCATCCATGCAAAGCTGCTTAATTACTAGATTTGTTTAAATAAATTTTGCTTTTCTACCCTACTATACTCTGTCCTGGGCAGACCACATCTGAACTCTTATGTTCAACTCTGTACACCAAATTAGGAAAGTCATTGATAAGAAGGGGAAGATCCAAAAAAGGACAATCAAAGTGATGAAAGGCCTTGAATCCATGCCATGTACAGCACTGGTTCAAAGACCTGGAGATTTTAATCTAGAAGAGAATCAGGGAACACATGACTTTTCATACATATAACAAACATATGTACTTGACTCCAAGGGAAGAACTAGGAGAAATGAATGGAAGCTGCAGAGAAGCAGATTTAGGGTTCATAAATGGAATAGTTATTGCAAAAGCTACTTGTCTTGTTGGACATGTTTTCGATTATGGGTTGTACTGAGGTCCTTTCCAACTCTGAAATTTTATGTGATTTTTCACTCAAATATATGTTGAGACTATTTAATGAAATTTTGACAGATTATCATACATTGTAATGACTGATTAATATAAAAATTTTATTTAATAAGTCATTATATTTTTCAGGAGACCTACTTGTGAATATAGTCAATGAGTCTTCCAACTTCACGTTGCCTTTGTTCTGGTGTCAATCTTGTATGAACAGCTAAATCTTTCATCACATTAAAATCATTGCGCATTTTATCAGTTAGACCTTTAAATGCAAATATGTGCACATATGTTTAAACAAAGAAGTAAGACTTCTAGGAAAATAATAAGGAAAATGAGGGAAGAAGGGGAATAGAGTAGTAACAGGAGACACAGAAGAAACTGAAGGAGCTGAGAAGCAGGAAGCACAAATAAGGTTAACTCATGCATGTCTCTCAAATAAACAGAGGTCAGAAAATTTGAAGAAGTTAATTACTCTAGAAAAAAAGTACAAAGATGGTGAAGTAAGCTTGTCATCTCTCTCCAGAGCAAATAAAATTTAATACCTGTGAGGAAGCAGAGTTCAGGCATGAGCAAAGCAGGTCCTGGTAATACACCACCAGGGCCCCTCCTCCGCTTAGGCTGGCTGACCAAAACTGGCTGTTTTAAGTCAGTGATTTCTGTGTTATATTGCTATTTAATAGAAGAAAAACTCACCATGAACGAATATCCTTAGTAATAGTCACAATAACAAGCAAACTTGCAAACAAGCAAAAGTACACTTTTGAAAACAAAAATGGATGCCAACAGCTATCTTAGTTATTTGCTTTTAAATCTAACCACAAAACCATTACAGCTTGTATACCTTGGAAACGACGCCTCCTTTTTCCCTATGAAATTTCATGACCAAAAGACATACTAGAATGTTCTTACCAATAGCCTCATTGAATACCGAGACTAACTGCAATGTTATTTATGTAGAGAAGGGTTCTTTGTGGTGTAATGGAGATAGTTCTGTATTTGGTAGTCAGTATATCTATGTTTGATTCCCAGTCAAGTGGGTCACTTAACCTCCCTGGGCCTCCTTTTCATTTCTGAAATGAGGTAATTGGGACAGTCTGTAAGGTCTCTTCCAGTTCTAAATCTTTAAAAGATGTCTTCTTTGTTTCACAAGTTGCGTCTCAAACTTACACTCTAAAGTTTTAGTCTTCACTGTCCTCTTTGTCCAAGTCTGTTCATATTAAAAAGTCTTAGCACACCTCTAAAAAGGAATTTAACTCTAATGCTGTTTTAAGGGAGCCTATGTTGTGAAACCAGGTTATAGGTGTTTTAATACTAAGTCCTTCTAATATTTATAATAGAGAGTCATATTGTACATTAAAGCAAATAGGGCAATGAGATAGTATTCCATGTGCATCCTAAAAAAGCAAATAGTATATAAATTGCAAACTATTTTGATGGCCTGTTACAAGTAAAAAAGACATTTTTAATGGTAGATATTGATAAATCTCTGTAAATTCTTATATGACAAACTTCCTCTTGGATTCTCTCAACCATAATTCCTAAATTCTAAGGATATCTTCAAGACCAAATCCGGATATTTTTCAAAGCTTTTGACAGTAAATCATGCCTGTTCACTTTCTATTCAAAGTATCTATTTCTCACCTAATTCCTATGCCTTCAGCAATTTTGGTGGTTTATTCTGTGTGGTTGTATCAAGTCACTTAGGGATCCATCAGAGAACCATCTTTTCTTACTTTTTTCACTACTCATATGATGTCATATGTCATTTCACAGGATTTCCCTTGACTTCCCACCACCCCAATTCAGATTTATATGACACTGTCTATACAAGACTTTTAACCAGTTATCCACAACAGAAACTTGACTAAGTGTTCCTTTCTTCTTAGTTCTGCCTATTCAATCTAACCCCATCCTGAAAGAGATTAACAAATTTCTTATTTATGGTTCTTAATACCTTATATCCAGCCCATTCTACCCAAGTGCCACTTCTTCCTTCATTCCTATGATTTTACTGTTAAAAAAATTCCTGGATGAGCAAACCCCCTTTTTACCAATTCAGATTGCACTTTTGCTGCAACACAAAGCTCAGAAAGTTGTCCAGAGCACTGAGAGGTTCAGTGAGTGCAGTCATACTTTGTCAAAGACAAAGCTTTAAATTACGGTCTTACTTCAAGGCCTGCTTTTTATCCACTACACCTGTGCTGTCAAACTCAAATAGAAACGGGGGTGATTCAACTGTACATAAGGCTCCCTGTGGGCTGCATTTTGACTTAGTTTTGAAATGTAATATAAAATAAAACAAAACATAGATTAGTTTTGTATTTTAATATGGTTTGGGCTACACTTGGGAGTGTTGTGGGTCATCTGTTTGACACTTCTGCATTATGCCATGCTGTTTCTTCTTTCGTCACAGGTTACAGAACATCAGAGTTCGAAAAGACCTCAAAGGTCATATAGTTTCAGCATAGTGCAAGAATTCCATTTGCAACATTCCTGAATAGGCTATTCACTATCCATTATGAAAGCTCATTTTAAATAGTTTTTTTTAACGTAAGATGAAATATGCCTATACACCAACTAATTTTAACCTTCCTAGAGACAAAACAAATCTGATCCTTATTCCAGAGAGGGTCCTCCAAATACTTTAAGATTACAAGTATCTTCCATAAGTAGTTTCCCTCCTCAACCAAAATATTACTACTTATTTTCAACTGATTTCTTTATTGTATAGTTTCACATCTTACCATCATATCTGGGTTCTCCTCCAGTTTGTCAATGTCAGAACGCTGCCTACACTAAAGATTCTCAGCCACTGAAGAATATATAATAATGTCTAATCACCCACCTTTCTCATAATGTCTAACTGTTTAGACTGAAGGATCAAAATGCCTTCTAGACCACCCATACCTTTCTCTCTGCCACAATTATAAGGCTTTATTAAGGAAGGGAGTAGCTCAGGAATACTTCTACATTTCTACAATTACCACATTAAATCAATGCCTTATCATCTCATGAAGACATGATAAAAAACAAAACATAAACTTCTAATGCTAGTCCCCATTGCCTATCACAGAGAGCTAGGTGGTGCACTGGATACAACTCATAAGGTCAGGAAGACTCATCTTCCTGAGTTCAAATCCAGCCTCAGACACTGACTAGCTAAGTGACCCTGAGCAAGTTACTTAACCCTGTTTGCCTCAGTTTTCTCATCTGTAAAATGAACTGGAGAAAAAGATGACAAACCACTCATCTTTGCCAAGAAAACTCCAAATGGGGTGACAAAGAGTTGGACATGATCACTCAAACTGTCCTAGTGTCCCCACCCTTCTCTTACAATTGGATTTTTATATCAAGTTAGATTTATTTTCTATTCTAAGTAAGGTTATAGGAAAAATCTTTCTGGAATGCTTACATAGATGACTTTGATATTTGCACAAATTCTAGCCTTGAACCTAAAACTTTTCAACATCTGTTTTGTTATTTATACTTGTGTCTAAAATGTCAAAAATATTGCCCCTCATCCCTGCCAAATTCATTCAAACAGCCCTGGAAAACTTTCCATATTGGACATCACCAAGCATTCATTTAATTGATTAAACTTTAAGTGCCTATTAACAAAAAAAGAGAGATTTCCCTAGCTCTCCTCTCACTGTCCCCTTTGTCATCATAAGCAAAATACAAGTACCTTTGAGATGAAAATTACCTATGAGATGGAAAAAAGAAAACAGTAAAACTTCATTTATCTGGCATCCCTGGGAAAGAAATAGTCCCATGTGACCAGATTTTTCAGATTAACTGAAGTTTATGTTTCTAAGTAACAAAACGTTTATATTAACCCTTTCTGATGGAACCCATTATAAGTTTTATTGCTCACTAGCCTGCTTTTTAAAAAACAGTCTATTGAATACTTAATTTTTTTCCTGATGAAAAAAAGTCCTCATTATTATTGCAAAATATCCTAACAGAGGGATGACTCTCAAGGATTACTCCAGTGCATTTTGGCTACTACAAGAACTGTCTGTCTCTAGATTGCCATCTTATTTTTTCTCCTCATTGACCAGTGTGCCAGCTGTTAATTCTTGTTGTTTTAAGTGTGCATATGCCTCTAGCAGTCTCCTTTTCATCACCCATAGGCTGGGAAACCAGGCAACTAAGCTCAACATGATAGCTTTGTGGCTTAAAAAATCATAGTAAACAAGCAGCAAGTGAATAGTCTCAAGGCACATTAACTTTATGACAGTGATTTTAGCTGCCCAGAGACCCTTGCCCCTCTTCCTAGGTAGCTGAAGCTGCTAAATAAATAGAACGTGACAGCCAGATAAATAAGGTAATATTGCATCTTACCATGTAGATGTATATATGCACATCTTTTTCTGTATCATTATAACCTACCTTGAGAGCATAAATGAGAGAAAAAAGGAACCATATGTTTATTCAAGTTGATTTTTATACCTTTCTGTAGTAGTCTAAAAAGCTGATTTCAGAGCCATCTGCTTTTTTAAAGGTGCTTCTTGGATTCTGCTCCCAGTCAATATCATCTACTCTATAGGTTTTATTGTTGTACCTGTGAAGCAATTCCAGGAATCTCAATAATCCAAAAGTGACAACTGCAAACTTTCACTATAAATAAGATTAGGTAACAGAATGAATGAACAGCATCTAAGTGGTTCTTCTGGTTTAAAAGCCCTGAGAGTGATGGAAATTAAATTAAAATTTTGGTCTTTTCTAGAACAAATTTTTTTTCATTAGTTCTAAATGCATTATTTAAAAGACCTAGAAAGAAGGACATTCTGAAGAGGCTGTTGGCCATTAACGATCTTCCTATGATGTTGCTTTTAAAGCACTTCAAAGTATAGGTAAAATGTACATCAAGGCAATCCTTTAAACAAAGCTATATAATTCTGAGATGGGCCAAAGAGGACAACTATTTCTCCCTTACTCCTATTCTCCTTATCTTAAGAATTCAACTGGCCTGTCAGCTACAGGTGCAGTCTGTACTTATGAAGAAGAACATGTATTAACACCCTTACTGTGAAGAATTTACAGAAAAACTTTAGAAAATTATAAAGTAAAAACAAATTGAGCTTTCTCACTTGGTAAGAACGATTAATCCTATTAATTCTTTAGAGACTTGTTCTTGAAATCGATGTTCACCAAACTGTTGATACAGGCTGAACATAAAATCTAAAACAGTTTCACTTCGAAGAACTTTATGGCTTACATCAGTGCATAGCATAATGTTATTCTCATATTGAAGAATAGAGGTAGTGAATCCTGGCCAAATCACCAACCTGTAAAGAGTGTAAAAAAAATTTTTAGAGTTTCTATTGTAAATGCATAATACTCTATCTTAAATTTACACATGACCCATAATCCATGTTTCTTTTACTTCTTTTGTATGCTTTACGCTTAAACTTTAAAAAGCATCATTGAAAGCTTTTAAGTTTCATTCTGTAATCTGATTAGTCCCTTTAAACTGTCATTAGTTTTTTTGGTGGGGGAAAATGTCTTAAACTTATTTTAAAATAATTTTCATTGAGGGATATATAGCAGATGAACTGTTTAGCAGTTCATCTGAAAGACTGGAAGGAAGGGTAATATTTACTGGACTGCAAACTCAAAATGACTAAACAGTGTGTTACAATAGCCAAAAGAGCTAGTGAAATGCTAACTGCCCCCATTAAGTGTCCAGGTGATAATCTCATTCTACTCTGGTCAAACCACATGTGAAGATTCTCAAGATTGTGCTATAATTATACTGGTTGAAGAATGTTTAGCTTTGAAAAGAAAGGATTCAAGAGAGATATGATAATTTTCTTCAAATATCTGAAATTCTGCCAAAAAGAGGGGTTAGACTTTTTTCTGCTTGATCCTATAAACCGGAACTAGGAAGAAAAAAAGATTTGGGATTAATGTAAGGAAAAACTCCCTAGCAAAATTAGAGGTGCTCAAAGGAGAAATGGACTACCTTCAGAGGTGATGGGTGAGTTTCCCTTCACTAAAATCTTCAACCAAAAGCCAAGGGTCCAGTTCGTGGAGATATGTACGTAGTGGGGCAAACTGTTCAGGTGTCAATTGAATGGTTTAGAGATCTAAGGCTTCTTTTAATTCTGAAATCACAGATTTATAGCCTAAGAGGCTGTAGAAGGGTCAGCTCATCCAACCCCTTCAATTAGCAGCAGTGACAAATGAAGCACAAACAGGTAAGTGTCTTGCCCCAAGGTCACACACAGTATATCGGGTAACTGATGTTCCATCTGAGCCCACATCCCTCAACTCCAAATCTAACATCTTTTACTGCATGTGTTGCCTTTTGGCAGATCCTTTGATTCTGCCCAATGTAAGACTTTATAAGATGAATGTGCATCTGATGACTTTGGCTGTTAAGTCTGTATTGTCTTGAGACATCCAAAAATTAATTAAGATTTGGCTAAAGAGTTTATAAATTTAGCAATATTAAACTATCCTGAATTCAATTAACCTAAAAGGCCCTTTGCTGCTCTTCCTACCTTATCATAATTCCTTTCTCCCCTCACCCCCAACAAAAAGGAATAAAAAAATTTAAATCCTATAATGTGGTATCAACAACCTAGATTTAAAAAAAGAAGGCTTCTAGTTTTATACCTGATTTATACCAGGAAGTCAAACATGTCATTAAATTTTTTATAGCAGAAACTGACTGAAAGACCTTAGGGCTCACACTCTGGTACTTTGGGCCTTTTTCCACATCTGAATAAAAGGAATATTTAGTAATCACTAGCTAACATTCTAGGTTTCTAATATGAGCTTTTTTTTATCTAATAGTTCCTACACTTGAAAAATACCCATCAAATAAGACTTTCATTTCCAATCTCAAAATATCTAAGATAGGTACTAACCTATGATTTGGGATATTAATCGGATCACTTGGATTATAATAATTACGTCCAATTTGTTGCAAATTCATGATCTTCAAAAGCCTGGAAATAAAAAAGTCAAAAGTTTTACTGGCATTTGTTTTACTCTATCCTCCTTGGTTACCCAATATTGCTACATTGACCATACGTATACTGGTGGATCTATAGTATTAATTGGTGTGTGAGCTTTCCTTTTTCCTACAGTTAACTCATAATATCTCTACCTTTTGTGATTCTTGGTCATGGCAACTGAAGCTCTTTAGAGCTACTACATATTAATCTTAAAACTATCAACCTAACTAACGAGACAGATTCAAACAATTCTGTGATACTACCTCCTACCCATCATAAAACTAAATGCTAATGAGGTTGTGAAGAAACAGGTATATACATTAATTACTAGAATAACTGCAAACTCATACAACATTTTGGGAAGCCAATCTAGCAGGATGTGGTAAAAATAATCATACCCTTTAACTCAGGTCCATTTATTGGGAATACACCCTGACAGTGTTATCAAAAACAAACAAACAAAAAAAAGAGTCATCTGCTTAAAGCCTTTCCTAAAAGCATCATTTGTAATTGCAACACCCAGAATCCACCTAAACATCAAATGAGGGAATGGCCAAATAAATAAGATTTGGTACATTAATGTGGCAGAATATTATAATTAAAACCAGTTAAGTATAAGGAATAGAAAAAACTCTTGAAATAATACAAAGTGGAAAAAAAATAATATAAAGTAGAAAAAACTCACAAGTACATACAACTAGAAAATGAATGATAATGGAAAAAATCTGAAGTGATTAAAAGTTATATTTTATGTGTTTATAAAGTGGTTTAAATATAAATGGCTATACCATATAAAATTTTAGAAGTATATAAAGCTTCTCTTCAACATGATATAAACTAATAATGGTTAATAGCTAACATTTACTTACTTAAACTTATTATGTGCCAGGCTCTATGCTAAGTACTTTACAAATATTATCTCATTTGATCCTCCAAACAATCCTGGAAGTAGGTGCTATTATCCCCATTTTACAGATGAGGAAACTGAGGCAAATAGTGACTAAGTGACCTGTCCAGGGTCACACAGCTAGTATGTGTCTGAAGCATGATTTGAACTCAGGTCTTCCCGACTCCCCACCCAGCACTCTATCCACTGCACCACCTAGCTGCCCTTGGAAGACTCAACATTCTCAGTAATAGACACTAAAGTTTCAACAAACCTTCTGAAAATAATGTTATAAAACTGTAAACAAGTTGGTGAAGTAGGTGGAAGTTCATTTGTTAAAGTGATTGTTATCTTCACAGTTTCTCCATTCCGAGTCTGACTAAACACTTCTGTAACCTGTGAAGAATAATGAATGAAAAAGCACTTATTAAGCACTCACTATGTGCACCAAACACTATGCTTAGAATAATACTTAAGTGCTGAGAATGCAAACATTACAAGACAGTCCCAGCTCTCCAGGAGTTCAAAAATCTAATATGGGGGTGTGACATGGGGAGGAAAATAGCACTCAATACAAAGACAGGCCCCACAAGTCCAAAGGAAAATTGGTGGGGCGGATGGCAAGGCCCAAAGGTAGTTGGGTTATATATGTAGTTAAGATGAAATACTAGAGGCCTCCAAGGCAGATTAAGTATCTTACAAGTCAATGGCAGGGAAGGTGGCAAGGCCTGGTGGTCCTCTGTTCCATCAAAAGGAATGGAATTATTGACTCTCAACCTATCCAAGCCCTGTGAAGTCAAACAGGAAGAGCAAAAGAAAGTGGTAAAAAGCAGGATGCCCCTGATGATGGCAATTTTTCCTGCAGTCCAAACTTCCTGGATGGATTTTGAGATGGCCTAGGCTGGGAACAGTTATTCTTGACTATAAGGAATCTAAAGGATAGATTTCATAAGCTAATACTAAAAATAAAGAACTATTCTCTTAGATTTTATTTTTTGTGTTGCCTCTTTTTAAATCATGCTTTCATGTGAAAGGATATGACCTCTAAACCCCCAAATATTTCCATTTACATAGTACTTCAACATAGTGGTAACAAAGAATGACATGCAAACAAAAAAAATGTGTAACCCCAATATCAATAATGGCATTTTTGGTACTATAAATTTGATGCCTTTAAAAAATCCAGAATAATGGTAGATTTGTATTACAATTCAATTTTAATATCTGAAAACTATAATTAGGGAAAACTCACTTGACCTCCTAGTACCCTAGTATAAGTTGCAGAAGAGTTGCTGATCTGCATTGGTAAAAGGAGATTCTTAAATGAGAGTTCCCTATATCAATGATATCACAAAATGGATTTTAAAAAAAGTTAGGACTACCAAACAAACAATGTAGCTCTGAGTTTAATTCCAAATTTCCATTATGGGACCCTTTTAAACTGATATAACATTCTGAATTATCCATTTATCACAACTTGTGTTTTCGCCTAACTTTAAAAAGGTGCTTTTAATATCAAAAGGCATTAAAAAGTGTCATAACCTTATTTTGTAGTCTTTTGGGTAGAAATAATATTGTCCCATCAAAAGCATGACACCTTCCTATTAGTTCTTCATGCTGAAAAAGTAAAGCTGAACGGAGTCTTCTGGCTTCCATTTGTGGGTTATAGTCAACATGGTACTGATACAAAGCCCACTGGGGACGAGATGTCAGTCGAAAGTGGTTTGTGCTTAATCTTACTACAATGCCAGAAGAACCTGAAAAATACAGCAAGAGATTATCCAATTGTGAAATATTTAAAGTTCTCATTCTTTCCAGAAACATGCTTCAAATGAAAATCTAAGTAGATCAGTTTCCTTAAAATAACAGGCAAAAAGAACAAGAGTATAGTCCCAGATATATCCAACTCTTTAAAAACCACTACACCTCATCCATTCATCTAAGCAGATACAGAAATTCACTCCCTAAGTAATTAAGCCTAGTCAAAGGTCTAATATTTACTAACACATATACTTGCCAAATATACTTTCACTATAGTGAAAGAACTAGCCAATTGCCCACTAAATTTCACATAAATTTCACATAATATTAGAAATAATCAATGGCAAAGCAAAGAATTTTAACAATCTCTCATAATCATGAGATGCAATTTGACATGTTTATTTCAAGACAAGATATGAGAATTCTGTTTTTTTCTCAGAATAGGGTAAGAGAAAAAATAAAAATAATTATGGCAAACCAAGAACCCTGATGTTATCTTGTCTGCTTTGCCATGCATATAATATTAAATTGCAAATGGAAGAGGCAGAAAAATGGGACACTCCAATTTTATAGTCACATTTATTATTTAATAGATCCTTCACAAACTTGTGTGTACCTTAATAGATGTAAGATGCAACCTTCTAAAAAGACATTCCTTAGAGTTGACATACCTGTTTTTGACTCTTTAACATGTTCTAAATTCTGTCTGGTATTCACCCCAAGGTCATGAAAATCTCTTCGACGGCCTCCTCTCTCCCCCAAAGATAGCTCCTGGAATCCAGCTGAAATCTGAAGCTCTTAATAATTTTGAAGAATAAAATTATACATTAGTTGGGAAATAAAGCCACACAAATAGAAATAAAGAACTATAAGAGATTAATTTCCCTAATGCTATTAAAACAGATCCCTGAAAGCAGGTGACGTACTCGAAGCGATATATAGCTGGTCTTTATCAATATTTCTCTAGTTATCTGCTGGCAAAACAATCAATAAAATAAAATCTTAAGAATTTCTCAACAATCTTTAGAAGACATGACTTCAGAAAAAAGAAATATCATCAAGATAGCATCTCTTACTTAGACCTTTACAAGTTTTGTTTTCTACTCTATATATTATTTTCCTTATACCACTAAACCATTTATTACACTGATAACACTGGACAGCAGCTTTCTAAGAAGTAGAAAGCCAAAATTATCAAAACTTCTGCTGTTATTGCTTTGTTCCTTTACAGGGAATGTGTAAAAGTAGTAAGTTTTAATAGAAATTTGTTCAGTATGTGCCCAATATCTTTGTCAAGTAACTTTCCCCACCCGAGTGTGGAGATCATGAATAAAGATTATTCTTTACTTCCCCTCTCACCCCCAATAACTGACAAGCCTTATGTGCTTAAGCTTTTAAGTGGGTATTTTGTAGTATTCTCCTAAATTGAACTTTTATTTCAAATTTGTGCTATCAGACCAATCCTAGTTTAAAAACTGACACTCATGTGGGCAAAACATTAATAAGTGCTACAGGCAAGATTGGGAAGACAATGTTTTTCATATGAAAAAGAATATTCTTTCTGGGTCTTATTTCTTTACCTTCTTTTTTTTGTTTGTTTGAATTGGGGGGGGGCAAGGAAATTGAGGTTAAGTGACTTGCCCAAGGTCACACAGCTAGTACATGTGTTAAGTGTCTAAGGTCGGATTTGAGCTCAGGTCCTCCTGACTCCATGGCCAGTGCTCTACTCACTGCGCCACCTAGCTGCTGCTTCTTTACCTTCTTAAAACTTTGCCATTGGATGGAAAAGGAGCCTAATGTAAACATGCTTGGCAAAAATCAAAACTATTGTTCATATCTGCTTATGGCCATATACAACAGTTCTTTCGATTTATGCTCTCAACAATGGCACTTTTGTCCTCTATGCAGAATATACAAACATGGTGGAGATGTTCTGTGCTTAACATTCCTCAGTAATATTGTAGCACTCCAGCTATCTGTCATCTGTCAAATACACGATTAAGTCTACCTCCTTTGATGATACTGTTTATGTCATTTCATTGCTGTTAACGTACCACAGCCTCCTTATACCTAGCATCTTTCTCATCCCTTCCCACTATGATTCAGTTACATATACAATACTGTTTCATTCAACCCAAACATTTAGTAAGGGATTACAATGTGTAAGTCACTGGGGATACAAAAATAAAGTAATACAGTCCCTATGCTTAAAATCTTACATTCCATATTGAGGAAGAGCAAAGGAGAATATGATATACACAGATAAGTATATATCATAAGTGAGACAAATAATACAAGGGGAAATCTGATGAGGGCATGAGGGTCAAGGAGAAATCTGAATTGTTTTAGAAATAAGTGAGGTGGAGGAAAGCCACTTTCAGCTGGTGGAAGATAGGGAAAGAAGGGGACTCAAGAGGTTTCACTGAGGAGGCAGTACCTAAGAATCTTCTTCTTCCTTTACGGCTCATTTAAAGACAGATTTAGAGGAATACATGCAAGTATGGGGGACAGCCTGTATGAATGTTTGGAAGCAAAAGGACACGTCCAGTTAGAGTACAAGCTAGTAGTCCAATATGGCTGAAATATAGTGTGTGAAAGAGAAAAATATTAAATAAAATTAAATAAAGTTACAGAGGTAAGCTAGGACTAGATTGTGAAAGGATTTAATAAAATGACAAATTATATTTGTTTTTTGGCCTGCAGATATTAGGGGTTCTTACAAGGAGTAATCTGAATACGAAAGATAGTTTGGAAAAGTGGAATAGAGGCAAGAAGCTGTTACAGTTGCCTAGGCAAGACGTGATAAGGGTCTGTACTTCTATCTTTGGAGGCAAATTAAGTCTCCAAACTGAAATTAAACTCCTCTTCCTAACTGAAAAAGCACTGTTTTCAATTGAATAAAGCCATTTTCTCAAATCTAAGTCATCCATAACTCGTTTTTGTATTCCTTATGTATATACATGTCATTTACCTTTCTATTCGTAAGCAAAGAACAGAATTCTTTATATGTCTGCTATGATGGTTTTGTATAGGAAACTCCCAATGATGTAACTCACTCCACCAAAGCAGACTAACAACTCTTCCACAATTCAGAAAGTATCCTGGGGGCACAGAGGTTTAAATGACTTGCCATGTCCAACCAGTACCTAAAAGTCAAATTGTATATTAAACATTCTATTCTCCAACTTCTCTTTCAAACAAAACAACCTTATGCGTCTTCCTGATGGAACTTTTTCTATAAACAGTAGTTCTTTCACCTAGTTTCCCATGTTCAAAAATTCCTACTCTATTTTCTCTCCTGTCTTACAGCTAACCTGTCAAGTTTTTTTGATCTCATCTCCTAGAAGTCACTAAATTGTACAAAACCTTTGCATACTGGCCCTCTTTTACCAATCATCTGGATATACAGCTCTTAAATTAGTTTTCCCACCTCTACTTTCTCCCTTTACCAATCCATCCTTCATAATGCTGCCACACCAAGGTTCCTTTCTTTGTGCATAAACCTGGTCGTAACACACTGCTCAAAAATCTTCACTGTCACCATTCATAACGTCCAGGGACTTCTAGTCAGCACACTAATTTTCTCAAGACTATGGGGAAATAAAGTTGACTCCTGAGGCAGCGCAGTGTGATACAGCTTGATTTGAGATACAGGCTGTAGGCAAAGAGCTCAGGACTTGGAAGTAATCTGAATAGAAGTGGACACCTGAAGGAAATCACATGGACAAGGAGAGATCACTGGGAAACCCACCTCAATGGTTCAGAAGAAAACGCTAACAATAGGTTACTTTATAAATAATAAAATTCATCTGGAATAACAAAAGGTCACGCATATCAAGGGAAAAAATGGGGGGTAGGGAATTAAATGGGCCTAGCAAGACCTTATCTTACTATATATCACACACACACACTACTACACTATAAAGCAGTAATTAAAATTATTTGGTATTGTTAAGAATAGAAAAGTTAATCAATTGACAGATTAGATAAACAAGACCCAGTTTTTAATAAACCCAAGGAAACCGACTTTTAGGGTAACTCCCAAATTTGACAAAAACTGCTAGGAAAATTGCAAATCATCTGGAAGAAATTAGGTTTCAGTCAACATTTTATATTATAACAAATTCTAAATGAAAGGAGATACCTTTGTGAGTGTGTTGGGGTGGGGGGAGGGATTCTTAGCTAAAAAGTGATAAAGGTGATCATCATATAAGATAAAAAAAAGCAATTATTACATAAAATTTTAAAACTGTATACGCAAAAAATCAGAAGGGAAAATCTTAAGAAAAAAATTTCTCATTTATCATCTGATATCCAAAATATAGAAGGAATTGATACAAATATACATAAGAAAAAGCACCATTCTTTAATAGGTTAAGTGGTTTAAAGAAGCGAATAGCCATTTTTCAAATTTTTTTTTAAAAAGCAAGCTGCCAACTAACTTATGAAAAAGTGCTCCAAATCGAATAGAAACATGCATTATAATAATTCTGTGGTTCCACACCTCACACACATCAGATCTGCAGAGATGACAAAAAGAAGAAAATGACTACTGTTGGGACATTCTAGGGAGGACATCCACATTAATCCGCAGTTGGTTCTACTCTGAATTGGTCCAGCCATACTAAATAGAAAACCACTTCAAACCTATGCCCAGTCACTAAACTAAAACAAATCCTCTGACCTGTAATATCACTACTATACATATATCTCTAAAGAGGACAAAGAGAGGGAAAGTAAACATCTGTACAAAAATACTTACTGGAACACCTATCATTGTAATAAATAACTTTTAAAAGTGCCAGGTTGGGAAATGGTTGAACAGATTATCGTGTAAGAATAGTACTATACCCTAGGATATTATGATTATAAAGCATTCAAAGCAATTTGAATATTTGCATAAACTAATACTGAGGTAAGCAAAACCAGAAGAATGATTTGCACAATAATCACAATCAAGTAAAGGAAAACAACTGTGAAGAACTTCAGAGATCTTATCTTATGAACACGACCAATCATGACTTCAAAAAACTGATGAAGGATAATTTCCATCTCTTGACAGAGAGGTATTATATTAAAAGGGTTGGACTGAGACAGAGATATTCAGACATGTACTATATGTTGATTTGTTTTGTTTGACTATCCTTATATATCTATAATGAGATCTCCATGTCTTCATAAAATTTTTCTTTGATGTCATCAGGGTTCATAATGGTAGGAACATAGGTAACGATGAAAGTGGCATTTCGTTTTCCTGCAAGATGCAATTGCATTGTCATGAGCCTGTCGTTCACTCCTTTTGGCAGGCATAAAAGCTTGCTGACTAGACTAGATTTGATTGCAAAACCTACACCAGCTTTACGGCTCTTCTCTTCACTGTGGCCACTCCAGAAAACCATGTATCCAGCTCTGACTTCAGTCAGCTGGCCTTCATTTGCCAGATTTGTTTCACTCAAGGCTATTTGGATTCAATACCTACTGAGTTCTCTTGCAACAAGAGCTTTACGAAGACCTGAAGACCCTTATCATCAATGTGCCAAAAGAGAACAAGCTTATAATTCTGGGTGACTTTAATGCTAGAGTAGGTTCAGACTACTACACTTGGCAGGGAGTCTTAGGGAGGAATGGAGTTGGAAAAAGCAACAGCAATGGTCACTTACTACTAAAGACGTGCATCTCATGACCTTCTCATCTACAGTTTTCCATTTACCTAAATGCAATAAAACTTAATGGATGCACCCTTGCAGTAAACATTGGCATTTAATAGACAATGTGATTTTAAGAAGAGACAGGATGTGAGAGTCACTACGGCAATGTGTGGTGCAGAGTGCTGGATCGATCATAGACTCATCCTTTCCAAGCTAAATATTCGCATTCAGCAAAAGCAGCACCCCCAAGGCAATATGACTACCAGAAGAAATAATGTCAACAAATTAGAGCTCTTCTCTGAGTGGGAACAGTTTGTTGCTAACTTGGGGGGAAAATTGAGCCAACACACGGTTGGCAACAATGGAGTAGAAAAGGAGTGGGCACCTTTCAGAGATTTGGTGTATAGTACCACATTTGCTCTTCTGGGTCAGAACACTCAGAACACCAAGACTGGTTTGATAAAAATGATGGGGAAATTCAGAAGCTGCTAAATGAAAAACGGGAACTTCACAGGACTTACCAGTAGGATAGCTCAACCATCTCTAAGAAGGCAGCATTTAATTCCATCAAAAGTAAAGTACAAGCAATGCTTAGAGAGATGGAGGGTTCTTGGCTGAGTAGGAAGGCAGATGAAATTCAGTTTTATGTTGATAGTAACAATCCTAAGCGCTTTTATGATGCCCTGAAGGCTACCTATGGGCCAAAGACCTATGGTGCATCTCAACTACTCCTTGCTGATGAAGCCACATTGATTAGTAATAAGGACATGATCCTGTAGAGATAGGCTGAATACTTCCACAGTTTTCCCAACAGGCCATCATAAATCAATGCTGAAGCCACCGACCATTTACCTCAGGTTGAAGTCAATCCCTCCCTAGCTGAAGCTCCATCTAAAGAAGAGGTTTTGAATGCCATTAGGCTCCTTTTCATGTGGCAAAGCACCTGGTGCTGATTCTGTTCCAGCTGAGATTTACAAGGTAGGGGGTCCATTGCTCATACAAAAGCTGACTGAAATTTTCCAGGTTATATGGCAAGAGGTGGTTATTCCTCAGGAGTTCAAGCATGCCTCCATTTTCCATCTCTATAAAGACAAAGGAAATAGACTGTCCTGTGACAACCACGTGGTGGGGGGTTTTCTCTGTTAGTCCCTGCTGGCAAGATTCTTGCCAGTCCTCCTTAATAGGCTGAGCCTTCACCTGGAAGATGGTCATCTACCTGAAAGCCAGTGTGGCTTCAGAAAGGGCCAGGAACAGTTAATATGGTGTTTCCTGCCCAACAACTCCAGAAGAAATGTCAGGAGCAGAACAAAGGTCTGTATACAATGTTTGTAGATCTGACCAAGGCCTTTGATATTGTTAGTCATCAGGGCTGATGGAAAATTTGCCCAGAGAAGTTCATTAGCACTGTATGTCAATTTCATGATGGCATGCTTGCCTGGGTTCTAAATAGTGGACAATGTTCTTGTGCCTTCCCAGTCACCAATGGAGTGAAGCAAGGCTGTGTGCCTGCTCCCATGCTTTTTAGCATGTTTTCAGCCATCTTGTCACATGTTTTCAATCAGGATGAACATAGCATTAAGGTCAGCTACTGCACTGATGGTAAATTCTTCAACTTTTAAAGGCTACAAGCCAACGCCAAAGTGAAGGAAGTGTTGGTGCATGACTTTTTGTTTGCAGACAATTGTGCACTCAATGCAGCCTCTGAAGCTGAGATGCAACAAAGTATGGATCATTTCTCCGCTGCTTGTGCTAATTTTGGCCTAAAAGTTAACAACAAGAAAGCAAAGATGTTCCATCAGCCACCACCATAACATCCATACATGGAACCATCAGTTACAGAAAATGGAGAAGTTTTGAATGCTGTGGATAAGTTCACTTACCTTGGTAGCGTACTTTCTAGGGACGTACACATTGATAATGAGGTTGATGCACGCATTGCCAGAGTTAGCTCAGTGTTTGGGAGGCTCCAAAGGAAAGAATGGGAGAGAAGAGGTATTAGACTGATTACCAAACTGAAGGTCTATAGAGCCGCTGTGCTGACCTCATTGTTGTATGCCTGTGAAACCTGGACAGTCTACCAGCGCCATGCCAGGAAACTGAATCACTTCCATTTGAGTTGTCTTAGGAAGATTCCGAAGATCACATGCCAGGATAGGTACCAGACACTGAGGTCCTTACTTGAACTAAAATGCCAAGCTCAAAACTCTGCTTCAGAGAGCACAACTCTGATGGGCTAGCCATGTCGTTGGAATGCAAAACATATGCCTGCCAAAAAGACTTTTATGGAGAACTCACACAGGGCAAGGACACTCTCCAGGTCTCAAGAACTTTGGAATTGATTTTGTGACATGGGAGACATCAGCACAGGACTGCTCAGCATGGCATGCCCACATCAGAGAAGGTACTGTGCTATATGAGCAAAGCAGAGCTGCAACAGCTCAAAGGAAACGCAGGATATGCAAGTTTGGAATATCCACCCTACATGTTCATGTGGACTGTTTGTGCCTGACCTGTGGTGGAGCATTCTGAGCTCATATTGGCCTGATCAGCCACAGCTTGAAACTTGACTCAAACATAGTGATGTCATTTTGGTCATCTTCTAGAACGAAGGACAACAACAATAATGAAGGAAGACACAAGTTAGTGGGTGGTGCTACAGATGTAAGAAAAAGGAAAAGATCAATAAAACATTTTAAAATGTTAAGAAAAAAATTAAGGATCAGAAATGGACATAATAGGTGCTAATAACATGATAAATTACATATAAAATATATGTGTGCATGTGTATATATATACTTTATGTATACATATACAGAAATACATACATATGTATGTGTATCTTTTTTTAGTAAGAGAGAAAAAGGAATAGGCATATATTAAGCACTTTTCCAGACACTGTGCTAAGCACTTTACAAGTATCATTTCACTTGATCTTTATAATAACCCTGTGAGGTAGGTGCTTTTATTATGTCCATTGGTAGGTGAGGAAACTGAGGAAGACTTAAGTGACTTGCCTATGATCACAGAACTAGTAAGTCTCTGAGGCTAGATATGAACTCAGGTCTTCTGGACTCCAGAGCTCTTTCCACTTCACCACCAAGCTAAATATAAATTTAATGTAAGTTATGAGTTTCCTATACAATTCTCATCTTTCTTTATTGTAATATTGCAATATTTGAGGAGTTACATTAATAATTTGTAGTGAAACAGTGAAAATGGTTAGAAAGAACAAAAATAGGTAATTCTGCATGAAATTGGAAGACTTTTGTACAATTAAGCACTAAGAAAATTAACACCACTTGAAGGAGTCAACTGAGAAAAAAAATCTTTGTATCTTAGGCATTGATTTGAAACCTAAGATACATAAGCAACTCCTTCAGACATACCAACCTTCAGTTCCTCAACTTAGTAATTTCCCAAGACCTACTTATCCAGTAACAAAAAAAATCTCTCCTCCAACCTCAAAAATTCTCGGTTGATCCATCAGTTCCTCCAAGCTATTGTCCCATCTCTCTCCTGCCTTTTGTGGCTAAATCCCTTGAGGAAGCCATCCACAATCAGTGCCTCCACTTCCCATCCTCTCACTCTCTTCTTAACACACTATACTCTGGATTCTGACCTCATCATTCAAATGAAACTACTCTCTCCAGAGATACCAATTATTTCTCAACTGTTAAAATCTAATGACCTTTTCTCAATCGTCATCCTCATTGACTTCTCTGCAGCTTTTCACACTGTCAGTCAGTCACTCTCTTCTCCCCATTTTCCTAATCCTGGTTCTCCTAACTCTCTCTACTTTGATGAATTTTCATGATGTCCCACAAAGTTCTATCTGAGGTCCTCTTTTCTCCCTCTATACTAGGGCTTCTTGAACTTTTTCCACTTAACAATCCTTTTTCTTTATGGAACCTTGGGGTGAGTGTGTGTGTGTAGGCATGTAAATCAAACATTTATTGATACTAAATCATAAGGAAATTGATTTTAAAACAATTCTTTGATACACATATAATTTCCCCATTTATTAAAGATGAAAGCAAATTTGCATACTAATGAGATGGATATGCTTATTTTTACATAAAGAATTAAATTTTGGCAGAATATTTGATACTTCAGGACACAGAGCATCTTCAGTGTTTTTCAGAATTGATTGATATTTTGATTTTATAATCATCAATGCTGAGAATGCTGCTTTGCATAAATACATAGTACAAAATGGAAGAAGTGTGTTTAGGGCCACTTCAGAAATTGTTGGAAATTCTGTCCTAATCTCAAGCCAAAATTCACTTAATTTTGTATGTACAGTAAAAAAAAATTGCAATTTATAACACAATAGTCTCAAATCTAAGCCAAGGTGTTTCTGGCAGCATTTGTTGGCACCGCATGGTGCAATAGCATGTGCAGCGCAAATGTTGTGGGTTCAGAACCAAGGCTACAGTGAAACTGTGCAGTGCAACACGATGGCAAGTACTGCCAGAAACATGTCAGATTCATCAGCGTTTGATTTTTAATTAATTTTTGGTCATTGCATATTCAGAAACATTTTTACTGTTGCCAAATTTTTTGCGACCCCCACATTGTAGTTATGCGACCTCATGTGGGGTCACGACTCACAGTTTAAGAAGCTCTGCTCTATACTATTTGATTTGGTGATCTTATCTCCCATAGATTCAATTATCATTTTTATGTTAATGAGTTATCAAATTTACTTACCCAGCCCAAATTTTCTGCTGACTTTCAGAATTGCAGTTCCAGCTGCTTATTGTATATCTCAAATTAGATGTCTCATAGACATATTGAACTTAGCATGTCCAAAACTGAATTATCTTTTCCCCTAAACCTTCCCCTCTACCTAACTTCACTATTTATGGTACTACTGTTCTCCCAGTCACCCAGACTAACAACCTCTCTCTTATCCCCTTTATGTCCAATCTGTTACCAAGGCTTGGCAATTTTATCTTCGTCACATCTATCACATATGCCCCTTTCTCTCCTTTGACATTGTCACCATGCTAGTTCAGATCCTCATCACGCCACACTTGACCTACTACAAATAGTTTACAAGTTGATTTCCCTGTCAAAAGTCTTTCTCTACTCCAGCCCATCTTCCATCAAGCTGTCAAAGCCATCTTCCTAATAATCTGCAGATCTGACCATATCACTGTTCTATTCAAACGTTAGTGGTTCTCTATTGCCTCCATGATCAAATATGAAATCCTCTTTGGCCTCAAAAGTTGTTCACAATTTTCCCCTATCCCCTACCTTCCAGTCTTCTTACATCTTCCACATTACACCCTGCCCCACAATACCCTGCAAGCCAGTGACACTAACCCTCTTCATGTTCCTTACACAACCTACTCTATTCTACCTAATCTGGGCATTTTCACTGGTTGTCCTTCATTCCTAAAATGCTCTCCCTTCTCATCTCTGCCTCCTGGCTTCCTTCAAGTACTAGCTAAAATCCTACCTTACAGGAAGTCTTTCCAATACCCTTTCATTCTAGCATCTTCTTCCTGGATATTATTTCCAATTTAGCCTGTTTATAGTTTGAATATAATTATTTGCATGTTGTCTCCAATTATACTGTAAGCTCCTTGAAACCAGAAACTGCCTTTCATCTCTCATTGTATCCCCAATACTTAGTATGGTTCTTGGTATGCAGCAGTTACCAAATACATATTTATTGACTAGCAACTAAGATATATGAAACCAAAATTCTTCAGTAGATAAGCTGTCAGAGGATCTGAACAAACAATTCTCAAAAGAATTGCAAACTACTGACCACCAAATGAAAGAATGCTACAAATCACTAATAAGAGAAATGCCAATCAAAATATCCCTTAGGTTTTGGTTCACACACAGCACATTATTAAAGATGTCAAAAGAATAACCAATGTTGAATGAATGGTAGAAAGATGAGCACATTAAAGCAGTGTTTGTGGAGCTATGCATTGGTACAACCATTCTTCAAAGCAATCTGGAATTATCCCAAGGAAGGGACTGAAAGGTCAATACCCCTTGACCTAGAAATTCCACTGCTGGGCATATACTCTAAGAAAGGTCCAAACTATTTATAGCAGTACTTTCTGTAGTAAAAAGAACTAGAAAAAAAGTAGATGCCTGTCGACTTGATAATGGCTAATCATATTACGAATGTAATATGTAACGAAATATGACAACCTTATAAGAAACTTAAGATGATGAATAGAGAGAAACATGGTGAGCGCAAGCCAGTTCATACTGTCTTATGAGAGCCAATTATTAAAATTTTACTTTTCACATTTTACTCATAAGTTGACAAATGCTACATATGAGGGCTTAATTTATTTTTCTATTGGTCATCCAGACTTAAGATAGTAATGGAGATAAATGTTAGTAATGCAGATTCAACTTTAAAATGGGTAGTGCCTACTTTTTTTTTCCTAGGGAGTCAGTTAAACATTTTCCAGCATACTCCTGCTGAGAAAACATGGGAAGATTTATATGAAGTAGTCAGAACCAGGAAATCAGTATTAACATAATGACTACTGCAACGTGACGGAGAGAACAATGAAAATGAATGCTGTGAAACTATGTCCAAACTTGGCCACAAAGAAAAGGTACAAAAAAAGTACTCCACTTTTTTTTTCTTTTCAGGTGGGGAACAATAAGTGTGGAACGCTGCATGAAGTCAAGACTTTCTTGATATGTGTTTTGCTAAATTCTTGTTTCCTTTTTAAGTTTGTTTTAAAGTATGGCTTTCTGGGAGAAGGATGGACACTTTGGTAAATGTATATGATATGAAAAAAAAACAAATAAAATTTTTAAAGTAGAGTAGGAAGACCAGAAGAGAAGAAAGAATCCAATTAAGGAGGGATTTATTCAGTAGTATCAAAACTGATTAGAGGAAAACTGGGGGAAAAAAAGTCATTGGATATAGTCACCAGTCATCCTTTTTTGACCTTTTAGGAGCATTTAGAATCAAGATTTTTCAAGATCTAAGCATGTTTTAAGGCAAATGGGAAGTAGGCATTAGCCTGACCAATCTAGCCTAAAACTTGCCATATTAAATAGTAAATAAATATTCCCACACCATCGGACCACACACACTGACCCATTGTGGGCCTATTTACTCCCCTATGAAGTGACTGAACTGAACAATCTCTTTAGTCTCTTATAGCTCTGAGAGTCAAATGACTAACAATCTAAAGTTAGCAAAGAGTCTGAATTGTAAGGTGACAGGATTTAGGCTTGGCCCTGAATTAGGCTTGGGCCCTCAGGTCTAATCTTATTAAGCAAGTCATGAGATGCACAAGTCTTCAGTAGTAAGCGACCACTGCTGTTGCAGAGGTCTGTACAAAACATTTGTATATCTGACCAAGGCCTTTGATACTGTCATTTGTGAGGGCTTATGGAAAATTATGTTAAAATTTGGTTGCCCTGAGAAGTTCATCAGCATTGTACATTAATTTCATGATGGTACGCTTGTCTGGATTCTAGATAATCAAAAATGCTCTTGTGCCTTCCCAGTCACCAACAGAGTGAAACAAGGCTGTGTGCTTGCTTCCACGCTTTTTTAGCATGATGTTTTCAGCCATGTTGCCAAATGCTTTCAATGAAGGTAGACGTTCTTCAACTCGAAAAGGCTACAAGCCAAGACCAAAACGGAGAGTGTTAGTGCATGATTTTCTGTTTGCAGATGATTGTGCACTCAATGCAGCCTCTAAAGCTGAGATGGATCAATTCTCTACTGCTTGTGCTAATTTTGGCCTAACACCAAGAAAACACAGGTGCTGGGACAGCTAGGTGGTGCAGTGAGTACAGCACTGTCCCTGGAGTCAGGAGGACCTGAGTTCAAATCCAGCCTCAGACACTTGATATACTTACCAGCTGTGTGACTTTGGGCAAGTCACTTAACCCCAATTGCCTTGTTTTCCCCCCTCCAAAAAAAGAAAACACAGGGGCTCCATCAGCTAGCACCACACCATCCATACATGGAACCATCAGTTACAGCAAATGGAGAAGTTTTGAACGCTATAGATAAGTTCACTTACTTTGGTAGCGTACTTTCCAGGGATACACACATTGATAATGAGGTTGATGCATGCATCGCCAGAGCTAGCTCAGTGTCTGGGAGGCAACAAAGGAAAGTATAGGAGAGAAGAGGTATTAGACTGACTACCAAACTGAAGGTGTACAGAGCTGTTGTGCTGACCTCATTGTTGTATGCCTGTGAAACCTGGACAGTCTACCAGCACCATGCCAGGAAACTGAATCACTTCCATTTGAAGGTCTTAGGAAGATTCTGAAGATCACCTGGCAGGATAAGATACCAGACACTGAGGTCCTTACTTGAACTAAAATGCCAAGCATTCAACTCTGCTTCAGAGAACTCACACAAGGTAAGTGTTCACATAGTGATCAGAGGAAGTGATACAAAGACACTCTCTCAAGGTCTCTCTTAATAACTTTGTAATTGATTGTGTGACATGGGAGACATTGGCACAGGACCACACAGCATGGCATGCCCACATCATAGAAGGTTCTGTGCTATATGAGCAAAGCAGAATTGAAACAGCTCAAACGCGGGATGCACAAATTTAGAGAACCCACCCCAAATGTTCACATGGATTGTTTGTGCCTGACCTATGGTGGAGCATTCCGAGCTCATACTGGTCTGATCAGCCACAGCTGGACACGCTGAAACTTGACTCTAGCATAGTGAGAGAGAGCAAAGGACAACAACCTATTGTTGCGAGTCTAACCCTCTTATTTTGCAGACAAGAAAGCAGCGTTAGAGGTCACAGAAACAGATCTATGGCTAGAAAAGATATCAGAGGCCAATACCCAACCACCTAATTTAGTGATGAAGAAACTATAGTCCACAGAGACACAATGACCCAAGGTCATATAGTTAGTAACTGTCATAGGTAGGATTTCATACTAGGACCTCTCACTCCAGAGCCACTGCTCCTTCCATTATGTCACAGTGACTCATATTTAAGAAATGTCATCTTAATTACACACCTAATTTGCATTCCACATTAAGGGTTTTGCTCATAAAAGGGTACTTCTACCAACCTAAAATCAAAAATTTTTAGTGGCTATTTTATAATGCACAAAATTAGGATGGCTAACTACTTGTCAAGTAATAATAAGCCACTGGAAATACCACCTGGCCAGAGACCACAAGTGTACAACTTAAATCCCAAGTTTAGGGTCATCCCTTATCAGTGATTTTTTTCTAATATGCCTCATAAGTAATTTTGTTATCCAAGCCAAGTCTTTCTATTCTAAAGCACATACTCAGTAAACCAACAAAGAAACAACAAAAATGTATAGGGAATTGAATAACTAGGGAACTAGAAAGACCCCAGGCCTCTTGAATTTAAGTCTCCAGGTTTGAATTACATTCCAGAATACTGAGAAAACTGGTAACTAATTACTGGGTCACCATCAATGATCTCTGAAAGGTCATGGAAGCCAGGAAAGGCAACACAGGACAGGAAGGGCAAGTGTCATCCCGATTATCAAAAAACATTAGGTAGTAGAATCTACAAATTCCAGGTAAGTTAATATTTCCACTACTAAAAAAAAATTCTATAACACAGCATTAACAAGAATGGTTAGCAAGTATCTAGAAAATTAAACCGTGATCACAAAGAGTCAGTATAGCCCCTAAACAAACAGGTTATGTCTAGTATTTGTCCTAAAAGCTGGTGATACAGGACTAAAGCTCACACGAACTATTAAGGCTGGATATATACACCTATCAGTCAGATACAGAGATATGATTAATAAAACTCATGAGAGTTAGTAAGATCATTCAGAGGGAATAGAGAATAGGGTCCACAATCATGCATTGGGAGGGAGCAAACATGATGAAGCAGGACATAGATGAGCATCTGGTAAAGGAGACTAAAGCCAGAGAGGCAGCAAGATACAGCAGTGTCCCAAAAACCCAGGGAATCCAGGGCATTCAGTACCAAAATCAAGTTACATTCAATCCTAACATTAAGCACCTATATCCTAGGCAAGTCTTAGGTGCTTGAGCTAAAAAGACAAAAAAGAATATACTGTCAAGAAATATAGATTCTTTTGAAAAAAAACGGGCGGGGGCAGGGAGGTGGGAAAGGAAAGACCTTTTGTAAGAAAAACTATTTAAGCCAAACCTGGATGGAAGCTACAGATTTAAGAGACAGAATTAAAGGCAAAGATCATTCCAGGCATGGATGTCAAGTCTGTAGAAAAGGCCCAGAACTGGGAAATAAAATGTTGTATACAGGCAACAGCAAGTAGTTGGGCTATGGTAACTAGCATTCGTTAAGTGCCTGCTATGTGCCACATACCATGCTAAGCACTGAGGATATGAAGGAGGTTAAAAGTCAGCCCCTGATCTCAAGAAGCTAGTCTGCTAGTGGAGAAAAGATGCAAATAATATTTACAGACAAGCTAAACATATAGGATTAAGTTGGAGATAAAAGAGAGAAGCCACTAGTATTAAAGGGGATCAGGAAAGGCTTCCTTCCAGTTTTCTCTATGTTATCCTCCTACCTCTCTGATCATTGCTCTGTCTCCTTTGCTGGATCCTCATCCAGGTCATGCTCTCTAGCTGTAGGTGTCCCACACGGTCCTGTCCTGGGCACTGTTCTATTTACTACTTCACTTGGTGATTTATGGATTTAATTACCACTTCTACACTGATGATTCTGAAATCTACCTATTTTTTCCTAATCTCTCTGCTGACCTCTAGTCTCTAACCTCCAACTGCCTTTGAGACATCCTGAACTGGATGTACCAGAGAAATCTTAAATTCACTCCGTCTAAAATGGAATTCATTATCTTTCCCTCAAACCACACTCCTCTCTACCTTCTTACTACCGTAGAGGGCAAACCATCCTCTTAGCCCTCAGGCTCACAACCTCAGTGTCATCCTGGCTTCCTCACCATCTCTCACCCCTCATATCCAAGCTGTTGCCAAGGCCTGTCAATTTCACCTTTTTAACAGCTCTCCAATACCCCCTTCTCTCCTCTGACACTGCCACCACTCTGGTGCAGCCCCCTTCAATTCATTTGTCACTTATTGCTGTAGCTTAATGGCAGGTCTGCCTGCCTCAACTATCTCTCCATTCCAACCCACCTTTAATTCGGCCACTAAAGTGATTTTCCTAAAGTGCAGGTCCAACTATGTCACCTCCCTAACTCAATAAACTCTCCACTGCCTCCAGGATAAAAAATACCAAGTCTTCTACTTTCTGTTCAAAGTCCTTAATAACCTAGCCCCTCTTACCTTTTCAGTCTTCTTACACCTTACATTCTCCACAACGCAGCCTCTGAAGCTGAGATGCAACTAAGTATAGATCACTTCTCTGCTGCTTGTGCTAATTTTGGCCTAACAATTAACCCTAAGAAAACACATGTGCTCCATCAGCCACCACCATACCATCCATACGTAGAACCATCAGTTACAGCAAATGGAGAAGTTCTGAATGCTGTGGATAAGTTCACTTACCTTGGTAGTGTACTTTCCAGGGACGTGCACATTGATAATGAGGTTGACGCACTCATTGCCAGAGCTAGCTCAGTGTTTGGGAGGCTCCAAAAGTATGGGAGAGAAGAGGCATTAGACTGATTACCAAACTGAAGGTCTATAGAGCTGTGGTGCTGACCTCATTGTTGTATGCCTGTGAAACCTGGACAGTCTACCAGCACCACGCCAGGAGACTGAATCGCTTCCATTTGAATTGTCTTAGGAAGATCCTGACGATCACCTGGCAGGATAAGGTACCAGACACTGATGTCCTTACTTGAACTCTGATAGGCTGGCCACGTTGTTCAAAGGCAAAACACACGCTTGCCAAAAAGACTATTTTATGGAAAACTCACACAGGGCAAGCGTTCACATAGTGGTAAGAAGAAGCAGTACAAGAACACTCTTGTGTCTCAAGAACTTTGGAATTGGGCAGCTAGGTGGCACAGTTGAGTAGAGCACCAGCCCTGGAGTCAGGAGGACCAGACATTTGACATACTTACTAGCTGTGTGACCTTGTGCGAGTCACTTAATCCCAGTTGCCCTGCCTTCCCCCCTCCAAAAAGAAAAAAAGAACTTTGGAATTGATTGTGTGACACAGGAGACATTGGCACAAGACCATTCAGCATGGTGTTCCCACATCAGAGAAAGTACTATGCCCTAAGAGCAAAACAAAACTGAACCAGCTCAAATGAAATGCAGGATGTGCAAATTTAGAGAATCCACCCCAAAAGTGGATATACTGGAGCATCTGTACCCCACCTGCGGAAGAGCATTCCGAGCTCATATTGGTCTGATCAGCCAGTTGGACACATTGAAATTTGACTCTAGCACAGTGATGTCATTTTGGCCTTCTTCAATCATGAAGAACCACCACCAAGCAACCAACCCCACATACTCTTCAATCCAGTAACACTGGCTTCCTTACTGTTCCATAAACAAGACACTCCGACCTAGGAGCTGTGAGCATTTTCTGTTCCCTGTGCTTGGAACGCACTCCCTCTTCATCTCTGACTTTTGGCTTCCCATCATCTATAAGATTTCCCAACCCTTCTTAATTTTAGTACCTGTTCTCTGTTCATAATTTCCAATTTAAACTGTATATAGTTTATTTGTGTAAAATGATTTGCTCTTTATCCCCCATTAGATTATGGGCTCCTTGAGAGTAGGGTCTTTTGCCTCTTGTTGTATCTCTAATACTTAGACCAGTGCCTAGCACATAGTAGACAGTTAATATATATTTATTGATTCTTGCAGAAAATCGTACTTCAGTTGTTTCTGACTCTACATGACCCCATTTGGGGTTTTCTTGGCAAAGATACTAGAATGGTTTGCCATTTCCTTCTCCTGCTCATTTTACAAATGAGGAAACTGAGACAACTTTGTTCAGTAGCATATGTGTAGGAGTGAGGCAAGGCTGAAGGAAGATTGGCTATACAAAAAGGAGCTAAAGAATTCAACAGAAGAGGACAGTGTAGAGTTAAACTGGTTCACCAAGGGGTCAAAACGGATAAGGGAGGAGAGTGTAACCAGTGCAGGAATGATAGACTCAGAATAAAAACTAAGAGGTCAAGGGATTGAGGGTTATGGTGGAAGAAGAAAAGGGTCTGGTATTGGTAGGCTGAGGGAGAGTTAGAAAGCCAATAAAAAGATTATGATTAGATAAGGGAATTCCAGAGTTCATGACCATGGAAGTGTGGTACATTTGTGGGTGATGGCAAGTTCCAAGGTGTAACTCTGTGTGTGTGTGTGTGTGTATGTGGGTGGGATACCTAAGGTGGGATAGAGAAGTAGGCCATAGGAAATGAGTCAACTGAGATGTTTAATTGTGTATCTATCTATCTGTATCTATTTATCTATATATATATAGCACTATATATATATGTATATATAGATATATGCTGAAGTCTCCTAGTATGAGGGCAGGAGTTGGAGAGGGGAGAGAGACTGGGATCCAGGCACTGAACTCACTGAGAAAGGAAGGGCAGTCAGTGTCCTGGAGGTCAGTAGATGATATTCACTAGAATCTTGATTAGGTGATAAATATGGATTGAATGAACCTCAAGGAAGATTACTGAGTGATGGTGTAGAAGGAATGCTTCTGAGTGACAATGGGGAACAAGGAGTGTCGCAACTTCCATATGATTAACAGTTAGCTGGGGGATGTTTGTGGAAGTTCATCCAGCGCTGGAAAAGGTGGCCAAAGAAAGCTATATTACCAGGAGGGTGCCAAATTTGAGCAAATACATGCAAGAATAACCAAGAAAGAAAAAAGCATAAAATGAAAACTAAAATTTATTAAGTATACCCGTTCCAGAGAAATCTTCAAAGGTATTAAGGTTATGATAGGAAAGGACCATCAGATTTAGCAACTGAGGTCACTGGCAAACTTAAAAAGAACAGTTTCAGTGTAATGGTGAACTAAGAAGGAAGATCAAAAGGACTGAGGAAAGAGAAATGAGGAAATTATGGGCAAAAGAGGTAGAAGGTTTTTTTCTAGGTTTGTGGTTTTGAAAGGGAAGAGAACTATGTCTAAAGTTTTAGTACATAGCAGGTCAAATGAAAGTTTAAAGATTAGTAGGCCAAAGGGAAAGAACAAGCAGATAAAAAGAGGTTGGAAATAAGAGGGAAAATGACATAAGGGGGCAAATAATATAGGCAGGTTAGAACTTGGTATAAGGGAAAACTTCAGCAAAATCTGAATGAACATTTGTGGGTTGATTTTTATTTATATATCACTTTGACCAGATTGCCCCGAGATCCTTTAAAACTCAGATCCCATAATGGTTGAAACATATTATGTTAAAAATAGGTTAGTAGTAACTCAAAATTTGATCCCTAAGATTTAAAGCGCCTTAAGCACACCTATTTGCCCAAAGGGGCACTTTTTGTTTCCCCAAAGCCTTGAAAGATAAAATAGACTACTAATGGTAAAAGGAGTTACTTCTTACTCAGGCCTTCCATTTCACCCCCTCACCTCTCCTGCTCAGCAAGGAACCCTATTCTCACACCTTATTGAGAAAATAAGATGTCAAATGCCATGAGAGTCTTTTGTCCACTCTACATCTCACAACCCCTTGACATAATCTATCATATTCTTCTCCTTTGCTTATTATGAAAGGCAGAGGGGAAGATACATTGTGTTCAAGGCCAACCCCTCTATTTGCAACCTCACTGCCACCCCCACTTTCTCCCACGATCAATGCTAATGATTCTCAGATCTACTCATCCTGTCCTAACCTCTGCTGACCTCCAATCTCACCATCTCAAACTGACCAATGGACATCTCAAAATAAATGTCCCTTAGTCACCTCAACATATCCAAAGTGAACTCATCCTTTCTCCCTAATGTTCCCTTCTTCCTAACCTCTTTATTACTGTTGGTTGTACCACCATCCTCCCAGTCATCCCAATTTACAACCTAGATATTATCTTTTGACTACCACTCTCTCTCACCCCACTTATGTCCAATCTGTTGCCAAAGCCTAGCAACTTTACCTTTGTAACATCTTTCACACATGCCCCCTTTTCTCCTTTGACACTGCTACCACCCTGGTACAGACCCTTATTACCTCAGCCTAAACTACTGCAAAAGCTTGCTGACAGATCCATCTACCTTAAGTCTCCCCATTCCAGTATATCCTCTACTCGGCCATCAAAGTGATCTTCCTAAGAGCAAGTCTAATGTCACTCTCCCTGCTTAGTAAAATCCAGTGGCTTCCTATCACCTCCAAAATCAAATATAAATCCCATTTGATATTCAAAGACTTTCAAAACATGCCTCTCTCCTCCACTCACCTTTTTATACCATTTACTTCCTCCCTTCCACATACTCTACAATCCAGTGACACTAACCTGGCTATTCCTCAAACAAGATACTCCAACTCTGGGCATTTTCATGGGCTGTCCTTCATTCCTGGAACTCTCCCTCCTCATCTCCACCTCCTAGCTTCCTTTAAGTCCAAGCTAAAATTATTCCTTTTATAGAAGCCTTTCCTGATTCTCCTTAATTTTAGTGTCTTCTACTGATTATCCTATCTATAGCTTGTTTGTACTTAGTAGCTTAGATGAATCCCCTGTTAGACTGTAAGTTCTTTGTGAACAGGTACTACCTTTTGCCTTTCTTTGTATCCCAGCACTTTGGTATACAGCCAGCTCCTGGCCGCCTCCACTTTTGTCTCAACCTCTTACAATCTAGAAGTTCTGACCGAATCACTCAATTGAGTGCCTGCTCCCTCCAAACTTATCAATGATCTATTAATTGTCAAAACCAAGAACTTTCTCTCAGTCCTCATCCTTCTTGATTTCTCTACAGCATTTTATGCTTTTGATCGCCCTCTCTTCCTGAATAGTCTATTTTCTCTGGATTTTCATGACACTGCTCTCTCTTGGCTCTCCTACCATCTGGTTCAACCCTGCTTTGCTGTATCACCATCAGTGTCCTTCCTCTTACCTCTAAAGGTTCTCTCCAGGACCTACATCTATTCTCCTTACACCCTCATTTGATTTCATAAATTCCCAAAGCTTCAATTATCTCAGATGACTCCTAGATCTATACATCCAGTCAATCTCTACCTTAAGCTTCAGTACCATATTGGCAGCTTCATGTCCCTTCCAACATTTCCAACTTAACATGTCTTAACTTTCCTATTCCTGTTGAGAATACCACCATCCATTCAGGCATTTAAGTTCAAAAAGATGGTCACCTTCAACTCTTCCATCTCTTTCCCTACTCATTCCCTTAACAATTTTTAAAATTCTACCTTAATATCTCACAACTGTTCCCTTCTTTCCATACCACAACCATTCTACTTAAGGCTCTCATCACATCTCACCTAGACTATTTTAACAGCCTCCAAATTAGCCTATTTCTCGCTACTCCAATCCATCCTCCACAGATCTGGCAAAGAAACATCCCTGAAGCATGAGTCTGACCATGTCACTCTACAGCATTCAAGAGTTTATTATTGCCTCTAAGGGGGTGGGAAACACATATCTATATCTATACGTATACATATGAGAAACACACACATTCATCCATTCCTATTCGGGCTTAAGGCCCTTCACCATTTGAATCCAGCCTACCTTCCAGATTCATTACATAGTTCCCCTTCAAGAACCTCAGTATAGTGAAAACTAACTCAGTACACAACATTCCATCTTGAACACACTTCCTCTTCACCTCCACTTAACGAATCCCTAACTCTCTTCAATGCTCAGTGCGTGTGCCACTCCTACATGAGGCCTATCCTAATCCCTCTAGCTGCTAGCTGCCATTCTGAAAACCACCATCTATATATATATATGTGTGTGTGTGTGTGTGTGTATGTGTATATGTGTATATATGTATATGTATATGTATGTATATGTATATATATACATATATATATATACACACACACATGTGTGTGTATGTATATATGTATTTAGTTATACAAGAACAGGTTGTTTCCCTGAAAGAATGTAAACTCCTTAAGGACAGTACTGTTTCATTTTTGTCTTTAAATCCCCAGCACTTGGCACAATTGTCTGAAACATAGTAGGAACTTAATAACAGTTTATAGATTAACAGTACAATCCTTATCTGGATATAGGAAAATTAGCTTCTGGCTGTCTTCTCACCACTGGAAATTTAAACTAACTTTCTAGGGCAGATGGTGTGTAACAGCAAATGGCTTTGAAATCAACCAAATATGATTAAATAATTTGATCCAGATGTAGTTGTCAGGGATTTTTGGCCTAGAGTTTCTATTTATATCTGTTACCAGCACAGAACTTTAACAAGAAGAATAACAGTCCCTTCTACACTCCTTTCACCTTGAGATTTTGTTGCTCCTAGTGCTCCTCTCTGTCGTCCACGCCCTACAAGTTCACCTTCAGAGGTTGGTTGCTGAGGTCTCGGCTTCAAATATCCAGGTTGCTGACTCTGAAGGTTTTTGTTGTTGTTGTTAGAGGGAAGAAGAACAATTAAAAGCATAACTTACACATGCAAGTAGAAGACAGAAGTGTACAATTAAGTACTATATTTTAAATGAACCTTTCAAGTTCATCTATTTTTTTATCTTCCAAATAAGCAAACATCCTATTCCACTAAAAAGGCTGATTCCCAAAAGAAAAGTCATTACATTGGTCCAAAGTTACAAAAAGCCTTTTAAAACTACTTTTGGATTTCATGACAAATCAATTTGGGGCAAGGGGATAGGAAAAAAAAATTTCCTAGAAGATTACAAAGTCCTCATTCTCAGTGCTTTATTTACATACACTGTCATTTGTACCTCATCCTACCTACCTACATCCTATGAGGTAGCTACTACAGGTATTGACCTCTTTATTTTGCAGATGAGGAACTAGAGGTCAATCAAGGTCTTTGCCCACTGTCCCAAAGTCAGTGTCAAAATCTGATCTCTTTTGGCTCCAAGTCCAAGGCTGTTTCCACTCCTTCAAGCCTCAATAGTAGATATAATAGGATAAGCTATAACTATGATAAGATACAGCACCTTAATCTTTTTTACCTTCAGCATGTGCCTCCCTTACATGGCAAAGTTTTCAGTCATTTTCAACAGACTACTAATTCACTGATTAATATTTGATCAACCTGACCTTCAATAATTAAGTCAGTATCTTCCCTAAGTAACTAAAGAACACACTTACTGCAACAGGTCCCACAAGTTGTGATGTCTCCTGACCTCGAGCCCTTCCTCTTGCTCTGGCTCGAGCGCGTCCACTCATTTTTTCTGAAAATGTGTAAATCTGAAATGTGCAATATGCTCTAAGTAACACTAATCAATTTGATTTTCCTTGACTTTGACTTAAGTTCTCTCTGTATTTGAAAAATTTTGTCAAAATAAACTCCCCCAAAGTCAAATTTTCTGAACACAAAAAATAAAGTAGGTTGGTATAAATGCTCTAAATTTTTCATGAGTGACCAAGCATGAAAATGTACCTTGGAAAACTTACCCTAAAATGTTTTTCAAACTAAATTTACAACATGATTCTTTGCCATAACTAATTTAATTTTTCGAGCAGAATCCTGCCAGTCATTGATTTCAACCTATTAACATGTCTCTTTACTTAAACCAAAATTTCATTATCAATACATACTTTTCCATTTTTTCAACTATTCCTCCATTGAGTATATCTAGTTGAAGGAAAGCTGTGGTTTGGAGTTTACCTTGCCAATGTTACAAAAATGACTAGTCTAGATGTTAAATGTATACAAAGGCTTAATTTTAACCTGAGGTTTGGCATCTACGTGATTTGAGGGGTGGGGAAGGACGGGTGGCAGGAAGTCAGTTTATTAAGGAGGAAGAGAGAAAGGGAGACCTCGGTGCTTGCATTTCAGCTATCTTTATTGACCTAAAGTACTACATTATGCTGTGTGTAATAAGTTTGGGGGAATTTTTCTTGGGCTGTTTACCAGAAGTCCATGTGTATTCTGGAAGAAAAAAAAAAGCATATGAACTTTAAAAAGCGATTTACATATTGGTTACATAATTTCCAGTCCTGAAGTAAGTTCGTGCCTGTGTCGAAAATAGTTTTACGCTTAATAAAAGTGTCTTATTGGGCAAAGCACATCAAATCCTTAGAAAACAATAGTACAGAGGTCACTGCATGCTCTCCACTTTACTGTTCGACCTAGTGTGAACTGAGCATTTAAGAAACTTAACAGTGAAATTTATTCAAGTAAAGGAGGGCTTTGAATATCTGGATTAGGAGAATAGGCTGAAAAACTGATAACACACACCTTATCTGTTTAGCCAGGTGGGGAAAGATCACCATTCCTAAAGCCTGCTGAAAAGAGATCAGCTGCGCTTAAAAAAAAAAAAAAAAAGCCAAAACCCTTCTTTGGCACCTCCTGGAGAGAGCACACGGAGACCAGCATTCTGACCGAGAGAAAACTAACTCAAGATTTTTGGGGAAGCAAAGATGCCCAGTCTCTACTTCGTCGGGGTTATAAAAACGAATAGCAACAAACAACAGTAACCTTCGGTTTCAGTGAGGCAGCCCTCCTTTTCCTTGGCTGCGAAGAAACGTCTACCCCTAAGTTGCTTCCCAATTAGGGCTCAAGGATTTCCAGAACCCATCTCGAGACCTTCCCAAATGTCTCTATTACAAGACAGTGGGGGCGACCCATCCTCCTCTAGACCACCCCCTCCAAGTATCCCCGTTACTGGGGCATTACCATAGGTGGCAAACCATTCTCACCAGCAGAAGTCCCTCTCCGCCACACTCCTTAATCGCCTTCCACGGTGGACGCCACTTGACACGCCCCCAACACCCACCCGCTGCTGGAGCAACAACGGCTGACTGCCCCCCGACCCCGAGCCCCAACGGTTATAGTTTATAGCCGCTAGCCTGCGGTCAGCGCGATCCCTCCGCAGCCAGCTTCCGGCCTCCCACTCCCCAGGACACAATGGGCTACTTCCCCAGTCTTCCCTTGGGAAAATCTTCCTAGTGACCCCTACTTTGTAAACTAGTCCTGGAACTCCAGAACTTAACCTACTGGACAGACAGAGGAAGGGAGAACATGGATCTCCTTTTCTGGGCGGAGGGGTCAGAAACTAAGGTTAATGAAGACCAGTGCCCTTAAAAGCACGTGGCGAAAGCCCGAGGCCGTCGCCCAGCCCCGCCCACCATCCCCGCGGACACTTCGGCCCCATGGTCTGCCCAGGGGTGTATGCAAGTTCTGCGAGCATCCTTTAGGGCGTGGGTGGAGCGCGGCTCAAGCTCGGGAATAAAGTGACCAAGGGGCTCGATTTTGGTCAGAGCAGAGCTGGGCCATGCGGACATTTGTGAGTTGCAAGGGAGCTACCCTCATCTCGATAAGGGAAGGTAGACGACCCTTGCCAGTGACGGGACTGATGTGACCCGATCCTTCCAAGACCTGCAAATCCCATCGAGTCAGGACTGTCCATGTCCAGGCGGGGGTTAAAAGCCTCCCGGGTGCAGAGATTGAGGAGGCTCGCTGGTCTCGCTAGGAACCACGGGCAGCGTCTGACCAGGACTATGCACGTTCTAGAGACGCAGGAAAAGCTTGCTAGTTTCCCCCGAACCTCGGGGGGCGTTTGTCTCTACGGGTCAAGTGGCGGGGTGGGGGTGGGGATGGGGGTGGGAAGAACTCGTTCTCCCCAGGTTGTGGGAGGCTTTTTTTTTTTTTTTTTTGGAGCCAGCTGGCGTCTGTCTGGAGGTAAGTCGGCTAGGTTCCTAGTACTTGACATGACCAACTTTTCACAAGGGAGCACGTGCACCAGGGAAACTGCCTGCAATTGCGCTTGAGGTCTTTGAGGGAATTAGACTAGATGGTTTCTAAGGTGCCTTCCAGCCCTAAATCCTATGGTCCTATGAAATAGCTACTACTAATAATGATACATACCAGGCACAACAATTCTCCTCCACCTGTGCACCCACCCCCTTTCTCCAAGCCTGTGAGCTCTCTTGAGTGTAGAGCAAGGCTTCATTCTTCAGGGTAGCCCTTAAGGGCTTGCCCCTTAGTAAGGCTTCATTGAATTTGCAAGTTCCCTGGAGGCTGAGAGCAGCAAATGTATTGAATGGCCCCTGACTATTGTCATAGTTTAGTATAGAAAAGTGTTGTTTCCAAAAGGAAGAATATTATCTTGTTACCTTGCAATGACCAGCGACAGAAGAATTGTTCAACTGTGGGTTGGGAAGAATCTAGTCCTTCCTAGTTCACTCTTCTCTCCGGTCAGGGGGGGAAATGGTGTAGAAGGTAGTAATCAGCATGGTAAAAAGCATGGCCTTGGTTTCTGTTCTGTTCCTAACAAGCTGTGTGGCTTTGTCTTTGTTCAGTCCCACTCTTCATAATCCCTTTTGGGATTTTCTTAGCAAAGATACTGGAATGGTTTGCCATTTCTTTCTCTAGCTCATTTTGCAGATGAGGAAACTGAAACAGGTTTAAGTGACTTGCCCATGCAGTTAGCAGGTTTACTGAGGCCAGATTTTAATTCCAGACCCAGGTCTCTATTTACTGCCCCACCTAGCTGCTGACCATTTGGAGAACACCCTTGGATAGAGTGAAGAAGGAAAGATGAATGATAGGAGATTGTCATCTGAGAGGAGAATTTCAGAATTTTGAATAATAGAGGCAGAACACATGGGCAGAGTGCCAGATTAGACTATCTCCTATTATGCACTATAATTATAAGTAAATGAAGAGATAGACTAGATTATCTCTAAGGTTTCTTTGAGCTCTAGACCCTGAGCCTTACTCAATTCTTTAGCACTGACTATGTTACTGCTATGGAAGATGTAATGTCTGTACATTAGCAAAGACAATGAAAGGTGCAATGCGCAATACTTGTCCAGATAAATAGATTTTTCAGAGAGGGATGGTTTTGTTTCTTAGCAAGAAAGAGTATCTCTCTTTGTTTGTAAGCTCCAGCATCCCCTTTTACAGAGTATTCTTTGAGATGAAAAAGATGTTCTGGGATATTGCCAACAGATGGAGCAATGAAACAAGAAATAAAGTTGTACTATATAATCTCATGGACTAAAAAATTCCACAAATATACAGGTGAATGCAAGCATTGTCGGTTTTATGTTTCAGTGTTGCTAGTTCCTCTTCCCTTTTTTGCTATTTTTTACACAAAATTGACATTTTTCATTGTTTTCAGGTTACAATTTCTTTCTTTTAAAAAAAATAGTTTATTTTTAGTTTTCAACATGTAGTTCCACAAGCTTTTAAGTTTTAAATTTTCTCCACCTCTCTTCCCCCCCCCCCACCAAGACAGTGTACAATCTGATATAGGCTCTACATATACATTCATATTAAAATATTTTCACGTTAGTCATGTTGTAAAGAAGAATTAGAAACAATGGGATTAACCATGAGAAAGAAGAAACAAAACAAAACAACAAAAGAAAAGAAAAGGAGAAAAAATAATGTGCTTCAATCTGCATTCTGATTCCGTAGTTCTTTCTCTGGATGTAGATAGCATTTTCTATCATGAGCCTTTTGAAGTTGTTTTAGAACCTGGCGTCGCTGAGAAGAGCTAAGGCATTCATAGTTGATCATCACACATTGTGGCTGTAACTGCGTACAATGTTCTCGTGGTTCTGCTTACCTCATTCAGCATCAGTACATATATGTCTTTCCAGGTTTTTCTGAAGTCCTCCGGCTCATCATTTCTTATAGCACAATAGTACTCCCTTACATTTATATACCACAACTTGTTCAGCCATTCCCCAATTAATGGGCATCTCCTCAATTTCCAATTCTTTGCCACCACATGAAGAACTGCTATAAATATTTTTGTACATGTGGGTACTTTTCCCACTTTTATGATCCTCTGTGATTTTTAAAGGTATTTACATGAAGGCAGCTTCTGATTTTGGTGGAGACACTTATTAATATTACTAATGGTCTGTGATCTCAGTCAGAAACATTTATGTTGTAAGTAAAAATCTGTTGTTGATAGTTTGTGTTCATATATCTCTTTAATGTTTGTATGGATTATTTGATTTAATTTGATGGTTATAGAAGCTGGTGCAAATAAAAATTACTTATAAATGTTACAAAATTTAAAAGTAAAAAATAAAGGAGAGATATTCTGATTTTATTTTAAGTTCCTCTATTGATGATCCCATTGAAACCCTAATTCTAATTGGCTAGATTCCTTTCATTCAAAATCTCAAAGATACCTAGATACATTATCTCCTTATGTACAGGAACACACAGTCATAGTGAATTTGTCAGCTGAACCATGGTAAAAGAATAGAAAATCAGGAAGATTAGTATGAAGATACTGAATTTAACATTTTAACAATAGTCCCTTTTTCTCTCCTGGGATTCACCTTGTAATAATTATTCGAAAAGGTCATCTAAGAGGACCATTCAGCACTTAATACAATTCCTGGCTCACAATAGGAACTTATATTTTATCGAATTGATCTAGAGGCAGATAGTATAATGGAAAGAGCATTGGCTCTGCCAGTCGGAGGACGTAGGTTCAAATCCTGCCTCTGATGCCCACCAACCCGTATGACCTTGAGAAATCACTTCAGTACCCTGATCCTCAGTTTCCTCATCTTGCGGGTGTGTGGTTTGAACTAGATGTCTCCCCTTGTTTCTGATTCTATGACTATTACTACTGGAACTACCTGCTTTTCCAGACCAGGACTTGTCCCCCACCTCCCGTTTCCCCCCCCCCCCACCACCACCTGGTCCTAGTCTTTCTGCTCCCTAGACGCCAAGAGGCACCAGAGGACTCAACCCCAATTGCCACTAAGCCCTGGAAGCTAAATCCCATCCCTACACCCTCCCTGAAGTGACTACCCCACTCCAACCCTCACAGTCACTGCTCATTTCCCAACTATCATTAACCAAGGACCCTGGCCATTATTCCTACCCTGTCATTACTCCCAAAGGTCTACTCTACAACTTTGCCCTCCAGACTCCTGGGTCTTTCCATCTGTCCTGCAACTGAACCCTCCTATGTATGCTGTTTTACCTAATTGTAATGTAAGCTCCATGAGAGCAGGTATTATTTAATTTTTAGTTACTTTCAGTTTTGTTGATGTATTTTGTTTTTATACAACATATATTTACAGACTACTATCACTCTGTGAGAGGTCTCTTTTAGCAAAGTAAAAAGTTAGGTGAAACTAATAATACAGTGACCTTATCTGAAAGTGCATGCAACATTTCACATCTGTAGCACCCACTACTTCTTTACTTTAAAAAGAATTAACTATTCTATTTTCTCTCCCCCTCAATCCTCCCCATTGAAAAAGAAAATAAAAGAAAAAACAAATTTAATAAATATGCATAGTCAAAGAAAATTTCCACAATGACTATATACAAAATTCTAAGCCTAAATCCATCACCTCTCTGTAAGGAATATCATGTTTCATCTTTAGACCTTTGGAATCATAACTGGTCAATGTATTGATCATAGTTCTTACAGCTTTCATAGTTGTTTTTACAGTGTTGTAAAAATGCATAAATTGTTCCCTTGGTTCTACTCATTTCATTCTTCATTATTTTATAAAAGTCCTTCCAAATTATTCATTCTTACAGTATTGATGTTATAATTTGAATTGTTTTTCTAGTCCTGCTCATTTTACTCTATATCAATTCATATAAGTCTATTTTTAAAAAATCATCTGCTTCCTCATTTCTTCTGCACAATAGTACTCCATCATATTCATATACCACAACTCATTCAGCCTTTCCCCAATTGTTGGACATCCTCTTAGAATCCAGTTTTTTGCCACCACGAAAAAAGCTGCTATAAATGTTTTTGTAAAGTGTTTTTCTTTGTTTTCTTTTGAATATAAGTTTAGCAGTGATATAGCACTATTTAGTAAATTTTCTATCTGTATCCCAGTGCTTGGCACAGAATAAGTTCTTAATATATATTTTTCCATTCCATTCCAAGCCACGCTTTCCCAAGCACATTAATAATTCTTTCATCTCAGGACAGTTTATCATGGAATGATGATACCCAAACTGAGTAGAGAGAAAACATGGGTTTGGATCCTCAGATATTACACTAGGACTCAGTTCCCTTGGACATATTTTTGTCATTGAAAGGATAAGTAAATGTAGTGTATTCTTTCTATGAGTACAAAGTAACAGAAGACTTCACTGGCAAAGGCTACTTAAAATCGTATACTGTCAAATCTGGAGGGAATCTTAGAAGGAATCTTGTAAAAATAAAATGGACAAGCTTGGCAACAGATTAGATGGGGGAGAGTGGAGAAGATGAGAAGCTGAGGATGAACTGGGAGGGTGGCAGTGTCTGGCCATTCTCCCTTCCCCCCCCAATCACTACTCGAATCTTATACCACTAACTACCTACTAACCATAGGTATCCTAGAGGGCTCTGCCTGATCCCTCTTCTTCCCCTCTCCTACTTCACTTGGTCATCTTATCGGCTTCCAGGGCTTTAATTATCCTCTCCGTGCTGATGATTCTCAAATCTCCATATCAATGCCTAACCTCTCTGCTAAACTCCAGTCTTACATCTCCAACTACCTTTCAAACATCTTGAATTTGATGTCTATTAGACACCTTAAACTCAACATGCCCCAAACTGAGCTCATTATCATTACTTATATTGCCCCCTCCATTCCAAAATTTCCATGATTACCCCTCCAGTTCCCCAAGCTCCCTTAGGTGTCATCCTTAACTCTTCGTTCTCCTCCCTCCCCCATCCAATCTGTTGCCAAGGCTTGTCAGTGTCATCTTTGCAACATTTCTCAAACAAGCCTCCTGCTCTAATACTAGCACCACCCTGGTGAAGGTCCTCATTACCTCATGCCTGCAAGTGGTTTGGCTGCCACAAGTCTCTCCTGACTCCAATTCGCCCTCCTTTCAGGCTCCAAAAACTTTTTCCTAAAGTGCAGGTCTGACCATGTCACCCCCTCCTCAATGTACTCCTGTGACTTCTCATCACCTCCAGGGTAAAAAACAAAACCTTCTCTTTGACATTCAAAACTCTTCATAACCTACCACCTCTCTCTCTGCTTTCCCCTCCCCCACCCCGCAGATTTTTCCATTCTTACACCTTACATTCCTCTCTTCTCTCCCTCTCTGCCCCCAGCCAATACTCTTCTATCCAGTGACACTGGCCACCTTGCTGTTGCATTTCTCTGCTCTGGGCATTTTCCCTGGCTCTTCCCAGTTGCTGAAATGTTCTCCCTCCTCATCAATGCCTTCAGGCTTCCCTGACTTCCTTCAAGTTCTAAGTAAAACATTCTATGTAAAGCTCTTCCAAAACCCTTTTACCTCTAATGCCTTCCCTCTATAAATTATTTCCAATTTATAGTGTGTATAGCCAGTCTGTATATACTTGCTTATTTTCTCCTGCATTAGATTGCCAATTCCTTGAAGATAGGGACTGTCTTTTGCCTCTTTTTGCATCCCTAGTGCTTAGGACAGTGTCTGAGACATAGAAGGTGCTTCATAAGTGCTAATTGATGGACTGACAAATGCCATACCAGTGGAGATAAATGAAATGATTTGCTTAAGGCAAATTGACAGAGCTGGATTTAGAACCAGTTTCCTAATTTCAAGAGCATAACCTACCTACCATGTGGCTTTATAAAAATCATTTTCATAACATTAATGTCACAATCTTGGGAAACGTTGGTTTTATGCTATGAAAAGCAGCCTTAAACTGCTAGGAACAAAGGAGATTTAAATACGTAATTGCTGTATGGTTGGGGAACTGATATGGAAGGTATATGAAAGAGCAGAGGATAGCAAAGATATAGGAAAAAAGAATCTTGGACCTTATCATTAATACCCCCAAAATGTTACTGAGAACTCAATATCAACTGGCCCATATGCCTACTCATTCATCTGTACAAAATCTTTATGAAAGTCATCATCTATATCATTGAAGGCATCCTTGATGAAGATAAGGAACAAATAGACTTTTGCAGGCAATATTCAATAATCAAGCACTTCTTGATCATTTCACAGTTTAATGATAGCCTAATCCTAACCCTAAAAAGTAGTCAACTTGTGGTGAAGGTGATACAGCACAGAATATTATTTGTGTATGATGAAGTCCGCCAATGCTGTAGTTTGTGAATGTTTCAAAGCCTCCTAGAAGATACCTCTAATCACTCAAAGAACTTTCGTTGTTCTATCCACACAGAAAAGACCAAGTAGATGAAAAATGTCTGTTGCCCACCTTTCAACTTGCATTTGGATTGCTACCCAATAGAGTTGTCTCTTTGTATATGTGTATATATCTGGGACAATCAGTACAGCTGGACAGTGAGCTGGGCATAGAGTTGAACAGGAGGAAGAAAGCAGACTGAACTGCTTTTGGGAAATTGTGAGGCTCTTTTCATAGATTCTGAGCGTCCCCCTGAAGTAAAAGGCCATATTTTCACACCAATTCTACCAATATTGGTACCAAAACATGGAACAACACTGCCTCCAAAGGATTAAAGATGAGAGAATCAGGTGGTGGGTGTGAGAGGGCTGTAGCACACAAGCAATCTGAAGAATAAGAGTAAAGGACATCATCGAGAGATTGTATGCCAATAAGAAGAGATGGGTTGATCACATAGCAAGAGTGAGGGATGACAGGTGCCTCACTAGTAGTCTGGAAATGTTAAGACAAAGCCAGGAAGGTCTTGTGGCATGTTGGGTGGGCCTTTCTGTGGCAGAGTTTTGAGATAACACAGATAAGAGTCTCCTAGGAAATGTAGGCATGGACAGGTTGCCCTCTGCATCATTGGAGAGAAACCTCCTATCAATAAGATCACAGGTCCACCTGAGTATTTATGTTCTGAATTGAATCAAAGAAGGGCTCTAGGTTCTGAAGACTTTTCGCTGTGCTGCAAGAAAGTCCTGATGTATTTAGGGTGGATTGATATGAGTGGCTTAATAACACAATCCAAAGCTTGTCCTGGTGCTGTAAGTGATCTTGTATTCTTAGAGGCTCAGTGAGTGGCTCATCATTATTATTGATATAGTACCTACTATACACCATGCTAAATGCACACTAAATGCTTTGCAAATATTATTTCCTTTGATCCTCATAAAAATTCTGGGAGGTAGATGCTATTATTATCCCCATTGATGAGGAAACTGAGGCAGACAAGTTAAGTGACTTGCCCAGGGTCACATAAGCTAGTTAGTGTCTGAGGCTAGAGTTGAACTTGGGTTTCCTGACTCAAAGCCCAGCATCTTATCCATTATGCCATAAGATTGGACAGATCATTCTAAGCCAGAAATATTTTGACCTCAGACTTGGTAAAGGATTGTATGTACAAGTATTGTCTAAGGACCAATCTGGCTTGCAAATCCCAAATGCTGCCAAGTTCCGGTGAAGTTATGATTTGAGACACCATGCCCTGACAAAAATATCATGACTCTTTGAAGTGTTGAGGCAAGCATAATGTTAAACCTTGCCAATGTATAGTTTTGCCTTTTCTTTCAGAAGTGTGGCATAGAGTGAGTTACTATTTACGTTACAGGTCACCTGTTGTCCAGTCTTCTGCTCATTAAAACATATGGTAGTACTTGAAGCACTGGGTTTTTTACCACTATATTTTGCTTCTGTATATGTGGTAATTACTGGTATAATTTCTCCCAAATTTGAATTACACACATTTTCCTGCTACTGTAGATCACCATGAGAAGCAGAGAGTGTGGGGGAGGAGATAGATACTGGACTTGGAATCAGGAAGACCTGGATTCAAATCCTGCCTTAGTTGCTAATGGTGTGATGCTAGGCAAGTAGCTTAACCCTTCTGGGCTTCAGCTTTTTCATATGTAAAATAAAAGGGTTGGATTTCATGACCTCTAAGATTCCTTCCAGCTCTGAGACTGTGTTCTAGTTTTTTGCCATAGTATTACCATGCTTCTCCATCTCCTCCATTCCACATACCAAGTGAAGGTATGTGAAGAGTGGACTTGTAAAGTGCTTTACATAGTTGTTTTTCAGTTGTGTCCGATTCTTTGTGACCCCATTGGGGGCTTTCTCTGCAAAGATACTGGGGTGGTTTGCCATTTCCTTCTCCAGCTCATTTTACAGATGAGGAAACTAAGGCAAAAAGGGATAAGTGACTTGCCTAGGGTCACACTAGCAAGTGTCTGAGGCCACATTTGAACTCAAGTTTTACTGACTCCAGGTCCAGTACTCTATCCATTATGTCACCTATTGCCTTGCTTAGCACAGTACCTGAAACATAGTAAATTCTAAATAATTTTTTAAAATAAGTTAACTATATGCCAATCAGTGTGCTTAGTCACTGTGGTAAAATACAGGGGTAAATGAAATTTAGTGTACTCACATGATATGAAAAAGAATTATATTCCCAAAGTTAAGCTGGTTGAAAAAAGTTTTATTTTCTTCGGTATAAAGAAATGTTTCCAAACCTGTAAGTCACAGACTCTATGAGACCACACTCATTGCCAGGGCTCCTTCTGTGAATTAATATGTCTGCCAAACAGACTGAATAAATAATACATTTCACACGTATATTGGTATTTTTCAAATGCATGTTGTCATTAATGAAATACAAACTGAATTGTAGGCTTTATTGGATTCATGACAGCTTTTTGGCAGTGTATATTCTCAATGAGAAGGGAAAGGAATAAGCATTTATGTAACACTATGTGCTAAGCACTGTGCTAAACAAAAAATTTTACAAATATTATATGATTTTCACAACCTTTGAGGTAGGCATGGTTTTTATCCTCATTCTACAGTTGGAGAAGTTGAGGCAAACAGGTTGTGACTTTCCCAGGATCATACAGATTAAGTGTCTAAGGTCAAATTTGAACTAAGGTCTTCCTGATTTTAGGTTCGGGGCTCTATCCACTGTGCCACCTAGCTACCTTTAATCAGGGGGTGCTAATAACTATTGTCACATGGGGCTTCTGTATAATTTCTTTTTTTACATTAAAAAGAAGTTTTACAAGTTAGGAACTGCTGGAGCAAAATGCGTTTGTTAGCAGCAGAGAGTACCATAATGCATTTCTGTAGCAGAAATTCATCAGAATTACCTATCAGTAATAGGGGTGGATATAATATGCAAAATTATATACAACCCTTAACCCTATTGCAATTCAATTATTCAAATCATGATGCCCTTGGAATTTTATCTCCAGTACTTTAGTTTCTAAAATAATCACAGCAGAGAAAAAAGAATACTCTTTTTGGTAGCCTGTTTTTATATAATGAGAGGCAAGAGTAGTTGTAACCAGAGTGACCTTTGTTTTCTTTGAGTGATGCAGCTTACCTCATTGAGCCTCGCTGGGCACTGGGGCTTCACTTCCGTGACAGGAAGCCCAGAAACCATGCCAGGAAGAAGAGAACTTCCTGTGTGATGAGTCATGGGGCTGGCTGAGGGGAGGGGAGGTGTTGACTCCAGAGCCACACCCTATTGAGTGTTAACCTAGTCTACGCTAGGGGGAGAAGCCAACTCAAGAACCAATCGGCCCTGGTCATTCAGGCGGTGCTTGATGATGTCAAAAACTCTATAAGAGGGGAGAGGACAGCTTGAAGAGCCCTCTTTCCTTTTCTGGTTGGCGCGGCAGCGGTGGGGAGCGTGACTTTGGGCCAGCCCTTGCTCTCGGGCCGAGTCCAGATGTTGGTAACTATGAATTGTATTGGGTCTGTCTGTTGATATTTGTAATTTGTTTGTATTTTGGTTTTGAGGTTCCGGGTACTGGTTCTTTTCCCCCGAACTAAATGAATGTTCTGAACCTCAGGGTGCTGGTTTTTTCCCCTGAAGTATGTCTCTTGATGCTTGTGTGTATGCTCCCATGAACTAATTGAATGCTAACTGAATGCTGGCATTTTCCCCCTGAACTAAATGAATGTTGTCTGTATGCTAACTGAATGCTGGATTAAAGTAAGCTGGTCAACCCCTTCACTGTGCTTTCCTTGTTTAAGCAGATAAAAAGAACCTGTGCTTTCCCAGCGTCCCGGTAGCCTCCTGGGTGCTGGCTGTGGGGGGGATCTTACGCCCCCACAGAAGCTGCTAGCTGGGTTGTTAAAACAGTAGTTTCTGGATGGAATCAGCCTTAGAGTCAGAAAGGCATGAATTCAAATTCTATCTCTCATGCCAATTAGGTGGGCAGCTAGGTGGCACCATAGGGCATAGAGTGCTGGGCCAGGAGTCAGGAAGACTCATCTTCCGGGATTCATAGCTGGCCTCAGATGCTTACTAGCTGTGTGACCCTGAGTCAGTTACTTACCCCTGTTTGCCTCAGTTTCTGTAAAATGGCAAACTACTTCAGTATCTTTGCCAAGAAAACCCCAAAAGGAGTCACAGAGTTGGATATGGCTGAATGACTGAACAACAAAAACCAATTAGGTGACCTAACATGGGCAAGTCACTTAATCCTCTTAAGCTATAGGCAACTCCCTAACATTCAAAGTTCAACCTGAAAGGAGTCCCTATACTGATTGAAATAACAAATCCTTGATACATTTGTTCAACGTATTTGGCCCATGAAGATTAGAGCAAGAACAGTCAACTCTAGAGCCCTGAATGCCTCACATCATGATACTGGTTCATGACAAAGAATGATGAATAGAAACTTAGTCATCTAAAGCCTGATAGAAAGAAGAATGTGCAAAATTTTCTGGCCTTATTTGAAGGGTCCAGACCTGTGATATAAAAATCTGTAGATATTTTCTCTACCACTGCGGACTGACAATTCATCTGTAACTTAGGCTTAATGAGTTTCCTGTAGGGTACTGCAAGTTTAAGAGATTAGCTCAGGGTCACACAGGTCAGTATGTTTCAGACATAGGACTTGAATCTAGGTCTTCCTATTCATAGCTTTTATAGATAAAGAAATATAATATGGGTTCTCTATCTGCCCATTATCAGATTTACAGATATTTAATTATGAGATGAGATAATTGTATACTGAAAAGCAAGCTGATGTTAATTTTCAGAATATTCAAATTATGGTAGGTTGGGCTTTCATACAATCTAGAGGAAAGGGAAATGGGGGATGTAGCAAGGGAGAGCTTGAATGAATTCATATCCGTGAGGACAACCTCTGACTCCAGAGCAATTCTACTAATCCCTGGGTTTAGCCTGTTCTGACCTATTCTAGACCTATGCAGTTGTAAAGGGGCCCATCCCCTTTTGTCTACCTTAGTATAAAACCACATAGCCCCTAACACCTTCGGGCTACCCAATGGTAAGATTGTCTCTATGCAACGGAATTTTTGACTTCTATGCAGCTGCCCAAATGATATTCCAAAAGCACAGGTCTAACGATCACACTACTGTGCTCAGAATGCTCCAGAGGCTCCCTTTTGCTTCTAGGAGAAAACACAAACTCCTCTCTTTGGCATTTAAAGCCTTGCTCCATCAGGCTCCAGCAACCCTTTACAGATCCATTCTGTATTATCTCCTTCACATAATCTCTATTCTAGACCACCTGGCCTGTATCCCTAGCACTTAGAATAGCAGCTGGAGCAGGCACTTCATGAATGCTTGTTGGTTGATTCCTGGGAACGGTTAGGAGAACATCTTCATTTCCCCAAGTCAGAAAAAGCCAGGGACCAGATGGCAAAGAAGTAGAATTCATATCTTTTTTTTCCCACTCCTATAAATGAGCGTGTCCATGCAGTTTGGCTATTCGATAAACCCTGGAGCTCAACTGAGTGTGTGCATCATTGGCCTTGTTCTGTGAAAACTCAGATCTGACTGGCATAGGTAATTCTTCATTTCGCACCATCAACTCTGCTTGGTTTCCACTCCCAGAGAGGTGAACAAATTTCATGCTTTCCCCTAGGATAAATAAACTCATCACCAGAAGTCTCATCATGGAGATTATTTCAGGCAGCTATGTGGGACAATGCACAAAACACCAGTCCTAGAGTCAGGAAGACTCATCTTCCTGAGTTCAAATCCAGCCTCAGACACTTATTAGCTGTGTGACTCTAGGCAAGTCACTTCACCCTCTTTGCCTTAGTCTCCTCATCTTTAAAATGAGCTGGAGAAGGAAATGGCAAAACTCTCCAGTTCCCTCAGTTATGTCTCCCCTCTGACAGGAGGATTGGAAAGGGGATCAGTGAACTCCTCCCAAAGCCTCCCTTTGTTGAGATCTCAGAATTTTCAGCCAATTGTTGTTTCCTTTATTTCCTACCAGCTGCTCTCCCGAACTTCATGCCCTCCTTCCTACCCTCTTTTCAGTTTCCTTTTGTGTATTATCTTGTCTGATTAGATTGTAAACTTCTTGAGGCCAGGGACTGTCTTATTTGTATTGTCAGACCTTAGCATCATGCCTTGTGAGTAGTTAGTGCTTAATAAATCTTTATTGACTATTGGGGGAAAAATAAAAAAAAAAAACGGGATGAAATCCTTCCTGAGTCTTGATGGAAAGCTGGAAGGGACTCCAGAGGTTACATGGCCCAACCCCATTTATTTTACATTTGAGGAAAGTGCAGGCCCAGAAGGTTGCAGGACATGCCCCAAGTCCCACACCCACAAATAGTATCAGAGGCAGGATCTGAGCCCAGGTGCTCAGCCCCTACATGCCCTGCTCTTTCCACTGAACCAACCTCAGGGTTTTCTTCAGCGGCTCTATGATGTTTATGTCTGATGTAGTCTCAGAGATATTCCTATAAACTAATAGATTAATAGACTAAGATTTAGAAAACCTGGGTTCTAGTTCTGGGTCTTAATTTTATTTACTAACCTTGGGAAGAATCACTTCATCTCTGAGTCTCAGTTTCCTTACCAGTTACATGGAGAAAACAATACCTTCCCTCCTCCGTAGTTCATAGGGTTGTCTCTGGGATCAAATGAGATTATTTCTGTGGAAGCTGAACCACTTACACAAAAGTAAGGAATTTGAAATGCAAAACCACTTTAGATTGTCTAATCTATAAAATCAGCAGGCAGCCAATTTAAAATTAAGGACAGCTAGATGGCTCAAAGGATAGTCCTGGAGTGAGAAAGACAGGAGTTCAAATGTAGCCTCAATACTCACTAGCTGTGTGACCCTGGGCAAGTCACTTAACCTCTGTTTGCCTTAGTCCACTGGAGGAGGAAATAGCAAACCACTTCAGTTTCTTTGCCAAAAAAAACCACAAAAACCATTGGTGTGCTATGGTCTATGGGGTAATAAAGAGTAGGACATGACTAAACAACAAAGACAACCAGTCAAATGGCCCCTTCCAGTCCTAAGAGTTCGATATTTCTAAGCTAAGAACCTGATTACTTAAGAGTCATCAGGTATGGTATAAGAAAACTATGCTGGGAAGTAAGGAGAAAATGAAGAGGATTGTGGGTTGAATTAGATGATCTCTCAAATCCATCCAAGTCTTTATCTTATGATCCTATATGAACATTCTAGATAAACCTTGGACTTTATACCTGTGCATGTTCTTGGCCACTGGAGTCTTTAAGCTTTCCATGTAATGCTTGTCTCAAAAGCAAGGACTTAATGTTTCCTAGAAAGTGGAATTGTCTTCTATCAAAAAAAGTATTCCTTGCTGTGCCCCATCCCTTTACCTATTTCACAGGAGTATATGGGGTACACTGGGAGGACCAGCATTGCTAGTGGGAGGGCTGCTGAGCCCTTTCAGGGCTATTCATCCACCTTTGGTGTCCACCTTCACCCAATCATTGTTTGTAGCTCCAAGAAGCTGTAGCATGCTCAAGGGCCACACTCTGGTCAGACCTTCTCAGCAGATCGCCTAAACCAGGTTGAGGGTAACCAACAGACCTCAAACCCTTTGGTGAGTTAGAGGGATGTCTACCCCAAGCATATGAAGACTTTCCATATTGGAATGGGCTGATGAGAACAATTTGTTCCAAGGCCATGAAGGATACTGTGGAGCACTTAGAGCTTGATCAGACATTGAAGATGCCAAGGTCATCCACTGCATCCCGAGACATGGCCAGTCTTTAATTCTGTCCTGCCAGTGGACTTCAATGACTTTGGAAAAGAAAGTAAGGCTGATGACTTTGTGCAACTCTGCCTCACTTAAATCCAATTCATGTGCAAATCAAGACATCACCCCATGATGTCATTGCTCCTGTTTGAACATTGACTATTGAATGTAGATAATAGAGACCTGGACTTGAATATGTATAAAAATCATTGTTACTTTGCATCTATTTCTCTTAATATATTATATTATAAGGACAATAAGTGACATTTTTCAATAGAGCCATGAGTTTTACAAAGGGTTTCCCATGGAGCATGCCATTATGTCATTCTCATAGATGTATTATCCCTGTTTTACAAATAAGTAATCTGAGGCTGAAAGGTCATATAACCCATCATCACTCAGATAAGAAGCAGATTCAAGTCTTCCTGATTCAAAATTCAGTTTTCTTTCTCTCCAGCACTTCTAGCCTCTCTGGTCCCTTTTTCAATGCCATGACTTAGCAGACAGTGTTCACTACTTTCACTGAAACATCCATCACTCTTTTGTTTTTAGTTTTGGGTTTTTTTTGGTGGGGCAATTGGGGTTAAGTGACTTGTCCAGGGTCACACAGCTAAAAAAATGTGTCAAGTGTCTGAGGCCAGATTTGAACTCAGGTCCTCCTGACTCCAGGGCCGGTGCTCTACTCACTGTGCCACTGAGCTGCCCCATGTTTTGTTTTGTTTTGGTTTGTTTCTTTTTTAACATCCATCACTCTTTAAACAACCTTCATTTCTTCAAATCTGTGGGTCCTACTCCTGACTGCAGAATTTCTTTGCTAACAGTCTGAGGCAGCCCTCTTCCCTAAGAAGCTACTTTTGCCACTAAGGCTGGCACCCTTTTTATTCTGGAAGATTTCTCTGTCCTGAAGCCCCTTGCTCTGATTGGTCATTCACTCTCAGAATTTCCATTTTAATGAAGGGCCTCCAGGCCAGCCTTGTCCATTCCTGTATTGTCTCCAATTCCTGTTCCTGAAGCTCTGGATTTCTTTTTCCATCATATCGGTACCAACTTTCTTTTCACCTTCCTTTGATATTTTGGCTTCCCTCATTAAATTGTAAGCTTCTTGAGGGTGGGGATTGTCTTTTTGCTTCTACTTGTATCCTTGGAGCTTAGCACAGTGCCTGGCACATAGTAAAGTCAAAATAAATGTTTGTGGTCTTTACTTGCTGAATTTAAAAAGCAGGCATTCTAATGTTGGATATACTGCCAGGCACAAGGCCTATACTCAGAGCCTTTCCAGCTCAGTTTACACTGCTTAAGCCTGGTTGACTGGGAGAATGTGTAGCTTTCCAGAATGCAGGGTCAAATGCATTGTATTTAAAGCCTGGCTTAATTTTGCAAATGAGAATTGAACAAAGGACTCAAGCCAGGCACCAAGCTAAGCTCTGGGGATACAAAGAAAGGCAAAAACACAGTCCCTGCCCTGAGGGAGCTCACCTTCTGATGAAGACAATATGGAAATAGCTATACACACTCAACACATATACAGGTTAAATGGGAGATCATCTCATAGCATTAGCCCTAGTAGTCATAAGCAACTGGAAAAGGTTTCTTGCAGAAGGTAGAGCCAAGATGGCGGCTGGAAAGCAGGGACTTGCCTAGGGCTCTCCCCCAGGACTCTACAAACACCTAAAAAATGTCTCTGAACAAATTCTACAACTGCAGAACCCACAGAATAGAGGAGGGAGCTGGGAGCAAAGCGGAGCAGAGCCCAGCGTGGGGCATACCTGGACCAACCAGACTGGGAGCTGGACAGAACAAGCCCTAGTGTCCTGAATCAGTGAGCTGTGGCAGTTACCAGACTTCTTAACCAACAAACACCAATGACAACAGAGAAGGTTAGTGGGAAAAACTGCAGGGAGAGAGTGAAGGGAGTTTGCAGTTGACCACTGCCCTGGGGGGCAGTGGAGGTGGTGCAGCTACAGAGCTACAGCTGCAGTTGCTTCCTGCCCAAGGCCCACCTGATGGGAAGGATTAAGTGGCGGGTCAGAGCAGGAGTGCAGAGCCTGCTTAGATCTCAGTCGCAGTCCGGGTTGGTGGTTCTTAGGGGAGGAGGAACGCTGGTGCAGCAGAGCTTACTGTGTAGAAATCGGTATGAAAATAACAGCGCAGCTCCTCAAGTTTGGGACAAAGCACTCTCTACTCTACAAGCAGTCATACCCCAATGAAAAACTCAAGGGTCAAGTAGTTGGCTGGGAACATGGCCAGGCAGTGAAAGCAGACTCAGATTCAGACTCAGACTTTGGAATCTTTCTTTGGTGACAAAGAAGACCAAAACATACAGCCAGAAGAAGTCAACAAAGTCAAAGAGCCTACATCAAAAACCTCCAAGAAAAACATGAACTAGTCTCAGGCCATTGAAGAGCTCAAAAAGGATTTGGAAAAGCAAGTAAGAGAAGTAGAGGAAAAATTGGGAAGAAAAATGAGAGTGATGCAAGAATATTATGAAAAACAAGTCAATGACTTGCTAAAGGCGACCCAGAAAAATATTGAAGAAAATAACACCTTAAAAAATAGATTAACTCAAGTGGCAAAAGAGCTCCAAAAAGCCAATGAGGAGAAGAATGCCTTGAAAGGCACAATTAGCCAAATGGAAAAAGAGGTCCAAAAGACCACTGAAGAAAATACTACCTTAAAAATGAGATTGGAGCAAGTGGAAGCTAGTGACTTTATGAGAAATCAAGATATTATAAAACAGAACCAAAGGAATAAAAAAATGGAAGACAGTATGAAATATCTCATTGGAAAAACCACTGACCTGGAAAATAGATCCAGGAGAGATAATTTAAAAATTATTGGACTACCTGAAAGCCATGATCAAAAAAAGGGCCTAGATATCATCTTTCAAGAAATTATCAGGGAGAACTGCCCTGATATTCTAGAGCCAGAGGGCAAAATGGAAATTGAAAAATCCACCGAACACCTCCTAAAAAAGATCCCAAGAAGAAAACTCCCAAGAATATTGTTGCAAAATTCCAGAGCTCCCAGATCAAGGAGAAAATACTGCAAGCAGCCAGAAAGAAACAATGTGAGTATTGTGGAAACCCAATCAGGATAACCCAAGATCTAGCAGCTTCTACATTAAGGGATCAAAGAGCTTGGAATATGATATTCCGGAGGTCAATGGAGCTAGGATTAAAACCAAGAATCACCTACCCAGTAAAACTGAGTATCATGCTCCAAGGCAAAATATGGATTTTCAATAAAATAGAGGATTTTCAAGCTTTCTCAGTGAAAAGACCAGAGCTGAATAGAAAATTTGACTTTGAAACACAAGAATCAAGAGAAGCATGAAGAGGTAAACAAGAAAGAGAAATCATAAGGGACTTACCAAAGTTGAACTGTTTTGTTTACATTCCTACATGGAAAGATGATGTGTATAATTCATGAGACCTCAGTATTATGGTAGCTGAAGGGAATATCTATATATCTATATCTATACATACATATATCTCTATCTATCTATATATATCTATATCTATATATATCTATATATCTATATCTATATCTATATCTATATATCTATATATATATCTATATCTATATATCTATATCTATATCTATATATATATATATATATAGACAGAGGGCACCGAGTGAGTTGAATATGAAGGGATGATATCTAAAAAAATAAAATCAAATTAAGGGATGAGAGAGGAATATATTGAGAGAGGGAGAAAGGGAGAAATAGAATGGGGTAAATTTTCTCTCATAAAAGTGGCAAGAAAAAGTAGTTCTGTAGGAAGGGAAGAGAGGGCAGGTGAGGGGGAATGAGTGAATCTTGCTCTCATTGGATTTGACCTGAGGAGGGAATAACACACACTCTCAATTGGGTATCTTTCCCCACAGGAAAGAAGGAAGAAGGAGATACAAAAGGGAGGGGAAGATAGAAGGGAGGGCAGATAGGGGGAGGAGGTAATCAAAAGCAAACACTTTCGAAAAGGGACACGGTCAAGGGAGAAAATTGAATAAAAGGGGATAGGATAGGACGAAGCAAATATCATTAGTCTTTCACAACATGAGTATTGTGGAAGGGTTTTGCATAATGATACACATGTGGCCTATGTTGAATTGTTTGCCTTCTTAGGGAGTGTGGGTGGGGAGGGAAGAGGGGAGAGAATTTGGAACTCAAAGTTTTAAAAGTAGATGTTCAAAAAAAAAGTTTTTGCATGCAACTAGGAAATAAGATATACAGGCAGTGGGGCATAGAAATCTATCTTACCCTACAAGAAAGTAAGGGAAAAGGGGATGGGGGAAGTGGTGTGACAGAAGGGAGGGTTGACTGGGGAATGGGGCAATCAGAATATATGCCATCTTGGAGCGGGGAGAGGGTAGAAATGGGGAGAAAATTTGTAATTCGAACTCTTGTGAAAATCAATGCTGAAAATAAAATATATTAAATAAATGAATAATAATTAAAAACAGACAAATAGATAAGTAAATAAATGAACAAATAAATGCATAAATGAATAAAAAAAAGGCTTCTTACAGAAGGTAGGCTTTGAGCTGAATCTTAAAAGAAGCTAAAGAAACCAGGAGGTGGAAGTGAGGAGAGAAGGTGTTTCAGGCATGGAGGACAGCCAGTGAAAAGGCACAGACTTGGGGAATGGAGTATTACCTGTGGCAAACAGCAAGTAGGGTGTGTGGAGAGGAGTAAATTGTAATCATTCTGGAAATAAAGGAAGGTGACAGGTGGTGCAGGCGTTTAAATGCTGAAGAGAGAGTTTTATGTTAGATCCTGGAGGAGATAAGGAGCCCCTGGATTGATCGGGGTTGGGGGTGGGTGGTGTGGTTATAGCTACACTTTTTTTTTAATTTCTTTATTTATTTTTAGTTTACCACACACGGTTCTACATAGTTTTGAATTCCAGATTTTCTCCCCTCCCTCCCCCCTCCCTCTCCAAGATGGCATGGAATCTCATATAACTGTCATGTATAACTTCACATTGAATTAATTTATGCACTAGTCAAGTTGTGGAGAAGAATTTTGACCAATGGAATGAATCATGAGAAAGAAGAATCAGAACCAAAAAAAAAACAGAAAAAAAAACAACCCAAAAACAAAAACAAAAGAGAAGCAAAAAAGGCGAGCATGTAGTGCGCCTCGATCCGTATTTAAACTTCACAGTTCTTTCTCTGGATGAAGATAGCATTCTCCATCTTGAGTCCCCTGGAGTTGTCCTTGCCCCTTAGGTTGCTGAGAAGAGCGCAGTATGTCAGGGTTGGTCCTCATGGGATCCATATATCTGTGGCTGTGCACAACGTTCTCCTGGCTCTGCTCCGCTCACTCAGCATTATGTCGTGTAGGTTTTTCCAGGTTGTTACGAAGTCTGCATCATCCCCATTTCTTATGGCACAATAGTATTCCATCACCTTCATATACCACAGCTTGTTCAGCCATTCCCCAATTGATGGGCATCCCTTTGATTTCCAATTCTTGGCTACCACAAAAAGAGCTGCTATAAATATCCTTGTACATATGGGTCCTTTTCCCGCTTGTGTGATTTCTTTGGGATACAACCCTAGAAGTGGTATTGCTGGGTCAAAGGGTATGAACATATCTACAGCCCTTTGGGGGGGGGGGGCGGAGCCAAGATGGCCGCATGAAGGCAGCGTCTTACTGGAGCTCTCTCACCAGGTCCATCAGATTCCTATAAAAAAGTGAATTTGAGCAGATTTGAGAGAGTCAGAAACTGCGAGCAGTCTGCGTGGGGCAAATTTCCGAGCCGGGAGAGTCTGAAAGTCCGGAGGCACAAACCTGTAGGCTCGGAGAGTGCTCGGTGCGGAGCCGCTCCAGACCAAGGCGGAAGCGGCTGGCCGGGAAATCCACGTGGGAGACGGGCTGGGAGAAAGCTGGGCGCCCGAAACCGGTGGAGAACCCCAGGACTCCCAACACAGGACGGCAGTCTGTGGAAGCGACGAGAGGCAGCGCACACCACTGGCCGTGAAATATCGTCTCCATAAGTTTGCAGCCCACACGTATGAACCATGGCTTCTTGAACTTCCGGGAGCCTTAATGGCCAGGTAAACAGCTTTAATCCCTCCCCTCCCCACCCAGAGAATCCCTCGGAAAAAAAAAAAAAAGAACACTGGAACTGAGCAGAAAGTAGTGGGGCTTCAGTGGTTAAATAGCAGAAGTTCATTAGTCCCAGAGGGGCAGAGTCGGCAGGGTCAACGCCAGGAGCCCAGACGTAACCTTGCTCCCCCAGGGGAAGTACCAGACATCAGCTCAAACAACAAATAGCTGAGACCATTGCTGAAAAGCAAGTACTGGAGAGCACCCACAGGGAGTGAGACGCCAGGGAGCCAGACCCCTCCCCCACACCTCAGGAAACTGAAGGTTATAATTCTAGACTCACAACCCCCAGAATAAGAAAGCTGGGACAGAAAGTCCTGAGGTCCACAGATAGAAATTCGTTGTAAAGCCAGCAAAAGGCAAACTAACATGAAGAAGAACACAAAAAAACCGAGGACAATAGATTCTTTTTATGGAGACAGGCAGGATCAAAATACAAATATGCAAGAGGAAAGTAACGATACTGTAGATACATCAGATACCTCAAAAGGTAATATGAACTGGTCTCCAGCCCAAAAAGCACTGCTGGAAGAGCTAATGGAGGATTTTAAAAACCAAATTAGGGAGCTAAAAGAAAATATGGAAAAAATGGAAAAAAGGGAGAAAAAATCCACTGATGAAATCAAGTCCCTAAAGAATAAGATTGGTGAAATGGCTACGGAGATTCAGAATCTAGAGAAAGAAAAGGACACCCTGAGAGGCAAAATCAACCAATTGGAAAAGGAGACTCAAAAGCAAAATGTAAACACTAACTCATTAAAAATTAGACTTGAGCAAGTGGAAGCTAATGAATCTATGAAGCACCAAGAAGTAATAACACAAAACATAAAGAATGAAAAAATAGAAAAAAATGTGAAATATCTGATTGGCAAAACAACTGACCTGGAAAATAGATCCAGGAGAGACAATTTGAGAGTTATTGGTCTACCGGAAATCCACGATGAAAAAAAGAGCCTTGACAGTATCTTCGAAGAAACTATCAGAGACAACTGCCCAGAGGTCCTAGAACCAGAAGGCAAAATAGTCATTGAAAGAATTCACCGATCACCCCCTGAAAGAGATCCCAAACTGAAAACACCAAGAAATATTATAGCCAAATTTCAGAGCTATAAACTCAAGGAGAAAATACTGCAAGCAGCCAAAAAGAAGCAATTCAAATATCGTGGAACTACAGTCAGGATCACGCAGGATCTCTCAGCTTCCACATTGAAAGACAGGAGAAATTAGAATATGATATTCTGAAGGGCAAAGGAGCTGGGACTACAACCAAGGATCAACTACCCAGCAAAACTAAGCATAATTTTCCAGGCAAGGCGATGGACATTCAATGAAATAAGGGAATTCCAGACCTTCCTGATGAAAAGGCCAGAACTCAATGGAAAATTTGATCTCCAAATACAAAACTCAAGAGAGACATGAAAAGGTAACCAGGGGGAAAAACCCCACAAACCTTATTAACCAATAAGGGCAGGATGTTTACATCTGTATGTGGGATTATATCATCTTATGTATGTTTTATAGCTACACTTTAAGGAAGATAACTGGCAGCTGAATGGAGACTGGAGTGAGGAGAGACAAGAGACAGGGAGACCAACTAGAATGCTATTGCAATAATTGAAATATGAAGTAATAAGTGGTGGTTGGGAGTAAAAAGAAAGGAACATATACAAGCAATGTTATAAAGGTAGAAATGATAATAGTTAACAAGAGATTGGATATGTGGAGTTGTTGAGGTTTTAGGGGTTCTTGGGAACCCAAAATATTGACACACCGGGTCCTCCCCGAATGAATTTGACCCAAGCCTTCTTACAGCCAAAGAGAAAAACAAAGTTTATTCAAGATCCACCCTATTGGCCACACTCTTAAAAAAATCTCACCATTGGCTAGACTAAGAAATCTGAATTCACACTTGTAGGCCAGACTGAATCTCAGCTAGATTGAATCTGAGCACCTTCATGGAGGCAAGATGGCTCTTATATACAGAAAAGACTGTGGGAGGGATGAGAGGAGGGGTTTAGGGAGGGTCTTGAGGAGTCTAAGGAGGATCTTGATGGGACTGGTGTAACTGGGGGGTGGGGGGGAGGAGAACTGGGGTGAAGTCAGACTCCAGGAATGGGATTAAGGGTAGGAAATAGCTGAAACCTACCTGGAGAATAGACTTTGGAGGGTTAGGGTAACAGATTTGGGTATAGATATTTTGATAGGATCAAGGGTGGGAAGTGGCTGGAGACAAGTGGGAGGTAATCAGACAATAGAGGGCTAGGCTAGGGTAACAGATTTGGACATATGGATAATGAAAGGCTTATGGCCTCAAATGAATGCCAGATCAAGTAGGAAGATTCAAGGAGAGTTCAAGGGAATTCCCAGAGTCTGTACCCCATCAGAGTAACTATGAGAAAAGAGGTAAGGATGGCACTAAGGCTTTTGAATGCAGGTAACTGGTGATGTTGCTTTGGATGGTATTAGAGAGGTTTGGAAGAGTGGAAGGTGTTGGGGAAAAGATAATGAGTTCAGTTTTGGACAGTTCTAGATGTCTAATAGACAACTGGGCAATTCCATGTCACAGTGGATAGAGTGCTGAACCTGAAGTCGAGAAGACTCATCTTTCAGAGTTCAAATCTGGCCTCAGACACTTACTAGCTGTGTCACCCTAGGCAAGTCACTTACCATTGTTTGCCTCAATTTCTTCATCTGTAAAATGAGAAAGAAATGGCAAACTACTCCAGTGTCTTTGCCAAAAAAAACTCCAAATTGGGGCAGGAAGAGTTGGACATGACTGAACAAATAGGCAATTGGACATGTGAGACTGGAGATCTAGAAAAAGCTTAGGACAGGACAAATACAGCTGAGAATGATATATAGAGAAATAATTAAATCCATGGGAGGTGATAAGATCACTAAGTGAAGTCTCATAGAGGGAAAAGAAGGTCCAGGACAGAGCCTTGGAGGATACCCATGGTTAGTGGGAGTGACCTAGAAGAATAATCAGCAAAGAATACTGAGGGAGATCCAAGAACCAGAAGACAGTAGTGTCTCAAAACCCTAGAGGAGAGATGGTATCTAAGAGCAAAGGCAATGAACGAACAGTATCTACAGCTGCAGAGAAGTAAAGTAGGGTGAGGAATGAGAAAAAAGCCATTAGATTAGGCAATTAAGAGATTGTGGGTGGGGGGTGGAGCCAAGATGGCAGCTGGAAAGCAGGGACTTGTGTGAGCTCCCTGCCAGGTCCCTCCAAAAACCTATAAAAAATGGCTCTGAACAAATTCTGCAAAACCCACAAAATAGCAGAGGGAAGCAAGGATCCAGCCCAGGACAGCCTGGATGGTCGCTGGATGAGGTCTATTGCACACGGAGCAGAGGGGAGCAGAGCCCAATGTGGGAAGCAGCAGGACCAGCCAGACCAGGAGCCGGGCAGAACAGGCCCTAGCACCCTGAATCAGTGAGCTATGGCAGTTATCAGACTTCTCAACCCACAAGCACCAAAGACAACAGAGAAGGTTAGTGGGAAAAGCTGTAGGGGACAAAGTGAAAAGAGTTCGCAGTTGGGCCACTGCCCCGGGGGCAGGTGCAGCTGCAGAACTAGAGCTGCAGTTGCTTCCAACCCCAGGCCCACGTGGTGTGACTAATTAAGTGGCGGATCAGAGCAGGAGCGCAGACCCTGCTTAAGATTTTCGTCAGGTCCAGGTTGGTGGTTCTTGAGGAAGGAGGAGTGCTGGTGTGGCAGAGCTGGCTGTATAGAAATAGCTCTGAAATCAATGGCGCATCCCCTCAAGGTTGGAACAAAGTACTCTCTGCTCTACAAGCAGTCACACCCCCGTGAAAAACTCAAGGGTCAAGTAAGTTGGTTGGGAACATGGCCAGGTAGCGAAAACGGACTCAGATTCAGTCTCAGACTTTGGAATCTTTCTTTGGTGACAAGGAAGACCAAAACATACAGCCAGAAGAAGTCAACAAAGTCAAAGAGCCTACATCAAAAGCCTCCAAGAAAAATGTGAACTGGTCTCAGGCCATGGAAGAGCACAAAAAGGATTTGGAAAAGCAAGTTAGAGAAGTAGAGGAAAAATTGGGAAGAGAAATGAGAATGATGCGAGAAAACCATGAAAAACAAGTCAAGGACTCGCTAAAGGAGACCCAAAAATACTGAAAAAAATATTGAAGAAAACAACACCTTAAAAAATAGACTAACTCAAATGGCAAAAGAGCTCCAAAAAGGTAATGAGGAGAAGAATGCCTTGAAGGGCAGAATTAGCCAAATGGAAAAGGAGGTCCAAAAGACCACTGAAGAAAATACTACCTTAAAAATGAGATTGGAGAAAGTGGAAGCTAGTGACTTTATGAGAAATCAAGATATTATGAAACAGAACCAAAGGAATGAAAAAGTGGAAGACAATGTGAAATGTCTCATTGGAAAAACCACTGACCTGGAAAATAGATCCAGGAGAGATAATTTAAAAATTATTGGACTACCTGAAAGCCATGATCAAAAAAAGAGCCTAGATATCATCCTTCAAGAAATTATCAAGGAGAACTGCCCTGATATTCTAGAGCCAGAGGGTAAAATAGAAATTGAAAGAATCCACAGATTGCCTCCTGAAAAAAATCCCAAAAAGAAAACTCCTAGGAATATTGTCGCCAAATTCCAGAGCTCCCAGGTCAAAGAGAAAATACTGCAAGCATTCAGAAAGAAACAATTTTCGTATTGTGGAAAAATAATCAGGATAATACAGGATCTAGCAGCTTCCACATTAAGAGATCGAAGGGCTTGGAATATGATATTCTGGAGGTCAATGGAGCTAGGATTAAAACCAAGAATCACCTACCCAGCAAAACTGAGTATGGTGCTCCAAGGCAAAATATGGATTTTCAATAAAATAGAGGACTTTCAAGCTTTCTCAGTGAAAAGACCAGAGCTGAATAGAAAATTTGACTTTCAAACACAAGAATCAAGAGAAGTATGAAAAGGTAAACAAGAAAGAGAAATCATAAGGGACTTACTAAAGTTGAACTGTTTTGTTTACATTCCTACATAGAAAGATGATGTGTATAATTCATGAGACCTCAATATCATAGTAGCTGAAAGGAATATGCATATATATGTGTATACATATATATATATATACATATATGTGTGTCTATGTATATATGTAGGTATATATATACACACACATATATATATACACACACACAAAGGGCACAGGGTGACTTGAATATGAAGGGATGATATCTAAAAAAATTAAGGGATAAAAGAGGAATATACTGAGAGAGGGAGAAAAGGAGAGATAGAATGGGGTAAATTATCTCGCATAAAAGTGGCAAGAAAAAGTGGTTCTGTAGGAAGGGAAGAGGGTCAGGTGAGGGGGAATGAGTAAATCTTGCTCTCATTGGATTTGACCTGAGGAGGGAATACCAAAGAGAAATCATAAGGGACTTACTAAAGTTGAACTGTTTTGTTTACATTCCTACATCGAAAGATGATGTGTATGATTCATGAGACCTCAGTATCCCAGTAGCTGAAAGGAATATGCATATATATGTGTGTGTATGTATATATATACATATGTGTGTGTCTATGTATGTATATATGTAGGTGTATATATATATGTATGTATATATATACATAGAGAGAGAGAGAGAGAGAGAGAGAGAGAGAGAGAGCAGGACAGAGGGCACAGGGTAAGTTGAATATGAAGGGGTGATATCTAAAAAAATTAAGGGATAGGAGACGAATATATTGAGAGAGGGAAAAAGAGAGAGATAGAATGGGGTAAATTATCTCGCATGAAAGTGGCAAGAAAAAGTGGTTCTGTAGGAAGGGAAAAGGGGGCAGGTGAGGAAGAATGAGTAAATCTTGCTCTCATTCGATTTGACCTGAGGAGGGAATACCATACACACTCAATTGGGTATCTTACCCCACAGGAAAGAAGGAGGAAGAAGATAAAAAAAGGGGGACAATAGAAGGGAGGGCAGACAGGAGGAGGAGGTACTCAAAAACAAACACTTTGGAAAGAGGACAGGGTCAAGGGAGAAAATTCAATAAAGGGGGATAGGTTAGGAAGGAGCAAAACATAGTTAATCTTTCACAACATGAGTATTGTGGAAGGGTTTTATATAATGATATGCATGTGGTCTATGTTGAATTGCTTGCCTTCTTGGGGAGGGTGGGCAGGGAGGGAAGCAGGGAGAGAATTTGAAACTCAAAGTTTTAAAAACAGGTGTTCAAAACCAAAAAAAGAATTTTTTGCATGCAACTAGGAAATAAGATACACAGGCAATGGGGCATAGAAATTTGTCTTGCCCCACAAGAGAATAAGGGAAAGGCAGATGGGAGGGGAGTAAGGTAACAGAAGGGAGGGCTGACTGGGGAATGGGGCAACCAGAATATATACCATCTTGGAGTGGGTGGGAGGGTAGAAATGGGGAGAAAATTTGTAATTCAAACTCTTGTGAAAATCAATGCTGAAAACTAAATATATTAAATAAATTAAATAAAAAAAGAGATTGTGGGTGATTTTGGAGTTGAATAATGAAGTCAGAAGAGTTGAGAGTGGGAAGAAAGGTAGTGGAGGACCTTATTGTAGACAGCTTTCTCAAAGAGTTAGCCAAGAGGGTAGAGAGATAGTTTACTCAGAGTAAGCACTTCATGTTGCTGAATTGAATTGAATCCATACTTGGAACTTTGAAAAAGCAATCAATTCTATTTTTGTGTACATTTGTGTTTAAAAAATTTTGTACTTAATCATCTTCGTAATTAAAAATTTAACATATACAACTGAACAGTAACAGCGACTAAAAGCTAGTCAGTGCTATAATCTTTTTCGATCTTTGAGTTTGCTTAAGCATACTTTACATGTTGAAATCAGAGTGTATACAGTATTTCACATTAGCTTTGCTTTACTTCCTAGGGAAGTTTTCATATTTCTGCACAATCTTCATGTTTACCATTTTTTGTTGGAATACAGTAGTGTTATATGTATTTGAAAACAAAAAGAATATAAATTTTAAAAGAACTTATGTTTTGCATTTTTCCTAATTTAAACCTTCTTTCATCTGAATTAGTACAAGTTATTTGCATGTGGTTTCCTGTACCTTTCAAAAATTGTACAATATTGTTCGAATAACTTATAAAAAAGATGCTTAGTAAATGTTAAAGTGTTATATGCATGTCAGTTTATTTTAATTGCCATCAATCTAACCTGTATTTAATATCTTAAAAAGAAAAAAGAGGTATTTTCTTTATGGCTGTCCCAATATGACAGTTTTAATAATAACACTTTGTGTATATATGTATATGTATACCCTGTATGTATATGTCATATCAAACAAATTAATAAATGGTGCCTGTTTCTTAGTCTTGGTCTTGGTAGTTTTATTAACAGCTGCTGTTATTCGTTAGGAAGCCTTTGGCAATAAAATGGTGCTTTTGCTCTTGGCTTCCATTTAAGCCCTTATAGATGTGACCCTGGATTTTTGAAGACTAAACTATCACTATGCCACTTCCAGGCTTTTGCTGAACCTGCCAGGCTGGGAGGATTTTACTTTGGAAACTCTTAATGACATTAATTTGACCAACTTGGATCAACTTAGAGGTGCTGGTCACCAGAAAGTTAGCCACCACATAGGGATTTGTTTTTGTTTTTGTTCTTTAGACCCTCAATGAATATTAGAGTTTAGGGAGGATTTGGCCCCCCACTGATGAAATTAGCTATCTTTGAAGTAAATATTTCCTGGTAAACTGATAAACTGTGGTTTTTGTTTACTCCTTTGCCGAAGAGGCTGATGTATTGGTTTAACTCTCCTTTCATAGCAAAATAGCCTAATAAAGAAGAAAAACCCGTAGTTTGAGAGCTTGTGTCAGCACAGTGATTTCCTAATCTTGATTTACATCAAACAGAAAGAACAACAACAAAAAAAATACTGAACTGTTCCATGATTTTAATGACCAAGCTTGGCTCTAGAGAAAAAGTTGAGAGAAGTGCCTCGCCTCCTTCTTTATAGAGGTGGATGACTTGTAAGAGAAGAGTGTATGTGGTCATTTTCTTCGTTAGTTTGGTTGAATTGCTTTTTCCCTTTCTTTTTTTTAATCTTTGTTACAAGAAATGGCTCTCTCTATATTAAGTATTAATTAAATTTATTGATTATTAAATATTAGGATCTCTTTCAAAATGAATGTGACATAAAAACAAAGTGGTTTTTAAAGTTATATTTTATAAATATAATTATATTTCTAGCCATACTTACATGGTATATATAAATAAATATAGTATAATAAATATATAAAATATATTCTATATTATTATTATATTAATTTTATTATATATTTATATTATATATTAACATTATATAATATATTATATATAATAAAATAAGTATAATATAAATAAATATAAATAAAATTATTCTTAGAGTCATGGTATTTACTCTCATAATACCTCTTAGTTGAAAAATTATGTTAAGTTTTCTGTGTCTCAAACCTTCTTGTGCCAGGTGAGTATCATTCAATTGTTGTTCATCTTTCCTTTCTAAGAGGATCAATGACACCATGGGGTGGTGTCTTGACTTGCTCATGAATTGGATTTAAGTGAGACAGAGTTGCACAAAATCATCCATGATCAATTAACTTGAAGATTGCTTAACATTGTCTTTACTTAATTCACTTTTAGAATAGGTGGTCACTTATTTAGATCTGATCTGGGTAAAAAAAATGCTCGTAGATCATAGGCATTAAAACCCACAAAGTTCTTTGCTTGCTTTAGTTCTGGTGAGCTTCGAGTTTAATTGTGTTTATTGTCATCCTCAATGACAGGAACTAAACCCATTCTGCAATTCCAATTTAAGAGGGGAAGCCTGAGGTCACTAAGAAGGTCACAGTCCTTTTCACCATAGAATTTTTCATTGCTTCAATATTAGTGTAGATGAATATTTAACAAAGCTAGCAGCACAGTTATGCAGGGTATGTTGACTGCTTTTAGGAACAATGATCAGAACTGTACTTCCCTGGGCTCTTTACCCACAGTAGGGAATGTTATTACTCGGCCTGCAGATCTGTTCTGTGGGTCAGGGGGTTAAAGCTGCACAAATCTGCCATGCAGATCATTGGAGCTCAGCATTGTTACAAGGATAATCAGAAGGATTAGAAAAGCTTCATCACAATCTTTAAGCCACTGGAGGCAGGGGTAGGAAGAAAAATGAATCCAATCTAAACAAAACCTGTAAACCCCAGTACTTCAGATAGTATTTGGATATTAATTTTTCTGAATCCAGTCAACTCCCCAGTGTTATATTCACAGACACTAATTATTTTTAGCCAGGAACTGGTAAAAGTTGCTGATGCAGTTAGTATCTGGCCTTCTTAAAGCATTTGCCCCCTTTGGTGCTTCAAGTAATGATAATAATAGCTAATATTTATATAGTGCTTACTATGTCCTAGGCACTGTGCTAAGTGCTTTATAATTATTAGCTCATTTGAAAACAAGTATCTATAAAATGAGCCCATTGATCCTAGTTCTCCTTAAATATTTGACTCATAAAATAGTATGGCTGGCTTTGTGCCTGTGCGTAATGTTTGAACATGTGTCTCCCTTCCATGATGCTACATCTATCACCAGCGATAGTCCAATGGACAAACATACCTCTGTAATGAGCATCTTCTGGTCAAGGATAGGAAGTAGACAACAGGTGAAACCAGAGAAGTAAGCAGCTGTATCTATAAGATGAAATTGTATTATTTGTATGTTTTGGAAGTTGGAAGCCTTGGGAAAACTTGTCTTAATTTTTCTTTCTTCTTTAGCAAATTGCCAAATGTAGGCATATTTGAGCTGACCAAAACATGTATATGTTTTGTGGCTCCTGAGTAAGGCCTCAGCTTGGATGTTTATTTTTCCCATGATGTGGGCCTCTTGCCTGTGGCCTCCTGTAGAGGCAATAAGCCATTTCCCATCCATGTCACCTCGAAAGGGAAAGAGACTGCATGGAAATAGAACAAAGAAAACCGGACAAAAGAAATCAAGGAATTTTCCAAATTTGATGTATGAGTATAAACAGGAAAAAGATGCCTGCGGAGCCCGGAATTGCTTCATTAGGCAGCTGGGAATTCATGTTGTTAGTAGCACTTTCAGAGATAGGATAATAAGGGAATTTGTAATAGGTGGGTGTATAGGAATTGGGAATGGGGCCTGGAAATAGGGTTTTTTGCTTATCTTCTGCTGCTCTTTAAAAAGCTTCATTTACACCAGCAAAAGTAAGAGGCTTGAAGCACTCTCTAAGTTATTCAGTTCTCCATTTTAGGTTTACAAGTAAGACGTGGTCTTCATTTAAAGCTTTCTCCTCTCCAGTCCTTCCTTCACTCAGCTGCCAGATTGCTATCCCTAAAGCACAGATCTGACCACATCACTCCTCTCCGTGTTTAGGACAGTTCAGCAGCACCCCATTGTCATTAAAATAAAATGCGTACTCTTCTTTATGATATTTAAGGCCATCCCCAGTGTGGCTCCGGCCTATTTCTCCAGACTTATGATGTGTTATGTCCCCTCATGTGTTTAACACTCTAGCCAAAGTGGCCAGCCTGCTGCGTCCTATAAATAACATTCCATTTCCCACTTGGATACCTGGGCTGTTCCCCTATGCCCAAAATGTTCTGTCTCCTTACCTCCATCTCTTGTAACCCGTGGCTCAGCTCAACTTGCCACCCCTTTCACATGATCTTCCCTGGTAGCTAGAGCTCTTAGAGCATGCCCTCCTCCTTCCTATCACTGAGTATGAGGGACAGAGACACATTCAAAGAGAATCAGAGAGAGAGATATCCTATATTTACTCACTTGTGAGAATACTGGATGCCTCTAGTAGAATCTGAGCTCCTTGGGGGTAGGGTATTCATATGGGCAACACCTGGCACCTTGTTTGGGACAAGGTAAGTAAGCAATATGTGGTGATACATTTAGGGGGCTGCTAGAACATGTAGAAGGAAGAGGAGCCAGACTGACAAACAATGAACAGAGGGACACACAGTATTCACAGTATTTTTTTCCTAGATTGACAATGGCCTTTTTAGGTTTTCCTAGGCAGCACTATAGAAATTGAGAACAACTTAAGGTGTCTTGGCTTATGAAACAAGAGGCCAGCCAACCTGATTTGTAGTTTTGTTTCTGGCAAAACAAATTGTGTGACCTTAGGCAAGTCATAGAAACTTAGGATCATCCAGACCAGCTCCTTCTTTTCATACACAGGAAAGTGAGACACAATGGGGCTAAGGGATTTGCCTAAGGGTGCACAGGCAGTAAGTGTCAGAGGTGGGATGCAACCCTAGGGCCTCGACTCTGGAGGCAGGGCTCTTTCCACTGTTCAGTACTGCCTTGAAGATCATGGCCCTCATGTGCCAAACAGAATTGTGTAGTGCATCTCAGAGCCACTAAAGCTTCTTGAGGGAGGGAGGAAAGGCCACATCTAGTGGGAGGAGCCATGTTTAAGTTGGAAGTCATGGCTATTTCTTTTATATGTGCTGCTTGTTGAATCTAAATAGTATTTTTTAAGCGAATTTCTTTTATTTAAATTTATTTATTTAACATATTTGGTTTTCAGCATTGATTTTCACAACAGTTTGAATTACAAATTTTCTCCCCATTTCTACCCTCCCCCCCACTCCAAGATTGCTTATATTCTGGTTGCCCTGTTCCCCAGTCAGCCCTCCCCTCTATCACCCCCCTCCCCTCTCATCCCCTTTTCCCTTCCTTTCTTGTAGGGCAAGATAAATTTCTACGCCCCATTGCCTGTGTATCTTATTTTTTAGTTGCATGCAATAACTTTTTTTTTTGAACATCTGATTTTAAAACTTTGAGTTCCAAATTCTCTCCCCTCTTCCCTTCCCACCCACGCTCCCTAAGAAGTTGAGCAATTCAACCTAGGCCACACATGTATCATTATGTATAACCCTTCCACAATACTCATGTTGTGAAAGGCTAACTACATTTTGCTCCTTTTCAACCCATCGCGCTTTATTGAATTTTCTCCCTTGACCCTGTCCCCTTTCCAAAGTGTTTGTTTTGATTACCTCCACCCCCATCTGCCCTCCCCTCCATCATACCCCCCCCTTTTATTTTTTTTTATCTTCCTCCCTCTTCTTTCCTGTGGGGTAAGATAGCCAACTGAGTATGTATGGTATTCCCCCTCAGGCCAAATCTGATTAGAGCAAGGTTCACTCATTCCCCCCTCACCTGCCCTCTCCCCTCCTCCCACAGAACTGCTTCCTCTTGCCACCTTTCTGCGAGATAATCCACCCCATTCTATCTCTCCGTATCTCCCTCTCTCAGTATGTTGCTCTCTCATCCCTTAATTTCATTTTATTTCTTTTAGATATCTTCCCTTCATATTCAACTCACCCTGTGTCTGCTCTCTCTCTTTTACATATATATATAAACACATATATATATACACACATACATACACATACATACATATACACATAGATATATACATACATACACATTCACTTATATATACATAAACACATATATATAATATATATATGCATATTCCCTTCAACTACCCTAATACTGAGGTCTCATGAATCATACACATCATCTTTCCATGTAGGAATGTAAACAAAACAGTTCAACTTTAGTAAGTCCCTTGCAATTTCTGTTTCTTGATTACCTTTTCATGCTTCTCTTGATTCTTGTGTTTGAAAGTCAAATTTTCTATTCAGTTCTGGTCTTTTCACTGAGAAAGCTTGAAAGTCCTCTATTTTATTGAAAATCCATATTTTGCCTTGGAACATGATACTCAGTTTTGCTGGGTAGGTGATTCTAGGTTTTAATCCTAGCTCCATTGACCTTTGGAATATCGCATTCCAAGCCCTTCGATCTCTTAATGTAGAAGCTGCCAGATCTTGGGTTATTCTGATTGGGTTTCCACAATACTCAAATTGCTTCTTTCTGGCTGCTTGCAGTATTTTCTCCTTGATCTGGGAGCTCTGGAATTTGGCAACAATATTCCTAGGAGATTTCTTTTTGGGATCTATTTGAGGAGGCGATCGATGGATTCTTTCAATTTCTATTTTGCCCTGTGGCTCTAGAATATCAGGGCAGTTCTCCTTGATAATTTCTTGAAAGATGGTATCTAGGCTCTTTTTTTGATCATGGTTTTCAGGTAGTCCAATAATTTTTAAATTATCTCTCCTGGATCTATTTTCCAGGTCAGTGGTTTTTCCAAGGAGATATTTCACATTGTCTTCCATTTTTTCATTCCTTTGGTTCTGTTTTATAATATCCTGATTTCTCATAAAGTCACTAGCTTCCACTTGCTCCAATCTAATTTTTAAAGTAGTATTTTCTTCAGTGGTCTTTTGGACCTCCTTTTCCATTTGGCTAATTCTGCCTTTCAAGGCATTCTTCTCCTCATTGGCTTTTTGGAGCTCTTTTGCCATTTGAGTTAGTCTGTTTTTTAATGTGTCGTTTTCTTCAGCGTATTTTTCAGTATTTTTTTGGATCTCCTTTAGCAAGTCATTGACTTGTTTTTCATGGTTTTCTCGCATCCTTCTCATTTCTCTTCCCAATTTTTCCTCTACTTCTCTAACTTGCTTTTCCAAATCCTTTTTGAGTTCTTCTATGGCCTGGGACCAGTTCATGTTTTTCTTGGAGGCTTTTGTTGTAGGCTCTATGACTTTGTTGTCTTCTTTAGGCTGTATGTTTTGGTCTTCTTTGTCACCAAAGAAAAAATCCAAAGTCTGAGACTGAATCTGGGCACGTTTTCGCTGCCTGGCCATATTCCCAACCAACTAACTTGACCCTTGAGTTTTTCAGTGGGGTATGACTGCTTGTAGACTAACGAGTTCTATGTTCCACGTTTTGGGGGGAGGTTCCAGCTCTGTCAGACCCGCACTGCTCCTTCCCCAAGAACCCCCAACCCGAACTGGGCTTAGATCTTCGGCAGGCTGTGCACCCCTGCTCTGATCTGCCACTTAATTTCTCCCACCAGGTGGGCCTGGAGCCGGAAGTAACAACAGCTGTAGCTGCCCCACCTCCGCTGCCCCGGGGCTGGAAGCTGAACCGCGAACTCCTTCCACTCCTGCAGCTTTTCCCACTAACCTTCTCCGCAGTCTTTGGTGTTTGTGGGTCGAGGGGTCTGGTAACTGCCGCAGCTCACTGATTCAGGGCGCTAGGGCCCCCTCCGCCCGGCTTCTGGTCTGGATGGTCCACGCCGCTCAGGCTGGGCTCTGCTCCACTCCATTCCCAGCTCCCAGCTCTGTGTGGAATAGACCTCACCCAGAGACCATTCAGGCTGTCCTGGGCTGGAGCTCTGCTTCCCTCTGCTGTTCTGTGAGTTCTGCCATTCTAGAATTGGTTCAGAGCCATTTTTTATAGGTTTTTGGAGGGACTCGGTAACGGAGCTCACTCTAGGCCCTGCTTACCAGCCGCCATCTTGGCTCCGCCCCCCTTAAGCGAATTTTTTGATGCATGAGCAAAATCCTTGGCTTGGTTTCAACAATGAAGTTATATACTTATATGAACATGCTCTGAAGCAACCGATAGGATAGCAAAGAGCAAGGAATGAACCTGTAGGTATTTGTGTGTGTATGTATGTATATATGGAAGTATATATACATATATGTATGTATACATATATGTATATGTATTTATATTTATATACATATAGCATATGTATAGGCACAATATATTTTTAATTTGTATTTATATTATGTGTGATATGTTGCATATAATATACATTATTTGCTGTTCAGTTGTTTTTCAGTCATGTCCAATCCTTCATATGCCCATTTGGGATTTTCTTGGTAAAGATACTGGAGTGGTTTGCCATTTCTTTCTCCAGCTTGGTTTATACATGAAGAAACTGAGGCAAACAGGGTTAAGTGACTTGTCCAGGGTCACACAGCTAGTAAGTATCTGAGGTCAGATTTGAACTCAGGAGGATGAGACTTCTTGACTCCAAGCCCAGCACTCTAACCATGCCACCTAGCTGCCCCATTTCCTTCTCCAGCTCATTTTAAAGATAAGGAACTGAGGTAAACAGTTAAGTGACTTGTCTAGAGTCACACAACTAGTAAATGTCTTACATCATATTTGAACTCAGGAAGATAAGCCTTCTTGACTCCAGGCCTGGCACTCTATCTGCTGCACTACCTAGCTGCCCTCTATACATTATACTTTATATATTTATTTTTATGTGTGTGAGTGTAGATAGATAAATATATGAAGCCAGAGAATATGTGTATATGTGTGTATATGAATACCTAGATGATTAATATTTGTTATATATGGCCAGATACCAGTTCAAAAAAAAAGTAGCAACAGCTCTGAAAGGAGGTTTTAGGTGCTCAGGGCTCTGAATGTATATATTTTTTAAAGTTATACAGCTAAAAATGAGATGTCATTGCTACTCCTTTTTAGTCAAACCAAATTATTTAATTTGACCTGGAGCACTCCAAAGATACACAAAGATTATGTTGTATCATTGAGTTACAGACTCTTGAAGTGTCAGATTTTCCAGTGCCATAACTTAACCTTTTTAATACTCTAAAACTTTGTTCCCAGTCAACTAAGTTCATTATGGGTTTTTTTTAGTTGTTGTTCAAAGCCCAGCTGCAGGCCTGGGGCACGGCTCATTAATACCAGGAAGTACCCAAAGCCACAGTTGGGATTAAAGAGTTGAGCTGAACCTTAGATCTTAGCTTTAAAGTTGTAATGTACAGTGAATTTGGTTATGTGAAAAAGGAAATAGTCATTGTTGGGGTATGTTTTCTTAAGCTACAGAATCATTTTTTGAAATGATTGCCTTTAATCCTCAGTCAGACTAGTGCTTGAGAAAATATGGGTTTATAGGCCAGGATTAACCTGCAGCCTATAGTATTAGATCTGCTTGTTGTATTATCTCACTGTCAGGGGGAAAAAACGAGTGTGATTTAAAGCTTAGGCTGATTGACTTGTCCAAATCTAGTTCTGAAGAATGTCCCATTGGGTAATTTCAGATGGGTGGTCCCTTGTGTGACTATGTCTTCAGTGACCACCTCTCAAACATTAACTCCTGCTGCTATTATAGAAGCAACCAGGTGACACTTACTAGCTGGGTGACCCTAGGCCAGTCACTTAACCTCTGTTTGCCTTGATTTCCTCCTCAGCAAAATTAGGATAATGATAAAAAGGAAATCAAATGAAAAATTACATATATATATATACAGATATACATATATACACATATATATGTATACATATATATACATATACATACATATAGATACATATACATATATACATATATATACAGATATACATATATACACGTACATATACATACACACACATACATATAATACTTTGCAAATGTACCTTCCAGGGTTGTTGGGAGGATGAAATGAGATATTTGTAAAGTACTTTGCACACCTAAAAGTGCTATATAAATGCCAGTTATTATTATTATATCAAAATGCTATATACATTTTAACTATTATTATTATTAGGGTGGTATTGCAACATGGGTCCTCTGACTCCAGAGCCAGGGCTTACTCCATTATACCTCACTAATTACAAGTAAGCAGTATGGCTCTTTCTTTACCCATCTATTTCAACAGCATGGCATTTAAATATTCTCTGATTTGCTGCTAATCTTAGAATTTTTATAAGTATTATTTATGTACAGGCAGATTGTTGATAGGTATACATCAATGTCATCATTCTGGATGGGCATTGCTGATGGACTGTGCTCTGGGCCCATATTGAAATAGGAAGAAGAGATTAGAATGGACTACTTTTGAAAAACTGTGTGGCACCTTAGTGATCCCCAAGCTGCTGTAAAAAGTTGATCCCCTGAAGTACCAACCAGGATTCTCTCCTTTTCAGAGCAGAAACAGACTCTCTGGCAGGTCCCACCATGTTGAAACAGCTTCAAATATGGTCCTGGAGACAAACTGTATCTACTCTGAGGACCAACCCGGCTTAGTTTGGAAAGATTCATCATCAACCAGTTTCCCACAACAAGGGGATTTATTTCTTGGCAGTGGCAATTTGTGAATTGAAAGAAAATGATCCTCCACCTGGTCTTGCAGATCTAGTAGTAGAGTAGTGAAAAGGTAGCAGAGAGTGCTAGGAATGACAGGTTTCAGACCTTGACTTAAATGCTGTTACTCTAAAAGTGAAATCCTTGTCCAATAGCAAGGCAGTAGGGAGCTTTGTGGAAAAGGGATCAGACTTGTTCTGCTCAGTCCCAGAAGACAGAACTTGGAACAATGGGCTAGAAATTGAACAGAAGCAAATTTAGGTTTTATATAAGGGGACATGTCCTGGTAATTAGTTATTTAAAAGTGGAAAGGGTTGCCGTGAGAGTTAGTGGGTTCCCCACTCTTTTCAAGCAAAGGCAAGCCAAATACAGGTCAGGTACGTTGTAGAGCAGAGATGTCAAACATGTCCCCTGAGCCAAAAAAAATGCTCTCAAGTGCTACAGAACCAAATTAAAATGTAATTGGTAAATATTTGGCAAAACAAAAATGCATGGATCCTTATGGAAGGTTCTTATGGAAGGCTCCTGGTTCTATTTAAGTTTGATACCACTGGTGGGTTGTTTTTATTTGGGGGAGGGGGGTTACAATGGAGTATGAATTGGACTGAATGACTTGTGATGTTTTAACTCTGAGAGTCCTTCTTTCTCGGGTTCTGTGTTGACATTCTACTCGATCAGGGATTTTAAGTTTTTCTATGTCAGACCCCTTTAGCAGTCTGGTATAGCCTATGGAATCCTCAGAATAATGTTTTTCAATACATGAAATAAAACACATAGAGTTACAAAGGAAAGCCAGTTGTGTTTAAATAAAGATGTAATTTCTTCCTATCCGAGTGAAGTCTATCCACAAATAGGTAGATGGTTGGTGGACCCCAGATTGAGAATATGAAAAATAGAATTCTACCAATATCAACATTCTTGCTATATGGCCTCTACAAGAGGGGTAAGGAGTATTGGTGGTGTATATTCATGGTCATAAAACTTTTAAGCTGGAAGGGGTATGTTGAACCACCTAGTTCAACTCCATTCTACAGGTGAAAAGACAGGCATAAGAAGAAGTGTCTAAGCTCACGCAGCTGAGCCAAAAGGCAGAAAACCAAGACTTGCAGATGAGTTGCTTGACTCACTCCATTATTCCTACTACCTAAGCTTAAACTGGTGATAACCTCTAATAGCTAAAACTGAGACTTCCAGGGGTGGAGCCAAGATGGCAGCTGGAAAGCAGGGACTTACATGAGCTCCCCACCACATCCCTCCAAAAACCTATAAAAAATGGCTCTGAACAAATTCTAGAACTGCAGAACCCACAAAATAGCAGAGGGAAGCAGGGATCCAGCCCAGGACAGCTTGGATGGTCGCTGGATGAGGTCTATCACGCACAGAGTGGAGGGAAGTGGAGCTCAGCGTGGGAGGTAGCAGGACCAGCCAGACCAGGAGCCGGGCAGAAGAGGCCCTAGCCCCCTGAATCAGTGAGCTGTGGCAGTGCTCAGACTTCTCAACCCACAAACACCAAAGACAACAGAGAAGATTAGTGGGAAAAGCTGTGGGGGACAGAGTTCGTGGTTTGGCCACCGCCCCAGGGGCAGCAGGGGAGGTGCAGCTACAGAACTACAGCTGCAGTTACTTCCGGCTCCAGGCCCACGTGATGGGAGGAATTAAGTGGCGGATCAGAGCAGGAGTGAAGAGCGTGCTGAAGATTTGCATCAGGTCCGGGTTGGTGGTTCTTGAGGAAGGAGGAGTGCTGGGGTGGCAGAGCTGGCTATATAGAAATAGCTCTGAAATCAACGGCACATCCCCTCAAGCTTGGAACAAAATACTCTTTGCTCTACAAGCAGTCATACCCCAATGAAAAACCCAAGGGTCAAGTAAGTTGGCTGGGAACATGGCCAGGCAGTGAAAACGTGCCCAGATTCAGTCTCAGACTTTGGAATCCTTCTTTGGTGACAAAGAAGACCAAAACATACGGCCTAAAGAAGTCAACAAAGTGCAAGAGCCTACACCAAAAGCCTCCAAGAAAAACGTGAACTGGTCTCAGGCCATGGAAAAGCTCAAAAAGGATTTGGAAAAGCAAGTTAGAGAAGTAGAGGAAAAATTGGGACGAGAAATGAGAATGATGCAAGAAAACCATGAAAAGCAAGTCAATGACTTGCTAAAGGAGACCCCAAAAAAATACGGAAAAAAATATTGAAGAAAACAACACTTTAAAAAATAGACTAACTCAAATGGCAAAAGAGCTCCAAAAAGCCAATGAGGAAAAGAATGCCTTGAAAGGCAGAATTAGCCAAATGGAAAAGGAGGTCCAAAAGACCACTGAAGAAAATACTACCTTAAAAATGAGATTGGAGCAAGTGGAAGCTAGTGACTTTATGAGAAATCAAGATATTATAAAACAGAACCAAAGGAATGAAAAAGTGGAAGACAATGTGAAATGTCTCATTGGAAAAACCACTGACCTGGAAAATAGATCCAGGAGAGATAATTTAAAAATTATTGGACTACCTGAAAGCCATGATCAAAAAAAGAGCCTAGGTATCATCTTTCAAGAAATCAAAGAGAATTGCCCTGATATTCTAGAGCCAGAGGGTAAAATAGAAATTGAAAGAATCCACAGATCATCTCCTGAAAAAGGTCCCAAAAAGAAAACTCCTAGGAACGTTGTTGCCAAATTCCAGACCAGGTCAAGGAGAAAATACTGCAAGCAGCCAGAAAGAAACAATTTGAATATTGTGGAAAAACAATCAGGATAACACAGGATCTGGCGGCTTCCACATTAAGGGACTGAAGGGCTTGGAATATGATATTCCGGAGGTCAATAGAGCTAAGATTAAAACCAAGAATCACCTACCCAGTAAAACTGAGTATCATGCTCCAAGGCAAAATATGGATTTTCAATAAAATAGAGGACTTTCAAGCTTTCTCAGTGAAAAGACCAGAGCTGAATAGAAAATTTGACTTTCAAACACAAGAATCAAGAGAAGCATGAAAAGGTAAACAAGAAAGAGAAATCATAAGGGACTTACTAAAGTTGAACTGTTTTGTTTACATTCCTACATAGAAAGATGATGTGTATGTTTCATGAGACCTCAATATCATAGTAGCTGAAAGGAATATGCATATATATATATGTGTATACACACATATATATATATATATACATATATGTGTGTCTATGTATATATGTAGGTGTATATATATATATATATATATACACACACACACATATATATATATACACACACACAAAGGGCACAGGGTGCCTTGAATATGAAGGGATGATATCTAAAAAAATAAAATCAATTTAAGGGATAAAAGAGGAATATACTGAGGGAGGGAGAAAAGGAGAGATAGAATGGGGTAAATTATCTCGCATAAAAGTGGCAAGAAAAAGTGGTTCTGTAGGAAGGGAAGAGGGGGCAGGTGAGGGGGAATGAGTAAATCTTGCTCTCATTGGATTTGACATGAGGAGGGAATACCATACACACTCAACTGGGTATCTTACCCCACAGGAAACAAGGAGGAAGAAGATAAAAAAGGGGGGATGATAGAAGGAAGGGCAGATGGGGGGAGGAGGTAATCAAAAACAAACACTTTCAAAAAAGGACAGGGTCAAGGGAGAAAATTCAGTAAAGGGGGATAGGTTAGGAAGGAGTAAAACATAGTTAATCTTTCACAACATGAGTATTGTGGGAGGGTTTTACATAATGATACGCATGTGGCCTATGTTGAATTGCTTACCTTCTTAGGGAGGGTGGGTGGGGAGCAAAGAGGGGAGAGAATTTGGAACTCAAAGTTTTAAAAACAGACGTTCAAAAACAACAACAACAAAAAGTTTTTGCATGCAACTAGGAAATAAGATACACAGGCAATGGGGCATAGAAATTTATCTTGCCCTACAAGAGAAGAAGGGAAAGGGGGATGGGAGGGGAGTGAGGTGACAGATGGGAGGGCTGACTGGGGAACGGGGCAACCAGAATATATGCCATCTTGGAGTGGGGGTAGGGTAGAAATGGGGGAAAAATTTGCAATTCAAACTTTTGTGAAAATCAATGCTGAAAACTAAATATATTAAATAAATTTTAAAAAATAATAGCTAAAACTGACATCACCAGATTCAACCCATTCTCCACTACTCTCTATGGGTGTATCTCTAATTCCATCCTGGAGTAATGAATATTCACAATGAGGGTTCATCCCAAGTACTTAGAGGCCCTTCAATCATTGAACAAAGATGAAATGACTTTGACCATCCATCCATTCTAAGGTAAGATGGTAGATGAGTCTATGAAGAGAGATTTACAGCAAGGGTTGAACTTCTCAGCTAAACCAGAAAATTAGAATTCACCAGGATACCCTGTCTTCCTATTGTTCTGGACCCTCATTCATTTACTAAGTTGGAATTTCAAGACTGGATTTGCAATACTTTCTTGAATATCTCTTTCCTGTAATATGTGAGTCTATTCTAAAAGAAAAAGGAGGAAAACACAAAGGTCATGCCCAGAAATGTGGTGTTTCTGTGAAACATTTATTAAGTGCCTACTGTGTGCATGGAGTTGTGCTGGATACAGAGAACTATGGCATGGTCCTTGTCCTCAAGTGGCTTACGATCTGTAATAAATCTTAAATCCTCCTGAGCTCTTAATTCCAAACACATCAAGTTTACAGAATTATACAAAGATTTATTCACTCAAGTGAAAAAGTTTTATTTTCAGCAATAAGGAAAAATTTTATGAATGTAGAATTTATGCTTTCTTTAATAGAATATGCTGGGGGTTTTTTCCTTCAGAAATCATTGGTTTGGGTACTACCACAGTAAGAACAGATCACCAACCTGCTGTGCTTTAGAAGACCAGGGCTCAGCTGGTCCACAGACAACAGACAGCCTTCCCCTATAGTCTCATCCTGGAAACATTTTCTTTTTTTTTTTAATTAGATTTTGTATTTTTAGTTTACAACACTTAGTTTTACATGTTCTTGAGTTTCAAATTTTCTTCCCTTCCCTTCCCTCCCCTCCCCACTCCCCACCAAGACGGCATGCAGTCCAATACAGATTCTACATAAACCTTCTCATTAAACTTATTTACACAATAGTCCAATTGCAAAGAAGAATTATGACCAATGGAATGAATCATGAGAGAGAAGAAACAAATCAAAACAAAAAAAGAGAGCAAACAGTGTGCCTCAATCTGCATCCAGACTCCACAGTTCTTTCTCTGGATGTAGCTTGCCTTTTCCATCATGAGTCCTTTGGAGTTGTCTTTGAACCTAGTATTTCTGAGAAGAGCGAAGTCTATCAAGGTTAGTCATCACAGAATCAATATGTCTGTGGTTGTGTACAATATTCTCCTGGTTCTGCTCCCCTCACTCAGCATCCGATCATGTCAGTCTTTCCAGGTTATTATGAAGCCTGTGTCTTCCCCATTTCTTATAGCACAATAGTATTCCATTGCATTCATATACCACAGCTTGTTCAGCCATTCCCTAATTGATGCCCAGCTATGCCCAAAGGGCTATAAAAATGTGCATACTCTTTGACCCAGCAATACCACTCCTAGGGTTGTATCCCAAAGAGATCACACACGTGGCAAAGGGACCTGTATGTACAAAAATATTTATAGCAGCTCTTTTTGTGGTAGCAAAGACCTGGAAATCAAGGGGATGGAAACATTTTCTTTGGATCTGCCAGGGTTTACTTATACTCACTCAGTATAGGTTTTGAGAAGTCAAGATCACTTCCACACCAGGATGACTCAGTGAAGGACTTCAGGGGGAATGGGGGAAGAGGAGGGACAAGGAGAATACAGGGAACATATTTAACCTTATCTTGATAGCTAATAATCACCATCTTCAACGTTAGTGACTATACTTCGCCCTAAAAGAAGGATGTCCTTAGGACCTATTGATGTGTATGGGGTTCTTTGCTCATGCACAAAATAGCCCCAGATGGCTCTTTTAAATTTTATATCTGGTATTTTATAGTTTCTGTGGGCTCTGTCTTCGTTCTCAGGCTATCAGAGGGTTAGTTTCCCACCCCCCCCCCAATCCCACTATCAGCATGCCTCCCTAGAGAGGCCCCTACCCCTACTTACTTATGTATTTATTTACTTAATTAGGACTGTGGGCTTGGAAATGAGATCGCTAAACTTCTTGAAATTATGAGTGAAATAAGAGTTAAGCTCCCATGAGCCCCTGACCAACATGCTGGTGCATGGATCCAAACACTTTTTTTGGGGTGGGGGCAGTTAGTTACCTTTTTTGGCTTCTTTTTTTGGATCTCAACTCTATACCAGAAAAGAAAGGCTGCTCGCTATCTGTATTCAAGATGGCCAAGGTGTGCTATTGATAGAGACAGAGATAGAGATAGAGATATACACATGTCTTATACATATATATAAACATATATGTATTAGTATATAAAATATACATACAGAGATTGTTATGTATGCGTACACATCTAGATAAATATAAACATATACATGTCTATATACACATGTGGGTATATGTTTTATATATATACAATATGAAGCCATCAAAAAATCTCATTTTATACTTCCACCCTCTGGCAGTGTGTCCATGTTCTATCACCTGAACTTTGGACTCCACCCCAAGGACACCCCCGATCTCTGATAGGTCAGTTTTGGCCTTATCTCACCAGGATCCAGGGGTCTAACTCTACTTCCAGGCTATGCTATGATCTTAACACCAGTCACCCAGCCAGTTTGCCTTTATGTATTGTCTTCCTACTTTAAAACGTAAGCTCCCTGACGGGGCAGGGACCCCCTTGTATTTGTATCCTGACTGCTTTACGCAATGTCTGGTGCATAAGTATTTAATAATAAGTGCCATCTGTTTGCCTGCCCCTCTGCGTGTCTGTCTGTCTCTATTATTCTATTTGTTTATGGGAATCTAAGAGGTTTCCATTAAAAAATTAATTGGTTTTGCTTAAAATGAGGTAGGTACATGTGTGTCCAGTTCCACAGCATCTTTATTTCTACCCACTGGATTTCATCCAGATACTGCCTCCGCCAACCTCAAAATGTATAATTGGATTTAAATTGATCCAAACACTCAGATCACTGGTTTTTGGGGAGGTTTTTAAGGTGTATTTGTCTAAGACATTTGATTTGCATGTAGGCATAAAACTGCAAACAATGATCATTTAGCCAGTTAGCTTAATGAAAATATGTAACTAAGCTTTAAATTGGCAACATAAAAATCAAATATTTAAAAGCCTCTCTCTGGTTTCTTTCGTCTTTATGTCTTTCTTAAAGGACTTGTCTGTCAGAAACTTGCATCCAGCAGACTGTTAATGCAGCTTAAGTTATCTTCTTGTCTGAGTCCCATATGTGGTAATAAATATGAGATTTTCCCCCCTCCCTTCAGAAACAAATCAGTCTTTCACAGATTTGGCATGCACATATCTCGTCTGGCCAGGCTTCTTAACCAGTAACATATGGCCCTTTCCCCCTTTCCAGTCACAATGAGTCTGGAATAAAGTAACAGTGAATGTAACCGTTTGCAAGATCGGCATGTTAGCGAAATATCATCAGACATGACACGAAGTGATATCGGTTAATAGGAGGAATAGAAGTAGCAAGGAACACATTTTATAGGCTAGAGGAGACCCAAGGGAAATAGACCAGCCAACGGATGCTTGATTAGGTTTCTTTGCCTCACATCTCCCCAGTTTTCCCTTTAATTTATAAGAGCTCTTGGAGTATTGACTCAAATCCAGTTTTGTCCATTTGCCTTAGATTCTCCCTGAGATTAGAAAAGAACCCCGGCAGGTAAAGATGATCACGATCAGCTTCACTGAGGAATCGTAATAGCTCTCCTTTCTTTAGTGCCTTGAAAGTGACAAAGCTCTTTTCTCACAACAGTCCGGAGACGGGGGAGCTTAGTGCCAGGTATTTGTATCACCCCTCTGCAAATGAGGGAACTTGGGACTTCCCTGGGTCATACAGCTGGGGTGTGTGGGAGCTAGGATTGGAAAACAGGTCTCCAGATTCCAAGTCTGACACATTACGCTGCTTGGGGAGTAAAATCTCAATAGGCTTGTAGGTAAGAGGGTTAATGTGAAAACTATAGTGCCTAGGGACCTCTGAGAATAGACAGCTGGCCCTGGAGTCAGGGAGACATGAGTTCAAATCTAGACTCAGCTTAACTAGCTGTGTGATGCTGACCATGTCATTTAACTGCTATATGCCTCCGTTTCCTCATCTGTAAAATGAGGATAACAATAGTGCTTACCTCCTGGGTGGTTGGGAGGAGGAAATGAAATAATATCTGTTAATTGCTTTGTAAGTGGTAAAACGCTGCATAAATACTAGCTTTTTTTTATAATGGTCAAAGCTCTGAAAATATTTGAAATTGCCAAATCTTTTGCTCCCGTCTAATTCAGCTAACCTAATACAAGAATCTCCTTTCTCCTCCAATTCTTTTTTTCTTTTTTCATTTTAGAGATTTTCTTTCCTCAGTAATCTAATAGAATTTTGGATTCAAAAATAAATAGTTTGAAAAAAGATGTTTGGATCTGTGTATGTATCTATCTGTGTATAAATAAATACATATACACATATCCATGCACACATATGTATTTGTATATGTACGTATGAATACACACACATATGTATATCTATAGTTCCCTGATTTACTCTTGCCCTCTTTATGATGAATATTAATTCAAAGTGAGGCTCTTAATACATAATATAATGGCAGTCACCTATCCTGAGAGATAAGTGATGACAATAATTACAACTGACATTTATATGATGCCGTAAAGTTTGCACAGCACCATATATGCATTACTGGTCATGCAGTCTTTGTTTGAAGTTCCACAGCGATAGGAAACTGCCTGCCTCTGAAGGCAGCCCATTCCACTCTCGGTCAGTTCTATAGATGTGTTTTAAATAGCAGGATATATATTTTTTAACTAGTCCCTTCTGCGTACCTATATTAAATGCATTCCATATGCCGGTCCCCAATTGAACTGCGTTGCCACTTTTTTGTTTCTTCACGATATCTGCTTTGCCTCTTCTCCAAGAATAAAGCCAGATGTGCTCCTGGCTCTGGAGTGGTCTTGCGAAGCTCCTCTCTTCCCCACCCAGATGGGCTGTGAAGGCAGGATGTGTAGCCGCAGCCAGGTGGACAGGGCATGCTGAAACACACATCTCTGCAGCTGCACAGACTAGAGCCATATTTCTACCAAACTTCAGGGGAGAAGAAGGATTTGCTACAAGGGACTTCATAATTATATTTGTATTTACCCTGCAATAATGCTTTGCACATATTATGTGCTTAATAAATAGTCACTGAATAAATTAAAGGATTTTGAAATGTTTCTGTCTTTGCAAACAGAGCCAAGTCCTGTTTGTTCTTTCTCTTGTTTTCAAGTGGAGATTAGTACTTACTTAGATATATATGTATTTAATAAAAATGCACATATTTCACCGACTTAATGCAAATCATTCGCCTTATCTTATGGCAGCTAAATGGTGCAGCGGATAAATTGGTGGGCCTAGAGTCAGGAAGAGTTGACTTTAAATCCAACCTCAGATATTTACTAGCTCTGTGACCTTGGATAAATCACTTAACCTCGGTTTGCTTCAGTTTCCTCATCTGTAAAATGGAGATAATTGTAGCACCTGCCTCTGAGGGTTGATGTAGAGATCAAATGAAATAATAATCGCTAAGCCTTAACACATTGCCTGATACTCAGTAAATGCTATCTAAATGGTAGCTATTATTATTATATTGGTTCATACAGGTCCAGCTGATCAGGTTCTCCATGGATTCAGGGTAAAAAACCATTGGAAACATTCATCATGAGTTAAATCATTTAATGAGATAGGAGAGCAAAGACAGAAATGTTTGAATTCCAGGAGGCACTCTGGGGTATTTAGCAGGACTCATCCCACCTAGAAGGGCTTGATGGTCTCTGGAACAATAAAGCAGAGTTGGGAGACCCAGCCTCCCCTTGTTGCTTTATTATTGTCTCACTAGCAGAAGAAATGAGCAGCAGAGGGCAGCAGCATTTAATTCAGACCAGTTCTTGCGGTGGTGAGGGAAGCTATGCATTCTCCAAGCCAACCCCATATTAGGTCAATATTTGGCATGTACAATGGCCTCTAAGCCCAGGAGGAGAGAGAGGTTGGTTCCTTCCTACCTTTGTTCTGGATGGCCGGATGGGTGCAGAAATCAACAAATTTTGCTACTGCTAATTAACAGGATGCAGGATCTATCTAAGAAAAAGGAGCAACATATATGATGCCATCTATTGTCCCAAACAGGAATTCACTAAAACTTGGCCAGGCTTGGGTGACAATAAATATACTTGTATACTGAGTATATGACTTTTCTCCCTCAAGATGGCCTTCAGGTTTTAGATATCAGTATTGAGACCACCACATTGCTCCTATAGGATTTTTCCGCCTTTATTCATCGTAATCAGTTAACAGGCTATTTTCAGTGTTTATCAGTTATTTTCTCTCTTCCACTTCCCCACATTGGGAGGAAAAATACCTTTATAATAAATAGAAGTAGCCAACCAAAACAAATCTCCACATTGGCCAAGTACAAAAATGTGGGTCTTGTTTTGCATATAGGCCATCATTTGGCAAGAGGTAGGGAGCATTCTTCATCATTGGTCCTCTGGAATCATATTTGTTACTGGTTGAACAGAGTTCTTAAGTCTTTCAAAGTTTCTTTTTTACAATGTTGTTATAATATAAATATTTTCCCCTTTCTGTTCACTTCACTCAGCATCAATTCATACAAATCTTCCCAGGTTTCTCCAAAACCATCCCTTTCATCATTTCTTATGGCACAAGAGTATTCCATTATATTCATTTACCCTAATTTGCTCTGCCATTCCAAAATTGATGGTTACTTCCTTAGTTTTCAGTTCTTTGCCATCATAAAAAGAGATGGTATAAGTGTTTTTGTATATTTAGGTCCTTTTCTTTATGTCTGTTTACTCATATAGGCCGTAGATCACTGGATCAAAGAATGTGCACAATTTCATAACTTTTTGGCAAAGTTCCAAATTGTTTTCCAGGCTGTCTGGACCAATTAATTCATAGCCTACCAATACCTGTTTTCCCAGGATTTCTGAGAGTGTCTTAAATTATCTGTGGGACTTGGTATTTCCAAAAAGAAAGAGCTAATCAAACTGTCCTTTGTTTTTTAATTTAGATTTTTCTCACCTGGGGTCATTTTCATCACCATATCTGGGGTTTTTCTATAATGTTCAGACTCCTAGTGACCTGTGCCCTGGTCTGACACCTGAAATATTGTGCTCAATTCTTGACACCATATTTTGGGAAAGACCTTGATAAGTTTGAGATTGTCTAGCCTTCAAGTTCATGTCTTATGAGGATCAGGTAAGAGAACTGGGAATTTTAACCTGGAGAGGAGGAGATTCAAGAAGGAGCTCAATGGTCTTCAAATATATGGATTCTCATGTGGAAGAGGGTCATTAGACTTGTTGCCTTTGGCTCTAGAGGCAGAATTGGAAGCCTTGGGTAGAAGTTGCAAAGAGGCAGATTTAGGCTAGATGTCTGAAAAAAATAAAATTCTATACAATTTTTGTCGTTGTTCAATCATTTCCGACTCTTTGTGACCCCATTTTGGGGGTTTCCTTGGCAAAAATACTGAATAGGTTTGCCTTTTCCATCTCATTTTACAGGTGAGGAAACCGAGGCATACAGGGTTAAGTGATTTGCCCAGAGTCACACAGCTAGTAAGTGTCTGAGGCTAAATTTGAACTCAGGTCTTCTGACTCCAGTCCTAGTACTCTGTCCACTGAACCACTTAGCTGCCCTCCTTAATAATTAGAGTTGTCCAAAAGAACATTAGGCTGACTACTAGCAAGGATTGAATGACCACTTACTGGATATCTTGAAATAGAGATGTTTTTTTTCAAATAGAGATTAGAGTTACTGAGATCCTTTATACCTCTGAAATTCTATGATTTCTAAACCTTGCCACCTACACTTTGGCCATCCCAGCTCCCTCTCACCAGAATTCAGACTCTGACCCTGGGACCCTGAACTCTGATAGGTGAATTTTCACCCTTATTTTTCCATGAACCAAGTCTTCACACTATTTACCTGACATATCTAAATCATGGCACCATATGGATACCTGTCCCACCCCACCCCCCATACACACTTACATGTAGGTCCCATATTAGAATGTAAACTCCTTGAGGACAAGGATTGTCTTACATACCTATAGTTATATCCCTAGTATTTAGCACAGTGCCTGGCACATAGTAAGCACTTTTTCGTTATTTGTCCATTTAATTGTTTAGTATGGTGCTCTGAGCTCCTCCTGTGATTCCTCTGTGGACTCAGCAAGTTCTTTATAAATTAATGATGTCGGCACACTTGTTTTTGTTTACTATACCCCTGCTAATACAACCTAGCATCTTGTTAGCCTTTTTTATGACTATTGTGAAGTAGGTTGATGCTATAAATCATTTTTACCTCTGGGCATACAAGACTCTCTAGCTTTCTACCTCTCCTTTACAGTAAATCTTTTTTTAATATCTCTAGTTTAGAATGAATCAATCAGATTAATATGCCATATAACAGAGCATTGTATAATGGGTATGACTTGATCTCTGGTGTTGTGCATTCAAAAAAGAGACTATCCATCACCACCAGGAGCTATTTCTCTCCTTTTTCAAATGGATTAAAAACAAAAATGGCAAAAAGTGCCATAAACATGGGCCTTGTTTGAATGGCAAGTAGTCTCCCTAGGAGCTGAAGAATTTTAAAGACTAGATTGTCTAAAGGTATACCTCTCAGTGAGGCTTACTTATAGGCATTGTATATAAACAATCACAAAATGGCAAACAACTTGAGAACATCTTTGTACTTTGAAGATCATGGACACCAGGCATAGGGAAAGAACACTAGTTTTGGAGTCCAAAAGATGGGAACTCAAATCCCAGCTCTACTATTTATTAGCCTTCAAATCAGCTTCTTCATCTGGAAGATCAGAGAGGAATGGGGGGATAGCAGTGTTAATGAAGAGCGGATTGTTAAAATTTCAGCGTGAGCATTTATACCTATGGGAATCTGCAAACACTACAAATCAAGACTTGATTTGTTGTTTTGTTGATTATCTGCACAGAAGAAAATGCTGGAGAAAATGTTAACAGCATAGATTGAATTTAAAAGTGTTTTATGCTTATATTTCCCCACCCTAGGGAGCTGGTTGTTAAATACTTATCAGCACACTTCTGATTCCAGCTCAAAATCGTATGATCCTATGAAATGGAAAAATTTCACTCTGGGGCCCCTGGCTGGGTTACTCTTCAATCATATAGCAAATGAGCGCTTATTAGATTCTAACTACGTGCCAATCACAATGCTAAGTGCTGTGGGGCAAGGGGGGTGGAATACAAAAAAAAAAGATGGGAGAATTCCCTGTCCTCAAGGAGCTCACATTCCAATGGGGGTAACAACATGTGAATAACTGGGTAATTACAGGCTATATACAGAATAAATGGGAGGTGATCTCCAAGGTAAAGGCCCTGGAAGTTTTGGAGCTGGGGTGGGGGAGGGGAGGGCCAGGAAATTCCTTCTGCAAAACATGAGATTTTAGTGAGTCTTTTAAGAAACCAGAGAAATTAAGAGGTAAAAAAAAGATAGCCAGTAAGCTCCTTGGGAGCAGGGACTGACTTTTTTTGCCTTTCTTTATATGCCCAGATATAAATATAGGGCAGTGAGATGGCGCAATGAATAGAGCACCGGGCCTCGATTCAGGAAGACATCTTTCCAAGTTCAAATCCAGCCTCAGACACTTATTAGCTGTGTGATTCTGGGCAAGTCACTTCACCCTGTTTGCCTTAGTTTCCTCCTCTGTAAAATGAGCTGGAGAAGGAAATGGCAAACATTCCAGTATTTCTGCCGAGAAAATCCTAAATGAGGTTACAAAGAGTCAGACACAGCTGAACAATAAAATGTCCCCAGAACTTAGCCCAGTGCCTGGTATAGAGTAAATGGTTTAATAAATGCTTGTTGACTGACTGGGGTGTGGGGAAAGAGTATTCTAGGCATATGCACTAATGGGGTTCTACTGAAGTCTTCTTCCACCCCAAGCTGATACCACTGATATTCTGCCAATAAGGAGACAGACTACTACAATAGAAGAGGCCATGTCATACAGTGGAAAGAGCAATGGATTTGGAGTCAGAAGACCTGAGTTCAAATCCCTTCTCCACTGCTTACTATCTGTGTGACCTTGGGGCAAGTAACTTTAACTCTCCAGGCCTTCATTTCCTCATTTGTCTAGATGGTCTCTAAAGCCCCTGGTGGCTGAAATGTCTGGAGCAAGGATTGTGTGTCAGCAACATGGCTCATGACAAAATACGTTATGCTCAAAGGGAAAATGGAATAATCCCATTTCAAGATTTAGAGCTAGACTGTCCCTAGGGTTCGAAAGCCAACTCTTTGTGAAGAAGGGAAGCTCAGTGAACAATTACCAACATATCAAAGAGCACACCCTCTGCCCCCCCCAAACAAATTAGAGGCATTTGCAGATGGGGCACTTTTCTACAAAATGAGTTAATTTTCTCAGCTGCTATTATATATTGCTACCACAAATGGTCGACTCCTGAGCATCTTCAAGAATTACAAAATCCTCTTTGTCAAATTTTTGACCAAGTGAATTTGGCTTCTTTAAGGCTGTATTAAAGGAAAAAAAAAAGCTTTATTCCAGTGATTCATGTTGAATGGTACACCCCTTCTCTTTCCGATTTTCTCTGTAGTCTTTGGATTGGTTCTGTTGGAAATGCTAGCCCTTTCACAATAGAGGGTGTCTGAGATCAAATAAGATTTCCCTGCAGATTCAATTAGTTGTGAAGTGAGGGTGGAATTTGACAGCTAAACTCTAATAGCTGCAATGAGACAATGTTCTCAGTGATTGCATAGGATAGATTTATTCTGCAGTCACACCTCCAACCCCCCAATCATCAGAACATAATTAGGTCATAAATACTGTTTCCAAAATGCCCCCATCCAAAAAATTGAACTCTTGCTAATTGTTCATTGAGCTTGCTTTCTTCACAAAGAGTTAGCTTTCAAAGCCTAAAGATGCTCTAGCTCTTTATTACATCTTGAAATGGGATTATTCCGTTTTCCCTTCAAGCATGACCTGTATTGTCATGAGCCGTATTGCCGACACACGATCCTTGCATTTCAGCAGAACTAAATAATGTTGCTGCTCTCTCTTCCAAAGACTGAATAACCTAGTGCCTTCCCGCTGTTGATTATCACCAGTTTATCCTGTATATAATGTTTGTACAGAATCATTTGTTTATTGGCTCCCCCTAAGACTGTGAACTTCTTGAGAACAGATTGTCTTTTGTATCCCCAGGGCTTAGCACAATGCCTGGCACAGAGTAGTTTAATACATGTCTATTGACTGACTAACTGAATATTGGGTTTCAAATGAAGAGTAATTGTCCTCACAGGGGTAGTCATGTCTTTTTTGTTAGAAAAACTACTGGAAATTTAGAATGAGAAATGGATCCAAGTTGTGGCACAGTGACCATTATACTGAGCTGCAAAACTGCTATTATGTGAATGACTATTACAACTTAAGATGGGCAGCTAGGTGGCGCCATAGTGAATAGAGCACTGGGCTTGGAATCGGGAAGATTCAACCTTCAGGAGTTCAAATCTAGTGTTGGACACTTGACTGGGTAACCCTGGGCAGTCACTTAGCCTGGTTTGCCTCAGTTCCTCATTTGTAAAAATGATCTGGAGAAGGAAATGGCAAACCACTCCAACATTTTTGCCAAGAAAACCCTAAATGGGGTCATGAAGAGTCAGACACAGCTGAAAAACAACACAACTTAACACAACCCAAAGGGCTTCGTTATTATTGTTTGTTTTTATTGTACTTCTGACTTCATGGGTATAAGGAATTCCAGATGAGGAGTCTCTCTTTATCAACAGTCAACAAATATTTACTAAATGCCTACATTCTATAATCTTGCAGAGTTGCTTGAGGGACTAAAAAGTGAAATGCCTTGCCCAGAGTCACACAGCCGGGATATGTAGGAAGTAGGGCTTGAATTTCAGGTCTTTCTGCCTGCAAGCCTAAACCCCTATCTGTGACCCCAAGCTACCTCCTTGGTCTTCTCATCTGAAGTTACTTTACAGTCTCCACTTGTCTGCTAGAGCTTGATCAGAGAAAATTGGAATTACAACATCATATAAATGTTCAGATAAAATTTGTCCAAATTCAGGACCTAATTCAACTTAATCGTTAGCCAAGGGGTCCTGGGAATGAATACAAAAGTTAAATTTTTGCCTGTGCTTCCTCTTTTGATGTCGGGTATAGAAAGACCTACTTATCCCTCTTGTGAGAAACAAATTAGATGACATACATAACCATAAAGCACTATATGAAAACCTGCTGTTACTCTCACCATCCTTCCTCTCACCCCATGGGCTAGGAACTGTGCTAAATGCTTTAAAAAATTATCTCATTGGATCTGTAAGAAATGGGAGGAGTTTTGTTTCCACAGAACTAAAGGTGTGCTTCCCTGCCCTCCCCCACTCCAGCTTTAGCAGAGACCGGGCCTCAAGGTTGGTCAGGTGAGAGGTCAGAGGCTTGTACGCATGTGCATACTTTTTGAGAAGGCAGTCTGGGGAATTAGAGAGGCCAAACCCACTTGAACCTGTTCAAGCTTATCTAGGGTCTGCTCTTGGTCAAGAATCCAGGCCTACTGATTTGCATCATTTGCATATGTTAAAGAGGGAAAGTAGAGGAAGTAAAAGAATATAGTTTAATCCTAAACTAAGACAAGGAAAATGTAGTTAACTTCACTTTTGCTTCTGTATCCTTATTATCCTATTTATATAAACTGTATATAACCTAGGAAAACTATGTAAAAAACAAAGATTGTAAACTAACCATGACTCTAGCAGGAGTGGAGGAAATGGTTACCCCTGCTCCTGCAGGTGTATCAGTGTGAGTGTTCCCATGAGCACTACACCTGCTCTCTCGGGGAATGTAATAAAATGCCTTCCTCTGCTCACTCTGGTCCTGAGTTCTTTGGGTATGAATGGGCAAATCACATGGATCTTCCTAAGGTCAAGTGAAGGGAAGCAACAGGCAGTGGAAGCTTGCCAGGCTTACTGCTGGATCTTGTCTTGGGGTGTCCTGTGATTCCCCACTGCGGGGTTAAGAAGGCTACTACTCTGGATTCCCTTGGGGAACCCTGTGGTCTGCATGGACTTCTTAAGGGGATATCACTTAGGACTTCTGGCCCTGTCTCGGGAGCCTTGTGATCTTATCGCCATCCTAAGGGGCCATCGCTTGGGTCTTCCTTAGGGTCTGACCCCTAGGAGGCCCTGTGATCCCCATGGATTAAGGGATGGCTACCACTTGGTCTTCTTCTGGGAGTCCTGTGGTCTGTACAGCCTTCCCTAGGGATTATCACAGGGTTCTTCCTCAGGACTTTGGCCCTGCCTAGGAAGTCCAGTGATCCCCAAAACCACGTTTCTCACAGATCCTTACAACAACCCTGGGAGGGTAGGTGCTGTTATTGTCCGACCCATTTTTACAGATGAGGAAATTGAGGCAAACAGAGGTTAAGAGACTTGCCCAGTGTCACACAGCTAGTAAGTGTTTGAGGCTAGATTGGAACTTGGGTCTTCTTGACTCTAGGCCTAGTGCTTTCTCCACTAGCTGCCTGCACCAAAAGATTATGGGAATGGGGTACCTGGAGAAGCCTATTTTAAAAGCCAGCAGGGGCATTCAGCAACCTGAGCACAACAAACCCTGAGAACTCCTCACCTCCTTGGACCTGTCTTTTTATCCAGTTTTACTGATGTCTCCATTTAACCTTAGCTTGAATGGACCTGCTCAATTCAACAAACATTGTGACTGCTCTGTGTATACAGTGCTGGACTATAGCGACAAAGTAACAAATGAGGTCCTGCTTGTCTTCTAATAGCTTACATTCTGCTGTCGGTTCTCCATGATTCCTTGGAGCCACCAGAATCCTTTATTGTTGATAATATTCTTATGTAATATAGACCTATTCTTTTATCTATGGTCCTTTTAGGATTCTGATTGTTGGTACCCTGATCTTCGATCTCTCCTATTGAATTCAGAGCCTACCTTTCTACTTTTTGCTATTACTAAAATTAGACTCACTCCTCAATGACCTCCAGATCTTCCTTTGTTCTTTCCTCCCACCAGCATCATGAGATCCCCGGCACCCTCGAAGTCTCCCAGACAAACCTGAATTCTGATCTGCTCCTAGCATTGCCTCAAGGTAAGGCTGAACAGGACAATGCATCCCTAAGAATAGCTGGGTCAGAGTTTTATTTGCCAGTGCTATTCCTGAAGCTCTGGGAAAACCTCCAAGAGACATTTAGGAAAAGTATAGAAATTAATCTTGATGTTACTAGATGCATGACACCGTTCCACAAGACATAGTACATGTAGGTTACCTAGAAATTGAGGACCTACTGGAACTTGACTTATTTGAATCACTACCTTTGTCAGAATAACAGGGAAACAAAAATGAATGAGAGTACTCAGACCACCTTGAATTGCTTCCACCCTCATCTATAGATTGCTTGTGTAACCTAACACCTTAAACCCAATTGACAAGATGTTCTGTGCTCTTACATCTTTATTAGGTGAGAGCATCTCTTTTATTGGGCTATAGAATCAATCAAAGGTGTGAAATAGGTGTCAACTAGTCTTGGATACTTTTTTTAAGATCAGTCCATCAGTCAAACTCTAAACTAGGTACAAACAACCTAATTACTCAAGTTGGGAAGGAGCGAAGTATTTCAAACCACTGATGAAATCATATGATGAAATGTGTTGGGACTGGTTGAAAGAATTAGATTCCTTGCCTCCTCACCCGGGTTTCTTTATCTCAGAGGAGATTCCAGCAAGACTTTGAGAGTTAAGCTTTGGGAAAAATTTGAGGATCCAAATCCTTGTACCTTTAACAAGAGCAAGAAGGTTTGAGGGGAGAGAATTAGAATACAAGATATATCACACTCACCCACTGACTGTGTTATTAGAGATACTGGACCAGTAACAAACAATGAACCCAGCCAAGACTGAAGAAAGGCGGGCTCAGGAACTATAACTACTTTGGCAGCTTCAGGAATCTTTAAGTCAGAGATACATGTATAGATAGGGAACGTCAGGAGTCTCCAGAAAGGGAAAAAAGGAGTTCCATCCAACCAGAAGCTGTGAGGTATCCCTTTGCCACATATGCTTACTAAGCTTGAACCCACTTTCCCCCATACTCTGTATGTACTTGTGGGATAGAATGTTCCATGCTTTGGGGGGGGGAATTTTGTTACCAATTTTTTACTGTATTACCTTAATAGCCCTAACTAAAAGCAAATTATTTATGGCTGGCTAATTGATATCATAGAGGCAGCTAGATGGCTCGGTGGATAGAGCACTGGACCTGGAGTAAGAGGGCCTGAGTTCAAACCCGGCCTTAAACACTTGCTGGCTGTGTGACCCTGGGCAAGTCACTTAACCTCTGTTTGCCTTAACCTACTGGAGGAGGGAATGACAAACCATTCCACTATCTTTGCCAAGAAAACCCCATATGCAGTATTGGTATGCTATAGATCACAGGATCAGGAAGAGTAAGATATAACCGAACAACTGAACAACTGCAACAATTTCTATCATTTGGATAATCAATGAGGAGCACACTGGTGGGGTCCTCTGGATTACTTACACAGTCCTGAAGGGAAAAGTCATTACCATCCTTCTGAGAGTCCTACTGCTAATTTGAGTGGAGCTTAGGGAAAGTAGCACTAGAGGGGATGCTACACTGCTACTGAAGGTATATGAAGACCAGAGGAGAAATGCTCAACTACCCAGTGCTGGCTGCCATAATCTTTGCAATAGAATGCTGATCTACAATGAATAGGAAAGAACAGATGATGGTGGTCACCCAATGGATAAAGAAAAGAAAATGTGCAGCATCCTTCTGGATCATAGCATGATAATTGAGTTCTATAGAAGGTCAATGGTGCCAAGTATGTCAGGAGATAACTTATCCCACCAAGAGAAATCACATGGGTCATGTAGCAAAAATGATAGATGGGAGATGCAGAGTCTGAGTTACAGACTGAATACCATGGGACGAGAGTGGCTTTCTGGGAGATCATAAAGCTGATGGGATGAAGCAACAATACACTTGAGCTATGACAAGTATGAACTAATTTGGTTTTTTTTTACCGAGTATGCATATAATAATTGTCATTAAACACCTGGAATGACAAGATACACGTTTCTTCTCCTTAAGTCCTTACTTCAAATCACCTCTGCACCCTTCAGCCATTCTTTTCTCTGCTCCATTCTCTGAAAAGGTAACCATTTTTCTACACTAAGGTCAACACCTACACTCAAGTCCCCTCTCATCTCTTCTGGCAACTTGCCTTATCATTCATCCCCTCTCCTTCATTTTCTTCATTTTTATATTAAATTGATTTTTTTCACTCAGCAAAAATCCTTTTCTTTCTGCCATCTCATCTCAGCCCATTTCAATTGGGAATGAAAGAAAAACAAAACCCCTGTTACAAATTGCCTCCATTTTCTGTATCCACTCTCTGTATGCACTGATACTTTCCCTGTTGCTGCTTACCAACATATCCAGATCACTCTCATTCTTAAAAAACAAACCAAAAAACCCTTCACTTGACTCTATCATCTGCTTAAACTATTGTCTGATATCTCTACTCTCTTTCATGCTAAATTCTTAGAAAATATTGTCTACATTTACCTCCTCTTTCTTGTCTCCCACTTTATTCATTTTAGTCTCAGTACATTTGACTCAGTACTCTAGCCTATCCCAATCATTTTGGACCCTGATTCTCTCATCCAGTGTGTTAGCCATCCCTTCCAGCCTTCATCATCTCCAAATTTAACAAATATTCCATCTGTGTCTTTATCCAAGCAATTGATAAAACTGTTAAAAAGCACAGGATCAAGAACAAGTCCCTGAAGTGCTCCCCTGGATATCCACCACCAGGTTGACATTGGGCCATTAACGCTTAGTCTTTTTGTCCAACTCTTCAAACAGTTCTGAAGACATTTCATTATACCATGGTCTAGAGATGATCTCTCTATCTTGTCCATGAAAATTGCATGAGATACTCAGACAGTTTGCCAAAATCTAAGCCATTTAATCTGTAACATTGCCTAATCTGCTAGCCTAATAATCTTGTCCAAAAAGTCAGTGAAGTTAGACTGACTTTTTGTAGGAGGAGTGGGGTGGTCTTTTCCAATTTGTTCTTATTTGGTAGTATATAAATAAAAATGACATAAAATTAATTTATTATACTTAATCATTTCAATACTCCTTCTCCTTGCCCCTGAATATCTCCTTTCTCAATTCCCAATTAAAAAAAGTTTTGCTGATGACTTGTTTTATACTACAATCATTCCCTTCCTATGTGCCAGCACATAGTAGGTGCTTAATAAATGTTTATTGACTGATTAATCCAATTTCCAATTGAACTTTTCTTGTAACGTAGAATAATTTTTTAAAATAATATTTATTTTTCCAAGTTACATGTAAAAGCAATTTTTTAGCATGCATTGAAAAAAAATTGAGTTTCAAATTCTCTCTGCCTCTCTTCTTCCTCTCCCCCCTCCCCAATATGGTAAGCAATTTGATATTGGTTAAAATGGGCAGTCATGTGATACATTGGATAAAGTGCCAGGCCTGGAGTCAGGAAGACTCATCTTCCTGAGTTCAGATCCAGCCTCAGACACTTACTAGCTGTGAGCTTTGGCAAGTCACTTAACTTGGCCTCATTTTCCTCATCTGTAAAATGAGCTGGAGCAGGAAATAGCAAACTACTCCAGTTTATTTGACAAGAAAATCCCAAATGGGGTCATGAAGTGTTGGGCATGACTGAAATGATTGAACAACATATACATGTGCAGACATTCAAAACATATTTTCCTATTAGTCATGTTGTGAAAGAAAACTCTACCAACAGCATATTAGTGTCCCAATTTTCCTACATCCCCTCTAACATTAATCATTTTTCTTTTTTGTCATATTAGCCAATCTGATAGGTATGAGGTGGTACCTCAGAGTTGTTTTAATAATTTCTCTAATCAATAGTGATTTAGAGCATTTTTTCATATGACTATAGATAGCTTTGGTTTCTTTGTTTGAAAACTGTGTGTTCATATCCTTTGACCATTTATCATTTGGGGAATGACTTGTATTCTTATAAATTTGACCCATTTCTCTATATATTGAGAAATGAGGCCTTTGTCAGAGATGCTTGCTGTAAAATTTTTTTCTCAGTTTTCTGGGGCCTTGCCACTGACCTGTGCTGAGGCTCAGGCCTCACCACTGGCTTGCTGGGGTGCAGAAGGCTAGAGGCTTGCCCAGATGTCACCTGTACTGGACCGCATTCTCCTTTTACCTGAGTGAGACTATCTTGCCAACCTCCTAAGTTGACTTGGGCTAGAAAATTGTTTCATCCCATCCGTTCATTGGTTCTGCCACTCCAGAACCTATTTTGAGACATTATTTTGTAGTTTTTTAGAGGTGAATTTGAGAGCATTCAGGCAGGTTCCTGCTTTATTCCATCATTTTGCTCCACTGTCCAAGAATAATTTTTCATCAAAGCCAACCATTGAATCAGAGTCACTGTGTGACCCTAGGCAAGTCACTTAACCTCTGTTTGCCTTAATCCACTAGAGAAGGAAATGGTAAACCGCTCTAGTACCTTTTCCAAGAAAATCCCATGGAAAGTATGATTCACGGGATTGTGAAGAGTCTGACATGACTGACCAACTGAACAACAACAATCCTGCTTATTGTTGTTTATTTTGACACAGACTAAATATGGGACCTTGGTCAAATCATTGAACATTTATGAATCTCCATTTTTATCCTGCATCTGTAATTCCTAAGTACTGAAAGAAAATATGGTATGTCTCCTTAACAGTTCTTCAGAACTGAGATTGGTTATGACACTTTGAGTTATGCTGCTTGTAGTGTTCCTATTGCTTACAAATTTTTTTGGTCACTGTATATAGTTATTGCTTATTTCAACTTTCTTCAGTCAGAGAAATCTTTCCATGTGTCTTTTCATTTGTCCTCCTTGTTCTTCCATAATTTGTTGACTATTCCCCAATAACAGGTACCATTGAAGGTGCTGCTATGAATATATACATTTACATACACACAAACACACACACATACACACACACACACACACACACACACACACACACATATATATATATATATGTATGTATATGTGTGTTTATGTTTGTACAGAGAGAGGGGGGAGGGAGGGAGAGAGAGAGAGAAACAAAGAGAGACTTTTCCAACAATTCGTCTAGTAGCTGCAGTGGTGGTGAAAGACCAACACAAGCCCAACAACAAGAATGCTGCCAGCACAGGTTCTTTTGATCTGCTTTACTAAGGAAAGTAACATTAAGGGGGTTAACAATATTATTTCAATCCAACATACAAACATCATTCACTTAGTTCAGAGGAAAAAGCCAGCACCCTGAAATTCAGAGCAAATACAAACAAATTACAAACATACATTATAAACAGACCAAATACAATTCATAGTTACCAAGAAACCATCAACATCTGGGTGAGCCAGGAGGCTCTTAGAGCGGCTGCCCGGAGTGCAAAAATGAGAGTCTCAAGCAAATAGCTCTGTTCTCTCTTTTTATACATTCTTTAGCCATCATCAAATGTCATCTGAGCACCCAGAACTTAGGATCCTACTATTGGCTCTGGTCTTAGCAACTACCCCTAAGACCCTAAGGGCTTCATGCCCACATAGGCTTAGCACCTAGTAATTAGGGGTTTGGGCCTGGGGCTTTGCACCTAGTATGGCTCAATCAAAGAGACTTAATTAACTTATCATTCTAAAACAGTAAGAAAGTCCCACCTTAGTTACCAATGCAGAGAGAGAGAGAAAGAGAGAGAGAGAGAGAGAGAGAGAGAGAGAGAGAGAGAGAGAGAGAGGTGGGGAGGGGGAGGGGGAGGGCAGGGGGGTTATTTTTTTTCCTTTCCTGTCATTTATCTACATGGGGTAAACATCCAGTGTTAGGATTTCTGAGTCAAAGGGTATGAAAGTTTTGTAACTTCTCTTGCAAAATTACAAATTGATTGCCACAATGTTTGGATCAATTCATGGCTTCACCAAACAGTACCTCAGTGTGACCATCTTCCAATAAACTGCTCTGATATTGACAGTTTCTAGGTTTGCTGATTTGCTAATTTGATGAGAGTGATATACAAAACCTCAGTTATTGCCAAAGTGCGTTTGTATTGTTAGTGATGTAGAATAATCTTTTGAAAGGTTGTTGATACTTTTCTTCTTGAAATGTGCTTCTTTATTTTATGAGAGAATTTTACTTATATTGATACTCCTTGTTTTAACATCACCTTCATTTACCAATATATTCCTGCTCAGTTCACTATCCAGAGAGCCATTCCTTTTAATTAAGAAGAAAAAAGGAAAGAAAAAGATTCAGTAAAATCAAACAACACATCAGCTCTGTCTGACAATATATATATAGTATTCAACAGTCATATTCTCCCATTTCTCCAATGAAGGCAGAGAGGTACATTTTGCAGATTCTCCTCTGGAGTCAAGTTTTTCATTATATAGCATTCAGTTTCATTTTACTGTTTTTTCTCTCCCATTGTACATTGCTGTAGTTGTTATGTATATTTTTCCTGATTCTGCTTACTTCCTTCTGCATCAGTTCATAGAAGTCTTTTCACATTTCTCAGAATTCTTGATATTCATCATTTCTTACAGCACAATAATCCATTACATTTGTATGCCACAATTTGCTTAGTCATTCCTCAAATGATGAGGTAACTATGTTTCTAGTTCTTTGCTATCAGAAAAAAATATTGATATTGTGATGTATATAGGACCTTTCTTTCTGTCTATGACCTCCTTGGGTCTGTATGATCTCTGGGGAGGCAGCTAGGTGGCTCAGCAGATAGACCTGCAGTAAGAAGGTCTGAGTTCAAATCCATCCCCAGACACTCACTAGTTGTGTGACCCTGGGCAAGTCATTTAACCTTTGTTTGTCCTAATCCACTGGAGAAGAAAATGGCAAACCATTCCAGTATCTTTGCCAAGAAAACCCTATGCCTACTATTGGCATGCTGTGATCTACAGAGTCACAAAGAGCTGGACACAACTGAACAGCAACAATAACCTTTGAATAAAAGGATGTGAACTTTTTTGTCATTTTAAAGCATTATTCAATTCAATAAACATTTGTTAAGCCCCTACTATGTGCTAGGCACTGTGCTAAATTCTGGGGATATAATTAATAAAAAGAAAGATGGTCCTTGCCCTCAAGGAGCTTCTATTCGAAGAGAGGGGGAGACAACACCCAAAAGGAGGCAGGAAAGGGTGGGTGGGAAACTAGGTGAGGACCCCTGTCATTGAATCATCCTATTCCATGCAATTGAAACCAGGCAGAGCAGAAGGTGCAAAGTGGATCATTCTGCTAAATTGCTTTCCAGAATGATTGCCCTAATAAACAGTTCAACCCAACAGTACATTAAGGTACCTGAATTTTCTCAGCCCTTCCAACGCTATTTCCACTTTTTTGTCATCTTTGGCCATTTGCCGAATGTGAGGTAAAATCTCAGAGTTGTTATGAGCATTTCTCTTGTTATTGATGATTTGGAACAGTCTTCCATACACTTGCTAATAGTCTGAACAGTTTATTCATATCCTTTAACCACTTAGTCATTACAGAATGGCTCTTAGTCTTAATCATGTGTGTGAATTTCTCATGTATGTTGGATATTAGATCATTATTAGAATTATTTGATGTGAAGATTGCTTTTCTCAATCAGTGCTTTCCCCTCTTATTCATAGCTGGGTTGATTTTGTTAGTGCAAAAGATTTTCAGTTTCATGTAGTCAAAATGATTTCTTTTATCCTTTGTGATTGACTCTATCTCTTGTCTGAAGTTCAACATTCTCCCTCTAGTCATAGCCGTGCTATACCTGATCTCACTCTTTTCCAATGTTCTGTGGTAACTTTTTATATTCAGGTATCACATTCATTTTGAGTTTATTGTACTATGTGTTATAAGATGTTGGTCTAAACTTAATTTCCACCAAACTAATATTCAGTTTTCCCAGAAGTCTGTGTCATTGAATTCTTCCTGAGCATTTTATTTTCTAAGGTTTATTGAATATTGGCTCATTAAATTTGATTATTTCTGATTCTTTTGCATCTGGTTTGCTTCACTCATTTAGTTTCCTATTTTTAATAAGTACAAAATAATTGAAGTATTATTGTATCACAATATGTTTATAATGTTTTAATTAATTTAATTTGTAATTAATTTATTAAAAAACAATGTAATGTTTGCAATCTGATAATGCTCCATTCCTTTCATTCTTGCATTATTTTCCTTACATGCTTTGAGATTCTATATTTTTTGTTTTCCTCGAAGAGTTTTATTGTTGTTTTGTAGTTGTATAAAGTAATATCGTCTTAGTTGGATTGGTGTAGCTTGTTGTTTATATTCTGTTGGCATGCATTAATGTAGAGGTGTCTTTGTGGTGCCCCACACTCCCGAACCTGGAGTCAGGAAGATCAAAAAGTTCAAATCCAGCCTCAGACACTTAGCTGACTCTGGGCAAGTCATTTAACCTCTTTCTGCCTTAGTTTCCTCAACTGTAAAATGGGGATAATAATAGCACCTACTTTGCAGGGTTGGTTTAAAGATCAAATGAGACAATGTTTGTTAAGTGCTTAGCAAAGTGTCTGACAAATAGTAGGTACTGATAAAATGCCACTTCTCTCCACACCCCACTGGTTCAGGTCCTCATCACTGCCATAGTATTTTAATTGGGCTCTCTGCCTCAAGTCCCTCCTTGCTCCAATCCATGTTATGCACAGCTGCCAAAGTGATATTCTAGAGCTCAGGTCTGACCACATCACTCTTCTGCTGAAGAAGCTGCGGTGGCTCCCCCTTGGCTCTTGGTCCAAATAAAAATATCCTGGATGCAATCTATCTTTCCAGGTTTATTATGTATTGCTCCCCTTTAGGCACTCTATAGTGCAGTCATACCAACCCATTCCATTCGATCTTCCATCTGTTTTTTTTCCTTTAAATAGGCTATCTTCCATGTATGGATGTATTACTTAATTTTTTCTCATAGAATCCTTCCTTCAGTCCTCAACTCCAATGCCACCCCCTTCATGGGGCCTCTCCTTGATATCACCGCCTGCCATAGCTGCTAGTGCCACCCCGCATTACCTTGTATTTATTTTACTTAAACTTATATGTGTACATGGTTCTTCCCTAAAAGAATATAAGCTCTCTGAGGGCAGGAACTGTTTCATGATTGTCTTTGCAGTTCCAGCACATAGCAAAGTTCCTGGCATATAGTAGTCACTTAATAAAGGCTGGATTATTCACCAGTTGATTATTAAGAGGTCTAGAATTATCTGGTAGACAGTAAAACATAGTAATTCACTTTTAGAAATTCCTTTGTGTGATTGCTTTTGAAAAATTTAAGTTAATTTATTGTCTCTTTCCTCCCCTTCTTGCCTCTGACTAAACAATTAAAAACAAAACCAAACCCCTCACAAAGAGTATTCAGTTGAACAAAACAAATTCCTACATTGGCCATGTCCAGAAATGCATGTCTCATTCTAGATTTTAAGTCTACCACCTTCTCTGGCAAGAGGTGGTGATATAGTTCATCTTTAGGCCTTCGGACTAGTGGTGTATGATTATATGAATCATTTCTAAAGTCTTTTAAAGTTGTTTCTCTTTATAGTTTCTCTATGATTCTACTCACTTTACATCAGTTCATAGCGCTCTTCCCAATCTTTGACATTTTCACCATTTTTATGATATAATAATCTCATGATAATAATTATAATAATTATGATAATTATCATGATGAGGTTTTAGGGGGGACCCCCTCAAGGACCAGAGTATTTGATAGGGTCATCTGGAATGAATTTATGCACTCAAGCATTCTTTAAGTTAAGGTGGCAAAGATTTATTTTCATCAGGCAAAAGTTCTTAGGGAACCTGTGACCTTAGAGGGGTACGGTTAAAGTTTATATAGGATAAACTATAGTAAAACATGTACCAAATATGCTAACTAGGTGATTCAGGGCAGGATTAGGGAGTGGTTAAGGAGTGGTCAGTTCTTAAAGGAAGATGCACTTTTTGTATCTACTGTGCAGGCATTTTACCCAGAGTTCACTGGGAAAAGCCCAAGGCAGGGCTACATGGAGGTGTAATTTTAGGCCTGCAATGTCACTAAGTCTACTAGCGATCAGGGCTGACTGAAGAATGCCCAGCCTGCCACCCATCAATATCTTGTTTGACAAGGTAGATGTAGAGAATATACATATATCTAAAGTCCAGGATACACGTAATGAGGAGTCCAGGATGCATATAATAAGGTAGGGAGTTGGTATAGATAGTCCAGTGGCTACTAAATATCTTTATGAGCTAGTACAAAGCCAGTTCAAACTAATAATTCTGTAAGTGTTTTTCTGGGGCCCACTGATGAATAATTGCTAGGCACAGTGTCCTTGGGCTGGGGAGAAACTTCCAGGGATGGTGTTTTGAGGCTAGGGAGAAATATAATTTTGGAATTGGGGTGCAAGCATGGGCACTCAAGCACCCCATCAATCATATATCATACCATATATCATATGATATATCATAAATATCATAATACTAACATAATAATCATAATAATAACCTCACATTTATGTACCACAATTTGTTTAACTATCCCTTAATAGCTAGGCCCCCCTTTAATTTCTAGTGCTACTATAAAAGGAACTACTGTGAATATTTTTGTATGTATGGGTTTTTTCCTTCTTTCTTTGATCTCTATGGGATAGAGGCTTAGTAGTGATATAGCTGAGTCAAAGGGTAGATATACTTTAGTAATTTGGGGGGTATAACTCCAATTTTCCTCTAGAATGGCTAGACTAATTCACAGTTTTACCAACAGTGCAGAAATATGCCTGTTTTCCCACAGATCTTCCAACATTCGTGATTTTCTTTTTTTGCCAACTTTGCCAGTCTGATGTATATAAGGAGAAACCTCAAAGTTGTTTTAATTTGTATTTCTCTAAATGTCAATGCTTTGGAGCATTTTTTTACATATGATTATTGAAAGTTTGAAGAGCTTCCTTTGAAAACAGCCTATTCCTATCATTTGATCATTTATCTATTGGGGAATGTGGCTTTATTTTATCTTGCAAATTTGAATAAAGTCCTTATATATCTTGAGTATGAAATCTTTATTGGAGAAACTTATTGAAAAGATTTTTCCCCAGTTACCAATTTTCTTCTAATTTTGATTGCTTTAGATTTATTTTTAGAAAAACTTGATCTATTTTGCATAATCAAAATTTCTGTTTTATTTTCTATGATCCTCTATTACTTGTTTAATCATGAACTCTTCCCTTATCCATAGACCTGAAAAGTCATTTCTTCCTTGCTCCTCTGATTTTCTTTGTATGTCATATTTTATATCTAAGTCACATGCCTATTTGGAGTTTATCTTGATGTATGGTATAAAGTACATACACTAAAGAAAACTTTTCTAAGGAACAAAATATCTTAATTTGATTTAAATTTGGTCTTAGACCCTGCTGCTATTTCTCTTTTTGGTAACCTCCATTTTCCATCCACTTCTGGAGATAATTTAGGCCAAATGCCTCAGTTTGTTGGTGGGGAGAGTGAGCCTCACAGAGTTTAAGTAACTTGCTCAAAGTTAGACTTAGTAATTAAAATAGCAAATGGCCAGCATTCGAACCAAGGTCCCCTGGCTCAAGATCTAGTGATTTTTCCATTAGATCAGATGCTTCGTGTCAGAAACTTAATTATTCTGATCTAATTCTTGTTCAGATCCAAAGAGAAGGGAATTGATACACACTAATCCATGATAACATCTTGGATGGTAAGACATTAATATTCTCCATTATATTTGCATTTTTAAAAAATATATATTTATTTATTTCTACTTTACAACATTCAGTTCCACAAGCTGAGTGTAAAATTTTCTCCGTCTCCCTCTCCTCCCTCTTCCCCAAGACAGCACACAATCTGATACAGGCTCTATGTATACATTCATATTAAACATATTTTCATGTTAGTCATGTTGTAAAGAAGAATTATAACCAATGCAATGAACCATGATAGATTTGCATTTTAACATACCTTCCAAAACCTTCAGCCCAAATGAATGATGATGACATCAAGAGTCTGAGAAACTGTGGTGAGCTCGTGGACAAATTGTCCATCAAATCACAATCTACATGGAGTTTCAACATTACATTGTGATGGCCCTGGTTAATAACTTTAAAAGTACTTAAGAAACCCAAAGAAAAATAATTTCAAGATTCAATAACCTTATTTTTTGATCATGCTAGATATTTTTATCAGCAAAGAAAAAAATCGAAATGCAATGTGGTATAATGGTGCTGGATTAGAAGATGAGAAGATTTGAGTTCAAATCCTACCAAAGACCATTACTAGCTGTGTGACCATGAGCAAATCACTCTACCTTTTCATGCCTGTTTTCCATAATTTGAAAAATGAAAAAGTTGCTTTAGACAATGTCTAAAGCTCCTTCCAGCCCTTAATCTATGACCTTATAAATATTTCTAATTTTTTTAGACAAGAATATTTAGAAAATCTGGAAATGACTGACCCACCTTGGCAAATAGAAACACTGATAACAGCAATAGATTAAATTTTATTCTAAAAATTTAAGTTTAACTTTTTTGCTTGATGCCATCAGTAATATCACATTGAGTATGGTTTTTCTGTGGTGACTCTTTACAAATATATTTGTGAATTACTTCGTTAGCCTCGGAGAGTATATACTTAAATGCTGGCCATGGCAGTCCCCTTTTGTTAATAGCATTTAAAATAGAATTCTAAAAGAAATAAATTCTAAAGAGATTCAGCTTTTATTTTTAAAAAATGGTCATTAGTGAAAAGGCAAAAAAATTACTGAACTGAAAAATATATTAGAATCAAGTCTAATCAAGAACACAGAGATCTATGTTCTGTACAGAACCTAACACAATGGTAATTAATGATCAATGAATGTTTAAGTCACAAATGATCTTTCATGTTGAAATCTTAATTGAAATGGTTTCTTTACCCCATTCCTGTCATCGATATTTCTTTTGCAGTGTTAACGTGTCTGTCCACACGAACCCATTTAACTAATTTCCTCATGATATCTACCCTGATATTGACTCACAAATTTACTTATAAAAATGATACATCTTTATTAAAATAGGGAGATATGTGAGTTTAGAGAGATGAAACATTCTTTGGCAACAAAGAAACTGCCCATTGGTTTTGGAATAAGATCGAAATAAGACATGTCACATTTCACTAGCATAAGACATGCAAGTAGGGCATTAGTCCAAAGCTTTTGTACTGAGCATTTCAAAGTTTGGACCCAGTGGGTGGGGCAAAAATAAATCAGGCCCTCCTATGGAGAAAATGTATTTGGGATTCAAGCATCTAGAATCTGACCCTATCTTCTGCTCCCTGGAATTGTCGGTGGCTTCAGGGGTCGTCTGATATATACCTCCTTTTCTCACTTCTAAGAATTTTTAGCTTAGAGTGTGTTTGAAAACACTTCAGAAAAAGGGTAGAAAACATAGAGTGCCTTCTTTGAAATACACTCCTTTGTTAAATTTCTTTCCCAAGAGGAAAGCCGCTATCCAGCACCTGGGGGCAACAGATGACTCTATCCAACATTCTCAGAAATGACCTAATGAACTCCCAGAGGGTTACAATAGAAGGTTTGTCATCATTTCCCATCAGCCATTTATAACTAAGCTATAAACTGAAACAAAACAATCAATAGCCCATTTAATTCTTAATTGGTCATTCTTTAGAAATGAGATGATATGGGGAATTTCCCCGTGTCTGAATTTAAAAGATTTCTATGCATTTTTCAAGAGTGGTTTTTTTTTAAAGTCATACCTCTCAGAAAATGTGTGCTTCGAAAAATGTATTCGGACCTTCTGCTCTAATTTCAACTTGCCAGCCCTGGCATCACCTTCAACAAATGAATGATAGTGGTTAAAAAAGAAAGCTTTAAAAAAAAATTAGTTTGCTCCAATCTGAAAGCTCACACAATGCTTTAGCACCATGGAAACAGAATGGACCAGCATGAGGAAGTGGGCTGATGTTTAGCATCAGCTGCAGACTACAGTGTGAGAGTACGGATCTGTTTCTTTGTTTACACACATAAAGGAGACAGAATAATACTCCTCGGCAGCTGAACACATTTATTTTACTTTTTAAAAGAAACCCAGCAAAAACCCTTGTGGTCTTTGTTTTTTACTTTATGGATCTGAGCTGTCCATTTGCAGAAGGATCAAATATAGGAGAAATATAAGTAGCAACACTCCTAAACTTGCCATCAGTCAGAGGCTGCAGGAAGCCGTCTGGTCCAGTCCCCTGCCTTCAGTAAGGCAAACCATGCAAACCAGATGGTTGACTATCTGCTCTTTAAAGATTCGTATGGTTGAAGATTACACAGTTTCACTTAGTGCCTTGCCCATTAGAATATTTTAATTACCCTTCTGTTTAAAAAATCACACATTTCAACTTTAAATCTGTTTCTTCTTGGTGGGTTCTCTCTGAATATAGCAAGAGTAAATGCATATTTACATTTGATTTTCTAGATTATTTTTAGTTGCATATCTGTTTCATTGATCTGTTCCTTCTCTTTTATTGATGAAAGTATTTAGAGATATAAACTTATCCCCTAAGGATTACTTTGGCTGCATACCAAAAATTGTGGTATATTGTCTCCCCGTTGTCATTTTCTTTGATAAAATTATCTATTGTTTCTGTGATTTGTCCTTTGCCTCAACAATTCTTTAGGGTTTTTATTTAGTCTCCAATTAATTTATAATTCTTTCTTCAGTGGTCCTTTATTTATTATGTTTTTATTGTATTGTGGTCAATAATAATGATAAAAGGTTTGCAAAATACTTTATAGACAGTATCTCAGTTTATCTTCACAAAAGCTCTAGGAGGTTACTATCTCCCTTTTATAGAGGAGGAAACTGAGGAAGACAAAGGTTAAGTGACTTGGTTAGGGCCACATAACTAGTATTTGTCTGAGGCCAGATTTGAACTCAGGTCTGCCTCCCTGTCCAATGTTCTATTCACTGTGCTACCTATTTGTCTATAAAGGGTGTGCTTGATATATCTCCTTTTCTGTGTGCATTTGTGAGATTTTTATGCCTTAATGCATGGTCAATTTTTGTGAAGGTGCCATTTACAGTTAATGAATATGTATAGCCCTTTCTGTTCCCATTCAGTGATAGCGATGAATAATGATTTATAATATGTGGCTCATTTTAATATCTAACTCATCTCACACTCTATTCAAGTTTTTAACTTCTTTCTTGCTTTTTGTTTTGTTTTGTCGTTGTTAGATTTGCCTAGGTCTGAAAAGGGTACAATGAAGCCCTCAATTATTTTTTATTGGCTACTTTTTATTGTCTACTTCCCATAATTCATTTACCTTTTCCTTTATTTTTTATGCTATGCCATTTGGTGCATATATATTACGTATTGTTATGAGTTCATTGTCAAAAGTACCTTCATGAATAACATAGTTTCCTTGTTTTTTTTAATCAAGTCTATCTCTACTGGTTGCTATTCTATAACTGGTGCAATGGATACCTTGGGAATCAAGGGTTCAAAGAGTCCTTTTACTAAAAACATATTCCAATACCCACAGGTAAAAGCAATTAAAAGTATTTCTGAAAAATAAAAAAAGATTAAAGTTGGAGTAAGAAGGTTAAAAGCAAGCACAAGGAAGTTCTCTGGGGTCTCGGAAACTACCCACCAATGTTATAAAAACTGCCTCTATACTCCTCTTGTCCAAAGAACTCCCCAAGTGGGTCCCAGATCAATCCACTTGGGGCAAAATTAACCCAAACTGCTTCTGGTCTGTACCACAACTTTCCTATTCACAACAGTCCCAGCCACCCAGCTAGTGTTATGAGAAAGTCAGGGATAACTCATTCCCCTCCACTTCCTACAACACCATTACTTTCCATCCAACTCCTTATCATGGCCCTACTCTCTGACTATCTCCAACCCATCAGAAACTTGGATTCCATCCTTGAGTCTCCTAGCTCTGAGAGGTGAGCTTTTGCCATAGCTTTCCAGGGCTCAGGCCTCCACCATATTTCCTAGCCATCTATTCACTATGCTCCTTCGGAGGTACTGTCTTCCCTTTAATATCCCCACTCCCTCTGCATTCTAACAGTCATGTCTAACTCTTTGTGACCCCATTTGGGATTTTCTTGGCAGAGATAGTGGAGTGGTTTGCCATTTTCTTCTGTATCTCATTGTAAACATGAGGAAACTGAGGCAAACAGGGTTCAGTGACTTGCCCAGGGTTATACAGCTAGTAAGTGTCTGAGGCCAGATTTGAACTCAAAAAGAAGGGTCTTTCTGACTCCAGGCCTGTGCAAAGGCAACCACACTGGCATACCCATGGCTGCTAGTGCAGGTTCTTTGATCTGCTTTACTAAGAAAAGGTAGCTGTTTCAAGCTGTTTAAAGATACATATATTATTCACTTAGTTCAGTGGAAAAAGTCAGCACCCTGAATTTCAGTGCAAATACAAACAGAAATTACAAACAAGAAAAATAACACAAATCAACAGACAGGCTTCTGTCTGAGTATAGCAATATATACAGTTACCAGAGAGAGAAGAACCAACATCTGGGTTTTCAAATGGGGGGGGGGCGGGGAGACTCCTTAACAGGTACCCAGAGTCTCATCTGGCCAAATCACGTGAATACTCTTGCAATGAGTGAGCCCCAAAGCAAAATGCTAACCTCAGAGTGTAAATACCGTTTCTGATCAAGGATTCTTGATTCAATCAAAGACTCCTGATTCAAACAAAGGCAAGACTCAATCCAAAGGCACCTGAATGCCTTAATGCTAAGAAGCACTCCAAAAGAAAAAAAACAGCAAAAAGTCCCACTTTGCTTGCCATTACAGTCTGACACTCTATCAATTGTGCCACCTAGCTACCCCCTTCCTGAAATTACCTTCAATCTTATTCCTATTCCCATCTCCCAGTTTCTTTCTATTTCTCTGTGGAACTGAATATATTTCTACACCAAACTCTTCGTATGTTTTATGATCCTTTGATTTTGATTCAGATGAAGGTAAGGTTCAAATGATATCCATTCGTCCATCCCTTACTCTTGGTTTGTATAATCTTCTAGTTACATATCCCATTTATGTGAGATAGTTAGTCCCCCTTCATATTTCACCTTTTATCCCTAATGTTTTCCTTTTCCCCCTCTCCCTTTTCTTTTTTATTTTATTTTTGATGTTTTTATTTTAGGTCACCAAAATATAACACAACTAGCCCCAAGACCTTTGTCTTATTTAACTCTTTATCACCCTTAATGACTTTAGGGTTCTAAGGGGACTCTTATTTCTTCTTTACCTATTAGAGTATAAATACTTTTCCTTAGTATAGTCCCTCCTTATTGCTCACATGTACCTATTTTATGTTTCTTTTAATTCAATGAATGAACATTTCAGAGTTTCTACTCAATTCTGATATTTTCATCAGGAATTTGTGGAAGTACTATATTTAATTAAAGAACAATTTTATATCCTGTAGGATTATGTTCAGTTTTCCACAGTTTTCTATTTATTCTTGGTCATCAGCCTATTATCTTACCACTCCTCAACTGTTGTTTGTTGGTTCATCTTCTTTCTCTTACCCTCTAAATATGGGTATCGTATAAGACTCTACTCTGGGTCCTTTGCCGTCTCTCTGAAACCTTTCCCTTAATGAGCCCATTACATCCTATGGATTCAATTATCATCTTTAGCAAATGAATCTCAGGATCTATAGATCCAACCCTAATCTCTCACCTGAACTGTGGTCCCATATTGCCATCTGCCTTCTGGGCATCCCATTTGAATATCCTATAAGTATCTCAATTCAACATATCTAACACGAAACCCATATTTTACTCTAAACCTACCCTTCTTTCAAACATCCCTATTTTTACTGGGAGCTTCATCATCTTTTCCCAGGCTTACCACATAGGAATCATCTTTGAATTATCTCTTTTTCTCAATCCCTATATTCAGTCACTAAATCTTATCAATTCTACCTCCCTTGTTGTCCAATTCTTTCATGACCCTGTGGACTATACTGTCCATGGGGTTTTCTTGGGAAAGATACTGGAGTGGTTTGCCATTTCCTCTTCCAGTGACTTAAGGCAACAGAAGTTAAGTGACTTGATTGTGGTCACACAGCTAGTAAGAGTCTGAGGTCAGATTTGAACTCAGGTCTTCCTGACTCCAGGCCCAGTGCTCTATCCACTGAACCACTAGTTGCCTCCTTCTACCTTCATAACATCTCTTAATATCTGTCTCCTCCCCACAGGCATACCCTCTACCCTGGTTTGGGACCTCATTATTTCTTGTCTGAACTGTTTCAGTAAACTCCTAATTGGTCTTTCTGCCTCCAATCTCTCCCCTCTCCCATCACACTCTCATTAGCCATTTGTTCTAATAATTTATTAGCTTGATATTTAAACTTTTCCTGCAACCTCTCAAATTCCTTGATGATGAAAGTCCACCTAATCACCCGTCCTTGCATGGAGGAAGTCACTACTAGAGAGATAGTAATGGGATAAAAATAAAAATGAAAAAAGGCTAGAATTTACACAGTGCTTTAAAGTCTGCAAAGTACTTTACATACGTTATCTCATTTGAGCTTAATATATAGATTTGGGGCTCTTTCACCCCTAGTTCCAGTTTTCAATCCTCTTTCTCACTCCTGCCCCTATTCTTTTCCTTTATAGCCCTAATCTCTTTAGGGTTTAACACATTCTCCAGCAAAGCCTCTGGGGTTAGAGATCCTGCTTCCTATCCCACTGCCTGTCAGTCTCCACCTCCATTAGCATTGGCCTTTTCACCTGTGCTGTTACTAGATCCCTAAACTGCTTCTTTGGCTTCAGGTCATGGTCCTTAAAAAATCAAATGCCCATTCAACCCTGCCTCTAACTGCTAAATATGTGAAGACAATTTATTTTCATTTTCTTTACTTGGCAACAAAACTTTTCTAAAAACTCGTAATAAGATCCAGACAATAGCCAATCTTGTAATTTTTCTGTCCTCTTCATCAAGCTCCTTAAATACTCATCAAACCAATCCTACAACATCCTTCTAGTCTCATTGAGAGCGTTCCACATGTAGTCCTAAAATCACAGTCATGGGACATCTGTGTTTGGTCAACCAATCACTTGAAATTCTAATTCTTTTATACCCACCTTCCTTCCCTCACTACTTCGACAATGAAATTAGCCATAACTTCTTTGCATTCAACCCTTGTTAGCAGTGTCAAACATTATAGGACAAGACTAGCTCAGGTCAATCCAGTAATTCAGGCTGGGATTAGAATGCATTGAAATCCTAGCAGATCATAAAATGCAAGAACTTCACTAATAAAACTAAAAGGCAAACAACTCTTGCTTAAATTCAAAGGAAACCTACTTTTCCTTGCCTCAGTATTCACCACCAGCAATCAGGAACCTAGGCTTTAAAAAAAGGCATTTCCTCGGGGCAATGGGAATTCTGCGAAAACCTCTCAAACCCTGACCCCAAATAGGCTGAGTTTTCCCCAAGCCTTCCAGATCAACCAAATGATGAAAATAGCCTCTATAAAATGAATACTATTTCTACCATAGGAGAGCATAAGACAGACTGGTTTGGCTAGAACGTAAAGCAGGACTTCTCAACCTTTTTTGTACCCCTTTGGCAGACTAATAAAGTCTATGGACTCAGAATTATTTTTAAAATGCATCACATAAAATGAATGGTGTTACAAAGGAAACCAGTTAGATAGAAATATAATTATAAAAATTTTTTAAAGGTCAATGGACCCCCAGGTTGAGAATCCTTGATGTAGATTGGAGGGGGAAATAGGCGGAGTGATGTCAGATTAGTCAGATAAATTGGAGTCAGATTGTGAAGGACTTTAAATGCCCAACAAAAACGTTTTTATTTTAGCCTAGAAGAAATTTGGAGTCCATTGATAGCTCTTAATCAGGAGGATGTTATGGTCACAATGATTACCTAGATTTCACCATTAGTTCAGTCGTTTTTCGGTTGTGTCTAACTCTGAACACATTTGGGGTTTTCTTGACAAAGATACTGGAGTATTTACCATTTCCTTCTCCACCTCATTTTACAGATGAAAAACTGAGGCAAGCAGGGTTAAGTGACTTACACAGGGTCATGAAGCTAGATTTGAAGTCAGGTCCTCCTGATCCCAGGACTGGAGCTCTATCCACTGCACCACACAGGTGTCCTAGGTTTCACCAAAGCACGGACCACATCTCATGTGTTGTTCTTATGAAAAAGATGGATTGCTGGGAGTTTTGTACAGTTTTGGTACAGTTCAAAGTACCAAAGTGATTCGTAGAATCAAAGTGTAAGAAGAAATCTGAGGGCATCTTCACCCTTCAACAGAAATCAACTTTAAGTATCCCAAGCAATGGTTGTCCAGTCCTGTTTTAAGGTCACCTGTGAGGGAAAATCCATTCCACTTTTGGAGAGCTCTGTTAGGAAGTGTTTGGTTTATAGTTTTTATTTTTATTTTTTTCCCTTAAGTGAACTGCTCATTAAAGAGAATGGTGGTGTCTGAGAATGGAATTGGGTTTCAAGACCGTAGTGTAAAATATAGGAATAACAGATTCCTGGCTAAGATGGGGTGCACTTAATAAGGACTGGAAGATGCATTTTCATCCAAACAAAAAAGAAACATATTGGGGAAGATATTTATTTAATTAAGTTAATATGTCTGGTATTATGTCAAATATAGTGGTGGTTGTTGGTACTTTACTATCAAAGTTAAAGACTACATTCTTCATTTCTCTTAGTTTCAACAGCGGCAAGTTTCATGTGCTAACAAGTTTAAATCACAATGTAAGGTGATTTTTCTGAAATGTTTTCAGCTAATGTGCTTTGCAGAGTTTTTTAAAAAATTTTTTGGGACATGTTCATCTTGTCTAAGCAAAAACTCTCAGTAAATATTGTAAAAGAGGGATTTTACATAATCCAATCCAGGCAAATAAACATTTATTAAGCACCTACCATGTGTAAAGCATAGTGCTAAGCCTTGGGGATACAAATAACTAAAAGATGGTCCTTGTCCTCAAGGAGTTCACAATCAAAAGGTGGGGGGCTGGGGAGACAACACGCAAAAGAAAGCAGTAAAGCAGGGAGGCAAATCAGGGGGATAACCAGCACTTGGCATCTTATTTCCTTGAGTTTAAACTAGGAAGAGGAGCAGATATAGAATGGAGTGAGCCATAGAGTCTAGTTTCTGCTAGTAGTTTAGTACTCCACCCTACAGCCCTTCAGTCAGAGAGAGGAGGCTTAAGGAAGTGGTATCCATAGAGGCTAGAATTAGCCACCTGATAATGAATTTAGAAATGATGAGCTTATCCTGGGAGGGGCATCTTGTTCCTTGGAGTAAAGACCAGGCAGAGCAGCAGATACGAAGTAGAGAATTCAGTATACAGGAGAGTAAAAAAAATTTTTAAATTAGAAAAAAATTTCTATATATTTCAATGGATCTATCATCTCAAAATATTGGTATTCTCTCTAACTATGCACATCAAAAACTCCTTGATGTCTTTCTCTCCAGTTTTTCCTTAGTCATCAGCAATATCCACCTTTCTGCTTACAATCCCATTCTGCTGAAATCTGCAGCAGAGAGCCACAATGGTGCCAACTAAGTCTTCAACAAATTCATGTTATCTAATCTTAACTGAACCTTTACTGTGCTACTCGATAATCCTTTTATTTTTCCCTGACTAACTCTACCACACTCCCTGAAGCAGCTGTCCCAAGCCTTAGTCTCTCTTCTGAAGCCTCCACCCCATTCTCAACAGATGACCCCACCCCCTATTTTGTTGAGAAAGTGAAGGGTGTTTGTCATAATCTCCTTTATCTCCCCTTCCTCACACCTCAAAACTCCTAAAGAGCTTTTAAATCTCCTCTTATCTTTTTCTCCAGACTCCACAAAAGTAGTAATGGCCCTTCTTCTTGTCAAGGCCAACCCTCTCCATGCATTCTTATTTCTATTCTTTCCTATTATCTTGTGGAGCATCTCCCACCAATTATTCACTCCTTTTAGCTTTAGTTTTTCCTTTTCTGCTAACACTTTCCCTATGCTAACAAGCATACTCCAGTCTTCCCCAAACTTGGGGCGGGGGGGGGGGGGGATCTAGACCTGGACAAGTGAAGAAGAAAATATCTCAGTTGACCTAGCTATTCCCTTAAACCATTGGCTTATACCTTGCTTCACTTCTGTTGGCCGTCTGCTAGGAGGAGTTGTGTACTCTCTCTGCCTACTCCCTTGGGTCTCAGGTTCCTATAATTAGTCTTCTGACTCAGCCACTCCATCGGAACTGCCTTTCTCTCAACTGCTAAAATCTGTCTTTCTCAGTCCTCATTCCTCTTCTTCCTGTGGCTCTTAACAATGTTAGTAACCCCTTCCTCCGGGGTACGTTCTCTTCTCTTGGCTTCTGTAATACAGCTTTGGAGATATTACTCTCTCCCAGTCCTCCTCTTGTCTGACTGCTCATTTTCAGTTTCTTGGGTTCATTATTCATCTCTTGACTTCAAAGCTTGGATAGTCCTGAAGGCTGTCTGTTGGACCCTCTTTTCTTTTCTTTCTTTCTTTTTTCCCCATGCTCTTTCTTGGTGATTTCATCAACTCTCATGGGTTTAATTATCCTCTCTAAAAGATGATTCTGAAATCAATGAATGAAGGGATGGATGGATGAATGGAAAAGCACTTATTAAGCGCATATTGTATGCCAGTCACAGTGCTAAGCATTAAGGTTATACATACAAGTAAACAAGTTAACCCCTGACATGAAGAAGTTTAAATTCCAAAGGGAGAAGACAACACATAAAAGGAGCTATAAACTTTCCATAGAAGAACAATCAAAAGCCAATAAGCATTTATTAAGCGCCCTCAAGGAGATTACATTCTAAAGAGGGATCCACTCAGTGCATTGAAAGCCTTCCTTGGCTTCTTTTAGTATTCCTGGGATGCCAGGAAGTTCTCTGGCTGTCTATCTGTTATCTCTCACTTTCATTCCACAACTGGCCCATATAATCATATGTGTCCTTACAGGTATCTCTTAGGTCCATTTTGGCACACGAATCATTTTTACAACTCAACTTCTACTGAGGCAGCTCCATGGTACAATGGATAGACTACTGGAAAGCACTCAGGAAGACCTAGGTTTGAATCCTGCCTCAGACACTTACTCACTAGGTAACCCTGGACACGTCACTTAATCTGTGTCGGCCTCAGTTTCCTCAACAGTTAAGGGGAGATAGCAGTAGCACTTAACTCCCAGAGTTGTTATGAGGCTCAAATGAGATAATAATTGTAAAGCATTTAGCACAGCGTTTGACACATGGTAGGAGATACTTTTTTGTTTTGTTTTGTTTTGTTTTTATGTGGAAGAAGCTGGGAACCCTGCTCCCAGATGATGGCATGTAGTAAAATATCCTGCTCCATGATTTGAAGCATGTGCAGGCAGGTAAAGTAAAGTATAGCTGGTTCTAAATCAAATCAACAAGCATTTATTAAGCACCTACTATGTGCCAGGCTAAGCACTGGGTATACAAAGAAAGGCAAAAATAGTCCTTTCCTTCAAGGATTTCCCAGTCTAGTGGGGGGAGGAGGACAATGTGTAAATAATTATGTACAAACAAAATGTATACAGGATAAACTGGAGATAATCTCTAAGGGAAAGCACTGACATTAATGAGAATGGGAAAAGCTTCTCATAGAAGCCTTGGGATGGGATTTTAGCTGAGACTTGAAGAAGTCAGGGAAACCAGGGGGCAGATACAAGGAAGGAAGGCATTTCAGACATGGAGGACAGCCAGTAAAAACACAGAATTTCAGGATGGAGTCTCTTGTGCAAAGAACAGCAAGAAGACCAGTGTCACTGAGATGGTTGATTATGTGAGGAAGAGAAAGCTAGGAAGGCATCTGTTTATGAAGAGCTTTAAAAGCCAAACAGGATTTTTTTTATTTCATCCTGAAGGTAATAGGGAGCTATTGGAGGTAATAGCCTCCTAACCAGGAAAAGCTGGACTGTATTGATTGACTGTTGCTAGAACTGGGTTGCATTTGATGCTAGATCTTGGTTCTACCCAAACTGTCTAGCATTGGGAAAGTAGGTTGATCTGCTTCTGACCTCCAGGTTGGGGGGGGGGCTTGGATCCTTCTCTTGCATGGTGGTGACATGGTGAAGCTGAGAACACATTGCTATTGCTTTTGTTTCTGTTGGGTGTATTCTTTCCTGACTTTAAGTAAAGGAGATTAGATGTGACTACAACCTTGTAAGCTTCAAAACAGCAGGAGAATGAGCCATGAAGAGAACTGGGACTAGGTTTTGCTGCCAGTCCATGAAGCATCAAAGCTCTGTGGTATGACCTGAGGGACACAGCCCTTTGGTAGTGGAGGAAAAGAGTAGCTATAGCACTCTGGTAAGGTTGTATAGGGGAGACAGCGCCCTCAGGTGGTGGGGAAAATATTTGTACTTCTATTCGTGCTCTATCTTCTCGGTAAACATTACTTTGAAAAAGCTTATTGATGGTTCAATGGAACCAGGGTGTTATTTCCTTCTGGGAAATAGCTAAGGGGACACATGAGAAGGAAGGCTTCAGCCAACGGCACTAATGAAAAACACTGCGACACTGCAAAGGTACCCCTGGAAGCCTGAGGGGGTAGTTTCAAATTAGAAGTCCATCCAAAGTTCTGCTATATATACATATACGAAGCCAGACCTGCCTCAGTCTGGGTTGGTACTTCAGGTTCAAGAGTAAAATGAATGAGCTGCTCCAAGTCCATCTAACAGTTAACAAAAAGAGATTGAATTAGTCATAGCAGGGGAAAAGACATTAGTAGCATGGAAAGGATATGGTCTTTTTTTTTTTCAGCTGAGCACAGCTCTTGGCTTCTGTGTTGCTCAGGATTGTCTCTGGTCAGTAGTCTTGGCTCTATCCCTTTTTCTACTCAAGTGACCAAGAAGCTATGTCAATAACTGATCCCCCAGTCTCTGAGCCAAACAAATCTCTAGGACAGTTTCAGTACCTTTTAAAGAAAACAGCCAAGAGAGCCAAGGATTCTAGTAAATAGTCCCCCTACCACGAGTAAATATTTCTGATAAAATTCTGACACCCAGAAAATAAAAAAAGAAACTGATACAAGAGTAAAATCCATTCTCCAACGGATGGATGATCAAAAGGTATGAAGGGATAATTCCCAAAGGGAGAAACAGAGAGTTTTAATAATCACTTGAAAATGTTGAAAATAATAAGCAGAGATGTGCAAATTAACGTTTCTGAAATATCACTTCAAACTAGCAAGAAGAGTTAAAAACAATAAAAGTCCATATTAGAGAGGCATTCATTTGCATTGTTTGTGTAGCTATGAATTGTGCAGCTCTTGGAGCAGTGAGTTACAAACCTGGGCTCCTTTTAATGTCTGTATCCTAACAATGGTATTGGGGTTAGGGATAGGGCTGGACCCCTGTGATTTCATTAATATAAGGATAGGAAGCTCCTTCTACCCATGCAGATTGACATGTTCTGCAAAGTATTAGTCTTAGCAGCTAGCTGGTACAGTGAATAGCACTCCAGGCCTGGAGTTAGGAAGGTTTGAGTTCAAACCCAACCTCAGACACTTACTAGTTCTATGAACCTGGGTGAATCACTTAACCATGTTTGTCTCTGTTTCCTCATTTTGTAAAATGAGCTAGAGGAGGAAATGGTAAACCACTCCAGTATCTTTGCCAAGAAGATCCCAAATGGCATCATGAAGAGTTGGGCAAGACTGAACTGACTGAACAACAAAAATGATAAAATATATACACACGCTGGCAGCCAATTAAAGACATTCTTGAAATATAATGCTTTTATTTTTGTCATAGATTTCAGGTTGTCCAATTTTTCCTCCTCAATCTGTTTTCCAAGTCAATTGTTGTAGCTATGAGATACCTTATGAGGTTTTTCCTCTTTGTTTTCTCAGTCTTTAGACTTTCTTTTAATATTTCTTGTCATCTCACGGATGGATATTGGCTTCTGTTTGGTCTATTCCAATTTTTAGGAAGTTTGTTGTTTGGGCAAGATTTTGTACCTTTTCTACCAAGCTGTTCATTCCCGAATTCCTGACTCTTTTTTTCCCACTTTCCCCACCATACCTTTTATTTCTTTTCCATTTTTTTCTTCTAGTATTCTCTTTTCATTTGTGAAAACATTTTCTAATTCTTAGGGAAAAAAGTTCTTGCCTCATCTCTTCCAGTAATTCTAGTTGAATTTGTGCCCCAACTGTGTTTTTCTTACAGGTTTTGCTTCTAGATATTTTGGAGTCATTCTCTTCTTCAGGATGCGTATTTTGAGCATCCCTGTCATCGACATAGCTTTTAATGGTAGAATTCTTTCTCAAAACATTTTTTTTTGCTCATTTTTCCAGTTTACTTCTGATGTTGAGCATGTTAGGTCTAGGCACTATGAATTTCTGGAAGGAGAGTCTCGGTTGATTTTTCTGCTGATTTCTCGGTTGTGTTATATTATTCCAGGCTCTTGGTGACATCTCAGGCTGGAGACTGGAAAACATTTAGTGCTCCCAAAGTGGTCTAATGCAGGACAAAATCTGATCACTGGCACAGAGAGAGGGAACCTGTGGCCTCAAGGCCACATATGGCCCTCTAGGTCCTCAAGTATGGCCCTTTTTTTAAATTTAAATTTATTTATTTAACATATTTAGTTTTCAGCATTGATTTTCACAATAGTTTGAACCACAAATTTTCTCCCCATTTCCACCCTCCCCCCACTCCAAGATGGCATATATTCTGGTTGCCCTGTTTCCCAGTCAGAAAAATATGGAACGCTTCACGAATTTGCGTGTCATCCTTGCGCAGGGGCCATGCTAATCTTCTCTGTATTGTTCCAATTTTTAGTATATGTGCTGCCGAAGCGAGCACAAGTATGGCCCTTTTAATCCAAACTTCACATTTGTTCTGTGAAGCTTGGATTCAGTCAAAGGGCTGCACTTGAGGACCTAGAGGGCTACATGTGGCTGGCCTCGAGGCCATGGGTTCCCCACTCCTGCCCTAGCCTGAGCTCTGCAATTTCCTGACCTGTTTTTAAGTCTAAGCTATAGTAGAGTGCTGCTGGACTCAGCCCCTATCAGCAGCTTGGAAAGCTGTCCTGGTTCAGAGTGACAGAACTATAGGCTTCCCTCTGGTCTGGGATTCTGTCCTAGTTGTTTCTCTGCAGGCTTTAGACTGGGCTAGAAGCTGGAACTGAAACCCTGCTCTGATTTTGGCGGTCTGAGCCAAAGCACTGAGGCTTGCTTTTGATCTTTCTCCTTGTTTGAGAACATAGAAAAGGACTCACAACCATTCCTAACCCTACAACTCCACCCCTGTGCACATGTCCCTTCTTCAGCCCACCTTGGATCTGTGACTGGGGACTGGGTAGTAAACAACAACAGCTGGGTAGTGTCTGTTGGTGTGTATTCCCACAATCTGCATGCATGAGTATTGTCTTGCTCTTGGGCACAATCTTTGGAATACTTCTGGTCAGACTCTGTGTCCAGTGCCCACAGACCTCTCAGCTTGTCTCTCTATGCTGACCTAGGCTGGAAAAATTACTCGTGATTTTTTTTTCTCTTGGATTTCTGTATTAGGATTTAGTCTGTTGTATTTTCTAGATTTGGTTAGAGGAGTTGTGTGTGTGTGAGCTTGGCTATACTTTTTAAAAACATATTTTATTTTTAATTTCACTTCCATATTATCATCCTCTGTCCAGCTCCTTTCTCAACCACTAAGAAGGCAAGAAATCTGATACCCGTTATACACATGAAGTCATGCAAAACATATTTCCACATTTTGGCTGTGCTTCTTCCTACTGCTCCACCATCTTGGATTCTATACCCCTTATCAGATTTACACTTAGAGCCTAATGAGAACCACCATTTGAGGGCAGTCCTTCATGCAGGTACATATCCACCTAAGAGTAATATAACCCATACCCCTATAGGGGGATAGAATTAGAGACCTTACTGAAAAGTCCAAGAAATGATGAGCAACCAATATTTGCTAAGTACTTTCTAACCAATAAGAGCACTTAACTCTTTCCTGCCTTTGCTTATGCTGTTCTCTCCCTAGAATGCTTTTCCAGCTCCTCCTGCCTATTAAATTCCTACCCACCTTTCTAAGTCCTGCTAAAATCCTGCCTCCTCTGCCTTCTCTGCCTCCTCCTCCGAAGTAATAAGAATTACAGGGTGGTAGATCTGGAGTTGGATCTCTTCCCTCATTTGAACTCTGATAGCAATTACTCTTTGTTCTGTAGTAACTAATGCACAACAGAGAAAATTTGTGCTGTTGAAATCCACAGGTAGATGCCGTTTTTGCTATCAGTTTTATCATCCTGTCCCATTAAACATAACTATGAGCACTGATAACTCTTAGCAGACTTATGTTAAATTTTGATACTGTATCCCCACTGAGGATGCAAACTCGAAGTCAATGACTATAGTAGAAAGCAGCAGAGAGGAAATGGAGGGAAACAGTAAGATGAAATAGTATGTATATTATATTATGGACTCCTGAATAGTGAACGGGGAGTTACCCTGATAGTAGCAAGTTGGCAATGATTGCTAACATTTATAGAGTGTCCTAAGGTATGCAAAACCCTTTGCAAATATTATCTCATTGTATGTTCATAACAACCCTGAGAGGTAGGTGCTAATGGGAAGCCTCTGGGTTGAGTATTTATTGGAAAAGAAGACAATTTGAAGCCTAAAATAATGAAATAGAAGTGCCTTCCCTCTGAGATTACTGCTCATCTAATCTATAGATATCCTGTATGTACTTAGTTGTTTTAATGTTTGTCTTTCCTTTTAGAATATGTAAACCCTACGAGGGCAAGAGCTGTTTCTGCTTGTCTTTATCCTCAGCTTACCAAATGACCAGAATTTATTAAGCACTTCCCACGTGCCGGGTGTTGTCCTAAGTCTGGCACCTAATAAGTACTTTTATTTATTATTGATTGACAGATTGATTTGAATTACTGAGGACTTCAAATGAAGCAACAAGCCAAATGCTTTCTATCTTTGTAAAGATTTAGCCAGACGAGTGGTTATCATTTATTCTATGTTTGCCTATTTCAACTTTTCAGTACTGTGTACCTCTAAAATATAAAACACAAGTGAAAAAATGTTAGGTCTTCATCAATCTTTGTCTTTCACTGACTTTACAGCATTTTGAAAATGCTGTGATCCTCATTTTTTAGGTGATCAGAAATTGAGACATTAACTATCCATCTTAGCACGTAGTCAGTGCTTAATAAATACTTAATGACTACCTGGTTGGTTTGACTGACCAGGGGCTTCAAATAAAGCACTGAGTAAATCCTTTGTATCTCTGTAAAGCTTTGGTGGAACAAGAAATGATCATTTATTCCGTGTTTGCCTATTTCAACTTCCAGTTAGTTGATAAACATTTATTAAGTGCCTACTGTGTGTCAGGCACTATATACCCCTAAAACATAAAACGCAAGTTAAAAAAATGTTAGATCCTGAGCAATCTCTGAATTTTACTGAATTTACAGCATTTTGAAAATGTCATCATCTACCTTTTCAGGTGAGCAGAAATTAACAATCAATCTTGCTTAAAAGATCACTCCCCTAGCCAGTAATAGAGCAAGGGACCAGACTCAAGGCTCAGTATTTTTCCATTCTATGCCCTAATCGCATAGGCTGCAGCTAACTGAATTACTTCGGCAAATGATTTTCTTAGTAGGTAGTAGGTTCCTACCTAGTAGATTCCTTTTATGTGTTTCTTTAGTTAATAAATGCTTGGGAAGAAAGGGAAAGGTGCCCTGAGGAGGGAGCAGAGAAGTGTGACATAAAAATATGAAGTTTTCCCTTTTCCAAATCCCTGATGATACTTCGAGATAACTTCACCCCTAAATAACAGTTTAAAGCAGAGATACAAATAGTAAATAAGACCCTATTATGTGCCATTCCAATAGAAAGGCTGGAGCAGGGGCACAGGGGGAGAGATTTGGGTATTAAAAAGTGATCTGGTGTCATGTACATTCAAGTAACCCCCTTCAGGGGGAGGGAAGGGGTGAAAATTTTGTGACGAGGGGGAGGGGAAGAAAGAAAGAAAATGCTTAAAAAGGAAAGCTGAGCCCTTTGGTGCTGAGCAGTGAAAGTGAGAAGTGGTTCCCCCCTGCCCGGGAAATTGATGAATAATCCTAGAATCTCAAGCTGAGCCTTAGGCTCTGAGCGGCTGGTATCCCATACTAACACTAATCAACCGGTATGAAACATCCATTTTAAACGCAAATGAGGGGGCCCTTTCAAACCAGGCCCAAAGGGGGGGAGGGGATTAGAAAAGGGAGTTCAAAGCTCAAAATGATTCTTTCTTTTTCTTCTCCTTCTTCTCTCTCTCTTTTTTTTTCTAAAGGGGACAGAAATATGGTTGGTTATTATCTTAAGTTATTGCTACAAAGAATTTTGAAATTAAAAGATAAGCACGCTGAGGAAGCTCAGTAATTTTCATAAAAGAGGGACTTAAAACAGATGCGCCCTCTTTAATCGGACTGGGCCTGGGGTGGGGTGAGGGAGATGCATTTTTAACATAGCAGGAGAAAAAAAATCATATGGTTTCACATTTGTTTCCTGAACACTTGTGTGTGTGTGTGTGTGTGTGTGTGTGTGTGTGTGTGTGTGGTATGAGTGTGGCTTTGTTAACCGTATCACAACTAGTAACAGAGGTTGCTTTTATCTGCCCCTAATATGGGGCTGGTGTGTTAGCAGGCATCCTGCTCCCCAGAAAGTATCGTTTTCTTGTTGCCTTTGAGGCTATTGGGAATTAATGTCTTTATGCCAAGCAAATCAAGGTCAGGCCAGGCCTTCAAGTGAAGCCAAAATGTTTGCCACCATATATGTCATTGGCTTTCCTGCCTCTCACTGACCCTTCAAATTCTCATCCTCTGTGACTCGTTGCATTTTAGGTTGCAGAAATTAAACTCATTTTACAGCGAATCATTTCTTTGCTTCTTTGTTGTAAGTTGAAGCATTCTGCATTTGGCTAAATTAGTTTATCAGAATGACTATGATTTCATGTGAGTTCTTTTTATTGCCTATGTCTTTCTTTTGAGTTATTTGGGATATGGGATGCATTTTTTGTATGGCTATTGGTAATGATGATGGGGGAATGAAAAATCACTTACGGATTTTTTTAAAGAAAAAAAGAAAAACTGCACCCTAAAACATGTTTTGAACATTAAAATATGCAAACTTTACATATGTTGTGATAGCTATGGGAAAAAAATATAGATCTTCAAAGCAATACAAATTATTCAATACATTTTGTAGTCCTTTATATAGTATATAGTATATATATATATATATGTATATATATATAATATATATAATTTAAAGGTCTTCATATAATATCCCAATTTTAGTGTGCTTAAAAATTAATTATTATTTTTTAACCTCATTCAGGAAAATCTGATTTTTTCCATAGAAAGAGTTATCTTTAGAAATACGTGCAAATATTACTTAGCATAGGGGCTGGCACCTAGTAGGCACCCCATTCTAAGGTTGCTTATCATTAGGTTTAAGTATCAACCATGTAGGGACATGAATGGAATGGAATGTTACCGAGCTGGACCAAGTGATCCGCCAGTTATCCCTTGCTCTTATCACATAGGTAGCCAATCTTCTTTACTGATGTACACTTCTTGGTTGGCCTCCTTTATACCTTGACTGTGAGAACATTGAAAACTACAGTCCCTCATGACTACTTTCCCATCCACGCAAGGAATCTAAACATGCATCAAAGACATCCTGAAAGAGGTACTAGACAGGAATAGGTAGGCTTTTTCAAATAACATTTCACAATATGTTTTAACTTCACAATCATACAATTGACCCCAAAATGTAGAGATTACAAAATTGACTATTAAAAAACCATTCAGTTAGCATCATCAATTAACATTACCTTAGAGAAGGGGTTCTTAACTATTTTGCATGTGTCCTAGATCCCTTTGGCAGTTAGTTGAAGCTTATGGTCCCCTCCTCCAAATAGTATCATGAATGCATAACATAAAATACATAGCGTTACAAAGAAAAGCAATTACATTGAAATAGATTTGCCAAAATCGTCTTTAAAAAACAAGTTCACAGACCCAGGTGAAGAACCTCTGCTTTGGATGCGATCCAGAAAGGTGTTTCCCATACAGATGTTAAAATTATATGTGATTCGTTGAAATATATAATAATAATAGCTAACATTTCTATAACACGTCAAGGTTTACGGAGCATTTTATATAATATTATCTCACTTGATCTTCACAACAATTCTGTGAGGTGGGTGCTATTATTATTGTCATTTTACAGACGAGGAAACTGAGTTTGAGAGAGGCTCAGACTATACAGCTATTAAGTATCTGAAGCAGGATATGAACTCAGGCCTTCTTGGGACCAAGTCCAACACTATCCACTATGCCATCTAACTGTTTTGGAGAAGTAACAGAGTTGAGCTCGTCCAATGACCCTCTATTGTGTCAAGCATTAAAACAGGGGCGGGGGGGAAAGCAAATGGACTTTCCAAAGGTATTCATCAATCAATGACGTGGAAAAAACCCAGTGCAGAGCCCAAATGGAGCCATTCTTCGCTCTCAAGCAGTACAAAAAGCAGGGATAGGTTGGACTTGACCCTTGGGCTTTTGTTTGCCGAATCTCACTTTAGAAAACAGCGAGTCATGAAACCATGTTAATGTGTGGAAGGGCTGTGATCTGTTTCCATTGCTGCATGGGTTTCCCATTCATGTAACTCTTTTTTAGGTTTCTGTGTATTCCCATTCTCCCCCACAGACACTGTATGTGCCTGGATTGGAGAGTGTGACTCAGTTTTATGAATGGATTGATATATTTAGCCCTGCTTTTGCTTTCTTCGTAAATGTTTTAATTATTGTTGCTTTTGTCTTCTCTTTTAGTAAATGTTTCATTTTAAAAAGCTGGTGAAATTATTACAACTCATTTTGTTTAATTGGGAAAACACCAGTGGGGGTTCAGGTACTAGAGATACAAGTAGTAGGAATGGGACCTGAAAGACTTGAGTTGTAGCTGCATGGATATCACTTGACACACCAACCCTCCAAGGACAAGTCCTTGACTTGTCATTGTAAGGGCAGGCTGGGGTGAATAAGCCTGTCCAGAGAGAGAGCTGCTGGTACAGGTGTCAAACCAGATACCATGTTCAAGCCACGCTGTTAACATGAGTGTATTGGGTACCATATTGCACTTCACTTATATCCAAGAAGGAGAATAAAAAGCAACACTATGGAGAACATGTTAGACTGAAAAATAGAACTGAGTCGGTTATGTGATCAAATGATAGGTGTGTATGTGTGTGTGTGTGTGTGTGTGTATGTATATACACATATATATGTAGTGCTTTGCAACCATTATCATAACCACGTAATGAGAATTCGAGACTAGATGCACAGTGTAAGTGTTATGGTAGGACACCTGAGATACTAAAAAAAACCCCTAGAATATATCCAGAACTTTAAGAATATGCTCTATAGAAGACTTAGGAAAAGATACGGACAAGCATGGAACATGTTTGAGAAAGGATCTTTCAAATTAACTCCTATTTTTTTGGAGGGGGGAAGGCAGGGCAATTGGGGTTAAGTGACTTGCCCACGGTCACACAGCTAGTAAGCGTGTCAAGTGTCTGACGCTGGATTTGAACTCAGGTCCTCCTGACTCCAGGGCTGGTATTCTACTCACTGTGCCACTTAGCTGCCCCTAACTCCTATATTTTTTCCTATTGTTTTTAGGAGGTCTTAAAATGTTGAGTGCATGGACTATATATATATATATATATATATGTATATATGTATACACACGTGTATATAAACATTATATAGCTATATCCACCCACATATATGTATATATACACATATATAACACACACATGCATTATATGTGTGTGTTATGTATCTATGTCTATACACATATACATATACATCACATATGGGTGTGTGTATATATGTATATGTTATATGTGCACATATATGTATATCACCTTTTAAACTCTCTCCACCATCAGAAGATAAAGGCAAATCAAGAATCACCGTGTGGGGAGGGAGTGACTATCAATTGACAAATGCCTGAACAAGGTATGGTATGTGGTAAATGCATATGATGGAATACTACTGTGCTATAAGAAACAATGAAACAGATGATTTCTGAGAAACCTGGGAAGACATATGCGTCCTTCCTGATACAAAGGGAGGAACCGGGAGAACAATTTTTACTATAATAATATTGTAAAGATAAGCAGTTTTGAAAGGCTTAGGAACTTGGATCAATACAATGACCAGCCACAGTTCCAATGAACTAAAGAAGAAATATGCTAGCAGCCTCCAGACAGAGGGGTGATGACTTTAGAGCAAAATTGGGCACATTTGGGGTGGGGGTCAGAGTTAATGGAAGAATTTGTTTTGCTTGAATAAATATATATTTGTAATAGGGTTAATTTTTTTTTTGCTTCCTGAGAAGGGTGGGGGAGAATAAGGAGGGAGGGAGATAATTTAGAGATAAATATAAAATAAAAATGAATTTTTTAAAAAAAGAAAAAAAAGGAGTAAGAAGATATATAGGGGTTGGCATTTGTGTTGATGAAGGGAGTGGCCACATCAGTGAAATCATAGAATCACTGACGTCTCAAGTGCTCAGAACGCCTCCTCAGAATTTAATTGTATATATTTTTTTTCCATTCCTGCCCTTGTTCTCAGCTCTTGGTCAAACTATAGCTGGAATAATATGTTCATGTTAGGCACCATATTTTAGAAAGGGCACTTATAGTGATAATAAGAACAAAAATAACCATTTATATAGCTTTTTAAGGTTTGAAAAGTGCTTTACAAATGATGTCTTATTTTATTCTCACAGTAGCTTGAGGAAGGAAGTCCTATTATTATCTCTATTTTATAGATGAGGAAACTGAAGCAGAGAGAAGCTAAGTGACTTACCTGGGGTCACAGCAGCTTATAAGCATCTGAGGCTGAATTCGAATTCAGGTCTTCCTGACTCTAGGTCCAGTGCCCTAGCTACCATACCACCCAGCTGGAGATCATTCAGAAAAGGGCATTAAGGAGAATTGAGGGCTGTCAGAATGTGGTAAGGAGTTTTAGTAGAAATGGAACATTCAGGGCAGCTAGGAGGAGCAGTGAGTAGAACATCCGTCCTGGAGTCAGGAGGACCTGAGTTCAAATCCAGCCTCAGACACTTGACATTTACTAGCTGTGTGACCTTGGGCAAGTCACTTTACCCCAATTGCCCTGCCTTCCTCCCTCCCAAAAAAAAAAAAGAAATGGAACATTCAAGTATCTCCATCTTGGTAAAACGAGTAACAGTCCAAGCCTTCTGGTCTTCCTAATTTCCAAGATAAAAAAAGGCTCTTTAGGTAAGTGCCTACCATCAAGTCCAGGGTCTTACGTACTTTATATGATTCATCTTATATCTCTGAAAGTTGAAAATAAAAGGAGATGTTTTGAACTTTCAATATTTATCTTTTCAGATTTTTTTTGTTTATTGTCCAGTTCAGCTCCTGATCAGAGAAGTAGCTGCATCTAGGTTTTTTAATGATTTCAAATGCAGTCATCACCTCTTCCTCTGAAGTGATTGGTGAAGGGGATGGCCAGAAAAAAAAACAACAATTGAATAAAGGGAAAATTTATACGTGAGATATCAATTGATCCATAGACTTCAATGCAATTGATTTGGCTGGTTAAAACACTGTATCCTTCAATGACACAGTGGATACATTGCCAGGCCTGGAGTCAGGAAGACTCATCTTGCTGAGTTCAAATCCAGCCTTAGACATTAGCTGTGTTATCCTGGGCAAGTCATTTCACCTGTTGCCTCAGTTTCCTCATATGTAAAATGAGTTCGAGAAGGAAATGGCAAACCTCTCCAGTATCTCTACCAAGAAAACGCCAAATGGGGTCACAAAGAGTCGGACCTGACTGAAACAACTGAACAAAAATCTTGCAATGGTTTCATATTGCACACTTAGTAGAGTGGTTCTAACTCCTAAGCCTCGCATCCAACGACCTCTATGGTCTAGTACTACTTCAGTTCCAGCTTGAGAAAATATTTATTAAGTAGCCTCTAGGTAGGAGGTAGCTTGGCATCATTGATAGAGCTGGCCTAAATGTCAGGTTCAAATCCCTCCTGTGACTCTTCTTGACTGTGTGACCCTGGGCAAGCTACTTAACCTTTCAAGGCTTGAGAGAACTCTCTAAAACTCTTAGCTATAGAGTCCCTGCTAATGTACAGTGGTACAGGGAGTCTCCTCAGTGGGATTTTCCTACACTGATGAAATCAAGAAAGATATGGGAGGCATTGAGAATATAAAGACAAAAAGGAAACAGTTCATGCCTTCAAGAAGCTTATATTCTGCTGGGCCTGGGTTAGAGGAGAATAAATGGGCACAGATAATTAAATGCATAGCTAATTTTACATAATTATTATATTATGTAGCTATTTATTATAAATGCATAGGTCAAGAACAGCTAACTTTTGAAGATAAGTAAGGATGAGGCAAATTGAGGAGAGAGAGAGAAAGAGGTAGAGCCAACGAGGATTAGAAGGTCTAGTGTAGGTCATATTATCTGCACCTTGAAAGAAGCTAGGGATGGTAAGAGTTACAGGTAGAGAATGAGCCCTTGGCTTTGTGGACAACTGTATGTTCAAAGAGATAAGACCTGGAATGCTCAGCTTAGGGAATAGCTATTCTACTATAACTGGACTACTATAGTAGTCCAATTTGGGGAGAACCCTGAGAGCATAAAGCCTGAAAAAGTAGTTTGGAACCACATTGTTGAGGGCTTTAAATGGTATGCAGAGGAGCTATTTATCTTAGAGAAAATTGGTTTTATCTTAGGGATATTGAAGAATTTTTGAGTAGGGAAGTGAAATGATCAGAGCTGTGCCTTAAGGAAATTATTTTGATAGCTGTGTGGAAGCTGGATTGAAAGGGGGAGAGCCTGGATCCATGGAAACAATTCTATCTTTCCAAGTATATCTTATTCTGCTTTTCCACCACATGTGCTATAGTCTAACCAAACTGTATTACTTGCCCTCCCTCATACATGTCAGGTATATACTGTAGGCTCTCCATTCACTCCACCCCCATTTGGACTAGCATACCCTAGAGTATGGTTACATTTTCCCCTCTAATCTTGAATTTTGCCCACTAATACTATCATCTGATGTGTTTCCTCTAATATAAATTCCCAATTATATTTCTCCAATATCATTTAGCCAATTAACATCATATTGGTTTTACAAAGGGACGTTTACCTACAACCTCCCAAACTAGAGGGATACTCTCCTCTACTATCTTGGCCACTGGGAAGAGTGACCTCAAACTCAAAGGCGCTGCTACCAACTATTCCACCCACCAAGGTCATTTTCACATGTAGCATAGCTGGTGAACACATCATGGCTTACTAGTCTTGGCTGTCAGGGTGATTCATGGATAAGTTGAGTCTATCAGGTCACTCCTCAGATTCGACTTCTGACCAGACTCAGCTAATGCTACCAGTGGCTTGTCTACGGAGGCTATTGATGGCTCCTCCAACTTCTTGAATCTCACCAGGTCATAATTTGCTCTGAAACTCATATATTCTAATACAGCTCTGATACTAATTCTCCTAAGATCGGGAAGGAATAAACACAACAGAAATAGAGGTGTCCATTCATTCACAGCACATGGAAGCTTAGTGGAGAGAGAGGATCTGAATCCCCTCCCCCATCTGGAGGTCCATGGCAATTCTTACCTGTATTGCCACCAGGGAAGAGAAAGGGATTTCGTTTGTTCAAACGCATTCCATATAAATTCACTACCCTTAGCAGCCAATTATAAGACTCTTCATCATCACAGAGTAAATCAACAGGAAACAGTCAGATCGGAAGTGGGGAGGGAAGCAGTCCCTCTGTCATGAATTTCTGCAAGTAGGCTCACCAAGCTTCCATGTGAGTTAGTCTCAGACTGAGCCTATTGCTTCTTTTCTAAGGACGGTGCTCACATTGGCCAGTCCCCACATTATATATTTTCACATTTCTATGCTTTTGCTCATGCTCTTCCTTGTGTTTAGAATGCTCTTCTACTAATTCCAACCATTGCATTCCCTTCCTTTAAATCCTATTTCAAAATGACTCCAAGAAGTCATTCCTGATCTTCTTTCCCCCAAGTATTTGAAAGACCTTCCTGTCTTGGAGCTCTTACAATACTTTCTTTGTAACTTTTTAAAGGAAAATAGGTGGGAATACACATAAATGCATGTTTATGTTTTTATGTGTATATGAAATCTTTATTTGATATAAAGCACATCACCAAGAAATTGGCTATGGAGGAAGCTGATTAAATTAGTTGGCTCTTAGTCCCATACTAACATTCTTTCTGATTGTAGGGTGATAGTGACACAGAATGTTGAGGCAGGGGGTTTCTACTGAAAGGCAACAAGAATAGTGAAGGACCTTCAAGTTCAAGCCATATAAAAAGGAACTAGGGATGCTTAGCTGTCGTCAAATATTTCAAAGTTTGTCGGATGGAAGAAGGATTAGATTTGTTCTGTTTGGCCCCAGAGGGCAGAGCTAGGAATAATAGGTGGAAGCTACAGAGGCAATTTTAGGCTTAATGTCAGGAAACTTTTTTCCCCTAGCAATTAGAATTATCTTAATGTTGAATGGGGTAACTCAGGAGGTGGTGAGTTCTTCCTCACTGGAGGTCTTTAAGCAGATGCTGATACCATCTTCACGTCAGACACCAGGCATCCTGGGACCTGTATATAAACCACAGTCATGCCAACAGCATAGATTAATGACAGGGGAGATTTCCATAGCACCCCATTGTATTAGTCTATACCCACGATACTTTCCTAGTCCAGGGCCTTATGGTGGTGTAGAAGTGACCCTGTATTCTTGGCTCTGGCAGGTTTTTGGCAAGGTCTACCATGCTTGAAAGGCTTTGAGGATGATCCTGGCAACAGACCATGCCTGATTTCTGATAAGCAGCCTAGCTAAGATGAAAGGCTCCTCACCAGGAGACTGGACACTTGATAATGAATTCTTTGGCCATGGCAACCCATGAAGCAAACAAACCAAAAACTGTACACTGACCACAGTTGAGTAATCACAGAGGGATAGGAATCTGTTTTTAGACTATCTGCAACTATGAATTTAGCAATGCATATTCTAAATGAGATATGCTTGTCTAGTGATGACATATCTTGGAGGAGTTGGCATATTCCTGGAGGAACTGAATCATTTCAAACTTGAATTCTCATAGTAAATAAAACTGGAAGACAATGAGAAGCTAAAGGGGAAGGTAGCTTAAAAGTTCTCCCTGCAGAGGTACATGAAGGAGTTTTTTTTTTAAATTGAATATTCAAGAACAACAAGAAATATCCATATGATTTATTTATTTTATTATTTACTGTAGATGGGTTGCAATCTTCACTAGTGAAAGGAGGTCCCCACACTGGGAATCCCCCATGCGGATGAAATTAGAGATCCTTTACATATTTGTAAGTGCATGTCATGTGATCATGTGTCTACGCTCCCTGTGCCTTTGTGTATATGTGTCTGTGTGTATCTTATAAAGGGATTTGTAGATTAACAATGAGCTAGATCCTGAATTGAATGACTGATCAGGCTGGATCCTAGCTGGGGAATTCTTTACTTTCAATAATCCCAAGCTACTTATTACCACAAAAACATAGTAGATGCTTATCACCAACATTCTACCAGTGAGGCTTCATGGCTAGGAACCAAGGAACACCACAATCTTGGAAGAATCAAAATTACAGATGTATTATCCGCTATGGGGCTACTTTCCCAATTCCTACTTCCATTTGGGGGCCAGGGTTCTAGAGGGCAATAACTACTGGTACCCTTAGAGTTCTAGGGGTAACCCTGAAGGATTAGGTTTCTAGTACAGTAGCTTATGAGCCCTCATTCAGTATGTTCGCCATTATCAGTCAGCCAGTAGAATTCTACTGGATTTTCGAAAAGGGATTTGATAAGAAGGTATACTAAAAACAGTCACAAAAACATTTACCTTAACCCCTCTAACCAGAGACATACTTTCCCCTTACACATAATAAATCATTAATGAATATAAAGTATCTTCTATCTGCCAAATCCTGTGCTAAGTGCTGGGGTTACAAAAAGAGGCAAAAGACAACCTCTTCCCCCAGGGAGCTCAAAATCTAATAGAGGAAACAGTATGCAAACAAATGTATGCCAAAAAGCTACATACAAGATACATAGGAAATAATTAACAGAGAGAAGGCACTAGAATTGAGAGAGGTTGGGAAAGGCTGCCAGTAAAAGATAGGATTTTAGTTGAGACATAAAGGAAGTCACTTAGGACAGTGAACTCAAATTTAAATACAAAACTAGTCAGGTATATGTGCAGAGAACATGTGGAACCAAGAGGTACCTCAAGTTCCCTGTTCCTGGGAGTCCTGTTCTCCCTTCATGAAGTCCTCAAGGACTTTCCCTTAGTTACAGCTTTCTCTTGGGTTCCAAGAATGAGCAGCATCTTTCTAGAGACCATAGCTGGCCCTTCTCCAGGGATCCAATTCTCTGAAACCACCACCATCCTTGGGTGCCTGGATTTCCATATCCATCTGTCTATGCTTCCTCTGTTATCAGGTTTGGCTACCATCTCTGCGGTAGCATGGGTTTTAATTAAAAATCCATGGATTTTACTACTGACAGTTGCTGGAAGAACCTGTGATGGCTCTTCTAACCTCTCAAAGTTCATAGTATCAATTCCATTTTCAGATACTTGTTCATCTAAGATCAGGGATGAGCAGACACAAAAGAAACAGAGATACCAGCTTCTCATAGATATAGCTCCCAGGAGTTCTTGCCTCACTTGGAGCCAGGAAGGAAAAGAGACTGAGAGATCAGTGTTATCTCTTTTATATGTGAACTCCATTCCACCTCTATGCCTCCTGAGTCTCTAGCTTCACAGTCAATTAGAAGTCTTTTCATCACTTTACTGTATCAACCTCTCAATCGTTCATATCGGGAAACTGGTTTCCCAGAGTTCTGTTATTGGCTTGGAGCCAGGTAGGGAATACCTGTGCATGCCTTAAAGATAAGACCACCATTGGCCACTCTTTCCACTACACAAGTAACCCAAAAGACTACAGAATAACACTTAATACTCATAGCAGCCTTCAATATATTGCCACTGATGCATGAGATAAGTGGTGCATTCATTAAACATTGTGTCAGGCTTTAAGAACACAAGTACAAAGAATGAAACAGTCTGTACTTACAAGGAGCTTAAATTCCAACAGGGGGAAGCAAATACATGCACAGATATGTAAAAGAAAAGTTAATTAATGAACACAAATTTTTACAAAGTTATTGGTAATGAGGGCATTAGCACTCAGAGGGACCAGGGAAGGTTTTATGCAGAAGATGGGATCCCGTGGGAACAGAGGGATTCTATTAGGCAGAATGGGAATACCCAATATGAAGGTGTGGAGATGAGAGATAGAGAGTGGTCTAAGAGGAACAGAGAGAAGGTCAGTTTAACCGGATAGCAGAATGTGCAGCAAGGGGAATTAATTTCAGCAAGTCTTGAAAGATAGGCTGAGCACAGTTTGCATAATAGTTGGGAAGCTAAACAATGGAGTTTATATTTTATCCTAGAGGTTAACAGGGAGCCAATGATGCTGTTGAGTAGGGGAGTCACATGGTCAGATATTTGCTAAAAAAAAAGACAAGCTAATGTAGTTCAACAAACATTTACTAAGTACCTACTATCTGCAAGATTTTGGGGACATAAAGACAGCAATGAAACAGCCCCTGCTCCCAGGGAGTTTACATATACCTGGGTATCATCAGAGACAGACAGGGTGTTCCAAAAGTCTTAGTGCAGTTTGAAGTTGTAAGAGCTGATAGCTTTTGGGGACACTGCACATGGGTAGGAAATGAAGTTGTCTGGTCATGTAGCAAGCAGGAAGTAATAGATGGAGATACAAAGACAGGAAAAAAGAGGAGAGACTTTAGTACTTTGGATGAATACTGTATTCACGAAAATAGACAAGAATTACCCAGGACAAAAAGGCAGTGGGGAAGAAGGCTTTTGATCTGTTTCAGTATGCCTTCCCCTCTGATTGCTTGTTTGTCACTCGCTCTTGAAGGGGACCAAAATGACATCACTATGTTGGAGCCAAGTTATAGTGTATCTGACTGTGGCTGACCAGACCAACAGGAGCTTGGAAGGCTCTACCACAGGTCAGGCACAAGTAGTCCATATGAACACGTGGGATGGCAATGTCTCTAAATCTGTACATCTCGTGTTTCTTTTGAGCTACTGCAATTTTGCTTCACTCATAAAGCACAGTGTGTTCTTTGATGTGGGCGTACCATGCTGGGCAGTCCTGTGCCAGCATCTCCCGTGTCTCACAATCAATTCCAAAGTTCTTCCAAGAGACCTCAAGAGTGTCTTTGTATGGCTTCTTCCGATCACCACGTGAGTATCTTCCTTGTGTGAGTTCTCCACAAAACGCTACTTCAGGCAAACCAACCAACCAACCATTTATGTGTTTGTTGTCTCCTCCAACAAGATAAAAGCTCTTTTAGGATGGGCGTTATTGTTTTTGTTTTTGCTTTTGCTTTGTGGCCCAGTGCTCAGTTCAGGTGCCTAGCACATCATGGTTGTTGTCCTTCATAACTGAAGAGGACCAAAATGACATCACTTTACTAGCATATAGTAAGTGAGTAATGAATGCTTGTGGATTGAGCACCCACATTGAAATCACTGACCCACCAAAGCGTTGCATGTATTTTATAAATCTATTAGATTTATACTCATTAGTTCCATGAGGTAGGTGACTTCTGTCATATCTAACCTTTTAATTTCCCCTAGTGACCAGTGTGGTGTTGGATGTTTACAGAGTCTCTAGAAGCAATGTTCTACCTCTTTTCATTTAGTCCCTCCCTGGTATCTCAGCATTCCCAAACTCTGGGAAGCCCAAGATCATGGATGTTGTTAGAGCTTTCTTCAATGGGGAAGTACCGAGGTACTGCTCAGGTTCCATGGTTCAGGCCATAGATCAGGACAAGTCATCAATAAATATGAGTGCGATTTTCTGTAAAAACCAATGTGAGTCTGTACAAATAAACCTGTTAGGGAGTAGCTCAGTAGGGATCAAACATTAATGCTTGATCAGCTGTAGCAGTGCAATTTTGCAAGCAAATCCCAGAGATATGAAGTGCGAGACAAAGCACGTAGGTATACAGGCCCCAGTTATCTATTACATAATTCATGTAGACCTACATGGTAACCAAATGACATCTTCCGGACCACTGCAGTCTCATATAGTCTACCATTTTATCCTACCCCACTCTTTTGTTTTGTTTTGTTTTGTTTTGTTTTTAGCCAGGCTCTCTCTATCTTGGCCACGCTGGAAATGTAGTAGTCTTTCATGGGTAATTGGCACAAAAATTTTAGTTTACTCCATTTTTCTAAGCTGAACCAGTCTCTACCTCCCTCCTATCACCTCCCCCCCCCCTGCCTTTTTAGGCATCCACTTTCGGGAGGCTCACCATATTGGACACTGATTGGTTTTAGCCCCACTGCAACTTAGAACTCTAGAGCACAAGCGATCTACCAGCCTCAGCTTTTCCAATAGTAGGAATCACAGGCCTGGGCCATCATACCTGACTCATTGTTCTATTTTCAACATCTTCTATTCCATAGTCTATCATTTGTCCCAACATCATGAAGAGTTAATTTGAGGGTTTAAGCCACAGTATACTAAATAAAATTAAGAAAATATTAGCTATGCTCTAATTAAAATTAATACAGTCCTTGATGTTATCAGATCTGTAAAGTAATTTCAAGATACAATACTCTGATAGTAGGCGTTATTTATTCTCTCTGTATATACATTTATTAAACCTTTTAAAGGCTAAATTCTTTCAGAGAACAGATCGTTAAAAAACCAGAATGATTTCTACAGTTTATATTACTAGTATTTTATGGTCAATTTCATTATATGTCATGTTTCAAAGGAGATTAAATGCCCCTTGATATTGTTTACACACTGGTATGAATTGCTTTAAATTAATCATACATTTCTTAGAGTCTCTAGTTTTAGGGTTTTTTTTTTAATTAAGGGAGAAAACTCACTTGAGCAATCTGAAATTTAGGAATATATATTTAGCTAGACAGTATTTTGTGTTGGAGTTACTGAAATGTCCCTTTGGGAAGTCAATATTAAGAAAATAAATTAGGAGTTTCCTAATGAACTTATTTTTAAATAAGGACTTTAAAATTTATACTATTGCTATTTAAAAAACAAGAAAAACAGATGCTTCATAACGTTTCTTGAGTTTAGATTCTGAGTTGGAAGTAAAAATTTAAAAATACGGTTTCTTTTAAGAATTGTAAAAAGATACAGATCCTTTTACATGTGTGGGCCCTAATGCACTGTAGAACCTATCTGAGCCCTGGCTATGCTCTATTTTTAAGTCCTGGGATCTTCACCCCTTTCCCCCATGACTAAAAAGAAGGGCCAGGTTATGGGAGTGGATGGATAAAGAAAGAATGAGTTAAAAGCTCAGGAAATCTAAGGTTTATTGTGGAAGGCCCTTAGTGGTGAGTGGGAGGATATTTAGTTAAGCATCCATGCATTACCAATATCCTGGGTAGAAAGGAGGCAGAAAAAACAAACCACATTCCCATTTGTTGGCATCTGGGGTTTCTCTCTGGCTGCTACATATGATGAACTTATAAGGAATTCCCTCATCTTTTGCCTCTGAGTAAGAGAGAGATGGTGTGGTATGGTCAGTCAGTCAGCCAACAAGCATTAATTACATGCTTGTTCTGGGCCACACACTCACTGCGGAAAAAGAATTTGACTTGGTGTCAGAATACCAAGAATTCTAGGCCTGCTTCTGACACTAACTACATTTGGAACCTTGAGTTTACCTCCTTAGTCCTTCATTTTCCTATTGGAGAGGCCATGTGGTGTAGTGGGTAGAGCACTAAACTTAGAGTCATAAGATCATAGAGCTAGAGACAGAAAGGACCATCTGGGGTCATAGGCTCAGAGCCAGAGGGGACCTTGGAAATCATATAGCCAACACTTTCATTTTATAAATGTGGAAGTTGAGGCCCAGGGAGGTTAAGTGAGATGCAAGTAGTGTCAGAGACAAGATTTAAATCTAATTTTTCTGATCCCAGAGCTTGGGTTCTTTCCGTGGTTATCATAGTGAGTTAGAAAAACCCGGGTTTGCATACTGCCTCAGACACCAATAGCTACTCCATCTTGGGCAAATCTCTCAACCACTCAGAGCTTCCATTTCCTCTGTAAAATGGGGATGGTGATTGCATTACCTCACAGGCTTATTTTGAGGATCCAATGAGCCAATTTGTGGAAAGTTCTTTTTAAGCCTTAAAGTTCTATGTAATTTGAGCAATTATTATTATCTCACTTCTCATTTTGTTCAGTGGGCTCCACCAGACTTTCTGAACAGAACCTAGTCACTACTCACCTTTGTGTGTTGTTCCCCTCCCCCCTCCCATTAGAATGGAAACTTCTTGAGGGCAGGGACTGTGGGCTTTTGCCTCGGTGTGTTTTTCTATTGGTATTCCCATTGGTTAGCACGTCGAGGAAGGGTTTAACATATGCTTTTTAATTCATTTATTCATTCAGATCAAAATGGTCCCATTGAAATAGGTCATTGTCCTACTAGCATTCTTTTATTTTTAATGTTCAGCATACTATTGCAGACAAAAATACACACACACACACAATAATGTAACAGTGTAATTGAATGTAAGTAGCAGGATATAAGCGTATCTTCTGTAGGCTCAAAGAAAGCGTATTTGGAATGTTTGTTATTGTTAATTGTTGCTGATATCATCTATAGAATGATTTTACCATAATTTCTGCTTCACACAATTTTTTGAGTGAGATAATAAATAGGAAAGCGCTTTGTAATTCAATCATTCCATAAGTATTTAGGCTTACTGTGTGCTAGGTGTATATGCGTATGCTGAGCATACAAAGAAAGGGAAAATACAGTCCCCCAAAGAGCTTGCATTCTGTCTGGGGAGAACATGTGAATAACTATGTATATACAAAGTATAAACAGTTATTTTGTAATTCTAAAGTGTTATACAAAAGTATTATAATACATTACACTAATGCATATGAATATTGTACCTTATTGCAAATGTACATTATGATTTTAACTGTATCGATTTTTTAAATGAGCCGTTTTAGCTCCTTAGGTGGTAGATTCTTTGTCTCTGTGGTAAGAATAACCTTAGAAACATCAGAGTCTGTGTGAGTGCTTTCCCAGTGTCTGCTTTGCATGTATTCACATGATCTGATCTTCACATTTTACAAATAAAACCAAATTTGGAGGCCCTTTCAGGGCCAAAAGCTCCTTGTTGTTGTTGTTGAGCCGTTTTTCAGTCATGTTGGACTGTTTATGACCCCATTTGGGATTTTCTTGGCAAAGATATTAGAGTGGTTTGCCATTTCCTTTTCCAGTTCATTTTACAAATGAGAAAACTGAGTTCAACAGGGTGAAATGACTTGCCAGGGTCACACAGCTAGTGAGGCCAGATTTGTCTGAGGTCTCCCAAGCCCTGCATTCCGTCCACTGAGCCACCTAACTGCCCCCCCCAAGGTTCTAACCATCAATAACAACAAAAAAATCGACGAAGCTAATGTTGCTATGCTCTTTTTTTTAAACTTTTAACCAAATGAGCTTAAGGAGGTAGTAAGGGGCCCATAAAATTGTCTAGAGATGGTATTTTATTTTTATCAGAATTCCATTTTTCAGGCATGAACAAAAAGGAATTGAAAAACCAAATCATAGAAGGCTTCCATTCTGAGCAAGTATCCAATTGTTAAGGGGAAGTCCATGCTCTGTTAGCATGAGAACCAGTGTCATCCGAGTAGAAAAGTTCCCAGATGCTTGGGCTATCCAATTTCCTTTTTGATATAATGGGATGCATTGCAGTCCTGGATCCTGACTGAGCAATGATGGTTCAAGAGGAGAACCTGCACCAGGTTACGCCAATAATTACAAGCCCCCCAGGATTCTAGCTCAGAAATTTTTGTATGTTCTCAGGAGACAAAGATGAGTGATCATCAAAGGCGCAGAAGCACAGCAGGACTGTCATAAGCCTGAAGTTACAACTTAGACATGCAATAGAAAATATCATTGCTACCTCTCCAGTGCATAGCCCGTAGTAATTAAAAACTTGGCCCCTGCTGTTTTATCATCTCATTAGCAATGGGGGCACAAGACTTTTATCCTTGTTTGTCAGGAATCAAACATACCAGAGGAACTCTGATTATAAATTGATGAATGTAAAGTTAAACTTTTAAATAAGAGGAGTGTCTATTCACAATGTTTTTTAAGCTGATTAAAGAGATCTCTCTTTTATTTTTCCATTAAAAATAATATCTAAATCCAACATAGCATAGTAGAGGTCATCTCTAGGATTGAACATGAAACATGATTTGCAGTGGTACGCTTTGTAAGCATTTCTGATTTAAAATAAATACTGGTCCTGAAAAACTTCCTGAAAGCCCTAGTACAAAGGGAGGCTATCCATCCATTTCAAGGCTTTTGATGAAGTTTAAAACCTTCCATGCTTCTCGGTTATTTGTATTCCTTTTCCCTTTCTAAGGGTATCTGAATGGCCTTGACATTAAAAAAAAGTGTTCTGGTCATTTTAATTATCTGTCTTTTCTTTTCTTTTCTTTTCTTTTCTTTTCTTTTCTTTTCTTTTCTTTTCTTTTCTTTTCTTTTCTTTTCTTTTCTTTTTTCCTTCCTTCCTTTCTTTCCTTCTTTCTTTTCTATAGAGTCTCTGTCATTTGTTCCCACAGTGGAGAGCATCCTTTAGAACTTGCTGGTTCTGAGGTGCTTTACTGGATTGTGGCCTGTCCTTACAATGTTCACTGTGATTGGTCAAGGATTGACTTAGTTTAAGTGGCCACTTTCTAGTTTCTTTTGTTTCATTCTGTTGAACAGAGTTTCAGGTTTAAATACTTCCATAGCTTCTTTGTCCTTGCCTTTCCTCCTGGATCTGAGACTAATTTCTTAGAGGAATTATCATCTAATCGGCTTAAGCCACCAAGTGGACATCTAGTTAAAAGTTTTATCACAGTCAAAAGGAAAGATGGTGCTTCATAGAAAGAATGTTTTAAAAATATTAAGGCAATAGATGGAGTTCTGGGCCTGGAGTCAGGAAGAACTGAGTTCAAATCTAGCCTCAGATACTTGCTAGCTGTATTACCCTAGGCAAGTCACTAAAATGAGGATAATAGCATCTATCTCCCAGGGTTTTTGTGAGGATCAAATAAAATAACAATTGCAAAGCACTTAGCACACTACCTGGCACGTAGTAAGTGCTATATAAAGGTTAGCTAATATTAATATATAGCTAAAAGTTTCATCTCGGCAAAAGGAAAGATGGTGATTCATAGAGAAGATGTTTTAAAAATATGATTAAGGCAGTGGATAGAGCACTGGGCCTGGAGTCAGGAAGACCTGAGGTCAAATCCAGCCTCAGACACTTACTAGCTGTGTGACCATAGGCAAAACATTTCATTTTTATCTTGCCACAGTTTTCTCAACTGTAATATGGGGATAATAATAGCACCTACATCCCAGAGTTGTGAGAATATTTGTAAAGTACTTAACACAGTGCCTGGCACATAGTAAGCACTTTATAATGCCAGTTATTATATATTTACACACGTATTTTGTATATTATATATGTATAAATGTGTGTTACAGGTAATATCAGTGTCCTGGGCATTTATTTTCCCCCAAAATAATTCCAGTACAGAATTTTTATTTAAACCTTGAAAAAGAAAAATATTTTAAATTCCCTAAGCATATCAAGGGCTCAGGTACTTATTGTGGTTAGGGCCAACAGTTGGCAGGGAGACAAAAATGATGGCACAACCATTCTTTACAAAGACTTTTAAAAAATTAAAGTATATAACGAGAGTCATAGGTAGTGGATTAGGAGCCAGCATCAGAACCAGTACCAGGTTCGACTTCCATGTCAGACACATACTGTATATATGAACCTGGACAAATTACTTAATTCATTCAACTCAACAAACTTTCAGTAAGTGCCTACAATGTGCCAGGAACTGTGCTGAGTGCTGGGGATACAAATAAGAAAAAGAAAAAGTCCCTGCCCTCAAGGAGCTTACAATCTAATGGGAGAAGACAACACACAAAAGGAATATGGAAAGAGGGGCGACACCAGTTGGCAAAGAGGTTATGGCTTGCCTTTGGTCACATAAAATCAGGTGAATTCCATTAGCTTTTACAAGAGATTTACTGAGAAGTTAGTATACCACCCCCCCAAAAAACCCTAGGAGTTCACTCTCTCTCTATACATGATCCCTGGGGAAAGTGGGCTCAAAATTAAAGTACCAATGTATTGAATGTGTAGAGCTGGAGAGAATGTGTGCAATGGAGAACAGTGGTTCATCAATGTTTGTTTAATTCAATTGAAAGAGCTGGAAAACTCCCTTTCTCCGTAATTACTTTGCCACAAATAACACTAGACTCTCTGCCTGTTGTTTGGGAAGACTCTTTTTGCCAATATTTACCCTGAGTTAGACCTGTAAACTCGAGGTCACCAGTATCCACTTAACACTACTTTTTAGAGATGAGGATAAAAGCTAGTCAATGGGCACTGTGAACTACGTTCTGGGGATGCCAAGAAAGGCAAAAAACCAAGATGAAAAACAAATCAAACAAAAAAAACTCTCATGCAGATCAATACTTTCTCTCCAACTTAGGATGCTAGAGAGTTGCCAGAGGCATTGAAAGATGACTTGCCCAAGATCACATAGCCCATGTTCATTTCCAGCCCCAGAGGAAGAAGACAGGAGACCCAGTCTCAAAAGAAAAAGTCATTTATGTGTTCCAGGCACTTTGCTGGACAGTGAGGATATAGAAACAAAAATGAAACAGTCCCTGTCCCCAGGACCTTATATACTCCTAATTCTGATGGTCTTACATTCTACATGAAGTCAGCAATTCTAAACAATATGTAGTTTATATTTCCTAAAAGGAATATAATGCATCTGTATAGATATGACCTTTAACACAATAATAATAGTAATCTTACTTTGTGACCTTCCCTCTGTCTCTGTATATGTCACACATCATTGTAATTTTTCCTTTTTTTGTATCCTTGATACTTAACATAATGTTAGGAGATACCTAATGATGGAATACCTAGCAGATGGTAGGAGCTTAAGAAATGTTTATTGATTCATTGATACTTTTAAAAATAGTACTGGTCAGCATGCACAATGTAATTCAGATTTCTCAATCCTTCTTCCTCATAAGTTCATAGGTCTTTCCATCTTTCTTTGCGTTCTTTGCCATTTGTAATTTTATGGAATAATTATTTAATCCTATTACTTTCCCCTCAATAAAACGAATATACGTTTTTCTTTAATATTTTTATAATGTTAAAGATCAATTTTAGTTTCAAACAACAGAATGATAGCAGATAAATTAAATTCCAAGTTCTTTCCACCAGTAGTTTGTAATTAAAACTTGCAACACACACACACACACACACACACACACACACACACACACACAAACTATTAATTCATGTGGATAGATGGAATCTTTCCAGTGTCTCTATTACGCAAATATTTATCAAAGATTTCTGATTTTGAGGCAAGTGAATCCCACTGTCCACAGAACATGAATTAAACTTTGAGAGTGAGTTTGAATGAGGGATGTATACATTCAGGGGAGTCGGATTGTGAGAGGCAATGTGCTTAGTGAATAGAATGGGAGTCAAGAAGAACTGGATTCAAATTCTGCCTCTGACACTTAGTAGCTGTGTGATGTTGGAAAAGTTAATTAACCTCTCTGAAATCTCAGGCAGTTTTCTAAATTTATAAGATATAGTTGGGTTGTAATCTGGGCTGATTCACAAGTACTTCCCATGACCAACAGAATCTCAAGGCCTTAATATCTGGATGCATTGACATCATTAATTGCAAGTTGTCTCCCTTATTAGAATGTGAGCTCCTTGAAGGCAGCGATTGATTTTGCCTTTCCTTATATCCTCGGAGTTTGCAGTTCCTGGCACATAGTGAGTACGTTACTGCTGGCAGATTGGCTAATATAAGTGGGGTTAATGGAGAACAGAAATCTCAGAAACCTACCTAGAGGGATAATTGGTGAATCTTTTTTTCCAACAACTTTACCCCAGGGAATCCTATTGAAATGAACTCACAGGCTTTTCCGAGTAGGAGAGATATACCCCCACATGATGCTTTTGTAGTTAATCAGATCTAAATACTATCTTCTGTTGGGAAGATTACAAATTGTTCACAAGACATATGTGTGAGGCCCACGGGTCTAGCATATTCAAAAGAAATGTTCAAATCCTGTCTTAGTCACTTCCTAGGTGTGTGACCCTGGTCAAATCATTCAACTTGTCTCAACCTCAGCTTCTTCATCTATACAATGTCTCCACTGTATAATAGTACAATAATAAAACAAGAGTTTTATTTATTTATTTATTATTTATTTATTTATTATATATATTTATAATTTATTATATTATTATCCCAGAGTTGTTATGAGGATCAAATGAGGTGCTATTAGTGATTTTCCTTAAATTTAATGCAAATGTAAAATAGTCACATAGTAGGTACTTAATAAGTACTGGTTGCCTTCCCTTGACTCCAAGTCCAATAATAGCATTTGCATTACATTTAAGGAAAATCACTAATAGACATATGGACTCTTTTTAAAAACTCACAGATGTCTAAAATGTACTCTCCTGTAAGAAATTCTGGCAAAATGAATGTCCATTGCCGGTGCCACTTTCTGGTTGGAGGTAGATGAGTTTTAATCTCCAGAGGTAACAGAGATATGGTTTCCATATAACAGCAAGTCCCAGCATGAAATAATTTCATTATATGTGCAGTAAGATGATCCTCTGTTATCCTGAACATACTGACATTTCCCCTAAGAAATTTTAGAGTGCCCTGGGATAATAGGATAGAAATTCTAGCTAGATTCTTGTTAACTCACAACATGGTGGCTTGAAATACATGAAACTATTTGAAATACTGAAGCCCTTCTGTCACTTACTGCTGATTACCTGATACTAAGCCCTGCCCCAACCTTGAAGATGATTATAATGATAATTAAGAACCACACATCACCCCTATATGCATTGCTTCCCTCAACTGTAAGGAAGAGACTCTCATCTTTATACTTATCACAGAGCTTGGTATGTAATAAGTCTACATGATGGGGTTTTTTCATTTATTGCTTCCTTTTAAATCCTTTACATATGTTCCTTGCTTTGATCTTCACAGCAGCTATATTATTATCCTCATTTTTCAGATAAGGGAACTGAGGCTGAGTGAAGTAATTGACTTGTCGAGGGCCATCAGCTGGAAAGTGATGTGGATTCAATAGTTTTTCAGTGTGCAGAGCATCTCTTGTCAGCCAGGCAGGTTTGGGAATTCCTTCTAGGTTGGGTCTATGTCCACAGTTGTCCTGGGAAAAAATACATATGATGGTTTCATAAGGAGAGCCCAGCAATTTTGCAAAGCTGGCTGGTACTCACAGGGGTGGACTTGGTGCAAGTGGGATTAGTCTGACAACATAGATCCCTTGGTTTAGCTTTTAAAGCCTTTTGCAACCTGGCCCCAACCTCGCTTTCCAGCCTCGTTAGAAAATACTCTCCCCAAAGCACTCTTCAGCCCAGTCAGACTGGCCTTCTCTCGTTCCTCAGGGCCCTCCATCTCCTGGCCATCTCCTTTGCTGGAATGCATCCCCTCCCTCTGCCTCTCAGAGGCCCTCTGTTCCTGTAAGGTGCAGCTCTGGCTTTTTCACTCGCTCAATAAGTTGTGCTCATTGGTTTCCCTCTTTCGAAAAAATGCTGTTTGTTATAACTCTCTGGGAGGGGAAGGGAGAAAGATGCTGGGGACACCTATGACGATATTAGAAAAAAGATACATAGCATCTCTTATATACGTTCGATACATGATTGCCCTGGCTCTTTTTCTAATCATTATAGTTGTGGGAAAGAGGGAATGAGGGAACAAAAAGCACCTATTATTCCATTAGATTGTAAACTTCTTGGGGGCAGGGACTGTCTTTTGCCTCTTTTTGTATCTATGTCTATATATTTATTAATATATTTATATATTAATTAATTATTACTATATATGTATTATATAGTGCTAAGTGCCAAGTAGGTGCTTAATAAATGTTTATTGATTGAAGGAATGAACCAACCAACATGATAAGCTTTGGAGACACAAAGATAAAGGAGAATCCCTGTCTCAAAGAGATTATATTTCTAATGGGAGAGATAAGCTTAATAAAAAAAGTTATTTTTAAAAAATACAGCTCAGGCATCATCTTCTACATGAAACCATTCCTGATCCTCCCCCCACCAACCATCAGTGCCCTCTTTACCAAACTACCTTGTACTACTTTGTAAATATTTGTGTCTATTAATAATAATATTTATATTATATGCATCATTATACATACTTGTTTTCCCTCCCCTTGGAAGGAAATAAAGAAACAAGTAAGTACCTAATATGTGCCAGGTGCTGTGATAAGTGCTTTACAAATACCTCATTTAATCCTCAAAATTGCTCTAGGTGCTATTATTATCCCCATTTGACAGTTAACGAAATTGAGGCAGACAGAGGTTAAGTGACTTGCCCAGGGTCACACAGCTAATAAGTGTCTGAGACTTGCTTTGAGCTAAGTTATAGGGCACTGTATTTATTTTCTGTACTTGTATCTCTGTGGCCTAACAGTGCTTGTCACATAGCAGATGCTTAAATATTTGTTAATTGATTGATTCAATTGAATTTGTCAGTTGAGAATAAACCTAGAACTAAAAAAGTTTTAGGAAGAAATTTATTAAATGATCTGGAAAGAGGGGAGAGCCAAAATAGGTGACCCATTCCCATGAACCTCCATGAGTTACACGTTATATAGGATTGACACAAAGCAGCTAAAAAACAGTTGTCTGATTGGCCCGCATGTGATGAGTTTCCAAATAAAGCACATAGATTACTTAAAATGTGTATCTCAGGAAACTGGAAATGTCTTGCATCAATCAGATCCCCTGGAAGGTTTTAGGGATCAGCATGACCTTTGTGTCCTGAATTAAGCCATAAACAAGTCTGGTCTCTATGCAACACATGTCTGGTTTCTTGCCGTTCGAGGCTAGATTCAAGTAATCCAATAATTTTCCCCACAATTTCCCCCTTTTGGAGCTTCTGAAACCCAACATTCCTATAGTAACAGAAACACAATTACAGACACAGAGAGCTAGGTTGAGGTTTAAGAGGAAGTTAATTAAAATAACTCAAATCAGTGGAGGCATCCCCTTTATTGCCCATCCTATCAAGAGCTTGATGGAATTCCTTTAAGGAGAGATCTTTTCTCAATGAGTCAGAGTCAGGAAGATCAAATTAAATAAGCATCAGGAGTTATAGGTCAGGGGGTTCAGCCTTGTACAGGGAAACAAGTATTTAACATAATACAGAGAGATTTCCCAAGAATTGAAAGCAACATCAGAGAAAAACACGTATAGCCATGAGTATTCCAAAGCCCGTTATATTCTGCTTGAGCTATCCAATGCCAGGCACACATGACTGCAACCAAGTCTACCAGGCACCACCAATGGAGGATTGTTGGCTACTTGAAACCAATTTCTGCAAGCCCTCTAGGTGGGTTTCAAAAATAGTGACTATTATTAGTAATAGTACTATTATAGTAAAGCAATACGTGACCTGAAATTCTTGGCAACCATGTTTATATCCTCCTCTTCTTCCTACTCCTTTTGCCCCTGAGCAAAAAGTGGCAGCCCTATTCTCTAAAACAACCTGTCTGACCTGCCTTAAGTCTGTACTCAGAGCTGAGATCATGGTGGACATGAGATTTATGGACGCAGCCAGGGCTCACTCCACTTTGGAGAGTTTTTTATATATCCCAATGACTAATTCTGGGATACCAATGCAAGGGGAGTCAAAATAAACAGACTTGGCTTTGGAAAGAAGGTTGATGTTATCATCATGACTCTCAAATAGTGGTGAGGAACTCCTTTTCCCCCTGGGCGGCGATGTAGTGGTATTAATGCCTCTTTTGGGATAGGAGAAAATAATTGTCCTGACTATCCCTAGGGCACAGGGTATAGGTATCAACAAAATTAGTGCCCAGGAGGAACCATCCTATAGGAAGATCCATGTGGGCATAGGCAAGGGAGACTCTGATTGTTTGGTTACAACTTACACCCTTCTTGTATGTTTGGTGCTTGGTGTGAATTCACAAATTCTGTGCATGGTTTATCATAACTCACACTGGACAGAAGAAACTTAACCATTATTCCATCCAATATTTTAGTAATAGAGCCTAAAAATTTCCAAAGGACCTAGTTATGTCAAACTTCCAGAGAAATATATGGTTCCTAATCAGTTCTATTGGGGTGGGATATTGTCATGATATTGTCTGCTGACAGTCCTCTTTGTAGACCTGTTCTCTTCCAAAAACCCTGAGGTGACTTGAAACTTCCTCAAGAATAGCCTCCTGTATACTAATCAAGGCTTTGGGGGCATCTGTCTTTAGTGGTTCTCGGAGGACATTAGTGCAATGGGCTTTCTTTCCTCTCTACCATCCCCTGCTCCCATTCCCCCTCAGGTTCCCTTAGAGTGCTGTGATTTCTGTAACAGCTCTGAAATCGAAATAGTCCCAAGGGCGTGTTCATCCTTCTGCTGCAGCCAACTGCTTATTCTCCCCTCCCCAATCTATTTTCTGGGGGGATATTTCTCTGAAAATCTCCCTCAGTTTAGCCTGAGGTCTTAGTGAATTTCTTTGGGCTGACGTCCAGTAGTGGACTCCATAAATCCCTCCCAAGAAATAAGATTAGATGCTAGTTGATGTCCTCCCAAGAGCGACAAAAAGTTTTAAAGACAGATTGCAGCTTTTCAATGCATTCAGTGGATTTATCTTGGATTTTTGGGAAGTCTGACTCCCGATGATGTAAATGTATAGGTGACCAGAGTATATAAATTAATTGAGGCAGACCAACCTGTTGTGGGAACTCTTTTAAAGGAACAGTAGTAACAGAAAGGGTCTCTTATTTGCCCTCTCTCCTTATTCCCTTGAACTTCCTTCGCTTGTTATTGTCATCGAGTTATTTTTCAGTCATATCTGACTTTTTGTGACCCCATTTGGGGTTTTCTTGGCAAGCATACTGGAGTAGTTTGCCATTTCTTTTTCCAACTCATTTTACAGATTGAGGAACTGAGGCAAGCTGGGTAGAGTGACTTGCCCAAGGTCATACAACTAGTAAGTGTCTGAGATCAGATTTGGACTCAAGTCTTCCTGACTCCAGGCCCCAAGCTCTATCCACTGCACCATCTAGCTGCCTTTCCTTCACCTGACCTGTATCCTTATGCCTGAGCCAGAGCTTATAAGGATCCTGGGAAGTCAACTAGGTTTTCCTTATGTACTATAATTTCCCAGGTCTCTGTGTTTTGGAGAGACCGAGGGCCTGGGGATGAGAGTTATCATTCCCAGTACTGATTATAGATCCAGGAGGCCCTCAGGGAGTGGAGGAGGATCTTTAGGGAGTATGGGATAGATCAGACAAAGGGCTGGGGCACTCAGAACAGAACTCATAGCCTTCTGTGGCAACTGATAGCAGCATTTCTCTATCCTTCAATTGAGTTCTTAAGCTAGTCATTTCCTCATTCGCCCTCAACTCATTTTCCTCAAGGCTGCAAACAATAGATTGAATTTTCTTTTTAGTTGTCATCTCATACCAGAGGAAATAAGTGTCCATTGGGGAAAATGTTTGATCTCAACTGCTTCTCTCAGATAGACTAATTTCTCTAGGTCAAAGGAGCCTCCCTCAGGGAACTGTAAAGTGGGATTGTTCTTAGAATAAAAAAGTCATTATGAAAGATATTTCACAGCATGTGAGCCATAGAGCTTAAATATCTTATTGGTGGAAGTTTGTGGGGAGCTCTCAGAGCTGGATTGACCCATTGTCAGAGAGAAGAACATACAAACAATACCAGACACAACAGAAGACAGAGCTTTTCCTGAGAAACTTGTGGGGAAAGTAGGGAGAAAAAGGGGTTCCTTATTGTTGGTGTATGAGTGTTCAGCATGGAAGTGCCCAACCATGGTCAAACTAATACATGTTCAAGCTTCCCTCATTAATATGGGATCATCCTAAAATGTGTAACATTGATGTTAGGCAGCCAGTTTATTAAGGTTACTCAATCAACTAAAATGGTATCAGGACAATAAAAGACACAAATATCTGATAAATAGTTCTCTCTCAGCAGGTCATGTGGTTCAACTGGTGACTCTTACATTGGAGTCCCGGATCATAGTGCCATACTCACCAGGATATCTTTCAGGGCTGTCACCACTATATAGTCTCAGACCAGGTATCTCATTTACTTCTAATAGTTGTGGGAAGATTAAGGGAAAAAATGGGGGGGGGGAGAGGGAGAGAGAGAGAGAGAGAAAGAGAGAAAGAGAGAGGGAGGGAGGGAGGGAGGGAGGGAGAGAGAGAGAGAGAGAGAGAGAGAGAGAGAGAGAGAGAGAGAGAGAGAGAGTGAGAGAGAGAAAGAGAGAGAGAGGGGAGAGAGAGAGAGAGGGAGAGAGAGAGAGAGAGAGAGAGAGAGAGAGAGAGAGAGAGAGAGAGAATATCTGCTGGAGGACTAGCTAGATTTTAGCTGATTGCAGTGCTGTTCCCAGAGCCTGTGGGTGATCCAGTCTGAAAAGACTACTACTTTGCTGATAAGAGCATCAAGGCTAGTTGTAACCCACTTTGAGTAATTTCCTCAGTCAAAATGCCACACAGCCCCCTAGTTTTCTGCACATCTGGATTCCTCACTTTTAAGACCTAGTCCAGGGTCAGGGGCAACTTGGCTATGTTCCATCCAAACCTCAGGGCACTCACCAGGTTTTTACTATGCCAACTGATCCAATATAGGTCTACCCCACCTACCTTGATCCTGAGATCACAGAGACTTACTCAGTGTCCATGGCCCAGGTGAGCCTTTGGGACTTCTCAGGTCAACAATCAGGGATCCCACTTCTAACACCAAATTGTTGATGTCAAGAACAAAGCTAGAACTAAAAAAAGTTTTAGAAGAGAGTTTATTAAGTCATCTGGAAGAGGGGAGAGCCAAAATAGGTGGCCTACTTCTCTGAACCTCTATGAGTTATACATTAAATAGAATTGAAACAATGGAGCAAGGAAACAGTTGCCTGATTGGCTGGCATGCAATAAATTTCCAAATACAGTTCATGGATTGCTTAAAATGTTTATCTCAGGAAATTGGAAATGCCTTGCATCAATCTTCAGATATCCAGAAAGGTTTCTGGGGGCAGCATGACCTGCACCTCCAGATTTAAGCAATAAGCAGATCTGGTCTCTAAGCAACACAAGTCTGGTCTCTTGCCATGCAAGGCTAGATTTAAACAATGCGATGCAATAATTTCCACTATAATGAATGAAGGTCTACAGGGCTGTTGTGCTGACCTCACTGTTGTACGCCTGTGAAACCTGGACAGTCTACCAGCGCCATGCCAGGAAACTGAATCACTTCCATTTGAATTGTGTTAGGAAGATTCTGAAGATCATCCAGCAGGATAAGGTACCAGACACTGAGGTCCTTCCTTGAGCTGAAATGCCAAGCATTCAAACTCTACTGCAGAGAGAACAACTATGATGAGGTGGCCACGTTGCTCATATACCAAAAGTATGTTTGCCTAAAAGGCTATTATGGAGAACTCACACAAGGCAGGTGCTCACATGGAGATCAGAAGAAGTGATACTAGGACTCTCAAAGTCTCTCTTTAAGCTTTGTAATCAATTGTGAAACATGGGAGACACTGGCACAGGACTGCTCAGCATGGCATGCCTGTATCAAAGAAGGCTCTGTGCTGTATGAGTTAAGCAGAATTCTAGTAGCTCCAAAGAAACACAAGATGTAAAAATTAAGGGACATCTTTACTCCAAATGTTAACATGGACTGTTTGTGCCCGTCCTGGGGTAGAGCCTTCTGAGCTCATATTGATCTCATCAGCTACAGTCACACACTGTACTCAACAATCCGGCTAGCAGCTGCTGTGGGGAGTGTAAAATCAACAACCAGCTCACAGAACACTGCAAAAGCCCAGGTTCTTTTGATCAGCTTTACTAAGGAAAGCAACGTTAAGGGGTTAACAGGCTTACTTTAATTCAGCATACAAATACCATTCACTTAGCTCAGGGAAAAAAGCCAGCACCCTGAACTTCAGAGCAAATACAAACAAATTACAGACATCGACAGATAGACCAAATACAATTCATAGTTACCAACATCTAAGTTCAGCCCAGGAGCTCATAACAAGGGCTGGCCCAGAGTCATGCGCGCCACCACTGCTTGTGGGTCAGAGCTCTGAAAAAGAGAAAGCCAACCCCTGGTTTTATATCTTTTTCAGGGTCAAGGGTGAGTCACACATGTGACTCACCCATGTGGCCTAAAATCATCACAAAGAGGCTACTTAAACCCACATGGTCCAAAAGCCTCTGACGTCCCAATCATGCCAGTCCATGTAAACTAGGCCGTCCCCTGAGGCAAGGAGGTCACCAAGGACTCCCAATCTAATCAAGGAAGCAAAGGCCAAACTCTTCAAAGGCACTTGGTTGAACTGAGTGCTAAGAGCCCATTTTGATTGCCAGCACACCCTGACATAGTAGTGACATTTTGGTCCTTTATGAAAATGAAGGACAACAACCAATTTAGAACTGAAAGAGACATCACAGATCATTTAGTCTGAATTTTTCATTTTACAGGTGAGGAAACTGAGGCTTAGAAAGGTTAAGAGACTTGTTCAGAATCATACAGGTAACCAATGACTGTCAGGATTTGAACTCAGGTCCTCTGATTCTTGAGTCAGCACATTTTCTACTGTATTATAATGATTCCACCTTCTCCTGCCATGGGCATTACAGATCATTTTATTTATACCTCTCTTAGGCACTTCCACTGATTCCATTTTGTACCCTAATTCTGTGTGTATGTACATAGGTGTGTGTTTGTATGTGTACCTTCCACTCCACCCAAACTCCCAGCAAAATAGTCTCTACATTTTAGGAAAGGGAAAAAAGGACACTAAAGTTGTGATTTTGTTGACATAGGGAACCCCTAAGGAGGAAACCCCATGCCAGGACAGATCGACAGCACCTCTAAGTATGGTAACTTAAAGTCTTAGAGGCACAAATAGTATAGTAGATAGACTGCTAGGCCTGGTATCAGGAAGTCCTGAGTTCAAATCCAACCTCAGACACTTATTAGCTAGCTCTGTGACTCTGGACAAGTCATTTAACCTCTGCTTGCCTCAGTTTCTCTATCTGTAAAATAGTGATAATAGTACTATCTACCCTTCAGAAGTATTGCGAGGATCTGATGAAATAGTATTTGTAAAGCATCTAGCACAGTGCCTAGCACATTACATGAATATTAGCTATTATTTATTATAATTATTAGTTGTCCTGTACCTGGTAAGCATCTACTGTCTATAAAATTTATTAGAATACCCTTAAAAGCCAAATGTGTTTTAATTTGGTTCCATCTCACATAGGAAGCTGCCACCTTTTCAGATCTCCTGAATTTACAGTAAGAAGCCAACTTTGGAAAAGTCTGTCTTTCTAATTCTGTTTCAAATCCCCACCTTCCCCACCCCCACATTACCATTCTGAATTGCTTGTTTCCTTTCACTACCAGACAAATGGTCCAGATTAAGGCTCCAGTGTTTTCTGCAACTAATGGGCTGCCTGAGCAAATAAACTGGTCTCAGCCCTTGTGTGGCAGGGTTAACCGCAGGTCAGACTTACCTGGGACAGGGGGAGTCTGTGCTCAGCCCCGGCTCCCAATTCTGACTTGAGGAGCTCGTGGAAACAGTCTATAAATATTGGCAAGTCGGTTAACTTCTCCCCCAGGGAATCATCAGGGAAACAAATGCTCTCAGCCCTTGCCAAATGGTTTTCCCTCTTTGCTACTCTTTAAAATGGAGGTCTCTGGTCAAATTCCCAAGTAGTTACCTCCCCCAGGAGGGCCTGGAGCTGAGGCCCTATTAGTTCAGGGATGACTGTACTTCCGACTGCTGTTGGCTGCAAAGCTGAATGGGAGTGCTTAGGAACTGTTGACGCCAAGAAAGGAAATGACTGTGATCTGGATGTTTGGTGGACAAGTTCACTCCCAAGGGATAAAAACTTTGAGGCTTCCTCCATGTAATGGGTTGGAGAAACTTTCTGGATTGTGGGGTTCTAGGGTGGGGAGGCAGATTTTTTTCATAGCATCAGAGACCCAGGAACCTCTGATGACATCTACTCAATCAGTCAGCAAGCATTTATTAAATACCTTCTGTTTGCCATACCTTATGATAGGCACTAGGGACACAAGAACAAAAGGAAAAATAGTCCCTGCCCTCAAGGGATTTCCATTCTAGCCAGGCAGACAAACATGTACATATGAAGCAGGGATTCCTAACACAGCGGCTGCAGATGTCTTTTTGAGACATTTTGGTCATTGTATTTAATTATGATTGGTTTCCTTTGCAATCCTATTTATTTTAGTATTTAAAAACTTTATTCTGGGAGGGGCCCATAGACTTTTCCAGACTGCCAAAGGAGTCACTAAAAAGAGGGGTACAGACAAATAGAAGATGACTGTGAGGGACACTATGAGGATTGGAGTGGGAATCAGGAAAGGCTTCATGTAAGAGGTGACACTTGAGTCTAAGATTTCTAATACCTAAAGGGTGAATTCTAGGTAGGGGGATGGTCAGTGAAAAGTACTCAGATATGCAATGGAGCATGATTTAAGAGAAGTAGCAGCTAGTTGGCGCTGTGGGTGGAGCGCTAGGCCTGGAGTCTGGAAGACCTGAGTTCAAATTTGACCTTATTAGTTGTGTGACCCTGAGCAAGTCATTTAACCCTTCTTGCCTCAGTTTCCTCATCTGTCAAATGAGGGGGAGAAGGAAATGGTAAATCACTCCTCTACTTCTATCAAGAAAACCCCAAATAGGGTCATGAAGAGTTGGAAGTGACTCAACAACAATAGTAAGGCCAGTTTGACTGGGCCATAGAGTGTGTGAAAGAGGAATACACAGTAAGGCCAGAAAGGTTGGTGGGGGCCAGGTTGTAAAGGACAGAGCTGTTTATATTTGCTTCTCCAGGTAATAGGGAAGCATAGGAATTTCTCGAGTGGGGAAGTAACATGGTCAGGCCTGTGTGACGAGAAAATTACTTTGGTAACTTTGTGGACAATGGATGGGGATGAGATTTAAGCCCAAATCTCCTCATTGTACATAGGAATCAACTGAGACCCAGAGAAGTTGCCTTGACTGAGAACATGTAGCCAGGAAATTTCCAAAGTGGGATTCGCACCCAGGGCTCTTTCCAGTGTGCCACCCCACGTTCTTTTTTCTAATTTTTCCATTTGTTCCAGCTCTTGCCTATTTTCTAAAAGCTACTCCTTAAGGCACATGCTGGGACTATTCCTCACACGTGGTGGGCCCATCTCTAGTCGTCCTGATCAATATCTGGCCACTAGACCCAGATGACTTAGAAGGAGAGACTGGTGACTTTACACAGCCCTCCCTCACTTCAATCCAATTCACTTGCAAGTCATGGCATCACCTCCCTGATGTCATGGTCCTCTTTGAGAACAAAGGACAAATAACAACTCCTTACATGCGGCACATCCAGACAACTCTGGATGCTACATCAGTCCCCAACCATTCAGTATCCTTGGGCCTAAAAGAGTTCATGCAGGCCAAATGAAGCCTTCCCTGACCCTTAGAGTTCATAGTTCAAATTACTGGATACTGATTTGTCTGCTGATTGCTTTCATTTTGTGTTGTTAAGTTCCTAGTATTCTGGGTCTAGAGCTGGAAGGACCCTCAGAAGCAGCATAATCCAACGGCTTCATTTTACATATGAGGAAACTGAGGCTGCAATCCCAAGAAGGGACTCGTCCAGCATCACACATCAGACACAGCATTTTGAACACAGGCCAAGCCTCTTTCTTTATCCCTAGTGTCTAAGGCAGTATTTTGCATATAATCCTTAATCCATGTTAGATGTGAGTTGAACCATCAGGTTAACTTCCCTGGACACCTGATTCTCCTCAAGAAGTTGACTTTGTAGCCAGGGCCTTATAAGGAAACGCATTTAAGCCCATATACTCCCACCTATGAAAAACAAACAAACAACAAAGTGAGGGGAGGGGAAGAGGAGGAGGAAAATCCAGCTCTAAATGTAACCCCAGCTCCCAGCCTTCGGGGACCTATCAACCTCTCAGCACATCATCAAACCATCAGCAACCTCTTTCCTCTTTCCCTGTCTCCTGTCGTTTGCTATTTGGCAGACAGGGGCCGCCTCAGTCAACCACTTAGCAACTCCTGATACAAAGAGAAAAGACTTAGAATCACAGACTCCTGTCATTCATCACTAATTAGTTTTGTTTTAAAAATAAACAGTGCAAACCTAAAGAAAAAAAAAACACCCTCTTCCCCAGATGCAGCCTCCCAGACCTTCTGAAACAGGTGCGGGGGAACTCATGGCTCTAGCCCCTTCTAATTGAGAATTTTGGGGGTCCTCTCCCCTAAAAGAGCAGTTCTTCAGATGGTTGCTTCCCCCCCAACCGCAGCCCCCTCCCCAAGCTGAGTCTAGATGCACTCGGAGTGCTTGAGTGAGCACAGCCTGAAAGCAGAAATGGAGCAGGAACAATGACCCTATTTTCAGGGCCATTTTGATTTTGTTGTGTTCCATGAGTGTTGGAAAACAGTCTAGGAACGCTGAATTCAGGGCTGATGCCAAAATACTGAGGCCCAGCCTGGCAGCACAAAACCACCCTTTACGTTGGATGGCTCCCATCAATGAGTGTTCCTACCCTTACATTTTCTTTGTTTAAGGGGGGAGGGGGAGAGAGAGAATCATACTTAAAGAAAAGTAAACCACACCCTGGTCTGGTGCCAACAATATTAACCAACTTCTTTGTAGTGCCTTTGAAGTTAGCAGGGGGCATACATGCTTGTGGTGAGGGGAAAAGAATGATACTTTAAGCGATTCCTTTTCATCCCTTTCACTTAATGAAAGATTAATGGCCCTGTTATTTTTTGTTTCTCTTCCATTTTAAAATTTTCCCCCCTTGTCGAAACTGAAATCCTGCCTGTAATGATTTTCTGGATCACTGGGCGTCTTGAATACCTGGGCTTGCCCCTGCCCCACCATCTGCAAACTCAGCTCCCTACTGGAAGCCCAAACTTTCCAGGTGCATTCTGGGCAGGCAGGGGCAATGGCCCAGGGATTGGCCAGGAGAGGAGCAGCAGCTCATTTGCTTTTGAATTGGGAGCTTGACTCTATTTAGTTTAGACAGCTTCCCTCTGCTGGCATCCTGATTGGCAAGACTTGGCCTCTTGTCTGGCTTTGAGGGCAGTGTTTCTTTGGTGGTTCCCCACGAAGTGACTCAGGATGTGTTCCTGCATCACCTATATGGAAGGAACTTAAATGAGGACAATGTGTTGTCAGGGAATCATTGACAAAAACCAAGAGCTTACTTTGTTTGGGTGTGCCCCACCTCTAAGCGACTTTAATTGCCAGACTCCTGGGACCTTGAAAGGTCACTCAGTGATAAATAAGCATTTATTAAGTGCTTGCTGTTTTCAGGGGCCTATGCCATATGCTGAGGGAGAGACAAAAATGACTGCTGGTGGAGAGGAGAGTGCAACCCCTCAGGAGCAGCCATCGAGGACTAACATCCTAAAATTACTTGACTAGTGAGTAGGCACTGGTACCCCAGCCCTAGCCCTACTCAGCAGCTGTTTGAAGGTCCTCCTTGGTGGGTTCCCCTGGGAATCAACTGCCCCGATGTTTCCTGCTACTATGGAAAGCAAATAACTAGATCTGGAAGGGATCTCAGATGCCATCTTGTCCAACCTCATGTAACAGATGGAGAAACTAAGGCCCAAGGAGGTTAACAAGGTCACAGTCTTCTTCTCTACTCCAATGTTGCCTTCATCAGTGAAGACTTTGAAGTCCACATTGATATTTTCTCTAACACTTTCCCAACACTTTCTACCAATTGCCTGGGATTCTCTCTCTCTCTCTCTCTCTCTCTCTCTCTCTCTCTCTCTCTCTCTCTCTCTCTCTCCCCCTACCCCCGCACCCCCACTTCTCCCTGTCCTTCTGTCTCTGTCTCTCGGTCTCTTGATTTCCCCTGAGAGGAGGCAAGTTCCCTGAAGGGAAGGATTGTTTTATTCTTGTCTTCATATCCCCAGTGCCTAGCACAGTGCCTGGAAACAGTAGGTGCTTAATAAATGCTGGGTGAATAAATGAATCATTAAGTACCCAGGCACAAGGCCTGTCAACACCAAGAGACTTTCCAGGACCCAAAAATCAGATACCAGTTCTTTCATCTTGAGGAACCACCAAGAAACATGCTCCAGACACCAACCTTTTGCTACCAGGACCATATCTGAGAGTAGGGCCTCCGATACCAAGCCTGACCAAGAGCCAAAGTCATGCTCCGTGTATCAGGAATCTCCTGACAATGCGTTTACACATATTTTCATTTACACAAATTTTCATCCATTTCATTCATTCATTCATTCATCATCTTCACCATTTGGGGATAAGACAAAGTAACTGATGCTGAATGTATCACTAAATCTGGAAGGGATCTCAGATGTTCAGTGAGGTGCCTGGGAACCCAAACTTATGGACCCAGGCTCCCTAATCTCCCTTTCCCCCTAGTATTTGAGAGAATAAACTAGTGCCACCTTCCACAATCACATTTCCCCTTGGAAGTAGGAGCCTCCATTGCACAGCTAGATGGTGTAGTGAATAGAGCTCTGGAGCAGGAATCAGGAGGACTTGAGTTCAAATCCAGCCTCAGACATTTAATAGCTACATGAACTTGGGCAAGTCCATTAATCTCTGTCTGCCTCAGTTTCATCATCTGCAAAAATGGGGATAATAATAGCCCTGACATCCCAGGGTTATTGTAAGGTTCAAATGAGATAAGTGGAGGAAGGAGGGACTCCAATATTAGACCGAGGAGTTTGCTCTTTACTTGGCACAGAAGGGACCACCCATCCTAACAACCCTTGGCATGTATACACCTGACAAAGGAACATACACATACATATATACATACATACATATATACATGTATATATTATAAATATTGTTCTTGGCTGGTCTTCTCTCCTTCTCTTCTGTGGATATACATATATACCCACACATATACATGTATATGGTTGTTGTCCTTCGTTTTCAAAGAGGACCAAAATGACATCACCATGCTAGAGTCAGGTTTCAATGTGTCCGATTGTGGCTGATCAGACCAATACAACCTCAGAATGCTCCACCACAGGTCAGGCACAAACAGCCCATGTGAACATTTGGAGTGGATTCTCTAAATTTGCACATCCTGAGTTCTCTTTGAGATGTTTCAATTCTGCTTTGCTCATAGAGCACCTTCTCTGATGTGGGCATGCCATGCTGAGTTGGTCCTGTGCCAGTGTCTCCCTTGTCACACAATCAATTCCAAAGTTCTTGAGAGAGACCTTGAGAGTGTCCTTGTATCACTTCTTCTGGCCACCATGTGAACACTTGCCCTGTGTGAGTTCTCCATAAAATGGGCTTTTTGGCAGCCGTATGTTTTGCATTTGAACAACATGGACAGCCCATCAGAGTTGCACTCTCTGAAGCAGAGTTTGAATGCTTGGCAATTTAGTTCGCGTAAGGACCTCAGCGTCTGGTACCTTATCCTGCCAGGTGATCGTCAGGATCTTCCTAAGACAATTCAAATGGAAGCCATTCAGTTTCCTGGCATGGCGCTGGTAGACTGTTCAGGTTTCAGAGGCATACAGCAATGAGGTCAGCACCACAGCATTGTAGACCTTCAGTTTGGTGGTCAGTCTAATACCTCTTCTCTCCCATACTTTCCTTCAGAGACTCCCAAATACTGAGCTAGCTCTGGCAATGCATGTGTCAACCTGATTATCAATGTGTACATCCCTGGAAAGAACACTACCAAGTTGAGTGAACTTCTCCACAGCATTCAAAACTTCTCCATTTACTGTAACTGATGGTTCCATGTATGAATGATGTGGTGGTGGCTGATGGATCACCTGAGTTTTCTTGGTGTTAACTGTTAGGCCAAAACTAGCACAAGCAGCAGAGAACTGAGCCATACTTTGTTGCATCTCAGCTTCCGAGGCTGCACTGAGTGCACAATCATCTGCAAACAGAAAATCATGCACCAACACTCCCTCCACTTTGGTCTTGGCTTGTAGCCTTTTCAAGTTGAAGAATTTACCATCAGTGCAGTAGCTGACCTTAATGCTGCGTCCGTCCTCATTGATGATGGATTCAGAATGGGCTGAGGAACAGCCAATATGGTGTTTGCTGCCTGACAACTCCAGGAGAAATGCCAGGAGCAGAACACTGGTCTGTACACAAAAGTATGTAGATTTGACCAAGGCCCTTGATACTGTTAGTCATGAGGGCTTATGAAAACTGTGTCAAAATTTAGTTGCCCAGAGAAGTTCATCAGCATTGTACATCAATTTGATGACAGCAAGCTGGCCCGGGTTCTAGATAATGGACAATGCTCTCATGCCTTCTCAGTTATCAATGGAGTGAGACAAGGCTGTGTGCCTGCTCCCATGCTTTTTAGCATGATGTTTTCAGCCATGTTGTCAAATGCTTTCATATATATACACACACATATATACACATATATGTATACATGTATGTATGTATATATACACATATGTATGCATATCCATAGAATAGAAGGAAAGGAGACCAGCCAAGAATAATATTCACCATTTTGCTGTTCATTTTTCATGTGAAACAAACCATCCTGCGCATTGGGCGGGGAAGGGGGAAGGGGCACGGCAATTCAGTTCAGCTCAGAGTCTGAGCTGGGAAACATGACAAATGGCCCCTGTTGTTTCGTTCCTTTTGTCTCTCCATAGACTTTGGCCAGCCATAGGAACTTATTCACATAGGGGATCTGTTTATTTCATAATTTAAAAGAGCTGTTTATTTTGCACTTAAGAAAATCTTTCTGGTTTTTGCTGATGACCTAAAATTTTCTGGGTCATGCCTGGTTCTAAAGTCTTGATGAAATCATTCTTGTTGTTCAGGCGTTTCAGTCTTGTCTGACTCTTTATGATTCTATTTGGGGTTTCCTTGCAGTAGTTTGCCATTTCCTTCTCCAGCTCGTTTGACAGATGAGGAAACTGAGGCAAACAGGGTTAAGTGACTTGCCCAGGGTCACCCAGCTAGTAAGTGTCTAAGGCTGGATTTGAACTCAGGTCCTCCTGACTCCAGATTCAGCACTCTGTGCACTATGACATGACCTAGCTGCTCTGAAATGTTTCTTACTAAAATTCAAAGTAAATTCCTTCCTGCCTTAATTCCAGAGGAAATATAACAGAGAGTCCCATGACTCACACAGAGTACTATACCCTATATGTCAAGGTGAATCCTAGGTGCGCCCTTCAGGACATCTTCACATCTACTTGGGGAGAGATCTGATCATGTCACACCCCTACTCATGCATCTTCAGTGGCTCCCTATTAACTGCTAAGTAATATTCAGAATTTTTCTTGTTCAAACCCTTCCACAATCAGGTCCCCTTCTGTCTTTCCAGCCTTATGTCTCATTGCTTCCTTCCAAAACTCTGCTCTGGAGCTATGTTGGATGGTTCCATCACCCTCAGCCTAAACATGCACTTCGTTCCCATGATAAAGCTGCTTCGCAAGCTTGGACTGATCACTTCTTCCTCTTCTCCTGTTGAATTCTAGCTCATCCTTTGTAGCCAACTGAACACCTCCTCTTCCACCAAGCCTTTCCTGCCCCCCTCTCACTATTAACATTCTTCTGCCATGGACCTCACATGGAGTTTCGTTTTGTAATTCTTTAATGTATTTATCGATGGGACTTTTTAACCTCCATTTTACAGAGGAAGAATGTTTAGTAGTGTTTTGGATGGGTATCTGATCAGAAAGGTGGCATGGTGTAGTGGACAGAGGGCTGGGCCTAGAGTTAGGAAGGCCTGGATTCAAATCTTTTTCCTAGTTGTTTGACACTGGGCAAGTCATTTCACCACCATGACCCTCAGTCTTCTCCTCTGTAAAGTAGGGAAACCAATAATACCTACTTCATAGTTAAGTGAAATCTTGAAGACTCTATTCCAAGCTCCAATAAGACAGGAACCGTTTCTGTTCTAAATTTTACCTTCCCTCAATGGCTTATCATGGTGCTCTGAACCTAGCAGATAATAGCTGATAAATAGCTAACATTCATATAGGACTTACTACATGCCAGGCACTGTGATAAGCACTTTACAATAATTATCCCATCATCCCCATTTTACAGATGAGGAAACTGAGGCAAACAGAGGTTAAGTGACCTGCTTATGGCCACACAGCTAGGAAGTGCCTGAGGCCAGATAGATCTGTGTTCAATTCTACCTGACTTCAGTCCCAGGGCTGTTGTTGCTCAGGAGACCTCCCAAAGTAACTAAACTCACCAGATGGTCAGACTTAGACTTATAAAGACTTGTGTTCAAATGTTACCTCTGACACTGACTGCCTGTGTAACCTTTGGCAGTTCTAAAGGTCCCCAAGACCTCCCATTGACCAAATCCAATGGCCTTCTCTCATTCCTCATTCCCCTGACCTCTGTGGAGCCTTTGACAACCTTGATCATTCTCTCTTCCTTCTCTCTAGGTTTTTGGGATGTTTTCTCCCCCTCTCCTGGTTCTCCTGCTACCCAGTCCCCCTTGCTGGATCCTCATCCAGGTCATTCCCTCTAACTTGTCCCTCTGGGGTCTCTTCTCTTCTCCTTCCCTCACTCGATGATCTCATCAGCTCCCATGGATGTAATTATTAATCTCTCTACTGATAATTCTCAAATCTACCTACGCAGCCCTAGGTATTGTGCTAAATTTCTCACTATCTCTTACCCCTCATATCCAATCTGTTTCCAAAGTCTCCCTATTTTACCTTTGTAGCATCTCTCAAATTAACCCCCTTCCCTCCTCTGATACTGCTACCACCCTGGTACAGGACCTCATCACATCATGCCTACATGACTCCAATAACCTTCTGGTGGGTCTGCCTGCTTCCAAAATGTACCTCTGACCATGTCACTTCAACCTCTCCTACCCCTCTTAAAAAACCCTGTGAAACCTCCTGGAGCCAATACAAAATAGCCCTTCAAAACTGAGCCTTCTCCCACCTTTCCAGTCTTCGTATACTTTACTTCCCCCCCACATCTTCTTTAATCCAGTGACACTGGCCTCCTGGCTGTTTAATGGACAAGACACGCTATCTCTTGGTTCTGGGCATTCTCTCTGGCTGGCCCCCATGCCTAGAACACGCTTCCTTCTCGTCTCTACCTCCACCCCTGGTTTCTTTCAAGTCTCACCTAAAATCCCACTGTCTATAGAAGTCTTTCCCAACCCCTCTTAATGCCTTCTCTCTGTTAATAATGTCCTATTTATCATTGTACATAGCTGTTTACTTATTGTTTCCACCATTAGATTATGAGTTCCTTGAAGGCAGCACCTGTCTTTTGCTTTTCTATGCATCCCTAGTGCTTAGCACTGTGCCCTCTGGCACTTAGTAGATTATTAATATATGCTTACTCATCTGTAAGATGAAGGGACTGGACTCAGTGACCTCCAAAGTCACATCCTGCTGTAAATCCATGATTCTGTGGTCCATGACTCTCAGCCCAAACAGTATTTCAGGCCATAGACCTTTGGCAAGCCAGTCCCCTACCAAACAATCAGCTGCCTTAAGGTCTGTATATGGCAGAGTTTGGTGAAGGCAGGCCTAGATACACAAAATAGAATATATCCATCCTCTTCCCTAGCTGATTTCAGCTTAGGAACACAGTGGTCTACTACTATCAAAATTAAACAGAAATTTTCTGCCATTACAGCAAGAAGCCTACTTAATAAATCAGTAATGAAAAGGAATAATTTATTACAGCTTGTGAATTCCGACAGCTCTAAAAAGACGTCCTTATACTTCCCCCAAAGGGAAAACTGAGCCTCCTTTTTCCCTTCAGTATCCTGGCATTAAGCATAATTTCTCTGTCTGTAGAACTTTGCTCTTGAAGAGGAGAAGGGATTAGATTTTTACATCACAACCTATTTTAAGCAATTATAATCCACAAGTAATCTTTCTCATTCACCTCTCCTGGGGCAAGGAATAAGTAAGGGAGCGTTCTTCATTTAGATCAATGTTTGCACTGCTATGAAATGATTTCCCTGTGACTCTGTGGACACTGACATGGCTTCCACATGAACTGGGGCTCTGGCACCTGGACGGGGCTTGTCAGTTCTGCCAACAGAGGAGACAATAGCAGGCATGCCTCACAGGCCCTACAGTCTCAAATGTTTTCTTACACGTAGCATGTGAGCTGCTTTGGCCTTCATTTGACACTCCACAAAAACACCTGGGGAGGCTTTAGATCAGTCATGTGAGTTCTCCCTGGCTAGCCTTCAACCCACTCATCGGCATCTTGGAGCAGGGACCAGCACCTGGGACAGAATTCAGACATAGCGAGCTGTGGGAGATCACAGCCTTCCCCCCCCCCCACCCCCGTCCCAAGAAACACAGCTCTGATAAGTTGCTTGCTACCATTGTGGGAAAAAAAAGCTGCCCCTATCTACTCTACTCTGGTTAAAGATAACTTGTATGGAAAGAAAGGGTCTAGAAATTGATGGATCACCGAAAGTGAACCTAGCAGAGGTTTAGGCTTAAACCTGGAGGTGTTCTGGGAATGAGATACACAGATTTCCTTTTAAATGAGCACCTGTAGTTATTGCCTGGAGGGGAAAAAAACCTATTGGCTTTTTTTCCCATTTGGGTTTGAACAAGTGAATGATACATTAATAAGTCATTTCTTTATACTTTATAAGCTAACTCTAAGGGTTACACCTGTCCTGCTTTCTCCTCTCCTCCCCATAAGTCCTATTTTAAGGAAAGGAGGTACCTGTGAGCCTTTTGGACCTTTAGACCAATGTTCCTGTCTTCTGCCTTCAGCAATGATAAATCATGAAAAAAAACCCATTCCTGTTTAGTATACTGTGGCTTTAATAGAATACATTTTTTAACAGGCTAACTTACAAAGTCTCTGATTCTCTCTTTTTTCAGCATGGTAAATTACATCTCTTCTGTGAGGGATTGTATGGACTCAGTCTGGAGGATGGTAGTAGTATTGTCCCTAGAGAGACAGTATAATGTAGTGTGTGGAGCTTCAGACTGTAAGTCGGGAAGACATGGGTTCAAGTCTTGCCTCTGCCACTTACTAGTTATATAACTCTCTGAACATGAATTTCCTCATCTGTAAAATGAGGGGGTTGGATGGTCTCTCAGGTCCTTTCCAGCTCTGAATCCGTGATTCGGTGAGAGGAAAGGATATTTGGTTTCCATGTATATCTGTCCCAAAGCCCTGGCCCAGGGTGTATTTCTGCCCATCACCCAGTATAGACAGTTTAGATTTGCACTGCTCTGTCTCTCCTTTCACAGTTGGGTGTCCAGCCCTGTGGCTATAGCCCCCTCCTCATTGTCTAGGACATCTTGGAATTTCTGATAGAGGAGCAGAGTACAGAGAGTGAGGCCAGGCATCAACTGACATGTGCCCTAGATTACTAGGGAGCAGATTTCAAAGTGTTCAGACAAAAGATTGACTAAAATTCTACAGGAAAAGTCAGCCCCAGAGGAAAAGGAAGTGCCCAAGAATGCAATTCTGAAGACAAAAAAGAGAAACTCATCTAATGAGGGAGCAAAGGAGGAGTTTTCTAAAGAGACAAATGTGAACATACAGGTAATTCATCAACCAACTTAGATTTGAAAAAGAAAAGTCAAGATGAAAGCAGAGGCAGGTGACAAAGGATGAATACAAAAGTATGGGCCTAGAAGGATAGGACTCAAGGCACTACAGCTTAGAATGAGCTGAGGCTGGGGAAGAAAGCTAAGGACAACGAGAAATGATTGGGTTTTTAAAAAACTAAAATGGGAAAAAGGAGTTGAAAGAATGGAGTGGACTACTTCCTGCAGCAGGTGGAAGGCTTGATAATAACACATGATAGAGAAGCTAGGGCACCTCCATTTCTGCTTCCTCTTTTAAGGGGAGTGGGTCTGTGATTTCATTGGTGCAGGCCAATGGTGTCAAACTCAAATAAAAATGGGAGTTGCTAACCAGTACATAAAGATCCCAGTGGGCCACATATTGACTAAGAAAACTACATATTAACATTATCTGTGTTCTATTGTAGTTTTATTTATTTTGATAAATTTTCCTTATTTGCATTTTAATCTGATTCTGCCCCATTGGGAGCTCTATGATGCCCAAAGGTTGTATGTTTTCCATGTGTGGTACAGGGAATTCCTGGGTGAGGGGACTTTGTTTTATCAATGCAAATTCATACCTCCTCTGAAACTTATAGTCTCAGCAAGTTAGTTGGAGCACTGAAGGATAAAGTCACTTGCCCTGGGTCACATGTACAACATGTATCAGAGATAGGCCTTGAACCCAGTTCTTTAATCTATTCCTCTTTCCTTGTTTTCTCTGATAATGAGAATGATCTCTGAAATGAAGAAAAATGGTAGACATGCTCATGTACAAGATATATAGGGAAATAGTAAGAGCTTAGGTGCTTTTGATGAAGTCAAGTGACCTGACCCAGATAAACTACATCCTAAGATATTCAAATAACTGGCATCTGTGATGGCTGAACTGATGATCTTTGAAAGATTAAAGAGGAAAAAGAAAGAACATAAGGAATAAGATTGAAGAAGGGTAGATGGCAGATGTTTTCTCAATTTTCAAAACAGGGAGGAGAGTAGAATCTGCAAGTTTTAGATCAGTGAGTTCAGTTTTGACTATTGGCAAAATCCTAAAATGTATTACTAAAGGGGTGGTTAGTGGGCATTTAGAAGAGGAAGCAGTGATTACAAAGGGGCAGTATGACTTGAACAAGAATAGGGGTGGTTAGTGGGCATTTAGAAGAGGAAGCAGTGATTACAAAGGGGCAGTATGACTTGAACAAGAATAGGTTGTGTCAGACTAACCTTATTTCCTTTTTTATGGCAGAGTTACCAGCCTGGTAGGTTAGGGAAATGCTGTAAATATAGTTTGTCTAGAATAGTAAAGCATTTGGTTAAGTCTTTCACCCTATTCTTATGAACAAGATGGAGAGATGTTGGTCAGATGACATTGCAGTTTGGATGGATTCAGATTCATGGTTAAGTGGTTGGAATAAAAGAGTAGTCAGTCATTAATGGCTTCCTGCCAGGTTGGATGGAAGGTGACTGAGGGGGTGACTGAGAGATCTATGCTTCACCCTGTGCTATTTTTTCAAGTTACTGATAAAAATATTAAAGGCATAGGTGACATCCTTATCAAATTTGCAGGTGACCCAAAGTTACCTAGCACACTGTCGGGATTCAGAAAGAGCTTAATTGGTTAGAGCATTGGGTTGAATCAAATGAGACAAATGTAAAATCTTATTCAGGCTCAAAAAATCATTAATATTAGAGATGGGATGTCATTTTTAGATAATATTTAGTCTGAAAAACAAGTTAGGGCTTTCAATATGAGTCAACAGTTGGACAAGGAAGCCAAGAAAGGTAATGCCATCTTAGGCTACACCAAAAGGGGGCATAGTGTTGGACTAATACGACTGGCTAGCATTTATATAGTGCTTTAAGGTTTGCAAAGCACCTTACAGATATTATCTTATTTTATTCTCATTAGAAGCCCTAGAGCCAGATGCTGTTATTCTCCCCGCCCCCCCCTTTTTTTTTACCAGTGAGGAAGCTGAAGTGAACAGAGGTTAAAATGACTTGCCTAGAGTCACACAGCTAGTAAAAATCTGAGGCAAGATTTGAACTTAGATCTTCCTAACTCCAAGACCAGTGCTAATGTTCACTGTTCCATCTAGCTGCCATTCTGCTCTGTATTAGTTGGACTACAGCTATAGTATTATATTCCATTCTGAGCAGCATATTTTAGGAAGGATTTTGATGATCTGGAGAGATTCTAGAGAAGAGGCAATCATGATGGTGAAGGGTCTTAAGTTCATGTCAAATTAGAATTGGTTGAAGAATTGAAATGTTTAGTCTAAGGAGGAAATGACCTGGTAGGAGGGTTGTGGGGAGACACTAGTGGCCATATTCAAGAATTTAGAGGGATGGCAAAGAGAAGAAGAATTAGACTCATTCTTTCTGTCCCTGGAAGGCAGAACTAGGAACAACGGATGGAAGTTGCCAAGAAGTAAATCATGATCTTGACATTTAATAATTAGTGATGCCAAAAAAGCACTGCCTTGGCAAATAGGGGGCTCCTGCTCACCTGGGGCCCTCAAAGCAAAGTATAGAGGTTGTCAGTTGTGTTCTAGAGGTTCTTGTTCAATTTCAAGGAAATGGCCTTCTTGGCCTTTCAACACAAAAATTCTATGACTCTGAAAATGGGGCAGTAGAAGGCAATCACTGAGAGCACTGGAGTTGGAGTCAGAAAAACTGGGTTCAAGTCCTGGACTTGTCACTGACTAACTACGTCACCTTGGGTGCACCATTTTCCTTTTCTGGGCCTCAGTTGCTTATCTGTTAAATAGGGATGATAAAACACCTACTGCCTCTTTCCCAAGGTATTTGTGAGGCTCAAAAGAGCTGATCTCTATAAAATGTTTTATAAATTATAAAATGAAATGAGAATAATAGCTATTATTAAGCATTTGGAGAAGGGAGCTCAGGTCTGGAGAAGGAAGCTCAGGTCTAGGTGATTTTATGTCCCTTATAGAGACTTTCTAAGAACATAGATTTAGATCTGGAAGGGGCCTTAGAGGTCATCCAGTCTGACCCCCTCATTTTACAGGTGAGGAAACTGAGGCACGGAGAGGTCAACTGGTCTGCTTAGTATCACATAGTATTTTAGGCAGAATTTGAACCAAGGTTTTCCTGACTCTTGGCACACATCATGCTCCCTCTTAGCAAGGAAAGGGATTGGATCTGTAATTTAACTGGTAGAGGAAGCTAGCTGCTGGTGAGAAACTCTCTATTAATGCAGTTTGGCATCTTCTCTGTAAATTAGAGTTTTAAGAGAGTTGACTAGAGTTCAGTGGGTTCAAATGGGAAACCTATGGGCAGCACACAACCTTCAACACTCTACAGTCTGATGTAACCAGCTTAAAATGTAATTGAGAAATATTTAACAAAATAATTAAAATATAATAAAACATAGTGTTAATATGTGGTTTTCTCAGTCAATATGCAGCTGGCAGGAATCTTTATGTACTCTTGTTTTTGTTTGAATTTGACATCACTGGCCTGCTGGACTTGGCTGGGCCATTCAACTTCTGTGTATTAGAGGCAAGACTTCAACCCAGGTCTCTCTATCCCCAAGACCAGCTCACTATTCACACTACCATCCGCTGCCAAAACTGAGTTTCTATTTTATACCAGGGGTGATAGGGAACCACTTGAGTTTCCTGAGCAATCTGAGATTATTAGAATCATCTAGAATCCATCCCGCATTTCTGTGGGAGGAATACCAAATTTGCTGCCTTCCATGCATTATAGAACATGCGCACACATGGAAAATGGACTCATAATGTAACCCAGAAAGTGTACACAGAAAAGGAGATTCAATTTGTTTGATTCTTGAAGTGAGAGAGAAGTGGGTGACATGCATAGCTTTCCAATGACAGAAAAAAGGAACTAGGAATGGTATGGGTACCCTTTCCACCCCCTCTCCTCTTTTCCAGCTCCCCATATTGTCTCCCTTAATTAGAATGTAAGCTTCTTGAGGGCAGGGACTGTCTTTCTTTGTTCTTGCATTTGTATCTCTAACATTTAATGCAATGCTTGGTCACAGCAAGTGCTTAATAAATGCTTGTGGATTCTTCTTGTTATTGCTAACGTGGCTACAGGCACAAATCGAGACTCCACAGTATAGCCGGATCTGGGGCCTTGCCGAAAGACTAGGCAGCATCTCACTTTATACTTGCAGATTTCCACCACGACAGTTGCTGAAGTTGGTCCACTGTCATCTGTGTTTTGAAGGTGAGGTCTGATTTTCCTCCCTTCCACCAGCAGGGTGCTCACTTGGCTCAGGACAAAGCCCAGAGAAGAGTCCCCAGAAACACTCCGATTTCTCCTGCTTGTACCGTTTATTAAAGGGACACGGATGGGCTGTTTTTGGAAAACATAGGTTTCTGACATTCTTCCAACACTGACTTCCCCCAAGGAATTTGCTCCTACGAATTAACCAGGGAAATGGCATTGCGCTGGACATGGGTTTCTCGGCCAGGTGTCTGGATTAAGATGGATTTCCCATAGTTCTATTAACTCCTGTGTTCACCCACTGGAACTTTCCTGAAAGGCTTTTTTTTTTTTGGTTCACTTACATTAGTTCTACCAGCAATATAGTTTCTTGCCTCTGAAATTGGAAATCTGCTGAAAGGAGGTAGCCCGGTCTGGCAGGGTCTGCTACTAGCGCCTTCCTTCTGGGATTACCATCTATTTCTTTTGTACCTGTCTTGCATGTTACATAGTTGCTTGCTTGTTGTCTCCCCCATTGAACTGTGAGTTCTTTGAAGACAGGGACTGTGTTTTTACCTATTTTTGTATCCTCAGCATTTAACCCAGTGCCTGGTACATAATAAATGCTTAAAAAATGTTTGTTGACTGACTTATTGGTTAATTTGTGGTCTTAAGAATCATGGAATCAAAAAAAAAGAATCATGGAATCACAGAATTTCAGAGTTGGAAAGGGGCCTCGACATCCTCATAGTCTAGCCTACACTCACAAAAGAATCCCCATGATAATCCAACCAAAGAGCTGTCATCCAGGTTTTGCTCAGAGACCTACAGTGACCTGGAATCCACTCCCTTCTTAGGTGCCCGCTCTGCTTTGGGATACCTCTAATTGTTAACAAATACTTCCTGACATCATTCCTAAATTGTCTTTCTGCAGTCCCTACCCATCACTCCCATTTTTGCCCTCTGGGACCAAACACAAGGCTAATCCCTTTTCTATGTTATATCTTTTTAAATGCTCAAAGACAGAAACCTCTCCTGTCTCCCCAATCTTCTTCTCCCAGCTAACCATTGCCAGTTCCTTCAAGCAGTCCTCATATGGCATGGACTCGAAGCTCTTCATCATTCTGGTTGGCCTCTTCTGGAGGCTCTATAGCTTATGAAAGTATTTGACCTATGAAATATGTCAATTATATCTCCTAACCATCTCCCTCCCCCTCCACACATCTGGAAGAAGTAAAAATTATCCTTGGTAGCTTTCCTAGGAGTAAGACAGAGAGACTAATGATAATCATTGGAGTTATTAATGTTTTATCAAGAGCTGATTTTCAAAAACTGTGCATAATCTGATTCAGTGTTCAGACAACCCTGATATAATATGATCTGTTGATTCAGATACCATAGATCAGGTCAGAGGACCATGATCTGCTTCCAAATAAGGACTTCCCTTTCAACCAATATCTCAACTTTGTTCCTTGAGCAATGAGTAGGGAGCCTTAAAATAGAAGTTGATTCTGGGGCCCTGTTGAATTTGGGAGAGCAGGAAGCTGACAAAGCAGGGTTGGAAGCAAGGAGATCCGAGGGTATGGGAACAGGATGCTTTTGAGGAAAGAACACAGATACTGCTGGGTAGCAGAGACCTCCCGGGCCACATTGTTCCCAGCTCCTCAGAACAAACATCTGGGGCCACTGATAGAAAAGCCTGGCTGACTTTTTCTGTAAAGATAAAGGGGAGCTGTGGAAGTGACTCTTATCTATGGAATTTGGGGACTGGCCAGTAGGACAGTTATTCTAGAGGTAGGAGGAAGTCCCCAGGCTCACTATAGTGTCAGAACATCCTTCCAGCTGAGCGTATGCTGAAGTTGATTTCCAGCCAGGGTTTGAAGAGTGAGCCATTTTCTAGAGCTAAGAGAAAAAATAGTGATGGTGGGTTGTACAAGGTGGCTAATAGAATCCATTTGGAACTGAGACTAGATTGTCCAGGGTTTCTTCTTCAACAACGAAAAGGAAGGAAAAAAGCATTTATATAGTACCTACTATGTGCCAGGTACCATGCTAAGTGTTTTACAAATATTATCGCATTTGCTCATCACAACATTCCTGGGATGAAGGTACCATTATTATTCCCATTTGACAGATAAGGAAACTGAGGCAAACCAGAGGTTAAGTGACTTGCCCAGGGTTGCACACCTAGTAAGTATCTGAGGCTGGATTTGAACTCAGCTCCTCTTGACTCCAGGCCCAATCCTCTACCCACTGTGTTACCAATCCATTTTCTCGCTGGAGAGGATGTGACCAGGAGAAGCTGGTCACAGAAAAGTATGAGGCCTTAGTTGAAGCTGTCTCATTATTCAAGGTATAAACATCTCTTTTAACATCATGTTTGGAACTTGGAGGATTTCTGCTTTATGGGGTGTGTGAATGGTACCCTGGATCTATGGGCACTGAATTGGGGATGATTGAGTCATGGGTAGTGTTGGATTTGGCATTTAAGAGGGAGCAGACACAGATAATAAAAACTGAAAAAAAAACTGGCATTTGGTTTGCAAAGCACTTTACTTATATTATTTCATTTGATCCTTAAAACAGCCCTGAGCTAAGTGCTATTGGCATCATTATCCCCATTCTTTACAGAGGGGAATTGAGGCCAAGAGGAGTTAAGTGCCTCCCTTGGTGCCTGGAACATAATAAGTGCTTATTGGTTGATTACGAGACTCACACAATATTAGGAACAGGATCTGAATCTAGAGGTAGCTAGGTGTCACAGTAGCTAGAGCAGTAGACCTGGAAGACCTCGATTTAAGTCCAACCTTAGATGGTTCCTAGTTTAACCACTGCTTGCCTCAGTTTCCTCAAATGTAAAATTGGATCACAATAGCACTGCCTCTTTGCATTGTAGTGAGGATAAAATAATATGATATTTGTAAAGGGTTTAGCACAGTACCTAGCTCATGATAAATACTTCATAAATGTTTCTCTTCCTCCCTTCTTTACCTTACTTGACTCCATGTTCCACACCCAATACAATACACCTTGCTGCCTTTTAAAAGCTAGAGAGGATAGAGAGAGATGGATGTGGGGGAGGGGCATACATGGATTGTAGGAGCATCCAGATGCTTTATAGATATTATCTCATCTGAGATTCACAGCAAACCTTGAGAGGTAGGAGCTATTATTATACCCATTCACAGTCGAGGAAACATTAAATGACTTGTCCAGAGTCACACAGCTAGGATATGTCTGGGCCTGGATTTGAACTCTATGAACCAAAGTTCTCAGATGCCTCAGCAGGAGATAGAGCTGACCCCAGGCACTTTAGAGTTACGACAGCAGAGACTGGTCCCTGGTTTGTCTCATGAAGCCAGAAAGGGGATGGGTGGCAGACTGACCAGTGGCAGACTCTGCATCTAATTCAGTGATAGACTATGGGCCTGTTCTAATAATGCAGCATGGCATAGTGTTTGGGCATTTGTCTTGAAGTCAGGAAGACTTGAGTTCTAATCCTACCTCTGATACTAGCCTTGTGACCCTGGGCAAGTCACTCTGAGCTACAGTTTGCTTATCTGTAAAACCAGGACTCAATGACTCTTAGGTCTCTTCTAGCACTAAATCTATACTTCTCTGACCATCCTTACTACATTGAGAGGAGGTTCATCCCTGGATGATAAATGGTTTTGTTCCACGGAGTGGTTGGGATCTGTATTGGTGGCAGGAATACATATTCCTCCAATGTAATCCCAAAGCCTTCAAGGACTGAAATGTGTAAAAGTACAAATAGAACCAGCCCTATTCTCCTCCTGCATGACAATGACTGAACATTCATCCACCCACCCATCCATCCATCCATCCATCCATCCATCCATCCATCCATTCATTCATCCACCCACCCATCCATCCATCCATCCATCCATCCATCCATCCATCCATTCATTCATCCATCCATTCATTCATTTATAAGGTTGTCTGATCCTCTATTCTTCAGTTTCCTCATTCATAAAACCAAGGGGCTAGACTGTGGTTTTTAAGGATACTTCTGGGTCCCGAGTTAGGATTCTATGTGTCTGTCCCCAAGCTCTACTTCATTTATGAAAGCTGTGTGTTAGCCTATTAGGCCAGTCCACGCATCCTTCAAAGGGGGAATTACCTGAGGCCCAGCTGAGGCTGGGGAAGGGAATAAACATTTATTACCCTCTGTGTGCCAGACTCTTTATAGATATTATCTCATTTGAGATTCACAGCAACCCTTGAGAGGTAGGAGCTATTATTATACCCATTCACAGTCGAGGAAACATTAAATGACTTGTCCAGAGTCACACAGCTAGGATATGTCTGGGCCTGGATCTGAACTCTGATCTTCCTGACTCCAGGCACACCCCTCAGTCCACTGAGCCACCTAGCTACCACAGGGTAGGCCAGGACTGTTCCAGCATTGTAGCCATGGTGCTCTGACCCAGGAAGCTGGGAGCTTTACCTGGGCACAAAGCTCGGGGGATCCTTTGGTGAACTGGCCCATGCTTTAAGATACTTGGCTGCTGGAACAATCTTGCTAGTCTTCTCTCCAGTGGACAGGAAGCAGCACAGTACAGTGAAAGGAATGTTGGATTTAGAGTTAGGGTTCCTGGGTTCAAATCCTCTCTCTGCCATTGGATACCTTTGCGACCTTGAGCAAATCAATCACTTAGCCACTCTGGGTCTCAGTTTATTTCTCTGGAAAATGTGGTGGAAGACAGTTGTGGCTCCTGATGCTGGGGTGGCTGAGGCTGCTGGAGCTTGGGTTTGGGAATTTTGAGCTGCAGGAGGGCTAAGTCTAACACTAATATGGGGGAACCACTGGGCTTGGAAGGCCACCAGACTGCCCAATGAGAGGCAGGCAGAGAAGATTAAAGTCTTCATGCCAGTCATATTGGGATTGGCCCATGAGTGGCTACTGTAATTCGAGGTAGGGTGAGTTAGAAATACCTAGTCCAAAGGGAGGGAAGGAAGGAAGAAGAGGGAGAGAGAGAAGGAAGGAAGGAAGGAAAGGAGAGGAAGTAAGGTAGAATGAAGGAAGAAAAGAGAGGAAAGGGAAGAAGGAAGGGGGAAGGAAGGGAGGAGGAGGAGGGAGAAAGGAAAGGAGGGAGGGAAGAGAGGGAGCAAAAGAAGAAGAGGAGCAGGGAAGGAAAGGAGGGGAGGGAAGGGGGAAGGAAGGAAGGAAGGAAGGAAGGAAGGAAGGAAGGAAGGAAGGAAAGAGAGAGAGTGGGGAAGAGGGAGAGAGGATAGGCAGAGAAAGAAGAGGGGGAGGAGGGAAGGAAAGGAGGGGAGGGAAGGGGGAAGGAAGGAAGAAAGGAAGAAAAGAGAGAGGGAGAGGAAGAAGGAAGGGAGAAGGAAGGAAGGAAAGAAAGAGGGGGAAGGGAGGGAAAGTAGGATGGAAGGGAGGGTATTGGACTGGTGTGTCCTAAGGTGCATACCACTCCTAAATCTGTGTTCCTCTGATCCTACAAAAGCTTGATCAAAGGGGCCAATCCATGAAATGGGGGTAGGAGCTAAGGAAAGAGTGATTGATTTCTCCTCCTAGGCCCAAATGGAGTACCTGGGTCCAGGTAAGTGTGAGCATCTGGGCATTTTAACCAAGCAGCATGGCTTCTAAACTCTCTCAATGCCCATAAATTCTGCTTCCTTATAAATAAATCAAACCCAGTCCTAGAAAGAATGTATTGATATCCACCAGAGCCACCTACCTGAATCCAAGTGAAAAATTCAGTCTTTAAACCTTAAGTTTTTAGCAGATAGGGAAGAGTTTTCACTTTCTAATCAGGAACATCAAACAAAGCTTAAATCCTATCTAAAGTTCTTCTTGAAAAATCAATGAATGACTCAGAATCAAAGTGAATTTTCCAACTTCCCCAAATAACATTATTTTTGATTATACATTAAAGGAAGAATGAATGTATGAACAGAACTAAGAGAATGTCATATTTGTTTTTTTTTAAATTTTAGCATACCATGGTGCAAAGCTGTAAAAAAATATGAATAAATCAAATCTCTTGTCTCCACGTGATTCCTGAAAAACCCTCCTGTCTGGATTCACATGTGGATTTTTAAAATTATAGTTTTAGCAATTTTTATCATTTTGGACCCTGTATTTTGTTCCATCTGGTATTGTTTTCAGAGAAAGCAAAGACATTCTGAGGCATATGAATAGACATCAGGAACCTTTAAAGTCATTAGAATGCATATACAAAATGACTTTTTGGAGTTATTTCATTTTTAGCCAGTGCTATTTATAAGAGCAATTCTGTTGTGTCATAGGGAGAGACACGTGTCCATTTAGGAAACAGAGGCAAGATCATGTATTTCTTATCATTGCTAGTATAGGGGGGTTCAGCTGAGTGACAGATGGGAAGGCCCAGAAACTAAAGTTCAGCAGCAGGGCATTGAGCAAGATCCTGGGATCCTCAGGGTCCTCTGTGATCCTACATGACCCTCCCAGAGTCACATGGGATCTAAATATCTGAAATGGCACTGCTCACTCCCCACTAACTGGGATATATTTATTTATTTTGAATATACTTAGATAAGAACCTGCTATCTCCTTTGATGGAATATAAACTCCTTGAGGGCAGGAACTGTTTTGTTTTTATTTCCTAATCACCTAACAGTGTTTGGTACATAGCAGATATTTAATAAATGTTTTCTTCCTTCCTTGCTTCCTTCCTTGCTTCCTTGCTTCTTTCCTTCCTTCCTTCCTTTCTTCCTTCCTTCCTTCCTTCCACTGGTTGATTGATTGATTCTGATTTCTAAGGCCAAAGCTCTTTGCACATTCTCATTCCCACATTTTTTCAGGAGCACAGAGACATCTTCTTCCAGAATGTCCTACCCCTAAAGATCTGTTCCTTCCTCAACTAAATATTAAGTCTGACCATTGTAAGACATTATAAAAATAAGCTCATTTTAAGGCTAGGGGTCAATATAATTGCCTCAAAGGTCCACATGTTTCCCTCCCCTTCAGCTTTAGGGAGCTTATTTTAGATGAAAAGTTAATTAGTTCAATCACAATTACTCTAAGCCCTCAGTGAAATTCCAAACATTTAGGCAGAAGTCTGGCTTGCTACCTACTTTATGTTTAGGCCTCTAGTTGACTCCTGACCTCCATGTGGTTCTGTCAAAGTTCGGTTTGCTGTACATGTTTGAGTAATAAAGTCATATATTATACCATAGTGTCTGTGGATAGAAATGGGTATTGAGAGAAGAAATTGGGGAAAGAGCTGGATTTTCTTGGGACTTCTCTTAGTCTAGGTGTTTTGCTTTGAGATGCCAGTAGAACCCACGACTCTTCTCAATATTCCCCTTCTCTCCCACAGCGCTTTTTCCTCAGGAATGGGATGGAATTCTATGGAGCTCAAACCTCTAATGATTGGATTCTGACTATTTGATAATTTATAGGGTGTCCCTACAGTGTTGCTGAGTTCTTTTAGCATATTGTGAAGAACTTTTCCACGCTTGTCCAAGGCCTGTGAGATTAATTAATTAGGCATCTTATCACTTGCTTTGTGTTGTGTGGGGTTCCACAAGTCATTCAGCCCACTCTACCTGAGGTATTCCTATCAAGAATCGAAGATGGTGTAAAATGTACCCTGTCATTCTGGGAGAGGTTTGGTGGGTTGAGGGTTTAAAGTGAGGCTTTGGATTATCTGAGGGATTTCCGGGATGAATGGGATCCCTGTTGCTAGGGGTAAGTGAGAGCATACTGTCCATGGGAGAGCCCGACGATGTTTCCTGGAGAAGAGGCCCAGTTTCTCTTTGTCTTTAGTCCTGAACAAAGAAAGAAACTCAGCTTCTTAGCGCCAGCCTCTCTACAGCTGTGTCCACTGGCCCAGATCCTTGTGATGGAACTGTCCCTCCCTCTGCCTCCTAGGGGAGGGGAAAAGAGGAAATCGAAGGGAAAGGAAACCCATATGGGAAGACATCCACTTTCCTAGGCAATTGTGTGCCTGGACTGGCTTTGTGGGACAGATAAGGCTCACTGGGGGATTAGGCTGAGATGACCAAATTTCCCTCTCCACTGCCTCAACCCCACTTGAACCAAAAATGAAAAGCTACAGCCAATTTCCTCTGCCCCAAATGGACTCTTAAGGAAATAAATGTCTGATCACCCTGAGTGTGAAAATTCCAGGTAATTGATGGAAGATCAGATTACAGCAGCTAACCCCCTGGCAGCAGATTTCACTTTCAGGGACAATTTCTTCTCCCTCCCCAGCCCCATTTTCTTTTTAAAGTATGGAAAGTGAATTCCATTGTTAAAGACTTTTTTTTGGTAGCTTCTGTATTTTTTTTAGTTGTTGTTTTTGATTACTGTGTTTCCCCCATTCTTTTCTCCAGTTACTCCTTCCCTAAAGTGTCTCTTCCTGGGAGGCACTAGGTATGGGGAAGGAGGGCTTATTGAGTACAGGTGGGGAACAGAGAGTAGCCATACAACGGATAGACTGGAGGGTGCAGAGTTTATAAGCACTCCCTCTACTAGATTGCAAGCAGCTGTCCCTCTGTCTCAGTACAAATGTGCCTTGTGAAAATGAGGGTGGTCCATGGGATCCCTCCCAGGGGCTGCTGATTTCCCTTAATGGAATCCTTTCATTCCAGGAATAATTATTAAGGACCTCCGGGATGCCAGAGTGGGGGGTGGCACCTTGAGTCCAAGAGGCCCATCTTGTCCTTTTGGCAGCTGCCCAGGCCCCCTCAGAAGATCAGAGATCTAGAGATGGCAAGAGATCTCAAAGGTCAGCTAGCCAAACCCTCATTTGACAGATGAGGAAACTGAGGCCCACAGTCCCCTCTGTGGGCCTTGTTCCAAGGTCAAACACAAGTTGTACTATGAGTGGCAGACTTGGAGTTTGAATATCCATCCTTTGACTGCCAAAGCCTGTGTTCTTTCAAACATACTGTTTGGCCACTCAAAGGGAAAGACTGTCCCAGAATGCAGTGAGACATTTGCCTCCTTTTCATGAACTAAACTGCACTTCCCAAGGAGTGGAGAGTAACAGAGACTCCAATTCAGCAAACATTAAAATTCTAATGAGTTCTAGGTACTGGAGGTACCTTGCCCCAGCAGCGACTTTCCGTCCCTGGGGACCCAAGAATACCCATCATGCTTTATGAAGTTCTGCCCTAGGTATGTCATTCACTGGCTGTGTGACTATTAGCAAGGTCAAAGTCAAGCCTCCCAGAGCCTTTGTCTCTTCATCTTCTCCATCAAATGGGAATGATAATACCTGTTGCACCAAGCATTAAAGCAGCTAGGTGGAGAAGTAAATAGAGCCCTGGGCCAGGAGTCAGGAAGACCAGTCCCAATCCAGGTTGGGACATTTACTACCTCTGTGATTCTGGTTGAGTCACTTATTATAGTATGTGCTTAAAAATGCTTCTTTACTTCCATCACTATAGACTTGCCAGCTACTGTCCTTCAAGACCCAGTTCAAATGCCACACATTCAAATACCAGTAATTTTGTCAATGATTATGAAGATTCAAGATCATAGCATTTTGGATTACATTTGGAAGGGACATCAGAACCTATGTAGCCCAACCCCCTCATCTTTCAAGTGAAGAAACAGAGCCCATAGAATTTCAGGGATTTTTCGGGCATTGAGCTTTTGTTAAGCACTTTCTATGTGCCAGGCACTGTGTTAAATGCTTCAGATACAAAAGTAGGCAAAAATACAGTGCCTGACCTCACCCAGGTCACACTCTAATGGGGGAGACAACATGTCAAAACTAAGTACAAAGAAGATACACAATAACAATTGTTTGTAACTTATTCTCTTCTCAGTAGTCCTGAGAAGCAGGCGATGCCAAGTCCTGTGATTTCTTCCATGTAAAAGAACTTCTGCTATGAAAACTCCCTTTGCCAACGAATCAATGTGCATTTATTAAATACCAGCTTTATGAATGAGTTATTATTTATTAATCACATATTATGTGATTATAATAGCACATTATATTTTATGTTAATATAACCACATATTATGTGCCTAGCAGTGTGCTAAGTGATAGAGAGATATGAATACAAAAACAATCAGCCTCTGCCCTCGAGGAGCTTACATTCTAATGGAGGGAGGAGACAACACATAAAGGCGCTGATGGATAGAGACCAGTACTGTGGGCCCCCTTCCCACCCCCTTTCCCCAAGAAAGGCCTCATAAAGAAAGTGGGACTTGATCTTGCCAAAGATTCCAACAGGTGGAGGGGAGGAGGAAGGGCATTCCAGGCATGGGAGACTGCCTGTACAAAGATATAGAGATGGGAGATGGAAATCTGTCTATGTGTGAGTTACATCAAGAAAGAACATATAAGGGGTGTAATGCTTGTTAAGCTTGTGTAACTCTGCCATTCATCTGTAACGTACAGCATAGCTTTGACAGAGTTGCTTGGAGGTACCAAGCATTCAAATGACTTGCCCAGGGTCTCACAGCTAGGACACATCAAAGGCAAGATTTGAATGAAAGTCTTTCTTTATTCCAAGGTGGGTCTTTATCCTCCCTGCTCCAGCTGTCTCTTGGCATGAGTTCTGTTATCTCCTTTTAACAGGTGAGGAAACAGAGGCTTCAGAAGCTTAGAATGACTTGCCCAATGGTTACCCATTGGGTGTTAGTATAGAGTTAGTATGGTATTGGCTACTTGGTATAAAAGTCAGGATCGAAACCCGGGTCTCCCAGTAGTTTATGCCACATTGCCTCTATCATCATTATCCTCATAGGATCAGAGATCTGTAACTGGAAAGGGCTTCAGAAGGCTTGGGAGTGGTGTGGGGTTGGAATATACATTTATATAACCCCTACTATGTGCCAGGCACTGTGCTAAGCATTTTACAAATATTATTTCATCTGATCCTCACAACCACCCCTCAAGGTAGGTGCTGTATCATTATCTCCATCTTACACTTGAGGGAACTGAGGCAAACAGGGGTAAATGACTTGATGTGATTTGAATTCAAGTATTCTTGATTCCAAGCCCAGTGCTCTGTGCACTATGGCACCATCTAGTGGTCATTCAGTCCAATCCCCTTGTTTTGCAGATTAGGAGACAGGCCCTGGGAAGCCAAGTGATTTGTCTAAGGGCACACAGGTAGTAAGTGTCAGAAGGTATTTGAACTCAAGTCCTCTGACTACTCTGTTGTTGTTGTTTAGTCAGTGTTCAATCATGTCTGACTGTGACCTCACTTGGGGTCTTATCAGCAGCAATACTGGAGTAGTTCATTATCCCCTCTTCCAGCTCATTTTATAGATGAGGAAACTGAGGCAAACAGAGTTAAGTGACTTGCCCAGGGTCACACAGCCAGAAAGTGTCTGAGGCCGGATTTGAATTCAGGTCCTCACTCCAGGACCAGCCATACTATCCACCAAGCCAGTGCTTTTCCTACTGACCCATCCTTCATCATTATCATCCTCATCCTCATCCTCCTGCTGCTTGACTTTTTCTCCTTATTTTTTTCTCCTTTCTGTTTCTCCTCATCACAGCCTTCCCAGCTGCCATTCATTCACCATTACTGCTAAGTCTCTTCCAGACTCCCCCAGAAGCAACCCATCTCTGAGATCTACAGGCTGTAGATTAGATCCATGTTGAAACACTTTGTCAGTCCTCAGGCCTGTGGCTTATGGGATGGTTGGCATTAGGAGAAACAAGGATGTTGCCAAACAGGGCTTAACTGAAAGGAAGCTTAGGCCTCCCTGAGCTACAGGAGGGGGCTGGGGGCTGGGGGCTGGGGGCTGGGAGGGAAACTACAGAGAAGTTCGTGTGGCTCTCTCATTTTAGAGACCTAGGAACGTTTTATGAGCAAAGCTAATGGATGAAGCATAATGTTTAATGAATAATAAAGGCAGGCCATATGTTCTTTCCAAAAAAAAGAAAGAAAAAGAAAAAAAGAAAATGCTGCAGTGCATTCTTCGTTAACTCGACCACAATCCAATTAATGATTAAAGCATTACAGTCCTGTTCCAGAATGCAGGGGAAGATGTTTCAGATCAGTATGTTGTAGGACTCAAAAGGAAATCCCTGCTCGAAAATATTTTCCAAATTAAAGCATCTAATGATCAGCTCTGTCTATAAGCGCTCTTTGCCTTCTCTGGCTTTAGTGCGTTGGCATTTTTTCAGAAGTGGAATATTCTGTTCAGTTTATAAAGAATTTACTCCCTCCAGGGCAAGGGACCCTCATAACAGCAGCTCATATTCACATAGTACATTTCTGCCAATGAGCTCTTAGTACCTTAAAAAAAATTAGTAGTGAGCTAGAGACTAGGAGGGACCTCCAAAATTCCCAGGCCATGGTGCTTCCCTACAGGCAGAAATATCTAAAAGGCAATCTAGACAGAACCATTCTCATTTCAAGTCAAATCAGAAGTCTTTATTAATCACCTACTATGTGCCCTGGGTTAGGCTAGGCCCCGTAGAGGATCATTGCTGTCCTTTGTGCTCGAAGACGACCAAAGTGACATTGTGATGTCAGGGTCAGAGTACAGTGTGTCAGACCATGGCTGATCAGACCAATATGAGCTCTACCACAGGTCAGGCACAAATAATCCACATGAACATTGGGGATAGAGATATCTCTAAATTTGCGCATCTCATGTTTTTTTTGAGCTGCTGTGATTCTGCTTCACTCATAGAGCACAGCATTTTCTTTGACGAAAGCATACCATGCTGATCAGTCCTGTGCCAGTGTCTCCCATGTCTCACAATCTATTCCAAAGTTCTTCAGAGAGACCTTGAGAGTGTCCTTATATCGCTTCTTCCGACCTTCCTGTGAGCACCTGTCCTGTGTGAGTTCTCCATAAAATAGTCTTTCAGGTGAACATATGTTTGGCATTCAAACACCATGGCCAGCCCATCAGAGTTGTGCTGTCTGTAATAGTTTGAATGCTTGGCAGTTTAGAGCAAGAAGGGACCTCAGTGTCTGGTACCTTATCTTGCCAGTGATCTTCAGAATCTTCCTAAAACAATTCAAATAGAAGTGACTCAGTTTCCTGGCATGGTGCTGGTAGACTGCCCAGGTTTCACAGGCATTATGACAATGAAGTCAGCACCACAGCTCTGTAGACCTTCAGTTTGGTAGTCAGCCTAATATCTCTTCTCTCCCATATTTTCCTTTGGACCCTCCCTAACACTGAGCAATGCATGTGTCAACCTCATTATGAATGTGTGTCCCTAAGAAGAATACTGCCAATAAGTGAACTTATCAACAGCATTCAAAAATTCAAAAAAAATTTATCCAAGAAGCAAAGATATGGAGAATAAGGGAGAAGAGAGATCTAATATATTTGATAAAGATATATAATATATTTGATAAAGTTAAGGGAAAGGGACTGGACATTTGATTTCATTGGTAAAGGGAACTTGCAGACAAAGGAACTCTCTCTACCAATGCAGATTAGTACCTTCTCTGAGGTAATTGTCTAGAGGTAAAGTGACTCAACTCAGGGTCACACAGCCAATGAGTGCCAGAAATGGGACTTCAAACCAGGTTTTCATGTCTTTTATGCCAAGCTTTCTATCCACTAGGCCATGATACCTTTCAATAGATATTTGATACCTCCCCCAAATTACCTTGTATTTATCTTGTCCATATTTTTATATGCTTATTTATGTATATGCTGTCAGCCCAATAAAAGGTAAGTTTCTTGCCTAGTGGATGAAGTCTAACCTCCTTTTCTTATCTTTCCATTTTTGTTACACCTTACTTTCCATCACCTACTCTTTGATTCAGTGACACTGTCCTGGCTGTCCCACAAACAAGATACTCGAATGAACGAGACACTCCATCTTTCAGTTCTGGGCATTTTCTCTGGCTGTCCCCCATGCCTGGAATGCTCTCCCTCCACCACCCCAACTACTGACCTCCCTGGCTTCCTTTAAGTCCCAGCTAAAATCCTGCCTCAAACAGGAAGCCTTCCTTAATCTCTCTTAATTCTAGTGCCTTCCCTTTGTCACTGCATCCTGAGCCACTGCTGGTCATCTTGACTTTTGTCCTGCAGCTGGACTTTGATGACTCAGGAAGAAAGAGTGAGTGAGGCTGAGGACTTTGTGCAGCTCTGCCTCACTTCAATGCAATACACAGGCAAGTCAAGACATCCCTTGCGATGTCACTGGTCCTCTTCGAAAACAAAAGGAACAACCACCACCACCACCTGCAAATCAAATAGCCCTTTTAAAACAAGGAAATGAGGTTAGTCTGGAATGATCCGCTCTCGATGAAGACGTGCAGACTCTTTGTCATCGCCACTTCCTTTTCTAGGTATTCACTGACCGTCCTTTTAATGAGACATTCTGGAATTTTGCTAGTAATTGACATTGAGCTCCCTGGTCTATAGTTTGCAGCTTCCTTTCTCTTTCCTCTTCTGAAAATAGAGGCCCATTTGTCCTCTTTCAGTCCTACTGTACTTCTCTTGTTTTCAACAGTCTTTCTGAGATCGATGCAGTGGTTCAGAATCACTGCATCTAAAGATAGAATTTATCTGTGCCTGGTAAGTGGAACTCATTAGGGGAGCTCAGCACTCTTGTAATATCTTCCTGCTCATCTTGGTTATCAGTTCTCTATTAGTCATTTTTATTCTGTTCTTGCTAGTTTAAGTTTGTTCTCCTTGGCAAAGGAAACTGTTTAATTATGTGATCAATACTCCCTACCCTTTTTTTAAACAAATTTTTTAAATTATGAATTTAATAACAATCTTGACAAATCTGGACAAAAAGAAGTATAGCTTCATGTAAAATCATATGAATAACATGGTTTAAAGGAAAGACAGCAAACTTCAAAAATGCCAGAGATGACAAATTATCTTTTCTTTTCCTTTCCCCTGAATGCCCTCCCCCGCTCCGCTCCCCTGCAATGCTCTTTTCAGTCTAAATCATGTAAAATTTTGTTATTTTTTTTACATAGTTGCCCATCAGTGTGTTTATTGTTCTAATTTTGTTTTCTTTATTCAGCATTGCTTCAATTGAATATTTCCATATTTTTGTATTCTTTATACTTGCCCTTTTCAAAAGCACAGTGGTAAAGAAGATTACACATGAGGATAGAATTTAGATTTTTGGACCATGACTTAAAGTAGAGGAATGATGTGTTGTTGACCAGGGATGAAATAAACCTGATAAGGGCTGGTAAAAATGCATTTGCTTTTAGTCTTGCAAATCTAATCAAAGGGGACTCTAAACTGAAAAGGTGGGGGGTAGATGTGGGGATGTGGCAGAAAGGAACCAACTGCTATGGAATTAGATACCATAATGAAATGTTCTAATAGGAAGAACAGCGGCAGAGATGCCCAGAAATTTCCTAGAGACAAACAGCCAGCAGTAACACTCTTGGTGTCAGATATCTAGAACCTAGGGGGTACTTCCTTGTCATGATAAGATGTCAGAGTTGGACACAAATGGTGATACCACTCACTTATATTTCCCTGATATTCCACCATTTCCTCCAATGTTGAAAAAATAATACATCTGGGCAGTGTTTAGATTTATTTTAATCAGTCAAGCAATGAGCAATGATTAAGAAGCTCTTCTGTGCCAGACACACTGGTAGGCATTAGGTTTACAAAGAGAAGAAGGAGACATGGGACAGTAGAAAGAATAGTGGCTCTTCTCCACCCCTAACTGATAAATAGTCAAAAGATATGAACAGATAGATTTCAAGGGAAGGAATCCAAGCTATCTATGGCTATTTGCAAAACTGCTCCAATCACTAAAATTAGACAAATGCAAATTAAATAAAACTGAAGAAATTGACAAAAAAGGAAAATGAAAAACATTGAAGTGGAAATAGGAAAAGAGGGACATGGATGTACTTGACATACAGGTATAATGATGATGGAGCTATGCATTGGTCCAGCTGTTCTGGAAAGCTTTTTAGTATTCTATCTCGAAGGTCACTAAACTGTGCAGACTTCTGACCCAATGATAGTGCTACTAGGCCTATTCCCCAAAGAGATCAATGAAAGGGGGAAAGGACCTATATGTACAAAAATATTTATAGAAACACTTTTTCTTTTTGGTTTGGTGGCAAAGAACAGGAAACCAAGTGGGAATGGCTGAATAGTATAAGAATGTAATAAAATACTTTTGTGCTACTAATAATAATGTGCTAATAATAAGGAAAGGGACAATTTCAGGGAAACCTGTGAGGACTTGTATGAATCGATGCAGAATGAAGTGAGCAGGACCAAGAGAACAATTTAGAATGTAATAACACCCTAAAAATGAACAATTCTGAAAGACTTAGGTTATCTAATCCATATAACGATCAATCATGATTCTAGAGAACTGATGATGGAAAATGATAGAGAACAAATGGACTCAATATGCCTCAAATTAAATGAGTTGACATATGTAGAATGCTTTGTTGTTGTTGTTGTTTGTCCTTCATTCTTGAAGAAGACCATGACATCAGGGAGGTGACTCCATGACTTGCAAGTGAATTGGATTTAAGTGAGGGAGGACTGTGCAAAGTCACCGGCCTCACCTTCTCCTCCGGAGCCATCAGGGTCCAGTGGCCAGATACACATCAAGATGACTGGAGATGGCCAGAGTATTTTGTAAACTTTAAAGTGCTATGTACATTTAGCAATGAGCATGATGATGATGATGATGATGTTGCAGAATGAGTCATGAATTTTTGGACAATGGCCAACATGGGAATTAATTTCATTTGACTATACATATCCTGTATTTTTGATGAAGGTGGTAGATGTTGGAGAGACAAAAAAGCAAACTAAAATCAATTAATTAATTAATTAAAATTTTTAAATGTTTGATTTAATTTTGAAAAAACAATGTCTCTGGAGTCAAGGATAAAGGTTCAAATTTCACCTGTGAATTTAAGCAATTTGCTCAACCTTTCTATAGACCTCTTCTGGTTTCTTCTTCTATAAAATGAGAAGATTGGACTAGAAAGCTTCTGAAATCCCTTCCAAGTTTTTATCTATGGATTCTATGGACTATGAAAAAAGTCTCTGTCCTCAAGGAGCTTCCATTTGCTTAAAAACTTTATTGATATATTTTGTTTTTATGTTGCTTTTATTCCCCAATATACCCATCTCTCCACCCAGAAAATCATTTCTTATAACAGTAAAAATAGGGGAAAAGAGGGCAGAGAAGGAAGCCATTCAGCTCAACTGGCCAATGCATAAATAATGTCTGACAGTTTAGGCTGTGTTCTCCCTCCACAGTCTCCCATCCCTGCAAAGAAGGGAAGGAGGTGCCTCCTCCTATCTCTTCTCCAGGGCTGATCTTGGTCAGTGTAATTACACAGTCTTAGTTTCAGTCTTTGATGTTGTTGCTACTGTTCTAGAAAGCACCTTGAAGAAATCCTCCCCATCTAAATCATCCCTCAAAGCTTTTGTAAATTAAAAAAGGATATTTAATGTATGTTGTGTCAGCATATTAGCTTTAGGCCAAAATTTCAGATGGTATAGTACAGTATGTTAGGGACTCCATGTACATTCTATATTCCATTGGAGCCTGAGCTATAATCAATTTATACAGTACTTTTATGCCCATTTTATAGGACTTGGAGCATAATTTTACTCATGTACATAATTATAGAGGTTTATGTTTGTGATTTTGCTCTTATTACATGCTCTTGGCCATATCTGAAGTTTACATGACGCTAATTCCTTGGTTCGAAACACAAGAAACTAATTTTTAACATAGATCTTTCAGGAAAAAGACTCACTATATAATGATTTGTTTTATGACAGCATTCAGTTCCATTCTGTGTTTGTGGGACACTTACTAGGTCTGCAGCACTATACTTGAAATTTCATTGCCAGAGTTGTGCCTTGGGGAAATGTCCCTTAATGGAAGGAGACCTAATTCAGAAGAACAGCCGACTTTGGGATATAATGTTTGATGGTTTACATGGCTCTCCGTATACTTTATCTCATTAGAATATCTACCTCCAAAGGAAATGATGAGTCCCAAATGGCTAGACGTGGCTTTAGAAGTTCTCCTCCCTGCGTGTGCTTTTTTGGTTGTCTTTTGATGTTGGCTTAGGATCTGATTGCATTTCTTATAATAATAGCCAGCATTTATGTAATGACTTAAGTTTTGCAGAATGGTTTACAAAATACTATCTCATCCGATAATCCTGAGATCATTTAAAATTATGTGAAATTATATTTAAATACTATTAATGTTTAAAATTGCTTCTACAAGGCTCAGAAAGGTTGTGTGTGGTTCTGGTTGTGGTTTGTCCTTCATCCTAGAAAGGGACTGTGACATCAGGAAGATGATGCCATGACAATTGGATTTAAATGAGGGAGGGCTGTGCAAAGTTACCAGCCTCACTTTCTCCTCCATAGCCATCTGGGTCCAGTGGCCAGATATAGATCAGGATGACTGGAGATGGCCCAGCAAGACTCAGAAAAGAAACCCCAGCAAAGAAGTGACTCTGATTGACCAGACAGACTACATGTTTTTTGGTCACTTGGTTGATTAACAAAGCAAAAGGCTTCAGGAAATCCTGGCCATAAATAAGGGATGATCCCTGCATTGGAGGAACTAGCAGTCTGCCTCTAGTCTTCCCCTTGTTATTCTGAATTCAGTTTTATGACCTGTCCACAAGCACTTGTATGTCGGGCTTAGTCTAACAGTAGAAATAATAAATGTAATAATAATTGGCCATGTGTATAATGCTTTAAGCTTTGCATTTTAAGCAAAGCATTTCACATCTATCAAATGAGAGAATATTTACAAGGCACTTAGCACAGTGCCTGGCACATAGTAGGTGCTATATAAATGCTAGTTATTGGTCTTGTTGCTCTGTTATTTATGGAATTGCAGATTCTGAGATTGGAAAATGACTTGAACATTTATTTAGTCCCACCCATACCACAGAGGATCCTGTTGGTAACATCTCTAGTCAGTGGTTAAATGAACTCTGCCTAAAGAACTCCAGAGAAGAGGAACTCATTATCTCCAAGACTGACTATTCTATTTTGGGACAGTTCTAGTTATTAGTTGGGGCAGCTGCGTGGTGCAGCAGTGGATAGAATGCTGGCCTTGGAGTCAGGAAGATCAGAGTTCAAATCCAGCCTCAGAAACTTCTTAACTGTGACTTAACTGACAAGTCACTTAACCTCTATTTGCTACTGGAGAAGGAATGGCAAACCACTCCAGTATCTTTGCCAAGAAAACCCCACGGACAGAGTTCATGGGGTCAGGAAGTGTCACACACGACTGAACAACAACAAATTATTAGTGGGTTTTTTTCCCCTGAAATTGTCTCGTTCCGCTTCCTTGCAACTTCTACCATTCTACTCCTATTTCTTCCTACTGGGCCCAAGCATGACAAATATTAACTGTCTCTTATTGATAGCCCTTCAGATACTTAAAGACAGCTACCATTCCCTCCCCCCCTATTCATTTTGGCTAAACATTCCCAGTTCCTACAGTCTATCCTTTTATATATATTCTCAGGGTTCTTCACTACATCCTTGACATTCTTTTCTGTACATTCTCCCACTTTTCTCTGTCCTTCCTAAAATGTGGGACCCAGAACTGGCTATAGGATACTACGTGAGGTCAGAACAGCACAGAATACAGAGGAATTATTGCCTTCCTAGTCCTGGATGCTATGCTTTTCCGAGAGCACTTAATATCACATTAACTGGGGTGGCTGCCATATAATGCTGTTGACTTACTAAACTGGAAGTTCAATTCAATTCAATAAACATTAAGTACCTACTATGTGCCAGGCACTGTGCTAAGTGCTGCGGATACAAATAAGAAAAAAGAAGATAGTTCTTGCCCTCAAGGAGCTTGCAATCTAATAGGGGAAGAAAGTGTACAAAAGGAAGCTAGAAAGTGAGGGAGAAGGAGGTATACCAAGGGCTACTGGCCAGGGTCTTCTTATTTCATGGAGTTCAAACTAAACAAAGCTATAGATGGAAAGTAGAGAGTGAAGTCCACTAAATCCACCCCTCCCACTTGTTTTCCCAGAAAATTGCTATCCAGCTATGTTTCCTCTACCATCTTGTACTTAGGAAGTTGATTTTTTAAACTCTAAATGTTAGTGGAAGCTAGTGACTTTATGAGAAATCAAGATATTATAAAACAGAACCAAAGGAATGAAAAAATGGAAGAGAATGTAAATTATCTCATTGGAAAAACCACTGACCTGGAAAATAGATCCAGGAGAGATAATTTAAAAATTATTGGACTACCTGAAAGCCATGATCAAAAAAAGAGCCTAGATATTATCTTTCAAGAAATTATCAAGGAGAACTTTCCTGATATTCTAGAGCCACAGGGCAAAATAGAAATTGAAAGAATCCACAGATCGCCTCCTCAAATAGATCCCAAAAAGAAATCTCCTAGGAATATTGTTGCCAAATTCCAGAGCTCCCAGATCAAGGAGAAAATACTGCAAGCAGCCAGAAAGAAACAATTTGAGTATTGTGGAAACATAATCAGAATAATCCAAGATCTAGCGGCTTCTACATTAAGAGATCGAAGGGCTTGGAATATGATATTCCAGAGGTCAATGGAGCTAGGATTAAAACCAAGAATCACCTACCCAGCAAAACTGAGTATCGTGCTCCAAGGCAAAATATGGATTTTCAATAAAATAGAGGACTTTCAAGCTTTCTCAGTGAAAAGACCAGAGCTGAATAGAAAATTTGACTTTTTAAAATCTAATGTTAGACTTGACATTTTATTACACATCATCTTATGATATTTGGCCCAATATTCTACCCTGTAGAGATCTTTTGGAACCTAATTCTGTCATCTAGAGGGTTGGCTGTCCCTCCAAGCTTTGTGTGATCTGCCATTTATCCTTTAGTCGATGTTATTAATGAAAACATTTAACGGCATAGAATCAAAGAGAGAGGAAGAAGAATACATTGGGAGTGGGTAGAGAGAGGAGGGATGGGGACAATTATGTCACATAATTGGGCTAGACAAGTAGAAGTCTATATAAACAGGGAGAAAGTAAAGAAGTAGTTGACACTTGGACCTTACTTTCATCTGAGCTGGTCAAAGGACATAAGAATGCACACACAAACGTATATAGCTTGGTACAGAGCTATATTTCACAACAAAGAAACAGGAGATAAAGGGGGAGAGGGAGAGGGGGAATAAAGGGGATGGCAGACTAAGGGAGGAATTAGTTCTAAGCAAAACAAACTCTACCTACGGATGTGCAAAAGTATTTATAGCATCTCTTTCTGAGGGGGATCCCATCAATTGGGGAGTGGCTGAACAAGCTATGGTATATGAATGTGATGGAATACTATTGTATTATAAGAAATGATGACGGGAATGGTTTAAGAGAAACCTGGGAAGACTTATATGAACTGATGCAGAATACAGTAAACAGAACCAGGACCATGACCGATATAATTAAAACAATATTGTTAAAAAACAAGTAGTTATGAAAGACTTAGGAGCTCTGATCAATGAAATGACCAACCACAGTTCCAGAGGGCTTATGATGAAACATGCTAACCATTTCCTGGTAGAGAAGTAATAAATTCAGTGTGCAGATTGAAACATGTTTTTGTTTTTGACATTGTCATTGTAGGAATTTGTTTTCCTTGACTCCACATGTTTGTTAGAGGAGTTTTGTTTTTCTTTCTTTCTCAATGGAGGGGGGGCAGTGAAGAAGGTGGGAAGGAGAGAAGATGTTTTTATTGATTGAAAAAATAAAATTCAATTTTAAAAATAATTTTTAAAACACAGTTGAGGACCAAACACAGATGCCTGAGCCTCCATCCCCTGCCCCCGTCGCTCTTTCCAAGTTGACATTGAACCCTTAAAAACAATTCTTTACCCCAGCCATCTGAGTAGTTCCAAATCCACCTAGCTATACTATTGTCTGGGGCCTAGGCCATACCTCTTCATCTTTTCCTCAAGAATCTCACATTAAATGCTTTGATGAAATTTAGGTAAATCATATAGTCTCTCTTGGTTCTACCAATGTAATTGTCCTGCTAAAAAACCAAAAAGGAAATGATAGCTTGGCAAGCTTTGATCTTGATGACATCATATTGGCTTTGGGATCATCTCTTCCTTTTCTAGATGTTTGCCAACCATCTCTTTAATAGTATATTCTAGAATTTTGCCAAGAATTGAAGGCAAGCTTGGTGCCCTATGCTTTGCAGACTACTCTCTTATTTGTTTTTAAAATTGGGATATCATTTACCATTCACTGCTCCTGTAGCACCAATCCTATATTCCATGATCCCTTGCCACAGATGTTTACTAGCTGTATGACCATGGACAAGTCACTTAATCTCTACCTGCCTCAGTTTCCTAATCTTTAAAATGGGGATGATCATTTTTGTCATCAGTTGTATCTAATTCTTTGTGACCCCATTTGGGGTTTTCATGGCAAAGATACTGGAATGGTTTGCTGTTTCCTTCTCCAGCTCATTTTACAGGTGAGGAACTGAGGCAAGAGGGTAAAGTGACTTGCCCAGAGTCACATAGCTAATCTGGTCTAAGGCAAGATTTGAACTCAGATCTCTCTGTCTTCAGGCCCAGCACTCCATCTACTGCTCCACCACAGAGGATGATAACTATAGCACCTAACTTGAGTTATTATGAGGATGAACAGAGATAATACTTGTAAAGCTTTTTGCAAATCTTAAAGTGCTACGTAAATAACAGTTTTTGTTATTATTATGATTTCAAAGATTATCAAGAATGGCTCAGCTTGAACATCAATGTATCTTTCAGTGCCCTGAGATTTTGTCTCAGCCATGGTGATTGGAATTCATTGAGGGCAACTAGATGAGCATGCCTCACTCTTTGCACATCTTTGGTTTTGACTCCCTATTTTTGTTTTTGTTCTTTCCAGTATGAAACAGGGACTTGTTGCCATTGAAATGTGAATTTGAATCCTACCCTAGATACTTACTAGCTGTGTGACCTTAGACAAATCATTTAACCTTTGTCTGCCTCAGTTTCCCCAACTGCAAAATGGTACCTACCTTCCTTAGCTGTGAGATTGTCAGCAATAAATAAACATTTAAATTAAATAAACATTTATTAAGTGCCTTCTTTGTGCCAGGCTCTGTGCTAAATGCTAGGAATAAGACAATCTCTGTCTTTGAGGAACTCCATCTAATGGGGGAGACAACATATAAAAAGAAGTCAAAAAGTGGGTAGGAGCACCTGATGCATAGGAATGCGGCATGATAAAGATATATACCCTGGGGTGGGAAAAATGATCTGAAGAGGTGTGTGTTTCTGAGTTAATTTCATCTCAAAGAACATGTGTTTTTGGAAATGACAAAGTCCAGCAATGTAGCTGGGTGGGAAATGATGAGGAGAATTCCTTGAATGCCATCCTTAAATGGAGGAGCAGTAGGGAGGAGCTCCCAGATGTCCATCTCCCACCCTCTCCAATCAGAGAGAGGGTGGAGCCTCAGGGGCACACCTAAGAAGGTATAAGTTTCCAATTTTTTTTTGAATTGCAGAATGATGGATTCTAGAGGTGACGAAACCCAGGAACATAGCCAGGTGGTGTAACAACAATGCTACTTGCAGCTACTGTGGCTGTGTAAAGCCAGTAAAACCAGCACACAGGAGGGCTGCTAGCACAGGTTCTTTGATCTGCTTTTCTAAGGAAAGCAACTTTAAGGGGTTAACAATCTTACTTTAATTAAACACATACCATTTGCTTAGTTCAGGGGAAAAGCCAACACCCTGAACTTCAGAGAGAATACAAACAGAAATTACAAGCAGAAACTATATAAACAGAGCAAATAACCCAAATCAGTCTGTCCATAGCAATACATACATAGTCACCAGAGAGAGAAGCAACAACATCTGGGTTTTTCAAAGCGGGGGGGGCTCCTTAACGACGGATACCCAGAGTCTCATCTGGTCGAATTACATGACACTCTTCCAGTGAGTGAAAGTCCCAAGCAAAATGCTAACCTTAGAGTATGTATACCCTTTTTCAGGGTCAGGGGGTGTCACTATCATGTGACTCAAAGTCATGCGACATAGTCTTTCTTGTGACTTAAACAGGACACCAAACCCTCCTGATTCGATCAAAGACTCTTGATTGAAATAAAGGCAAGACTCAATCAAAGGCACTTGAGTGCTGAGAAGCACTCTAACAAAAAACAGCAAAAAGTCCCACCCTGCTTGGCATTACAGGTGGGAATTTTTTCGTACCTGGGTAGTTTCCTGGGTGAGAAGTGATGAAGAGAATTCTCTGGGTACCATTCTTAAATAGAATCAAATGAGATCATATTTGGGAAGCACTTTGCAAATCTTAAACTGCTAAATAAACATTAGCTGTTATTGTTTAGTCCAAAGATTGCTCTTCACAGAATTGCTATGAGACTCAAATGAGATAATGGATGCAAAGCACTTTGCAAGCCTCAAAGCTATATAAATGAAAGAAGAATGAATGAATGAATGAATAAAGCACCTATCATGTGCAAAGCCCTGTGCTAAATGCTGGCGGAGTACAAATAGAAAAGACAGTCCCCGCTCTCAAATTCTTATGTGGGAGACAACACATTAGCATTAATACTGACATTAGTATTAGATAGTATTAGCAGTAGCGTTAGTGTTAATATTACCCTTGGAAGAGAACACAGGCAAGATATGAGTTGGGGAGCTGGGATGTTCCGTTACTCATTGCCATCATCTACTCACTCCACCCTGAGCAACAGTTCTTTCCCTTATACTCCCTTATTTGTGCCTCAAAACAACCCTGAGAACCAGCTACTAGAGATGTTATCACCCCCATTTTACAGATGACTAAACTGAAGCTCAATGAGATTTTTAATTGACTCACCCATAGTTACGTAGTTTGTAATCATCAGAAAGGAGGTTCAAAACTGACACCAGGTTCAAAACTAGCTCCCTTTCATGACAACTCACTGCTTCCCGCACTCAAATAATTGTGATATAAAGTGTGCTAAGTGCCCAAGAATAGCGTAATCCAGTGTAACAAGAGCTTGGAGGTGGGAGAGATTTGCTTCTGCTTGGGTAGTTCTAGGCAGGCTGCATGTAGGAGGTGGTGTTTGAAGGGCAGGCCTTGAGGGATGAGTATTACACAATGCAATAGTATGTAGGGGACGAACAACTTTGACATCCTTTAGAACTATGAGCAATACAATGATAAATCACGCATGTCCAGAGGACTCAAGATCAGACATATAACCCACTTCCTGCCAGAAATGTGATGGAGAATGCAGAATGAGACATAGATTGGGGGCAGGGCCAAAGTGGGAATTTGTATTGTTGGATTATGAATACTTATTATGAGAGTTTCATTTTTCTTTTAACTATACAAGGTGGGCAATATGAGAGATAAAATCTTATATTAATTTATTAATTTTTTATAACAAAAGATTCTTAATATCCCCTTCCCCTGTCCTTCCCCTTTGCCTTGCCCCACAACTATAAGAGCAAAAGTTGAAAGAGACTGCACACGAATGAAGGATAATGTTTTGTGGTTTTGTCCATTTCAGAGACATCACCAAAAAAACCCAAACCCAAACCAAAATAAAAAACATTGATCAGCTTGCATCCAGCCTCTTCACCTTTAGCTAGGCTGGTCTTTGGACAACAGACTAACAGTCTATTGTACTCAAAGATTTTCTAACCTATTAGGACCTACCATAGTTGGCCCTTTGCTGTCAGAGTGTAGGGTCACCTCAGAGACTCCAAAGAGACATCTGTATACGATCAAGTGGGTTAACCTCCATTGTTATTGTGTGTTGCCATATTTCCAGACTACAATATCTCTTGTTTCATTAATATACATCGCCCTTGCTCAATAATGTAATTGAACAAGATGAGTGAGGACTATGCTTACCCGTTGGCCATCTCTTCCAGCCCATCCATCGTGAGCAGCTTACTTCATTTGGGCCCTCCATCTCTGCTGAAGCTCTTAACTCCCCTCTTTAGGTATCTTCTCTCCAGCCTGACCTGTAGGGCCTCCATATTGTGACTAGCCATGGAAAGGGCTCTGATGTGGAATTCAGAAGAGAAATCAGAGTATTCGAAGGTCAGAGGCTTCTTGCATGACTGTTGAGAGCCGTTCACAGACAGCTGTTGTTTAAAGGCTTAGAGAGAAGAGAGAAAAGCATCAGTGTAATTCAGCTATCAAACGCTGGCTTCATTAGCCAGGTCCTTTGTTGCCTGCGTTTGAAAATGGGAAGGTGAGTTGTCCAACTGAGAATCACTCTTTAATTTCATGTATTTCAAGGAGCCAAGATCGGCTTTGTATGTTGAGTCTATTGTAGTTCCCACTTTCATATTTTGAAACCTCGGCATTTAGATCTGAATCCTGAAAGCCTGCAAGACTTTAGCCTGTGCTCCTGTCCCCAGCTAAAATACAATGTGAAGTTTCTAAAATAATTGTGTCTCTATGACCAATTTTTTTCACTAAGGCATTTTCTACATGAACAGTATTCTTTGAAGTGTGAAGCCATGATGATGGCGAGGGCCAAAGGTGAAAACTGTGCATAGAAGTTTCCATTCCAAGCAGAGGACTGAGGGGTTGGAGGGCTAAGGAATTAGTCTATTGATATTCAGGACTTTGACCTGCGAACAATTTCAGTGGCCCGGGGGTCAGGGCAGCTGCACATCTTTGCATTGTGTGGCAGCAGAGGGAGACAGACCTTATCAGCTTTAGTTTGCTTTGGTGGAAGGATCAACAGGACTTTGGCCATGTGGTCACCAGTTGCTATTGGCAAGGGGATATGTGTGTGTGAGTGTGTGTGTGTGTAGGGGGTACAGAGTAGAGCTTCCTATTCACACTATATTCATAATGGCAACAGATCTGAAAATAATTCATCCAGAGATGTGCAGCATGATGGGTATTTTTTTAAACCCCATGCCAGAAAAGAGAGAGGAAAATTAATAGTATATCCTGTGCCGGATTTTAAAGGGCACAGACTGAGTAAGGTAACACCCTGCTGCTATTTCTTTCCTTGAGATTAAAAAAAATCTCCTCTCTGACTCTGAAAGTAGCAGCTGCTGATGCTTTTTTTTTAAAGAGAAAAATCAAAGCAGCACCAACTATGTCTTCTTGACAATGGAGAACATTTTTCCCCTTGGTACTTAACTCATTTTTAAAACAGTTCTGCCAACCTTTTAGGAGAAACACTGGGCTTAGAGTTGACTGCTTCCCTTGCATTAAACTAACCAGTCTAGAAGCAGAGTTGGCAGTTGGGTGTGGGGTTAGGTGGGTGGAGGCCACCTTATTTATTTATTTTTTTAAATAAAGCATTGGATCTCTCCACTGGACACCAAGAGTATAGTTCCCAAACCTCTCACAAGTCTGAAATACCATCTGAAGTCAGCCTAGGGACTGAGCAAGGATTGTTTAAGGGAAATCTTCTGTTATATAAGATGTTATGGAAGGGAAGAGAAAACAGAGACTATCACCCCATCCCCAATGCAGAGCCTAGCACATAGTAGGTACTGGACAAATGAAAAGGAAGGACAAAAGGAAAGAAGGAAGGAAGGAAGGAAGGAAGGAAGGAAGGAAGGAAGGAAGGAAGGAAGGAAGGATGGAAGGAAGGAAGGAAGGAAGGAAGGAAGGACAGAGGTGGGAGGGAGGGAGGAATCATTTTGGCCACCAGACTTCATTTCTTGGAAAAGATGAGAGTGTCTTGGCCCTCTGCTACTTTTTAGCAATGTCTTAAATCAGGATGTTTTAACCTTTTTTTGTCTCATGCACCCCTTTGGTAGTCTGGCAAAGTCTATGAACCCTATCTCAGAATAATGTTGTTTTTTAAAAATGCACAAAACAAAAACCAAAAATACAAAAAAGATTATATCAAAATATTATTTATATATATGTGTAGATATGTGTGTATATATTTGTATATATGTATACATATGTGTGTATATATGTATATGTATACATATATGTGTGTATGTATATATGTGTGTGTGTGTGTGTGTGTGTATGTATATATAACAAAACAAGTTCATGGACCCCAGATCAAGAACCCTTGATTTAGAAGCTTAAAATGTAAGCTGCTTGAGGGCAGGGGCTGTTTTTGCTATTTCTTTCTTGTATTCCCAATGCTTAGCATAGCGCCTGGCATAGAGTCTTAGATTTTTTTCTTCTATAGTAGTAAGTACTTAATAAAATGGCATTTGATTGGATTGCTGGATGAAAATATAGATGAAACACTTAGTAAATCTGCAAATGAAACGAAGCTTCGAGGAACAGCTAGCACATTGGATGATGAAGACCAGATCCAAAAAGATCTCAGAGGGTTAGGACAATAATTCCCATTTAGTAGTTTGTAAACCCCAAAGGGGTTCATGCTATTAAAAATTCTTTAAGGGTACCTTAAGCAGTAAATAATTGCCCTGTTATGTTACAAATATATTTTTTCCCTCTGTGACAACAAGCATGTGCCTGTTTGAAGCATTACAGATTTGTTTCTTCAGTGATTTGAAACTGTCATATCATGCTTGCAATGATTTTGGTATTTATGAAGCAATTGCATCAAACTGCTTCTGACTAAGCATGATGGGTTCTTGTAGTTTTTCAACCTGTCCTCAAATTGTTTCCAAATTGCCATAGTTTGGCATTTGAGTAGACGAAGTATTTGGCATTTGAATGCACACTGATTCCCAATGGATAGTCAGACACCTGTCATGCACATACCTTCATTTACATTCTGTTATATCTCCTCTGTTACCCTATACCTCATCAGCTGTATAATCATGTGATCAAGATGTTGTAAATTTCTGCATTCTTGCAATGCCAATGTCTGGCTGTTTGAAAGTCATAATCATTGGGTCTGTGTGTGATGAGCTAGCTTGAAATGATCACAGACCATTATAAACATCCTGCAGAAACAAACCTTATGTTGCTTCTCATGGCAAAATCAAGGCTATTTTCTGATTTAAGCTAATCTGCTTAAATTACTGTTCTTCTAATCAGGTGGATTTTCAAGTAAGCTGTTTGGCGATGCTGGTCATTCATTGAGTAGAGAATGAGAATGTTCATGAAGAATATTGCAAGATCTATATTTCTAGCTCTAATGTCTCTCCTGAGTTTTATGACAGTATAGCTGGTATGCCCATCGTAGAAGAGAAGAAAGTCACATCTCGGGTCATTATTTATAAAATTATATATAAATATTTTTAAAATGAAACAATATATGCAATTGAACTTTAAGCACATTTATCATTTAATATAGCCTTGTCATTAGCCAGTAGAAAAGTAAACAATTTGTTATCATAACTAGCTCTTCATTTTCATCGATTGACAAGATGACTAAAAATAAAGAAAAATGAATTTCCATCTTTTAGCAAGAGAGCTTGTTAAATTCTACCACCCGTTTGTGTGGATGATTATTTTCACTTTATTCTTGTTTTAAAGAAAAATATATAGAAGCAGCTAGGCAGCACAGTGAATAAAGCTCTAGAACTGGAGTCAAGAAGACCTGAATTCAAATCTATCCTCTATAACTTACTAGCTGTGTTACCCTGAGCAAATTACTTAACCTATCTGCCTCAGTTTTCTCATCTGTAAAATGGGGATAATGATAACACCTCTAAAAATGGGGATAATAGTAACACTCACAACAACCTCTCAGGGTTGTTATGAGGATCAAATGAGATAATATTTTTAAAGCACTTTGCAAACTTTAAATCACTATATAAATTTTAGCAGTTGTCATCATCATCATCATTATCATCATCATCAAATCAACTTGATGAAGAACCAGATTTAAGATGATGTTTGTTTGATGTTGAGCCAGGTATTTCAAACCTTTGTTCAAATAAAAATAAATTGAAGGTCAAAATTAAGTTTATATATAAATATTATATTATGGTAAACATCCTCCAAGTTGCAAATTATTTCTTTCAATATGTTTACGTTCAAGAAAATATATTTTTAAAAATATACTTGGGGTGGGGGTGGAGCCAAGATGGTGGAATGAGAGCAGGGACTCATCTGAGCTCTCCCCCAAACCCCTTCAAATATCTTTAAAAAGTGACTCTGAACAAAATCTAGAGCTGCAGAACCCACAAAGGGACAGAATGAGGCAGATTTCCAGCCCAAGCCAACCTGGAAGGTGGACAAGAAGGGTCTGTTGCACTGGGCTGAGAGAAGAGGACAGTCTAGCGCAGGCTGGGCCAACACAGACCCAGCCCCAGCAAAGCCAGAGCAGAGCTCAGGGGACCAAATCACTGAAAGCAATTGTCATTTCCCAACTTCTCAGCCCACTGATGCCAGAGACAACTTAGAAGGTCAGTGGGAGGGGTCTGTCAGAAATGAGTGAGAGAGAAGCCCAGTCTAGCTCGGGGTGTACCAATTTAGCCCTGGCCCCAGCAAACCAGGAGCAGGCCTTGGGAGCATCTGAATTGGCTGCAGCAGTGGCAACAGCAGTGGCAGCAGCTGCTCCTGGAGCTATCAGCCTACAGACAGAATTGTGAAAGTCACCTATTTTGACTTTCCGGGAGCCAAGATGGTGGAGTAAGCAGTAAGTCACTCTCACCCTCCCTTATTAGTCTTGAAAAATCCAGAGAATATTGCCTCAGGAAAAATCCTGAAATAGTAGAGCCAATAGAAAGAAGAGGCGCAGCAGTATTTTAGGACAGGAGGCTAGGGGGATTAAGGGAAAGGTCCCTCTTGCTGTGGCTGAAGGGGGACCAGTACAAGACAGCAGACATCCTGGAAAGCCAGTGGCAAGTCACACCTCAGCAGATCAGCAGGAGATCCTGAGCCCCAGAGTGGAGGAGCAGGCAAGTGCCAACACCAGGCACACACTAGGCACCACCACCAGCTGCAGCTCAGCACCAGGTAAGCTACCTGCCTCCAGCTTCCAGCACCTGAGGCTCCAGCATACAAAACCAGTAATCAGGTCTCTAGTCCCCCAGCACAAGAAGCCTAGGACAGTGCCCCCTGTGTCCCAGAAGCAGAAATCACCTTTAAAAGCCAGAAAATAGGCAAACGACATGAACAAAAAGCAACAAAGAAAAATGATCACCGTAGAGAAGTATCTTGGTGATAGGGAAGACCAAAACACAAATTCAGGAAAGGAAAACAGCAGTTAAAATAGTCATTGAAAGAATCCACAGATCACCTCCTGAAAGAGATCGCAAATTGAAAATGCCAAAGAATATTGTAGCCAAATTCCAAAATTATCAAGTCAAGAAGAAAATACTGCAAGCAGCCAGAAAGAAACAATTTAAATATCATGGAACCACAGTCAGGATTACGTAGGACCATGCAGCTTCTACATTAAAAGATTGGAAAGCTTGGAATATGATATTCTGTAAGGCAAAGGAGCTTAGATTACAACCAAGGATCAACTAGCCAGCAAAACTGAACATAATCTTTCAGGGAGGAGATGGACATTCAATGAAATAGGGGACTTGCAGACTATCCTGATGAAGCGACCAGAGCTCAACAGAAAATTTGATCTTCAAATATAAGACTCAAGAGAGGCATAAAAAGGTAAAAAGAAAGGAAAAAAACATGTTATCCAATAAGGGCAAACTGTTTACATCCTTACATGAGAAAATGATACTTATAACTCTTGAGAATTGTATCTTTATTATGAATTTAGAAGGGATATACATAGACAGAGGGGGTGGGTTTAAGGTGGCTTTGATGTGATGATAAAAAAAACCTAATTAAATGGTGAAAAGTGATTGGAATGGGAGAAGAGGAAAGGAGGAGGCAGAAAAGGGTAAATTACATCCCATGAAGAAGCACAAAGACATTTTACAATAGAGGGAAAGAAGGGAGGGAGATGAGCATTGTTTGAAATTTACTCTCATCAGATTTGGCCCAACATACTCAGGTATAGAAATCTAACTTGCCCTATAGGCAGTAGAAGGGGGAAGGGGAAAGAAAAGGGAGGGGGGAGGATAGAAGGGAGGGCAGATTGAGGGAGATGGTGGTCAAAAGCAAAACTCTAGTGAAGGGCGAATGAGAGAAGGGAGAAAGAAAAGCATAAACTGGGGAAATAGGATGGAGAGAAAGACACATAGTAATCATAACTGTGAATGTGAATGGGATGAACTCTCCCATAAAATGGAAGCAGATAGCAGAATGGATTAAAAACATAATCCTACAATATGTTGTTTACAAAAAGACATTTAGTATGAGATTCTGCAGATAATAGTAAGCTTATGAGATCTTGCTGGATTATTTCTTTTAATTCTTATAAAATGTCTCAATTAGAGGAAGCTATGTCCTAAATAGGACTAAATCTCTCTTTTTCCCTATCTTGGGTGACCTTCCTAATTAGTCCCCTGGACTATTCTCGTCCTTCTCATTGTGTCTTATTCTCCAGGAAACCAGAGTTACATATTCTAAGTATACCTTGAGCACTGTCATATTTCTTCTTAAATGACTAAAAAGTTGTTGGAGAAATCCCAAGGCTCAGTGGATAGAATGCTAGGTCTGGAGTCAGGGAGACCTGAGTTCCAATCCAGCCTCAGACACTTACAAACTACATGACCCTGGGCAAGTCATTTAGTCTCTGTCTGCTTCAATTTCCTCAACTGTAAAATGGAGCTAATAACAGCACCTATTTCACAGGGTTGTTGTGATAGTCAAATGAGATCATTTTTGTTAAAAAGTGCTTAGCACAGTGCCTGGTATATAGTAGGTGCTATATAAATACTCATTCCCTTCCTACATAAAATATTTGTAATTATTTTGTAATGTTTTATGATTTTATATTATGACATATTATATATTATATTGCTTATTAAATGTTTATATTTATGATTTAGAATATAATTTTATATTTTATAACCATAATTAGGTCTTATAAATTTTAATTTGGGGCTTTTGTGGAGCAAAGTTACCATTGTAGTTATTGTAAGCATTCAATGAATAAATCTGAAAGAATATTATGAGTAACATATTAAATTACCCTTGGGGTTCACTATATATATGTACGTACATGCATATATATGTTGTTGTTGTTTGCAGGAGTTTGCAGAACAAAAACTTTTGGAAACCACTGGACTAAGGCAATGGGCTGAAATGAATTGATGAAATGTAATGAGAATAATATAAATTCCCACATTTAGGTTCAAAAAATCAGTTTCTCTAATTCAGAAAGAGAGAGGCATGGCTAGACAACAGTTCCCACGAAGAAGAACTAGGGATTGTAGTGCATTCAACATGAGTTGAGTGGGTTATGGTAGCCAACAAAAGCTAGTGCTATCCTAGTCGGTATTTAGAAAGTCAATGTGCAGAATGAAACAGTTAATAGTTCCCTGGGATTCCATCTTCATGAGGTCACATCTGGAATACAGTCCTGAGTACCACAATTTGAGAAAGATGTAGACCAGGTGGAATATTTCCAGAAAAAGGAGACCAAGATGGCAGGAAGACTGGAGGACATGCCATACAAGAAGCCAGTGAAGGAAATGGGGATGTTGAGTCTGGAGAAGATTTAGGGGTGATTTAATCAGGTCTTCAAGTATGTAAAATGTTCTCATTGGAAGAGGGGTCTAGATTTGTTAAGGATAAAAGCTGTGGAGAGGTGTAGGTAGGTTTGATGTCAGACAAGGCTTCCTAACTATTAGAGGCAACCAAAAGTAGGATGGGCTGCCTTGGGAAGCCGTGAGCTCCCCCTGCACCACAACAGGGCTTCAAGCAAAAGCTGTAGGGTGACTTCTCACAAATGCTATAAAAGAGATTAATGTTCAGGCATGGGTTGATCAAGTCCCTTGTAGCTCTTTGGTTTATCCCATGGGAGGGTGGAGAGAGAGAGAGAGAGAGAGAGAGAGAGAGAGAGAGAGAGAGAGAGAGAGAGAGAGAGAGAGAGAGAGAGAGAGAGAGATAGAGAAAGACAGAGATATAGAGACAGGGACAGAGAGAGAGAGAGAAATGGAGAGACAGAGAGAAATAATGAGGGGGAAGGGAGAAAATGAGAAATGGAGAGGAGGGGAAGATAGGTGAAAAGAGAGGGGGAGGGAGAGAGAGAAAGGGAAGAAAAGAAAAAGGAGAGAGAAGAAGAAAGCAGGGAGAGAGGAGAGAGAAGGAGGGAGGGAAGGAAGCTTTTTAATGCTGTAAAAATGTCCCTTATCTATTTAACTAGATTCTCTTTGCATAAGACCATATTAGTAAGATATTTCACAATTTAAAAAAAATAATCATGATTCTATTATTTCTCTGGCTAACGGTTCCTCATAGTCTTATATAGGTTGTCTCAAGGAGGGACTATTAGTTCCTAAATAAAACTAAATCTCATTTTGCTCTGGTTAGAGTCATCTTAATTAGCCCCCTACCTATTCTCATCTCTCTCATTATGTGTCTCATTCTCCAGGAAACAGAAGCTACACAGCCTAAGTATACATAATTCACTGCCTTTTTTCTTTATAAACAAACAAAAGGTTGTAGAGTAATCCCATTTAGGTATAGAACCTTAAAAATCCTTATTCTGCTTCGTTGTTGAGAACAGAATTAGGACCAATGGGTGGAAGTTACAGGGAGACAGATTTTGACTGAAGAATAATAGCTCCTATTTCTATATCACTCTAATGACCAGAGAGGAAACATGGTGTAGAGGATAGCAGCCTAGCTTACTAGCTGGCAAAGTTTGGGTTCAAGTCCCACACACTGGTTGTGTGGCCCTATGCAAATTGATTAGCCTCTCAGTGTTCTAGGTACCTTTCAAAGCCTTTAAATTGAAGAGATATTGTTCATTTGCATGAATAGAGGCAGTTTCCTCATTCATTTCCCCATTCCCTATGCCAGGGAATCACTGGTCCAGTCCCAATCCCTTTAAAGGCTACAAAGAACTTTCCTCACAATAGTCTTTTTATAATAACAGTAATGAATATGTAGCACGTCAAACTTCAAAGTTAGCCAAGGACTCTATAAATATTTTCTCATTTGATTCTCACAACAATACTGGGAGGTAGGTTTTGTTATTACCTTCATTTTACAGATGGGGAAACTGAGGCAGATGGTGGTTAATTGACTTGCCCAGGGACACAGTGCTATTAAGTGTCTAAAGCCAAATTGAAATTAGGTCTTCTTGACCCCAGTTCAGCTCTCTAGTCACTGTGTCTGATAAATTTATTCTCTTTCCAGATGTTAATAATGTTCAGAATGTTAAGGCTTTTTAGGAAATAGACTGGACAATAAGCATTCTTCATCCAACTAGTTTTTCCTGTGCAGACAGATCAAAATCTTCAGAGTGATTCTGAACCTTGCTAAGAAGGCATTGCTTGATGTAACCAACACCTCATCCTCTGTAAACAGAGGCATCTATAGGACTTCACCACTATGTTGGGAATCCTTCTTCACCTTGACTTTGTCTTCCATGACATTGATGAATGTCTTTAGTAAGGATACCTCTTCCTGATATTAAAAATCAAAGAGTCGTCATGAACAAGCTGATCTCTGTCACATATCTGAAGGACTCTTGTATCATGTTGACATAGGTATGGGAGACCATTTGTTGCAGAAGAACCTTTCAAGTGATGTTCTGCTCTACCAAATCAAATAGCTGTTTCTGTTATTTTAATAGTCAACAAATAGCACCATGGTGTCTCATATTTTCTACACCTTTCATCAATTGTGTGATGGTAAAGATGTGATCCAGTTTTTGCACTTTTATAAAACTTGCCAGTTCCTTTCTAATACCAGAATCAAGGATGCCATTGGGGCATGAATAGATAGTTCTCACAAAATATTATACAGATGAGAAAATGAACATACAGGTTGGTAGTTATTGTCTTTTCTTGGGCACTTTTTGGGTCATATTATGGTTTTAGATTATTCTCATGCCTTTGATATGTTCCGTTCCATCATATACTTTGAGAATCCATTCCTTAATACTCTTCAAATTGTGTTACCTCCAGCAGTGACCGCCCTGTGGATGTTTGTACTTAGATTAGCCCAACTGCTTTCCCCCGCTTTTGTTTTCATCAATGTCATTTCTACTTTCTTTATATGAATATCTGAACTACAGAGGATAATAGATCCAGAACTGAAAGGAACCTTAGAGGTCATGTAGTCCAATACCCTCATTTTACAGATGAAGAAACTGAGGACCAGAGAGGGAGAGTGACTTAGGGCTGGAAAAGACCTTGGAGCTCTAGTCCAGCTCCTTCATTTTACAAATGAGTAAACTGAGGACCAGAGAGCCAAGTTACTTGACTGAAATCATGCAAGTAGAAAGTGGCAGAGCCAGGATGCAAATCCCGGCCTTCTTATGTAACCTGATATTTTTTCCATTATACTCTATTGCCTCCAGGCAGATGTCAGGAGGAAGTCTTGAACCCAGCCCCCAGGGAAAGGATTGCAAACTTGAACTGAATTCTGATACTTGAGTACACATATGCAGTGCTCCGCTCAACTGTCCTTGAGAGTTAAAAAAAAGTTTATCAAAACCTGTGGATGATTTTCCTCTTCCATCTCCTTCTTGTTCTCCTCTGTGTTTCATCCATAACTGCCCTCAGGATGACTATCTAGTTGAGTCTTGTGTCAAGTTCTCTCTAAACTGATTTTTCCTTTCCCAAGTATCCCAGTATGCCAGGAATATGGAGTTAGCAAGGGGCAGGGAGGTGAGATCAGTCTGGGAAGGTAGGCTACAGGCAGATTATAAAGGGCTTTAAAGTCAGAGGAGTTTGTCTTTTATCCTAATGGTAACTGGGAGCTGCTGAAGCTTCCCAAGCAAAGGAATGAGGTGGACAGAGCTAGGTGTTAGGAATATCAATTAGCAGTTGAGTGGAGGATAGATTGGAGAGGGGAGAAATTGGATTCTGGGAAACTCATTGGGAGACTATTTCAATGGTCCAGGTAAAAGGTCATGAGGGCCTGAACTTTGGTGATAACTAGGTGAATAAAGAGAAGAGGATGTATGGATGGGAGAAATGTTATATCGGGTACGATCAATGAGACTCAAATACTAATTGAATAGGGATGGGGGGTGGGAGGGAAAGGAAGGAACATCCATTAAGCACCTACTATGCGGCAAGCACTGTGCTAAATGCTTGACAAGTATCTCATTTGATCAGATAAAATAAGGCAGCCTGAGAAGTTATAAATCTGAGGTAATGGGAAGATTGTGGTGCCCTCAATAGCAATTGGAAAGTTTGGAAGTGAGTTTTGGATAAAAGCTGAGTTTTATTTTGGACACTTTTTTTCAAGATAAAACTCTAAAGGGCATAGAATAACAAAACATAAAAAAGGATTTGATTATATTTTAATAGATGGGAAGTGACTTATTATTGATGTAGAAGTCATTCTTCCATTGTGTTTATGCCCTTTGCACAGACCAAATGCTAGTTTATTAGATTAAAGATGAAAATTAATGCAAAGCTAGAAGGAAGGACAAAATGTAGGGGGTAAATGCTAGGATATGCAATTAAATCAACTCCCATCTGATATAACAAGTTATTGATGCTCCCAAATGGGATACAAATGGAGGAAAGGACATCCAACATTGTATGTGTATTTTAGTCAGCTGTTTGTATTTATTTTGCATGTATCTTGTTTTTACTTCTCTGTGATTTGTTTCTCTTCAATAGACTATAAGCTTCTTGAGAGCAGGGACCCTTTTATATTTTTTTGTCTTTCTATCCCCAGCCCCAGGAATCATGCCTTAATAAATAGTTATCAATTAGTCCATTAGATCTCTCAGGCCCCTTCCAGCCCTAAATCCTCTGATCTGGTTGCTTAGTTGGGAAGAGCTGGACTAGAATTTAAAAGCTAATTGACGACTTCACGTCTGATGAGTTTCAACTAGCCTCTGCTCATCAGATTTACTTAAGACCAATAAGGTTTAGCTTGGAGGCTGGAGGCTGGACTAAATGACCTCTGGAAATCCTTTCCAGCTGTCATCTTCTAAGAGTTTATGCTTAAAAAAATGAAGCAGTGCTGACTTTTCTGAAGAGAGAACTAATCAATTATTAAATAAAAGAAAGTCCACCCGCTCACCCACCATGATTTCCTTATTAACCAACCTAATCCCAAGGCAACAGAACCCATTCTGCTCTAAGAGTAGAAGCTAAGGACAGGTCCTGTTTCTTCCCCCTTCCTCCACTTAAGCCCCCTTTCAACCAGACAAAACCCCTGTTAGGCAGCTTCCTTGCCACTCTGTGCAAGGGACCCAGGGCTGTCATTGGCAGGCCAGTGAGGAAGGAGCAGCATCTCGCCCATCCTGCCCCCCTCCTTCCTGACTCTCTCTTTTTGCTTTTCCTTTTTAATTTTTCTCCTTGAAAAGCCTGAGTGATCCTTGTGCTCAGATGGTGTTACTGACACCCCCAACAGAGTGCCAGTAATTATTCCCACTCCGCTGGGGCTTTGATAAATAAGGTTCTGAGGCCTGCCTTTGGCTCAGTCACACTGGCTTTGGTCCTGCTCAACTTATTTCCCTCCCTAGATAATGAAAAAAAGGTGGGAAACAACACTACCCTTCTAGGAAGGAGGGAAATACCAACAAGTTATTAACCTTAAAAACTGCTCTCCTCTAGCCAAAGGACCCAGGTGCTAGGGTGAGAAGGGAGCCCAGTGCTCTCTTTCCATCTGTCAAAGGTTTGGGATGAGACTCCAGAAAATGAAGGGCCATTCACCCCCAAAGACACAGGCCAGAAAATTGAGATATTAGCAACGTGTGGCCTGAATCCTTATAACAACCCAGGGAAGTAGGTGCTTTTACTATTTTACAATTAAGGAAATGGAAGCTAAGGTTAAGTAACTTGTTCAGGGTCATACAGCTAATAAATAAATGTGTGAGGCTGGATTTGAACCCATCTTCCTGACTCCAGACCCAGTGTTTTATCCGTTGGGTCACCTAGCTTGGTTTGGAGGAACTTAAAGCAATTGATTGGTGAATCAATTTGTAAGCATTTATTAAGCAGGTAGGTGGTACAGTGGACAGAATGCTGGACCCAGAATCAAGAAGAACTGGATTCAAATCCAAACTTAGACACTTATGAGCTGTGTGATCCCAGGCAAAGCACTTAAGGGCTGTTTGCCTCAATTTCTTCATGTACAAAATGGGAATAGTAACGATATCTACCGCCTAGTGCTATCATCAGTATGAAATGAAATAATGTTTGAAAAGCCCTTTGCAAAGCTTAAAGCAATATATTATTATTATATTATTATTATTATGACTGTGTATCAAGAAGTGTTCTAGTCACTAGGCATACAGATACAAAGAATGAAACAATATCTACTCACACAAAGAGATTACATTCTATGTGAAAAACAATACATGCAAATGTAAGTATAGACCAGGGGTGGGGAAACTGTGGCCCCATGGCCACATGTGGTCCTCCAGGTCCTCAAGTGCAGCCCTTTGACCCAATCCAAACTTGTTTGTCCTGTGAAGTTTGGATTCAGTCAAAGGGCTGTACTTGACAGCCTAGCGGGCCACATGTGGCCTCGAAGCCTCAGGTTCCTCACTCCTGGTACAGACAGAGTAAATATAAAGAGAATAAACTCCTAAATTCAGACAAGATCAACAAAGGGAAGGTAGTTCTCAAGGCAGGGCACTGGCTTTGGGAGATTAAGAAAGGCGTAATGTGGTAGGCTCCTTGAAGGAAGAGAGGGAGTATCTGAGGGAGAGTGCATGCTCAGCATGTGTGTTGGTAAGCAAAATGGGCTCTTAGCACTTAGTTCACCCAAGTACCCTTGAATAGTTCGGCTTTTGTTTGCTTTGAGTAATTCAGTGTATTTCATTGAGCCTTACTAGGTGCTAAGCCCCAGGCCCAAACCCCTATTAGGTGTAAAACCTATGTGGGTGTGGATTGGTAACTAAGGTGGGGCCCAAGGTGGGGCTAACTCCGGGGAGGGCCTAGTTTACACATGAGTTTGAGTGACATGTCTGGGACAGCAGGGGCTTTTAGACCACGTAGGTTTAAGTCACCTCTTTGTGACGATTCTAGGTCACGTGGGTGAGTCACATGTGTGACTCACCCCTGATGCTGAAAAAGATATAAAACCAGGAGTTGGCTTTCTCTTCTTTGGAGCTCTTACCCACACCAGTGATGGAGTGACTCTGGGCCAGCCCACGTTATGAGCTCCCAGGCTGAACCTAGATGTTGGTAACTATGAAGTTGTATTTGGTCTGTCTGTCGATGTTTCTAATTTGTTTAGGGTTCTCACTCATGCTGGTGTGCTGATGTGGAGACCCCAGGCAGCTGTAGCTAAGGGCCCTCCAGCTTGTAATCTGGATGCTGGGACTTTGTTAAACTCTGGTAACTATGTATTGGGATTTGAATCAGACAAGGTCTGTCTGTCCGTGTTTGTACTTTGTTTGTATTTTTCTCTGAAGTTCAGGGTTGTGGCTTTTTCCCCTGAACTAAGTGAATGATATTTGTATGCTGAATTAAAGTAAGCTTGTCAACCCCTTAACGTTGCTTTCCCTACTAAAGCAGATCAAAAGAACCTGTGCTTTTGCAGTGTGTGGGCAGCTTTCTGGGTGCTGGTTGTTGGTGGATCTTACGCCCCCACAGCAGTTGCTAGCTGGATTGTTGAAACAGCATGAAGGATGGAGGGCCAGGAAAAATACACAAAGACATTGGGATAGAAGACAGAGCATTGTGGGAAGGACAGAGAGAAGGTCAGTTTGGTTGGATCATAGAGTAAAGAAAGGGAAGTACTATATAATGAGGCAGGAAATACAGGTTGAGGTCAGGTTGTGAATGGTTATAAAAGCCAAGCAGAGGAATTGATTTGATCAGTCAATAAGTAGCGACTGAGTGTGTCTGATGGGGATCATGTATTTAAAATCAGAACACTCTCTAAAACCCACTTTGGCATCTACTTTCTCTGGACATCTATTATCTCCCCCATAAAATATAATCTCCTTGAGGGTAAGGTTGGTTCCATTTTTGTCTTTGAATCCTTAACTCTTAAACAGTGCTTAGGAAATAGTAGGCACTCAATAAATGCTCAGTGATTGATGGATGGAGTAAGGATGGCTCTGCAAATCTAGGGCACCATGATTCTCAGTGTAAGGAAAAGTGTGCTAGACTTGGAATCATGAGTAGTCATGCCTGTCTGAGCCTCAGTTTCCTCATCTCTAAAATGGGGGTGATAATATTCATACACAGGTCTCTGTGAGGCTCAAGCACCATAAAAGTATATAAATTTTAAAGACTCAACATAATTTTTTGGGTCAGTGCCTGTTATTTCATTGGTGTAGGAAACTCTCCATAAACCAATTACAGGATAACCCCTGCTCTGTACAGCCTTAGAGAGTAGCCTGGGGGCATTAAGGGGTTAAGTGATTTGCCCAAAGTCCCATAGCCATCATGTATCTGAAGCAAGACATGAAGCCAGTTCTTCCTCTCTCTTTGGCTGGCCCTCTATTTGCTAGGTTCCATTGTCTCTACAGAGAGAAAAGGGATAGGAACTTGACCTGCGATTTCATTGATACAAGCGACTCCCAGGTGAGTAAATTCCTTCTACCAGTTCAGACTGTGGCCTTCTCTGTAACTTAGATTTTTGGAGTTCCCTTGGGCATTGAGAGAGTGTGTCTTGCTTAAGGTCCCATAGCCGTTATACATCAAAGACCTTGAAGCCTTGAACTTTGAACTGGCTCGGAGACCATTTCTCTACCCATGATACCATGGTGTCACTTATAAAATGATTTCTCTTCCTCTTTGAAAGGACATAAAATTCACCTGATAGCTGGACGAGAAGCTCTTTTTGGTTTCATGTCCTGATTCTGGAGAAGTGCAGGAAGAATGTGGTTTTAAGCTCAATGACCTTCTTGACTATTATCCATCCATAAAGGATCCCATATGACAAAGACCCTCCCTTGTGAATCTTTCACTTTCCAGGGAGGTCATTGACTTTAAATACTCCAGGTCAAATCATAGATTTGGCTCTTAGATCATAGGCACATTGATTTAGAGCTGGCCAGGGCTTTGAAGACAATCTTGAATTCAACCCCCTCATCTGCAAAAATGATGGGTTGGGTTCAAGTTTTCAAGTCTCCTTTCAGCTCTAAAGTTGGGAACCTATGGAACTCAGAGGTTAAGTGACTTACCTAGGGAAACACAGCTTTTAGGGATGGGAGGGTGGGGCGGGGGGGGGGGTAATGAAACCAGACCTTCCTGATTCTGTGGCCAGCACTCTAGACACTGTGCCAAGCTTCCTATTAATGAAATGCTCCTTTATCTGGAAAGAAACTTGGAGCCAAAATGTGATTCAAACCAACCTACCTGGAATCCACCAGTTTTTATCAGTTTTGCCCTATTTCTGGGGCCCCTTCTCCTAAAAAAAATAAAATGAAATGAAAGAGAGAACCAAGCCAAACTGGATGTAGATTGGGGTCAGAGGAAAAGATTGACAATCCGCAGCCTGACAAGAGAATTGGATGGGGAGGATTAGGAACGACCCAGTCTTTCTTAATTTAGAAAAAAAATAAAAACAAAAACACCAAAATGAGTGAGATTTGAAAACCTCTCTATGGAAGTCCCACTTGCCCTTGTTCCTCTGTTCCATTTTGGATTCTGCCACAGGCACTGATAAGAAAGAAACTGGGCCAGGATTTGAATTAATGCTTTTAGACAAATATCCGTTCCATCTCCAATTCTAATGCTAATTACATTTGTGGATCAAAGACCATTCGTTAAAGTTTTGCTTTTGAAAAACAGAGGGAGATTTTACTTTCTTGTTTGATTTTTTTTACGGGCCTTGAATGGAGTTGAGGCTGAGGTGGGGGAGGGCTTGAATGAAGGGAAGGAATGCCTTATCCAGTAAGGACTTGTAAGGGGCCAGATGTTCCCAAAATATCCTTTTGGGGGATAGAAATCATAAACTCCGGGATTCCTCCTGTGCCCCTCTTGACTCTGCTGTTTGAACTGGACAGAACGTGTTACGGCTGGCTGGGATGCAGCCAGCTTGCTGATATGAAAAAAAAAAAAAGGAGGGTACCTTTAAAAAAAAGTTCGAAAAGAAGTGATAAAGATGAAAAGAAACTGGGAAAAACTGTTTTTCAATGTGATGCCTCCTGGGCTCTAGCAAGGCAGAACAAGGCTGTTTGGGGAGCAAAGGAGGAGAAACCATATCAAGGCAAATGAAAGAAAATGAGAGATTGCAGGGATAGAAATGTGGTAAAGTGAGGATTAGGCGGTAAAGGCTTTGGGCTGCCAGCAGGAGGCAGCAAAAAAAAAAAGTTCAGAGGGTGAAAAAGCCAATTAGTGGAATATAAATCTAAAAAGCCAATTTCAGAAATAAAGCGGTGTTAACATGGAGCAGCTAGGAGGAGGATTAGAGGCTGAGCATTGACAGCCTGCAGTTTGGAGAGAAGGTTGAAAGAAGCTAAGTAGGAAAGGGGGCCAAAGCAGAAGGCAAATATTTAAACAATCAGCTCTCCCCACCCACCCCATGGGTAGGTTTCTGTGGCATATACAGAACAGATAAATAGGGGTTGGGTATTGATCATAGCTGCCACTTTGCTTCCTTGACTCTCTTCTCTATGTATTTATAGGAGCTTAAATTTAGAACTAGCAGGGACATCAGAGGCTTTCAATTCCAACCCCTTCGTTTTGAGTCAGGAAGAGCTGAGTTCTAATCTGGCCTCAGGTACTTACTAGCTGTGTGACCCCGGGCAGGTCATTTAACCCTATTGGCCTCAATTTCCCAATCTGTAAATGAGCTGAAGAAGGAAATGGCAAACCACTCCAGTATCTCTGCCAAGAAAATCCCAAATGGGGTCACAAAGAATAAGACATGACTGAAACAACGGAATGGCAAAACCTCAGATGGAAAGGCTAACTGGCAGCTCTGGGAAAAGATTTCCTCAACAAGATGGCCTTTGAGTCTTGAAGGAAGTCAACATGTCTAAGATTAGGGGTGAGGAGGGAGGGCATCCCATGCATGGGGAAGTGTCAGGGCAATGGTACAGAGAGTGGAGGGAAGCTAGTAAACCTGCAAGGTGGCTCATAGAGTATATAAAGATTGGAAAGGCAAGAAAAGGCCAAGATGGGAAAAGCATTAAATGCCAGATAAAGACTTTATAGTTGATCCTGGAGGTAAGAGGGAGCCACAGAAATTTATTGAGTTAGAGGGAGGGGATGACTTGGTCAGACTTGCACTTTAGGAAAATCCCTTCAGTAGCTGTGCGGATGAACTGGAATGAGAAGAGACTGTAGGCAGAGGGACCAGTTAGGAGGCTATTACGACAGTCCAAATGAAAGGTAATAAGATCCTACACTGAGGTGGTGGCTGTGTGAATGGAAAGAAGAGGAATCTGAGAGTGGTTATAAAGAGAAATGGCAAGATCTAGCAATGAATTGGATGTGTGTGGTGGGTGAGATAGAGCAAGAAAGAGAGGACGCCACTAAGCTAGGGAGCCTGAGCGAAGAGTTGGGAGGGAAAGATGATTTCTTTCTGGGGCATGTTGAGTTTGAAATGCCTTCAGGAAATAGTGGTAGGACTCTATCCCAGGTCCTGGCACCTAGCATGTATCTGATTATTTGCATGCTGTCTCCCTCATTAGAATGTATATTCCTTGAGGATAGAGACTGTGTTTTTGCCCTTTTTTGTATCCCTGGTACTTAGCACAGTGCCTGATACTTAGTAAATGTTTAATAAATGCTTGGTGATTAACTGACTGGTTCCAAATCCAGGAGTGCTTTCACTGTACCACCTATTTTTATTGTACCATATTGAGTTTGAGATTGGCATGATCCTTTCCTTATCTCTGAAGTTCTTACTACCAACCTACCAGAGATTAGAGCCTGACTGGCATTATGGGAGCTGAGGCAAAGTTTGGAAATTGCCTTTATTGACAGTCAAGAGATCTGGGTTCAAGCCCAGCCTCTGATCTATCCTGGCTGTGTGACCCTGGGTAAGTCACTTAACTTCTCAATGTCTGAGGCAACTCTCTAAGATTTCTAGGTTCTGATCTGTGAGCATGGAGGTGGGGTGTTTGAAGGAGGGAAGAGAACAAGTATTTCTTAAGCAGCTACTATGTGTGTTGAGGGGGAGGGGGATGTGTACCTCAAGCTTGTGAAGACTTCCCTCAGTGGAATGGGCTAATGAGAACAATTTGTTCCAATGGCTATGAAGGGGTCTGAAGCAGGTGCCGTTGAGCGCTTAGAGCTTGGTCAGACATGGAAGATGTCAGGCATTAAAGATCATAAGATGTAAGGTGCAAAGTATATTTTTAAAAAATATCGTCATGAACAATGTCCTTATGGTGTTCAGTCATTTTTTCAGTTGTGTCCAACTTTTTGTGACCCCGTTTGGGGTTTTCTTGGCCACTCTACTGGAGTGGTTTGCCATTTCCTTCTCCAGCTCATTTTACAGATGAGGAAACTGAGGGTTAAATAATCCACTGCAGGCTGGTCCATCGCCAGTCATCCTGCCTTGTCTGGCCACTGGACTTTGATGATTCTAAAATGTGGCTCTAGTATTCCTGGGAGTTTTCATTTTGAGATCTCTTTCATGAGGTGATCTGTGGATTCTTTCAATTTCTATTTTACCCTCTGGTTTAAAAGCTTTGATGACTCTGGAAAAGCCAGTGAGGCTGATGACTTTGCAACTCTGCCTCAATTAAAACCAATTCACTCACAAGTTAAGACATCATCCCATGATATCATTGGTTCTGTTTGAAAACAAAAGATAAATAATTATGTGGTAGAAAGTTTATAAATGTTACCTCATTTGATCCTCACAACAACTCTGGGAAGTAGGTGCTATTAATTATCCCCATTTTACAATTGAGAAAACTGAGACAGGCAGAAGTTAATTGACTTCCTCAGGGTCACACAGCTAATAAGTATTGGAGGCTGGATGTGAACTCAGGTCTTTCTGACTCCAGGCCCAACACTTTATTCACTATACCACCTAGATGCATAGGTAGAGGGAATTTCCCTTCTTGGAGGGAAGTCATCATCGAAGTCACAGTTCTTGCTGGAGAGAAAAAGGCAAAGAAAATCTTCCAGGCTATCCACCTAAGGCTCTGAGCCTCCATTGTATCTCATATATATTAACTTTTCACAAGCTAATGCTCTGCCAGCCTAAGAAAGTGGACTTTTCTTGTGCTAAAAAATAAATGTGTGTTTACATGAAATCATATTTAAAAGCCTTCCTCCTTGGGTCCCTCCTGCAGCTTGGAGAATTTGCCTGCTCCCAGCACTATCTGCAATCAGGCTTCTGATACCTGCAGTCTGGAAAAGGTAGTCTAATGCCTGCTGTTTCCCAAGAAAAGGGTGTATAGCATGTTCTCAGGTGTGCCAGCCAGCAGGCAGCAGAACTATCGGCCAAAAGGAATCATTATCTTGGCTACAGAGGAGCTTCCGTCCTGGGGTTTCTGATAGTTTACGTACTACAAAATGCTCCTGATCAGAAAGAGACATCTTTGGGATAACTTCTTCCTCCCTCCACTCCATCTCTCTGCAACCAGGGAACATCTGTGTTGGAACTGCTGACTGACTATCTTGGAAAAGTGTTCCTAAACAGTGAATAGGTCTACCTTTCCCCACCTTCCCCCACCTCCTGTTTCCCCATATCCCAAAGACTGCCCTGAGGATTGCTACTGAGCTTCCATTGGATCATAAGATGTAAAGGTGCAAAGTATATTTAAAAAAAATTTATCATCATGAACACTGTCCTTATGGTTTTCAGTCATTTTTTTTCAGTTGTGTCCAACTTTTTGTGACCCCATTTGGGGTTTTCTTGGCCACTCTACTGGAGTGGTTTACCATTTCCTTCTCCAGCTCATTTTACAGATGAGGAAACTGAGGCAAACATGGTTAAATAACTTGTCCAGGATCACACACCTAGGAAGTGTGTGAGGATGGATTTGAACTCATGAAGATGAGTCTTTCTGACTATCCGCTGTGTCACCTAGCTGCCCAAACTGTGACTGTACATTCTATTTCTCTATAGAATGTAAGCTGCTGAAGGGCAGGGGCAGTTTCTTTTTTGTTTTTGATTCCTTAGTGCCTAGTGCTGTGCATGTCCCATGGGGGTAGAAATAGGAACTAGTCTTGTGATTTCATTGGTAGAAGGTACACCCAGATGAGGAGACTCCATCTACCAACGCAGGTTAGCTCTTAAAGAACTGCCTTAAGGGCCTGCAGAGATGACTTGCCCCAGATTGCCCAGTACATGTCAAAGGTGAAATCTGAACTTAGGGCTTCCTGGTTCCAATGCCAGCTCCTGAGTTACTCATTAATTGAGTGGATGATTGATGGTTAGGTATCACACTTCTCTAGGAAAGAAATCACCACCACCACCATCATCATTGCCCAGAGAATAAAGCCCTGGACTTGGAGTCAGAAAGTCCTGAATTCAAATCCTACTTCAGTCACTTACTAGTTGTGGGACACTGGGCAAGTCACAACCTCCACCTGCCTCAGTTTCCTCATCTGTAAAATGTGGATAATGTACCTACCCCCAGAATGGTTGTGAGGATAAAATGAAATATTTGTAAAGCACTTTGCAAACTTTAAAGTGCTTTATAAATGCTAGTTATTATCATTACTGTTTATAATTATCATATTTAGATATTATTGGATATAATGAATTAAACACATATTTAATATACATTAAATAAATGAGATAGTTAATTATACTACTATATGTAAAGTACTTTGCAAACCTCAAAGTCCTATATAAATGCTAGATATTGTTATTTATAATAATTTCATTTATATTTTGTTAAATGCAATGAATTGAACACGTATTTAATACAAACTTAATAAATGGGACAAATATTTATAATGACATGTGTAAGTGTTTTGTAAGTGTTAAAGTGCTATATAAATATTACCTATTGCTATTACTGTTTATTCCCAATAATCACTGGAGGATGTGTCATACAATGAGCCCAGGAAGAGAAGCAAAGATTAGTAAGCGTCTTTGCCCTCAATGAGCTTATAATCTAAAAAGGGATAGGAAATGTATAGAGATAAATGCAAATTTTAAGGAGAATAAAGTACTATGAGATAAAATGGGAGAAGAGATCACTTCCACTTGAGGGGACCGTGCTTAAAGAAGACCCCATAGAAGAGTTTTTGACAGAGTTACTAAACAAAAAGATCAGAGGAAGCCCACTGAGATAGTTTGCCTAGATTTTAGCAAAATGATTGATATGGTATCATCCACTCTTCTTGTGCTGAGGATGGAGAGATGTGAATGAGATAATTATGCAGTCATATGGTTCCAGAGCTGGTTTCAGAGCCACATGGCTGGCTTCAAAAAGTAGTTGAAGTAGTTGTTAGTGTCAACTTGGAAGTAGATCCTCAGTGAAGTATCCCAAAGGGCTATAAAACTGTGCATACCCTTTAATCCAGCAATACCACTACTAGGTGTGTATCCCAAAGATACTCACACACGCATATGTATATGTATATGTATATATAAAGGGGAAAGGACCTATATATACAAAATATATTTATAGCAGCTCTTTTTTGTGGCGAAGAATTGGAAATTGAGGGGATTCCCATCAATTGGGGAATGGTTGAACAAGTTGTGGTATACGATTGTGATGGAATAATGTTGTGCTATAAGAAATGATGAGCAGGTGGATTTCAGAAAAACCTGGAAAGACTTAAACAAACTGATGCAAGGTGAAGTGAGTAGAACCAGGGAACCTTATATACAACAACATTGTGGTATGATCAACTGTGAATGACTTAGCTATTCTCAGCAATACAAAGATCCAAGACAGTTCTGAAGGACATATGATGAAAAATGCTATCCACCTCCAGAGAAAGAACTGATGGAGTCTGAATGCAGATTAAAGTGGACTCTTTTTACTTTATTTTTTTCATGTTTTTTTGCCCATGTTTTCTTTCACAAAATGACTAATATGGAAATATGTTTTGTATGACTACACATGTATAACCTAGGGCAGTTAGGTGGTGCAGTGGATAGAGCTCTGGGCCTGGAATCAAGAAATCTTATCTTCATGAGATCAAATCTGGCCTCAGGTACTAGCTGTGTGACCCTGGAAAGGCCACATAACCCTGTTTGCCCCAGTTTCCTCATCTGTAAAATGAGCTGGAGAAGGAAATGGCAAAGTACTTCAGTATGTTTGGCAGATAGAAAGTGGAAGATACAAGGTCCTGATGTGCTATGGTCCAGGGGTCACAAAGAGTCAGATACAATTGAACAACATGTATAACCTATATCAAATTGCTTGCCTTCTGGGGGGAAAGGGAAGGGAGGGCAGGGAGGCAGGGAAGGAGAAGAATTTGAAAACCAAAATTTTTTTAAATGAATGTTAACAATTGTTTCTGCCTACATCAAAAGAATGGTATAAATAGACAGACCTGGGTTCAAACCTTGTCTCCAATATTTACTGAGTGACCTTGGACATGTCATTGAACATTTTTTCTCTCATCTGACCAGAATTTCCTCAACTAGAAAATGAAGAGCTTGAACTAGTTGACTTCTAAATATTCCTTTCAGCTCTAAAATCCTGTGATCCACACTCTGGGGTTCTTATATATTTTCCAGGTTTCCTGCTTGAGTAGTACTAACTCAACATTATATCAACTGAGGAGTTCATGATTCACTGAACGATAACCCCCTGATTATACAGAAGTAAGCAACCAGGCCAGATCACCAGTGCCAGGATTTACATGCCACTGGTTCTCATGAGTTTTACAGGGTGAGATGTCTGCTGATGATAACCCTTCCCGGCTGTGTGCCTACAGCTGCTTTTCTTCCATATTCTAAGCCTGTCCCATCATACTTTGTCCATTCCTGTTTCATAGCCCTTTCTGCTCACTGGTCCCTATTACCACCACCAATGTTTACGTGGAAGTTGCAGTTTTTGCTCACATGCACATTTTCGTTTTTACCATCTATGTTTCTTTGCACAAGGAGGAGTTGTAAATTACACCACAATTACTATTGTTTTTATTTCTACCCAATATCTACAGACCACATCCATGACACATGTCTTTACAATTATGCCTTTGTTTATTATTGGAGGGAGCATTAAAGATTCTGGTCGGAGAAACTTTCAGAAAGCTCATTTTCTTTCTACACCTACTAAGAGGCTGCATTGAGTGGCTTTTTTAAATACCAGGGTTGATTCAGTTTTGTATTCATGCTCTATATTTCCTACTGACCTTCATCTTCACCCTAGATAAATTGCTACTTTCTGCTTTAAGTTATTCTTTTGGAAGATATGAGTGCTGACTTCCCTCTCCTATATCTTTCTCAATGCTGTGATTTCCCACCTCCATGCCTTTGCTCACACTGTCCCTGATACCTAAAAAAAGCCTGCTCTCCTCTCTTTACCTATTGAATTCTAATTGAATTTTAAAGTCCAATTCAAATTCCATCTCTTCCAGGAAGTTTTATCTGATCTCTACCTACTGATCTCCCTGGCTTCCTTTAAGTCCCAACTAAAATTCTTTCTTTTGCAGGAAGCTTTTACTAACCTCTCTTAATTGCAGTGTCTTCCCTTTGTTTTATTTCCTATTTAACCTTTATATAGCTTATTTGTCTATATTTGCATGTTGTATGCCACTCTAGATTGTAAGCTCCTTGAGGGCAGGATCTTTCTTTTGTTTCTTTTTGTATCCCTAGTACTTAGCCCAGTGCCTGACACAAAGTAGGTACTAAATAAATGTTTACTGATTAATTGATTGAGCTCTATCCCCTCACACACTTCACACACACACAACCCCCCACACACCCCCAATACCCATATACAAGGACATGAGTGTACAAGTGCAACACACACATCTTATTGAAAAAGACTTCATCATTTTTTTTATTTTATCTTGTGTTTGTTTTTTATTTTTGTATATGTTTGTATTTTATTTTGTACCTCTCTAGTAGAATTATTGTGTATTGTATATTCTTTTTTTTACTGTAACTTCATACTAAAATAAGAATTCTAAGAGGGTGATACAGAGGAAAGGGATGCAGGCTCTGGAATCAGATGTCCTGGGTTCTAATCCCACCTCTGATTTATCCTATCTGTGTGACTTTGGGCCAGTTAATTTTTCCTTCCTAGGTCTCAGTTCCCTTAGCTATAAAATAATTATAAGATAATCTTGTAGAACTCTTCTGGCTCTAGGTCTATTTATAATCAATCTATCTTGATCAGAAACAGTGAAAAAAATGTTTTGGAAAACATTATTTGGAACTAAGAAATGTATGAGGCCAAAATATTTGCAGGATCCTCGGAAGCCTCATGCCTATTAGGTGTATACTTTGTTCAAGGATAGTGATAAAATAGCTAACATTTATTTAACACTGCGCCAGGCATTGTGCTAAGCACTTTACAATTGTTATCTCATTTGTTTCTCACAACAACTCTGGGAGGTGGGAGCTATTATTATCCCCATTTTACGGTTGAGAAAACGGAGGCAAACTTAATGGTTAAGTGACTTGTTCAGGGACACGCAACTAGTAAGTGTTTGAAGAGGGTATTGTTTTCCAAGAGCACCTGTAGTTACTCTTGAGATGATACCAATTGGTTGGGTTTCATGCCAAGATTTCTGCTTGTTCATTTTCTTCTCCTCATGTGAATGGCGAAAGTCATCTAGGGTTGGGGGTTTATCAAGGTGTGATCACATGAGAGGATGAGGAAGGAATTAAAGAACAGACAATAGCTGTAGAGTTAAATTGGCTGACTAAGCAATTGTGTTTTGAGATAGGGATGATAGTGTGAAAAAGTACCAGGGAATGGGACAATTGTGGGTCATTTAACAGGATAAGGAGGTTGAGGAGGAGTAGGGCAAAGGACAAGATGGAATGATAAGAGATTGTGATCAAGTAAAGAAATTTCAGAGTTCTTGAGCATGGAAGTGGAACATATGGGTAATGGCAAGATCAAGACAATTCCCATGTAGCTGAGGCAGAGTAAAGGAGTGAGTCATGGAAAGTGAGCAGGCTAAGGAATTAGGAGGTTAGTTTACTTGAATTAACATCAATGTGGACAGAACTAATTGTTAGGAAGTTTTTCTGACATCAGGTCTAAATTGTCCTCTCTACAAATTCACCCATTGTTCTTCTGGGACCAAACAAAACCAATTTAATCCTTTTTCCACAAGACAGCCTTTGTGTCACTTTGAAGTCAGTTATCTTGTCCCCTGTGTCTTCTCCAGTTTAAACATTCCCAGTTCTTTCACCTAATCCTCATATGGCGTAGACTTGAGTCCCTTCACCATTCTAAATGCCCTCCTCTAAATATTCTCCAGCTTATTAATTTCTTTTTTCTGAGACTGGGTTGTTTAGATTCTGTATTTCCTGTTCCTTTACTCTGTGTATTTTATATTTTAAAATAAGTGTTCATCTATTTCTTTTATATTTTCAGTTTTTTAAGATATGGTTAAAATTCTCTGATAATTATATTTCTTTAGTTCATTCTAAATCCTCACCTCTCATTTTTATTTAGATAACTTGGCTGTATTCTTTTCATAAAGAAAATCAAATTAGCTAATGATCGTCTCAGTAATCTTTTTGTTAATAACAACAGCTAGCATTTATATAACATTTTAATATTTGTGAAACAGTGTATCATTTTATCTTCAAAACAACCCTAGGAAGTAGGTGCTATTATTATTATCTTCATTTTACAGATGAGAAAACTGAGGCAGACACAGGTTAAGTGACTTCCCTACAGGTTGCAGAACTAATAAATATCTGAGGATAAATTTGAGCTTAGGTCTTAGTGACTCCAGGTCCAGAACTATAGCCACTATACAACCTTGGTGTCTCTAGGTATTTTGAATTTTATCTCTTCTTTGATTTTTAGAATTTCTACTTTTATGCTGATTTGGGGGGTTATTATTTTGTTGATTTTTTTATTTTTTAGTTACATTGTTAATTCCTCAATGTCCCTCCTTTTTTCAATGTATTTAGAGATAAAACAAATTTCCCCCTAAGAACTGCATTAGCTGCCTCCTAGAAATCTTGCTTTATTAATTATTTTGTTTCTAAGTGTGAGTTTTGTTTATATTTACTGTTTATAATTTTTGTTATCATGATCTATAAATGATGTATTTAATAGTTCTGCCTTTCTTCATTCATTCATTTATGCTTATCACATGGTCAATTCTTGTAAAAACTCCATGTAATATTAGAATGCACATATACTCCTTAAAATTCTCATTTAGTAATTGCCAAAGGTCTATTTTTTATTGTTCTGTTCAGAACCTTTACTTCTTTTTTTGATTATCTTTCCAATAATTTTCTCTAATTCTAAGAGAGGCCAACAATTATTGCCACTGTCTAGGTCTCCCTGGAATTCATCTGCTTTTTATTTTGAGAATTTAAATTCTATATTATTTGGCGCAAACATGCTTAATATTTCCATTGCTTCATTATCTATTCTATAGTACTTTTAAGCATATTGTTTCCCTTATCGTCTCTACACAATCTCTATTTTTATTGCTGTCTTATTTGAGATAAAAATCTCTACTACTTCTTTGGATTCTTTTAAGTCATAAAAAACTATACTCCAACTCCTCAGTTAACTGTCACTTTTATGGGCAAGTTATCCCATTCACATTCACAAGTTCTGATGATTAAGTCCATCAAATTCTTTTTTAGTTACATTGTCAAAATACCTTTCCTTCCTCTATCTTTTACTCAAGGTCATATCTTCCTGGTACTGACCCTCTTAAATACCTCTCTACTTCTTCCCTGATCAAGTCCAATCACTCACTTGCTTTCTTATATTTCTACCACTATTTAAAAAATTAGTCTTAAATTTTTAAATTTTCTCATGTTAGGTTTAGATAAGAACAATTTTCCAGAAATTATCTCTTCCTCCCATATCCACTTCTATATTTGAATAATCTATTCCTTGGCTTCCCAAGTATAAGTATCTGTCATTTCCTTCTTCCTTTTCTTTCTCTAAGGCATTTCTTCCCAGACTTTTGCCCTTTTTCTTTTTGAGCACCCACTGCTTCCCCCTCTTTGTTCACTTACAGATTCTTAGATATAATAGAACTCTGATGGGACAATAGTTTCTTCTCACCTTTTCAGAATGCAAGGACTTATCTCTTGGTCTTTTCAGTTTGTACAAAATTTGAAAACATTTATTTTTTTTCTTTTGAATTTGCCTTTTGGTGTCTCTTCCTAACTCTGGATTTCTTGGTAAGAATGCTTGAAAGTAACCAATACAATTATGCTCATCTTTGCAATCTAAGTTTTTGCAAGACATTTTCCTTTCCTTTTCAATATATCAAATTCCATTCTTTACTTTCTTTATTTTCTATAGTTTCTTTTTTTCAAGGTATCAAATTCCAATCTTTTCTTTACTTTCTTTAGTTCTGTTTAATTTTAATAGGGGCTTCATGGTCTGTGATCTGTCTTTTCCTAGCTACACACACACACACACACACACACACACACACACACACAAAACACACATATACACACGGAAGCACACGTGTATTTTTTGACCTGGGAACTAATTTCCTGGAAATTATATCCCCATGTATATCTGGGGCTTTTCTATGATAATATACTATGGATTCTGTCAATCTTTGTCTTGAGGTTCCAATATCTGTGGATAATTTTCTTTTATTGTTTCTTGATATATGGTCTTCATGTTTAGTTTTGGTTCAGCACACTTTTAGCAACCTGATAATTCTTAAAATTTCTGTTTGCGCTTTTTTCTCCTGTCTCATTGGTCTTGACAGTAGATATTTCATGTGCCCTTCCATTTTCCCTGTCTTTTGACTTTGCTCTAATATTTCTTGTTGTATCATTGAATTTTTAAATTCTCCTTGCTCCAGACTTTTCTTTAGGATTTTTTATACTTTGCTTAGGTTTGACACCTTCTGCCATAGGTTATTTTTTCATTCCTTATTTCTTCCTTTATTTTCTTTGAAGAATTTCTAACTATTCTCACAATGTTTGTGGCCATTCCATACCTCTTTCTGAGATTGTTGAAAGTTATTCTTTTCTTAAATTTTATCCTTGTTTATTTTAACCCCTTATTTTTTCATTGTATTTGGAGTGTCCTTTACTCGGTAATTTAATTTGCTCAATTTCTCTGCTGTTTCTACCACTATCTCCCTATGAGGCTTAGTTCTTGAACTTCCCCATATTGAGAGGCAGAGACTCTTGGATGCTATTGAGGGAAGATTCTGTTCAGAATATCTTGAGAAAGCCTCTAGTAATTGTACAGCCCACCTGGAGTGATTTTCAAGCATTTCATTCAGTCGCTGCCATACCCATCACTCCAAACACAGAACTTGGAGTGAGAAATGCTTGGTTCAGTGCCTAGGATAGGAGTAAGGATCTGGGAGCCAATTACTGAGATAAACTCTGGGCTGATTAAGGAGAACAAAGAGTCATTATCCATTGTCCATCTAGGTGGTGAAGTGGTTAGATCATCAAGCCTAGAGTCAAAAAAACCCTCACTTAACCTCTATTTGCCTCAGTATCTTCATCTGTAAAATGGGGATAATAATAGTACCTGTCCCCCCTCTCCCATTTTATAGGTGAGGAAGCTCAGACAGAGAGGTAAAGGAATTTGCCCAGGGTCACGTAGTAAGTGTCTGAGACAGAATTTGAACTTAGGTCTTCCTGACTCCAATTCCAACACTATTCACTATACCATGCTTCAACACTTGGGTTGCATCTGTAAAATGAGGAGGTTGGACTAAATTGCCTTTGAACTCCCTTCCAGTTCTAAATCTGTGAGTCTATGATAACTGCTAGAATTTCTTGCTGAATTTTTGCTCTTTTTTTAACTTGGGAATATTTTTATTACCATTTTTTGAGGTACAATTGAAGGTCTGGGTTAGGCTAGGAGTCTTTATTCCACCATCTTTTTGAAAGGTCTTTCTATAATCTACACCGATATACACTACCGACTGAAAGGCACAGAGAATACAAGGTCCCACTGTGTGTTGTTTGTGGATTCTCTTTTTTAAAAGCATTTGGCTCAGCAGAACAGAAACACAGCCTTTAAGAGGATCCTTCAATAAGGTGTTTCCCATGTGCATGTTAAGATCATTACTGCATGAAAGACACACATTATTGAGATTATAGTGTGAATTTTGATGGGCAGCCTACTGAGATAATTAGCCATTACTCATACCTTGGACAGGCACATGAGTTGAGCCCAGAATGGAGCAAGAGGAAGACAGTAGGCAAGATTGTATTTGGAAATGTGCCAGTACTTTCTTTGATTCTAAGTTGCTCTCTGACACAGAAACTTGTCTTCTTAACTCCAGTATTTTCCAGGTGCTATGCTTTGACTTCAAGATGTAGAATGCCAAAATCAACAAAATGTCAAAATTATAGGTGACTCAGAGGGCATTGGAGATTTAAGCATAATCATAATAATACATTTAGAATGCTTTAGAATTAGCAAAGAGTGTCTATATGCATATATGTATGTGTGTGTATAGATAGATAGATAGATAGATAGATAGATAGATAGATAGATAGATGTACGTATTTGTTGTTGCTTAGTTTTGCCCAACTCTTTGTGACCCTATTTGGGGTTTTCTTGGCAAAGATACTGAAATCATTTGCCATTTTCTTCTGGAGCTCATTTTACTGATAAAGAAACTGAGGCAAACCAGATTAGGTGACTTGCTCGGGGTCACACAGCTAGTAAGTGTCTGAGGCCAGATTTGCACTCAGGTCTTCCTGACTACAGGCCTAGCACTCTATTCACTGAGCCACCTAGCTGCCCTGTGCATGTATGTGTGTAAAATACACATGCACACACACACACACATACCTCTCTCTCTCTCTCTCTCTCTCTTTATATATATATATATATATATATATATATATATATATATATATATATATATATACACATATATTCTCATTTGATGCTTACAATAACCTTGTGAGGTAGGCAGGTCCTATTAATATCCCCATTTCACAGAGGAGGAAACTGAGGCTGATAGAATTAAAGTGACTTATTTAGGGTCACCTATCTAATAAGTATCTGAAACAGGGTTTAAACTCAAGTCTTCCTGATTTGAAATCTTTTTTTTCAGATATCATCCCTTTATTTTCAACTCACACCTGTGCCCTCTGTCTATATGTATATGTATATGTATATATATATATATATATATATATATATATATATATATATATATATACATGTACTCCTTCTAACTGCCCTAATAATGAGAAAGTTCTTATGAGTTACAAGTATCATCTTCCCATGTAGGAATGTAAATAGTATGATTTCCCTTTCTTGTTTATGCTTCCTATTTATATTTCCTTTTTATGCCTCTCTTGAGTCTTGTATTTGAAAGTCAAATTTTCCATTTAGCTCTGGTCTTTTCATAAAGAATGCTTGAAAGTCCTCTATTTCATTGAACATCCATTTTTTCCCCTGAACGATTATATTCAGTTTTTCTGAGTAGGTGATTCTTGATTGTAATCCTGGCTCATTTGCCCTCCAGAATATCATATTCTAAGCCCTCCAGTCATTTAATATTGAAGCTGCTAAATCTTGTGTTATCCTGACTGTGGCTCCATCATACTTGAAGTGTTTCTTTTTAGCTGCTTGTAGCATTTTCTCCTTGACCTGGGAGCTCTGGAATTTGGCTATAATATTCCTGGGAGTTTTCGTTTTGGGATTTCTTTCAGGAGGTGATTGGTGGATTCTCTGATTTGAAATCTTATACTTTATATCCACCAAACTACCTAGCTGCCTCTAGAATCAGTGTTTATTAACCTGTTGTGGGTGTGTCATAAATTTGGAATTGAAGTCTACGGACTCTTCAGAATCATGTTTTTAAATGCATAAAATAAAATGCATGGAATTACCAAGAAAATCAATTATATTGTAATTTGTTGTTCAGTCTTTTCAATCATGTTCAATTCTTCATGACCCCAACTGGGGCTTTCTTAGCAGAGATACTGGAGTGGTTTGCCATTTCCTTCTCCAGCTTATTTTACAGGTGAGGAAACTGAGGCAAACAAGATAAAGTGACTTGTCCACGATCACACAGCTAGTAGGGGCTTTATATGTGTGTAGACTTAAATTCTGTCTACCAGCTCTATAATTTTTTCCAATCATATCACATTTTTGTAGTCTTTCTTCCCTTCTATCTCTACTCCCTCCAAACGGAAAAAAATAAATGAACAATATAAATACTATATCACCTGGGTCAAAAGAATGAAGGTCTAATAAAAATGAAACCATACTCATATCCATTCATTTCTTGGTTTCATCTCAAAGGTGGAATTTCTCCTGCCACTTTTGCTTCAGCCAGAATAGATTTCAAAGCCCAGCTAGTCCAACCTCTTTATTTTAAAGGTGAAGAAACTGAGACACCAGGAAGTTAAATTACTTGCTCAAAGTCACATAGGGAATAATCATGAGAGGTGGGATTTGAACCCATGTCCTCTAACTCCAAAGCCATTTCTTTTTCAATGTACCATGTTGTCACCCATGGCCATTGGTGAGTTCCCTCCTCACCTTAACACCCCAGTTTTTGAATGGTGATTGATCAACTCAGGAGAATTTATTTCTTAACCAGTATTGCTTCTTAGAGTTGGTAAGAACTTCAGGGTGACAATATTGAGGTTTAACAATTTCACCTCCTTTTAGCTTTTCCTTGCTTGACTTTTTGGTGGCCAGTGGGCTGATCTTTTTTCATCCCCATCTCTTACAACCCTTTTCCTTCAAGCCTCAGTTTAAGTCTGACCTCCTCCAGGAAGCCAATCCTAACTCCTCTGAGTTGCTAGTTCCTTCCCCATTCCCAGAATTACTTCAAATAGTATATATGTTATATTGACTTATCTATTTAAGGGTTGTTTCCCTTCCTCTCCCTCCCCAATAGAATGGAAACTCTTCGAAGGCAACGACTATTTCATTTTTGTCTTTATGTCTCCAGCATATAATTTTTTGAAGCAAACCTATGATTTCATTGGCATAGGGAGTCCTCAGTAAGGAAATTCTCTCTACCAATGTCAGTTAGCACCTGCTCTGAAATTAATAGTCTTAGACACTTGACTGAGGAGTTAAATGACTTGCCCAGAGTCACACAGCGAATATGTGTCAGACACAGGACTTGAACCCAGGTCTTCCTGACTCCAAGGTCTATCATCTATGTGCTGCCCTCACCCTTCTTGGCACATAATAAGCACTTAATAAATGCTTACTTAATGAACATGCCCACCTGCACTTTCTAAGTATAGTTTTAGTCAGCCTGATGACTCCTAAATGATTACAAAGTTACCTGAATTGAATGAACAAATGGGCAGGGATGCAGGTATAGTGCAGTTTAATTTGCTCTGTATAGTGCCCAGAGCAAAGAATCATGGTATGGACATAGGCACCCACAGATGGCAAATGGGCAGAGAAGTAGGTATGGTTCAGTTTTAACTCACTTTGCACAGAGCCCAGAGCAATGTTTCATGGCACAGAGGACATAGATACCCACCGATCTCCCAGTCCCCAACTGGCTGTAGCCAAAGGTCATTGGCCCATGGCACTATTCATAGATCCCATGAAGTACATTCATTGAAAGTACTATTACTGTACCAGTCAGCTTCTCTTTCTTTCTGGTAGAGTTCACTCAAGTCTGGCATCCTTTGTAGATCTGACTGTCCCAGCAGTTACCAGAGCTGCCTTTAGAGAGAACTGGGGTACAGGATGAGAATGCAGCAGATGAAATGCCCAATTTTGGCCGGGGGACCCCCCCCAAACCCTCCCATGAGTTCAGAGAGCTCTGGGCTCCCATTCATTGCACCCAAATGGGCTGTTTGTTTATCACAGTGAAAGGAATACTTTCTCCCCCTTAGCCAGTCAAAAGTAATACATCCTCTTTGTGGCTTTGAAAAGCCTTCCAGGATTATGAATGAATACTTCAAGAGTGTATTATAAATTCAGACATGTCTATTGGGCTTTCAAGTTTCACAGCAGGAGCCTCTTACTGAGGCAACCTTAGGGCGAAGGCTTCCCCACCTTTCCAAAGTGACTCCTCCCCACAAATCTTCTTAGGCTGGAGTGAAAAAAGGCAGAACCACCTGGCTGAGTTACTTAAAGCCCCTTCATTCTCCATGAAGCATTTTTGTATAGTGCTGACATGACAATTTAGCAGATTCACGTATTCATCCGCTCCTTTGGCGTCGCTCCCAAGCTTCATTGTTCTTTGCACGGTGTACATTGAGGTGCTAAAACGCTAATCCTTTTCACACTAAAACAATTGGAAACAGAAGGGCTGAGAAAGGCGGTGAAGATGGGGAAAAGCTGCTGAAGGTAGACGGAGTGAGGGAGAAGCTTTTAAAATCATACGATGATAGAATGAGACGCACAAGAGACTGGAGGGGTTAGTAAGTGGGACCCTCCCCTTCCCCTTTATTTTACAGAGAAGGTGATTGAGACTCAAAGAGACCAATGGACTTGTCCAAGGTCACACCACTAATAATTGCCAGAGGCAGTTTTCATGACTCTAACTACTGTGCCACATCACCCCTCCTCGCTCCCCATCAATATTTGTACAGTGCCTCTGATCTTCTCCAGATTTCAAGGTGGTTTGAACTGGTAGTTGGTAATCTACAGAAGCAAGATGAAACTCTCAGCTTTCCATCCTCCTCCCTCCCCTCTATACCCACTAGCATATCTGCTGACCTAGCTGCTCCATCAGAATGAGGTCATCAGATGTTCCTGGTGTCAGCACCTAGAGCAAAGAACAGAACAGGACCGAGTTGGGGGTGGGAGGGACAGTGTGGAAAGCAACCCAGGAGGGAAAGACAGAATTCAGGGGCTTGGCATGAATGGCAAGAACAAGGACTGGTTTCCATTTAAGTGCCTCAAGCTTGGGTGACAGTAGGCAACTCCAAAGATGGGGAGCATGGTGACTTTCTGAGAAGGATGACAAACTTTCCACCCACTGAATCTGGAGACAGACTTCAGGCAAGCTTGGGGAACCACGTATGTGACTCATCGGTCCAATGGGAGCTTAGCTTAGAGAAGAAGCTGGAAGGACCCTCCCCAACCTGCTGGGGCAGTTGGGGTAGATGTTTCAGCCGGTCCTGAGCATGACTAAAGCAGCACCCCAATTCCCCATGCTTCGAACCCCGATCTTTCTATGTCCTTGTATGTTTGGTCTAGCTCACTCACCTAGAACCCAACATGGCTAATTCCTGAATTTTTTCTGGAGCCTAATTTAAATGTGTGCCTGTAAGAAGACATCCTGGACAAACTACCTCTCTTTAGACGTGGCATTAAGAAACTGGTGAATGAGGCATTGGGTTACTATGGCACCCTGAAGATAATGAGTTCTTCTTATAGTTTGTAGAAGGAAAGAACCACCTATTCTTTTGCCTTTAGAATGGCCCAGGTAATCTGGAAAGCCCTCCCTCTGGTCAAGGGTCCTACAGAGCCCCTTGGCTCAGAAAGAGTGTGAAAGAAGAAAGAAGGGAAGCTACTAAGCAAAATGCTGCTTGCTCCCTAACCATCTTCAAGACAACCCACCTCCCACCTCTGTGTCTTTGCACATGCTGTAGAATGTATTCCCTTCTCACCCCATCTCTTAGAATCTTTAGCTTCCCAGAATATTTTCTCTTTTTGTTGTTTTTTCTTCTTCGTGGTTTTTCCCTTTAGTTCTAATTCTTCTTTCGCAACATGACTAATGTGGAAATATGTTTAATATGATTGTACATGTATAGCCTATAGCAGATTACATGCCATCTTGGAGAGGGGGAAAAATTTGGAACTCAAATTCTTATAGAAGTGAATGTTAAAACAAAAAGATAAATTAATTAATTTTTAAAAAGAATCCTTAGCTTCCTACAAAGACCAGCTCAAGTAACCTGTCCTGAAGGAGGCCTTTACAGATTGTCCCCTCTAGTGTCTTCTTCCCCCTCCTTGGCCCAACCCCACCCCCTCCAGCCAACCACCCTGAAACACACTTGGATTTATTTTGTATACATTTTGCAGGATGAATGGTAGTATGGTAGAGGAGATAGAGAGCCAGCCTTGAAATCATGAGGACCTAGGTTCAAATCTCCCCTCTGACTCTAGAATGGCTTTGGGGAAATCACCTAAACCCTTGGTGGTCTGGGTAGCCCTGTAGAATTCTAAGCTACAGGGAAGGTGCTAACCTTGCCTTGGTAGATGGAGTTTTGTCACCTGGGAGATCCCTATGCAATGCAGTTACAGATCCCACTCCTGTATTTTGTATATCTTTGTGTAGCTATATTGTTTGTATCAGTAGAATATAAACTCTTTGAGGGAGAGCTTGTTTTAGTATTTGTTTTTATTTTTTTCCTCTGTCAAGTATAATTCCTGGTACTTAAAAGTCACTTAATAAATGCTTGCTTTTTTGATTGATTGATTTTAAGACATTCCTGAAACTCCCATGGCAGCTTGCAACAGAAGATGGGTTTCTCAATCACTTTTTCTTAGTCCACCCAGTGCCTTCCCTGAACCCTTTGATCTTTAGACAGGCCTCAGTGATGTAAGACTGATTCTAGTTCAGTTTTGCTCATGCATCATTTCTTTTGGAGCACCTCAGAGCCAAGGGAAGAACCTCTAGGCTGATGACTAAGCTAATGATATTCACAGCTCTCCAAATTGATTGCTCAGCACTGACGGAGAGATGACTGGAAGAAATTACCAGCCAACCTGCTCTTCTCCCACCCTGAAGGAAAGAGGTTTCAAATGTGCAGTGAGAAGTAGCTCCCACTCAATAAGAGTAAATGGCATAGCTGTAGTTACCTGGGAATTTGGGTCTTGTGCAGAATCACCAGCAGAGGGAAACCCCTGGAGAAGATGGGAACATATTATGTCTCCCAGTTCTTCCAGGTAGCTGGGTAGCACATCAGACCTGGAGTTAGGAAGACCTGAGTTCAAATTTATAGCCTCTGAGAGCAAGTCACTTAACCACTGCCTACCTCAGTTTCTCCATTTGTAAAATGGTGATAATAAAAACTCCTAGGGATGTTGTGAGAATAAAATGAAGATATATTAATAAAGTACTTTACATACATTAAGGTTTGTTGTTTAGTCACGTTCGACTCTTTATGACCCCATTTGGGGTTTTCTTGGCAAAGATACTGAAGCAGTTTGCCATTTCCTTCTCCATGAAGGATGAAAAAAATGAAGCAAACTGATTCCAGGTCCAGCATTTTCTTCACTACCCCACCTAGCTGAATACCTTAAATTGTTATATAAATGTTAAGTTATTATCGTCATTATTCTTTGCCCTACATGATAATCTTTGTTTTCTTAATAGGTCTAGATGAGAGCTGAATTTGCTAGTCATTATCCAACCCAAGAACAGGAGAGAAGGGTTGACTGTTCTTGTGAAAGCCAATGGTGGGAACTTGAGAAAAGGGAAGAATGTCCTCTGAGCAAGCACAGGTTATTGGCCATGTACTTCAACAGACATGGGTTGTTATGTTTAGATCTGTGAAACTGAAGGAAATGGGACTTAGAATTCCAAAATACACACAAGCAGGATATGATTTCATCAGCCTCATCACTGCCACCTTAGAGTTGGAAGTCATGGCTGAGCCCCAGCAGTCCTGTTGTATAATTTCTTACCACCAATAGATGCAAAAGTTCTTTGCATGGCATCCATGATTTGGTTTAAATTTTTTTCATAACTGTAATTAAGTATAATTGGTTTCATTTGTAACCTTAAGTATTTTGTTTTATGCATTTAAAAGTTTTATTCTGAAGGGGTGTATAATCTTCACCAGATTGTCAGATGATCCCATGAACATCTACCATTCATTAAAGGCCTCTTAGATATCTTCTGGTTACACAAAAGGAATCCCAATCTGATAAATGCCATGTAATCATTTAATAGTGAAGAGAAATTTTTTCACTTTGGGTAGTTTTTAAAGGCCACTTAATTTTCCTAATGTTTTATCACATATTGACATCTATTGGCCTTGCTATCCATTGAAACCCTCAGAGCTTTTTTTAAAAATCGGCTTTATAGTCATGCCATGCCCTCCTTCTACTTTTGAAGCTTTATTTTTTGAACCTGGCTGACTTTATATTTATCTCTATTAAGTTTTATCTTCAATTTGGACCAATACTCTAGCCTATAGGTTGGTTGATTGTTGTCCTTTGTCCTCAAAGAGGACCAAAATGACATCACTATGCTTGAGTAAAGTTTCAATGTGTCCGACTGCGGCTCATCAGACCAATACCAGCTCGGAATGCTCTACCACAGGTCGAGCACAAACAATCCATGTGAACATTTGGGGTGGATTTTCTAAATTTGTGCATCCTGCATTTCCTTTGAGCTGTTTCAATTCTACTTTGCTCACAGAGCACAGCACCTTCTCTGATGTGGGCATGCCATGCTGAGCAGTCCTGTGCCAGTGGCTTCCATGTCACTCAATCAATTCCAAAGTTCTTAAGAGAGGCCTTGAGAGTGTCCTTGTATTGCTTCTTCTGATCACCAAGTGAGTGCTTGCCCTGTGAGTTCTCCATAGCCCATCAATATTTTATATCCTGAGACTGTTTTCTGTCTGCCTCACTTTCCTCAACTGTAAAATGGGGATAATAATAACACCTACCTTTCAGGGATGTTGTGAGGATCAAATGAGATAATTATAAAGCACTTAGCACAGTGCCTGGTACATAGTAGGTGCTTAATAAAAGCTTGTTTCCTTTCCTCAACCCCTCCCCCACCCCCTTTTAATGCATCAGGTATCCTTTCCAGATCTATATCACCTACAAACTGGATAATTATGCTTTCTATGCCTTTTTCTAAGTCACTGACAAAACAAGTTAAACCCTATGATCATGCACCATTGAAGACCTTTCAAGCTGACTCGTTAATTAATTCATTTATTCAACACGTACTCATTAAGTGCCCTTTCCTTCACTGCTTCCCAGACTCTCCTTCCTCTTCCCCTGAAGTGAGATATGGCCCCTTGGTTGAGCTAGGACTCACCAAGCACAATCCTTCCCAGTTAGATGGGGGACAACCATGCCTTGCTTTGTGCTCAGCTGATGCATCCTAAGGTCTTCCGGGGCTCACCATCTCTCCTACTACCACATCCTCTAGACTTCTAGGTGCTACCATCTGACCTGCCAGTGCACCCTAAGGATTCCTGGCCTTGCCATCTACTCCACTGTTGTATTTGCAATCCTTTACATCAGCCATGCAGGGGACTTCTCCCACGTATGTAGCTTCCACCAATTAAAGCGAGATCTCCATCAGAACAGGAGACATATTCCTTTTTCTATCTGTCCACTCAGCATCTGGCACTAGTTGATGCTAAATAAATGCTCCTTTTTGTTCATTCATTCATATTATGTGCAAGCATTCTACTCTTGGGGTTATAGAAACAATGAAACTCTTCCTACCCTCAAGGATCTTATATTCTGTTGGGAGGAAGCAATATAGATACAGATAAGCAGATGGAAAGTATATGCATACAAAACAAATAGAGAACAACTTCTTGTGAGAGTGAAGGGTGGGGCTAGAAACTGGAGGGATGGAATAAGCCTTTGGCCCATTGACCCTCACCTTGGTGCCAAGGAGACTTTTATTTATTGGTTCATGACTAGCACTTTCCCCGAATAGAAAAAGGTGTTCAAAATATAATATGAATCAAATATGGGACAGGTGATTTATTCCTAAACACCAAAGAAAGGCTAAATGTAGGACACTCACAAGTACCTAAAGACAAACTTAAAACAGGATTGGGTAACTTAATTTATGACCACAGTTACAATGTGCTGAGAGGTAGATATTTAAACCTTATCAGAATATAAAGCAGTTTTCAGGGTGGTTCATTAGTCACTTTATAATTGTGATACTCTCCACCAGACTACTAATTCATGTCTTCTTCAGGCTCAGGCCAATGATCTTGTTGGTGATACAGAAATTTGCCTCCTGCCAGCTCCTCCCATCACTGATATAACCTGGACCCAGGTCCTTTAGGCTTTTTGAACTCACGAGGCCACCTTCAAGCCTGGATACATATACCTTGAAACTCGTGTCTGATTGCCTACCAGGGAAAAGAGATACTAACAGGAAAAGATCAGCAGAGTGGCAGGTATAGGATCACCTAATACAGGCCATGTGAAGTGGTAGCAGTATCCATCTCTCCACTCCCCTAGAGGTAAAAGGCAAAGCAAAGATTGAATTCCTTGTTTCAGAAGAGAGTCACAGCGATGTGGCTGAAATGGAATCAGTCTCTTCCTTTAATGTTGTCTGTCACTGGGCAGGGCACAACCAATGGAGTAAATTTGGAGTTTACTACCTCCTAATGAAATGAAAGTCTTTCAGTAACGAGTCACACATGGCCAGAAACAGCCCCCTCCCCACCTCCCCAATGTTCTGGAATCAGGTGTGGTGACTCTGAGCATGTTCTATGGAGTGGGGATGGGGGGAGGGGAGCTACTACAGTAAGATAACAATAGAAGACAGCTTCCCAAGGACACAGTGGAAAGTGAGAGCAAAGTTGGATTGGGCCTAGGGAAGTAAGGCTATTGATAGGTAGATAAGAGTGACAGGGCATAGAGCAAGTGAGGGAGGGAGGTTTTCCTTAAGCAGCCTGGCACTTTGCTAAACAGCGGGAAAAGGCAGAAGACAGTTCCTTCCCTCAAGAAACTCACAAAATGCGAAACAACCACATACAAATAAACTCTACACAAGATAAATTGTAGATCGTCATGCTTCTCTATTCATCTTTCCTTCTTTACCCTTGCTTCTATCTCACATACATGTTGGGTATAGTGGCACAAGCCTATAATCCCTGCTACTAGGCGAGGCTGAGGCTGGTGGACTGCTTGAGTCCTGGAGTTTTGAGCTGCAGTAGGGTTAAACTTGGTCAGGGATCTGCACTCAATCTAGCACCAATAGGTTAACCCTTGAGAACAGGGGGCCCCCAGGCTGTCTAAGGAGCTTTGAACCAGTCCGGGTTGGAAATGGAATGGATCAAAGTTTTTATGCTAATCAACATTGACATGAGGCTAATAAGTAGTGACCACTGTATTTCCATCCTAGGCAAGTCAGGGAGACTCAGTCTCAAAAATAGATTGGTAGATATGTAGATAGATAGAAGGAAAAGAGGGAAGGAAAGAAGGAAAGAAGGAAGAGAAGGAAGGAAGGAAGAAAGAAAGAAAGAAAGAAAGAAAGAAAGAAAGAAAGAAAGAAAGAAAAAAAGAAAGAAAGAAAAATAAAGGAAGGAAGGAAGGGAAAATGGAAAGAAGAAAGGAAGGAAGAGGAAAGAAGGAAAGAAAGATGGCAAGAGAAAGGAATGGAGAGAGGGAGAGAAAGAGAAAGAAAGAAAGGAATGAAGATAAAGAAAAAGAAAGGGTAGAAGAAAAAGGAAGGAAGAAAAAAGGAAAGAAAGAAGGAAGAAAGAGAAAATGAGGAGGAAGAAAGGATGGAAGAAAGAAAGTGAGAAAGAGGAAAGAAGGAAGAAAGAAAGAGAAAGGAAGATGTTAACTGACTAATGAACTCTCTGTACATCCACATTGGTCTATTTGCTCAGTCACCTTTTTCCTCCACACTGGAATTCTCCCTTTTTGTGTCTTCAGAATTTCATTGTTACAAGTTCCTCATCCCTCCTTAGTTGAATTCTCTTATAAATTTCACTCCATTGGATCCCCCTAACTTTTCTTTGAACCCTTTGAAATCTGTTCTCCCCAAATCTAGGACTTAGATCAGATAATTCCCAAATTTCCTCTACTCTATCAAATCTACTAAATTAAGCAGTTAGACTAATGATTTCTGAAGTCTCTTCTAGTCCTGAACCTATGACCATTTCTAAAATGAAACAAGCACTTCTTTCCTACCCCACCCCCTCTCCCAACCCAACTGTGTTCCCATTGTTTCCAACCCAGGAACCAATCCTTCTTTATTGATAGGAGTCAGTGGATAGAGTGCTAGATGTGGAGTCAGGAAGACCTAAGTTCAAATCCTGCCTGAGACCCTTCCCAGCTGTGTGGGGTCCTAAGCAAATCACTTAACCTCCACTTGTCTCATCTTTAAAATGGGGATTGTAATAGAATCTACCTCCAGAGTCAGGACAATCAAATCAGTTAACATATGAAAAAAGCTTTGCAAACCTTAGAATGCTTTCTAAATGATAGTTATTCTTAAGGTAAAATGATCATGAAGGCGAGTCAAGAAATCATTATCTGCTCTGCTCTTAGCATAGAGAGAGATGTCCAGAAACGAAGCTCCCCGTGTCATTTTTGTTTGCTCTGCTTATTATCTGTTTCCCACACTTCTCATCTACTTCCTTTTCCTATCCAGGTGGTCTGTTACATATTCCAATAACAATATAACTCCTGTTTATGCCTCTGTTTCTTTTCACCCAAAAGTTCTCCACCAAACTTTCCAGATCTGGTTCCTGGATTCCCTCAAATGAGCGTATTTTCTTAAATATATACAGTGCAATTCTGCCTCTACCCATTTCTCCTTTTATCCAAACCATTTATTTTTATTCTTGCTGTTGACAATAATAATAATAAGAAGAAGCATTTACATATCACTTTAAAGTTGATAAATTGATTTACATATATTATCCCCTTTGATTCTTGCAATAATACTGTAAGGTAGGTATAATTATTACCATTTGAAAGATAAGAACACTGAAGCTCAGAGAGGTTAAATAAATTGCCCAGGCTCACACTGCTAATGACCTTCTGAGGCAAAATAATGAATCTCATTCTAACCTATGCTTCTCCAAACCTGGGTCTCATCCCACCAAGTCTCAGTAATTTATGAAATTACATTTGACTCTTGACACTAGGATCTCAATGTTTGTGGGGGCTATTTTATGCATTTGTATAGTTATCTGAGCCCACAGATTTGATTATTTGCTCCTTTCTTAGGTTTGTCTTTGTCATTGTTTAGTTGTGTCCAACTCTTCGTGACCCCATTTGGGGTTTTCTTGTCAAAGATACTGGAGTGGTTTACCATTTCCTTCTCCAGCTCAATTTACAAATGAAAACACGGAGGCACACAGAGAGTTAAGTGACTTGCCCAGGGTCACACAGCTAGTAGGTGTCTGAGGCTAGATTTGAACTCAGATTGTCCTGACTCTGGGCCTGCCAACTAGCTACCCTCGGGTTTGTCATCAGTGAGTCAAATCCTGGCAAAAAATTATTTATTGGTGACTTTTTTGGGCACCACATTTATTTCAGAACATATTCTTCCTCTCTCCCCTACCCAGGGACCCATATCTTGTAAAAGATTTAAAAAACAAAAAAGAAAGAAGGAAAAGAAAAGCGGTTCAACAAAACCAAAGAATGCATCGGTCATGTCTGGCAGTGTGTATAATATTATACAGCTGTAGTCCTCTGCCTCTACAATGAAGGGAGAGAGGTACATTTTCTCAACTCTTCTCTAAGGTCAAGCTTGGTCATTACAATTATCCAGAATCAAGTTTCCTCTTTTTGTTGTTGATTTCATTTACATCATTGTAGTTAACTATGTGTATTGTTCTCTTGATTCTGCTTACTTCATTCTCTTTTGGTTTGAATTCTTTCCATGCTTCTCTGAACTCTTCATATTCATTGTTCAGTAAGATGCAGAATTAGTCCCTTATATTTTCATGCCACCATCTGGCTAGCCATTCCTTAATCAATGGGCACCTACCTTATTTCCAGTTCTTTGCTATACATATTTTGATGTACATGAGACCTTTATATCTTTAGAGTATATGACTATGTGCCTCACAGTGTCATCTCTGGATCAAGGAGAATGGATGTTGTAGTCATTTTTAAAGCATAATTCTAAATTACTTGATTAAATTCATAGCTCTGTCAACAATGTACTAGTGTGCCTGTCTTTCCCAGTCCCATGCCAACACTATTTTTATTTTTTAGTTGAAACTAGCTGTTTTCTTCTCAAACTTCCATTTATGACATGAATTAATAATAAACTTTCAACAGTTACTAAAAACAATATCTCATCCAAAGTAGTACTAGTGTACTCATTAATTCTCGTGAAGTGTTTGTTGTTGCTGTTTATTATGGAGTCAGATGAAAGTGAGTGGGGTTAATGCTGGCTTCTATTTCTATAGCCCTTCTCCATCTACTCTCCTTGGGTTAGTGTCTTTTGCAAATTCCCTGAAAAAGAATAGGGCTGGTGGTGGAGGTGGAAGACCTAATAGGACATCTTTATTTAGTGAGTAAATATTGTATGCTTAGCAGAGAGAAGCTATTTTCTCTTTCCAGTGAACATAGGACAAGGGCTTCATTTTCAAAAGAAGGGACTAGCTTGGACTTTGGAAAGAATTTCTTGACTATAGGGTATTGGAGAAAGCTGAGAAATGTCATGTAAGCAAGTTATAGAAGCAACCCCTCAGTATTTTAAGAATACAATAGTTTTGTATTAAAGGATGAACATTATGCAACTCAGAAACAAGACAACAAAATTGTTGAGCTAATGGGATTACTTCTGTCACTTGGGTTTTAGATCAGGAACTGCGTGTGTGTCTGTGTGTGCGTGTGTGTGTGTGTGTGTGTGTGTGTGTGTGTGTGTGTGTTCTGGACCCTTTGAGCAGTCTGGTGAAGCCTCTGGACCCTTTCTCAGAATACTGTTTTTAAATGAGTGAAATCAAAGACATAGGATTATAAAGGAAAGCAGTTATATTGAAATGCAACCATCAAGAAATTAAAGGCATAAAGATAGGTAAAGAAGAGATAAAACTATTCCTATTTACTGATGATATGATGGTTTACTTAGAAAATCCTAGGGAATCAGCAAAGAAATTAACTGAGACAACTAATACCTTCAGCAAAGCTGCAAACTACAAAATAAATGGTCAAAAATCAACAGCATACATAACAATAGCAAAATATAAGTGGCATTAATAGGGAAATCCCATTCTATATTACAAAATTCACAAATTATCTTGAGATCCATCTATAAAGGCACCCCAAATCCTTGCATACATTCAATTACAAAGTACTCAATAAAGAAATAAAGAACAACTTAAATAGCTGGAGGAATATTCTGTGCTCATGGCTGGGCTGTGCCAATGTAACAAAAATGGCAATACTACTTAAGCGTATTTGCACTTTTAATGCAATACCAATAAAATAATCAAAAGGTTACTTTACAGAACTCACTAAAAATAATAAAATTCACTTATCAGGAAATGATGTAGGACAAAGAGGAAATAGACCTGAATCTGTACTATAAAGCACCAGACAGCAGGCCATCTGATAATGGTATTAAAAAAAAGACATTTAGATCAACAAACTAGACAGTTGAGAACTAGAAATAATTGTAACTCAGTAATAACCAAGTGTTCAATAAACTATGAAGCATAAGTTATTTAGTAAAGAGCTCTCTGTTTGATAAAAATTACTGGAAAACCAGAGAGCAGTCTGGCAGAGATTAGTCTTAGACCAACACCTTACTCCATACTCCACAATATGGTAAAAATGAATATATGACCTTAATCTTAAAGTTATCTAGAAGTAAATCATATATTTTGCATAGCTAACCAAAAGATAGAAGCAATTATAAATGATAAAACAGATAACTTTGATTACATGAGTCTGAAAAGCTTCTGTGCAAACAAAATTAATGCCTCTAGGCCAAGAAAGAAAGTGATCCAAAAAATCTTTGTTTCAAATTATTCTGAAAAGGGTTTTGTATCCAAGATATATAGACTCTCTCTCTCTCTCTCTCTCTCTCTCTCTCTCTCTCTCTCTCTCTCCTTCTCTCTCTCCATATATATGCATATATATGTATATATACACCAGCAGATATGTGTGTGTTTGTATGTATATCTACATGCACACACACACACACACACACACACACACAAGTTTGGTTCCTGGGAACTATGCTGTTCCAACCCCTGGCTGCTCAAAGTGTGTTCCTCTCACCAGCCAATTTCCTAATATTCCCTTGCCCTGTGCTAAGGTCTATGCCTCCCTCCTTCCTATGCTGTCACTTGTTCATAATTTGTCACACATTTTGCTACCCAAAGCAGAGCACCTTATCAGAGTAGACAGTTTAAAGGTTACTCTGAGAGAAGTTAAGCCAGAGTCAAGGAATATGCCATTGGTTGAAATGATCCAGAGCAAGGGCTTGTGTTTTGAGTGGCAAGAGATGCTGGTTGGATGAAAAAGAATAGTTAGGAAAGGAACCAACATTACTTGAGCCTTCAAGAAGCAAATGGCTATAATTTATCAAAGAGCATCTTGTCTCTTGCATTCAGGAAGTTTGTCCAATAAATCAGTGTTTGGCCCTGCCATATAACTCACGCATCAACTAGGGAAGGATCTGTGGGGTGAGCTAGGGAGCTGAGAAACAATGGAAAACCCTAAGCAAAGAACTACTCTGAGCTTGAGTTCCTGTGAGAGAGACAGGGAAATGAGTCCAGAGGGAGGAACCTGTCATCTCTTCTGGCATTCCTTGTGGCTCAGGGCCCCAGGGAACCAATTTCCCTTGCTCCAGATCAGATGCTTCATTCTTATGGTGGGGGTGGGGCGGAAAGGAGGTGTTCTGTTTCTAGTGCAAGGATGGAAATACAAACCCTGACTCCAGTTGAAAAACTGCTACTAGCAGTAAACAAAGAAGGCCAAGAATTCTCAATTGACTAAATTAATCAATCAAAGGTGTGAACAAGAGGGAAACAAGGTTTTAATTAATTTGAGAGAAGTAATTTTTTTAATCTATGGATTAAAGCAGATGATGCCATGCAGGAAATATCTTGGGCCTGGATCAAAGAACCAGACACACCTGTGAGTTTATGTATAACACAGCAAGCCAGGTCCCAGTCACACTTTCTAGCAGCGTGGCAATCTAGTGGTGAAATAGCTCAAACTGAGCACCTGAAAGGGAATTGTTGGGAGAGACAAACAGAAAGAGAGATAGATATATAGATAGATAGATAGATAGATAGATAGATAGATAGATAGATAGATAGATAGAGACAGAGAGACAGAGACAGAGAGACAGAGAGACAGAGAGACAGACAGACAGAGAGAGAGAGAGAGAGAGAGAGAGAAGGAGGGAGAGAGATTCTTTTCTCTTTCCTACCTCTAGGCAACTGTGTGAGTTCCAGAGATCCATGAGATTCATCATTACCGATCTATCTGCAATTGGTAGCAATGTCCCTAGAGCAAGTGTCTGAACACTGCTTCTGCATTGAGAGCTGAGACACATAGAGGAAAACTAGACCCAGTAAAGAAAGGCACTTTTGAGACTCTACAAGGTACCAACCCTCAGACCTCCACAGGGAGCTGTACCTGAGGATAATTTCATGAGGACACCAGAAAGAGAGAAAAATATTTCCCAGTAACCAGGAGCTGTGATTTACCTTTTGGTCATATGAATGCTCTAAGTGAGATTGCACTTTCTTGAGTGACCTTGTGTGGGGAGGGTGTACACCTCGTGTGTTTTTCTGTGAAAACAATGCTTGCTATATACCTACTTAGTAATGATACCTTTTCTAAAAAGTTAATAAAGACTGACTAATAATCCACAAGATGCACACAACAAAACTGGAAAACTCCAACACTTCAGAGTTAATCCTAGAATTCTGAGGGGCAGAGTTGGCAGCTGCCCTCTGGGGACCCAACCTCCCAACACTAGTGGGAATTGGGGGAAATAACCTCAGAGAGAGTGTTATACTAGCATGAGACATCTCCTGGAAACCTAACATCAGTTATTTCAAATAATCGATCAATATATGGAGCAATCAAGACACTAAAATGCTCTATCCTTTCCTTTTTCTAATCCTAGAAGACAGGATGAAAAACCCCACACATCAGAAAACTTTGTCTTTCCTCTTTTTCTTATTCCCACCTCTCTCTCACCTGATCCCACTTAGAATGTGGAAATATAAAAGAATAAGAGGAAAACATTACTGTCATTCACCTCTGATACAATTTTTCTCAGGCTCTTCCAATGTTAATTACAAAATGAGTAATGCGCAGGAGCACAAAAGGCTTTGGAGGAACACCGCGCACCATAACTGTGCCAGAACTGGAAGAGTAAGGCACTTTTTGTTGTAGAATGCACGTAATCAGAGACATCTAGGGAGCCCCATGAATAGTTATTGTGAGGATAGAATGAGATAATATTTGTAAAGTGATTTTCAAACCTTAAAGTGCTAGATAAATGCTAGCTATCATCATCACTTGGAAATCAGAGGTACTCTTTCACTCTAGCAATAAGAATTATTAGAGAGCATTATGCTAAGTAGCATATTAAGATATTATGGGCACAAAGATAGCTTTGTCTCTATTCTCTGACTTGACTGCAGCGAATATCACATCTCGGTCACCCATATGATAGTTGTTACCCTATGAGCCATTCAGATTGTCACCTTTCTTCAGCCTATAGGATGATAGTATGTCACTGTATTAATTATCCGTCAAGGTTGGGCAGTATGAGTTGCCCATCTGGGTGTTTTCCTTGAGATGGCAGCCAAGTAGCCAACTCATTTCCTTTCTGGGACATGCGGGATAACTATCAAAAGTATGAAATCTACAAAGAACCTTTGACCCACATCTAGTCTTTCTTCTCTCCACCTTCCCCACCCCATTCACAAGATAAGTACTCAACAAACTGTGATCGGTTATTTACTGAAATTAGCAAAAAAAAAAAAAAAAAAAGGAAGGAAGGAAAAAATTAAGGATTGCTTAAATGTTATCACCTGTCTAGGGTCCTTCTGACTCTGAATCTAACAGTCTTTCCACTTAGAGGCAGTGTGATCCAGGGGAAAACTTACTGACTCTAGAACAGAGAACCTGGGTTCAGATCCTGCCTCTGACATTTAGCTGTATAATTTTGTAATTTTGGGTAGGTTGATTAATCTCCCCCATGCTTCTGTTTCCTTACATATAAAATGAAGTATTTAGGCTAGATGGCCTCTGAGGTTTCTTTCAGCTCTAGAGTGGTGATTCTAAGACCCTTTCACTTCCCTGGATCTCCAATTCTTCATCTGTAAGATGAGGGAGTTGACTAGATGGCTTCTGAGGTCCCTTCTAGCCCTGATCCTATGATATTATGCTTTATAAAAAACAGGGCATTGGATCATGAAGTTGTGTAATGTAGTGAAAAAGTTCTGAGTTGCAAGTTGGAGGACCTGAATTTAAATTCTGACTCAATAAGTTGGTGACCTTTGATAAATTACTTAACCTGTGTGGCCTTCTATTTCCTCATCTGTAAAAGGAAGGGGTTGGACTCATGACCTTTAAGGCCCCTTCTCTCCTTAAATTCTGTAGTTCCTATGACTGGGTTAATTGTGAGGTTCCTTCCAGCTCTACACCCCTGGTGCTTCCTTTCACTATAAGAATATTTTGGGCACAATGTCGTGTTGTTACTTTAGAGCAGGGCTTCTCAATCCAAATTACACTGTGGACTCACATACTGTCAATGTTATCTACTACAGATGATAGCCTCAATCTCCCTGCTCAAGGAGTAGTAAGATTAAGAGCCTGGAAGAAAAAGGGAATTAGGGCTTGATAGCAAGAAGAATGAAGAGAAGTAACAGTCTGGAGACAACTAATTCAATGAGCATTTTGTGTTAATCCTGGAGAAATAAAGAAAAAAAATTATCCTTAAGGAACTTACATTCTTCAGAAGGGTTCATTTGTCTTATAAAACAAGGACCTTTGGTAATGAAAGTTTTGTTGACTAGTCAAATTCAGTTAAAGAGAAGGGTTTGGAAGTCACACAACTCCAGAAGACTCATGATGAAGCATGCTACCCACCCTGTGGCAGAAAAGTGATGGACTCAGGATGCAGAATGAGACATTCTTTGGACATGGCCAATAGGGGAATTTATTTTGTTGACTAGGTGTTCTTATTGCAAGGGTTTTCTTTTTCCAAAAGGGGGAAGGGGAGGAAGTGACACAGATTTTTGTTCATCAAATAAAATTCAAAAAGAAAGAAAACACCAATTTAGAGGAATTTGGTCTCATCAGAGCTGAGATCTTCTGTCCACAGTGGAGGAGGGTACAGAGACCAAATACAGAAACCAAAAGGGCAAAATAGGAGTCTTTCCTGTGGGAAGTATCCCCTGATTCCTTATTCTTACTCTTCCAAAATAGACACCTTTCACTCCCTGGTCTGGATTGAGAAACCATAAGGGCAGGCCAATAGTGGATGTTCCAAGAATACCTCTGTGGAAATGAACTAGTTGGCTCTGGGGACTGGACTAAGAAAATTTTGCTTGACCTGCCCTTGCTGGTTCCTGTGGACCTGGAGTTGAAAGGACAGCAGAGACAAATACTGATGGGTGGTAACTGGGGTTATGAGCAGCATGGAGCCTGGATGGAGAGCTCAGGAGAGGACAGGGTTAAGTGGATAAGCTGGAGTGAGGTCCATTATTCAGAGCCACTGGTACCAAACTGAAGTTTTTCTTCCTTCCTTCTTTCCTTCCCTCCTTCCTTTCCTCCCTTCTCTCCTTCTTTCCTTCTTCCTTCCTTCCTTCCTTCCTTTGTCCTTTTGTCCCTCTGTCTGTTTCTGTGTCTGTCTCACTCTCTCCCTCTCTCCCCCTCTCCCCCAACTATAGAATGTTTGTGTGTCACCCAAGGGGCAGAACTGAACTACAAATTGTGTTGACACCACCATATTCTTTAGTATGTGTTTGGCTATCACTTCCAGCTCTTGGGAAATCTTTGGAAATTGCATTTGTTGTTTTTGTTCATTTTCAGTCAGGTCCAACTCTTTGTGATTCCATTTGAGGTTTTCTTGTCAAAGATATTGGAGTTTGCCATTTCCTTCTCCATCTCATTTTAACAGATGAGGAAAGTGAGGCAAACAAGGTTAAGTGACTTGCCCAGAGTCACATAGTCAGTAAGAGTTTGATTCAAATCTGAGTCAGATTCAAACTCAGAAAGATGAATCTTTCTGACTCCAGGCCCAACACTTCAACCCCTGCACCACCTACCTATCCCTAGTTGCATAGTACATGGGAAAGTGCTGCCTATGGAATCAAAGGACCCTGGTTCAAGTCCTGACTCTGATGCTTATTATCTCTGTGACCTTGGGTTAGTCCCCTCATCTCCCTGGGCCTTGGTTTCTTCATCTATAAAATAAAGAGGATTGGACCAGATGTCTCCAAGGTCCTTTCCAGCTCTGTGAACCTGCGTGCTACCTCCCATGCTGGTTCTAAAGGCTTGAGGTGGTACAATGGATATAGTCTTCAGAGGGTTGTTGTATGGATAAAATGAGATAACGTACATCAAGGGCTTTGCAAGCCTTGGAGCGCTATTAAAATGCTAGCTATTAGTATTGCAGTTATTACCATCTAATGAATTTTGTTTGATGAATAAAAATCAATATCACCCCACCTACTTGCCCAACATTCCTCCCACCTACTCGCCACCACTGGAAAAAGAAAAGAAAAACAAAACCTTAGTAACAAATATCCCCAGTCAAGCAAAACTAGACTATGCAATGTTTACATGAGGAGAAAAATGAAATGCCCTCCAAGTCAACATTTGCATATATGTGTATGCATATATGAGGGTGGGGGTTATTGAGATTGATCAATTACCGCCCCCCATTTAAAGTGTCAAGATGCTAAGCCCCCCATGCCTTAACAAAGTGGGAAGTCTTCTCTATTGATACTATCAATGATAGGCTTTAGACTAAGTGAAGAAAAATCTTGGATCCACTTAGATATTTGAAAGCTGATGTGATGAATCAGTGACATTACACTCGAAGTGTTTCTAGGTTGGTTTAGAAAACTAGGTCATGCCCTGTGGGTGGTCAATAAAATACTGAGCCAGTTCGGAACTGGGGATTATAGGGTCTGATGGCCTGAGGGGAAGGATTGGGGATCTCAAGGGTTGAGCTAGAAAAATTGGAAGCATAGGAGAACGGAGTGAAAGGAGAAAGAAAAAATCAGACTGAGTTGTGGGAGAGAAGGAAGAGTTCCAGGAGGGCCATTGGCTCTCTAGGCATCGAGGAACAGAAAACTCAGGCTTAAGCCACCTTCTCAAGGACAGAAGGAAGTTGCAAAAAGAGGCCTGCTCTTTCTCCAATTTCCAGGCTGCTGTCTATTCCTAGACACTATAAATATTCTACTCATGTCTTCACTCAAACAGTTCTGGTAACCTGAATTTTATGTCAACTACAAAGAGATCAAGGGTGAGTTAGAAATAAATATAAACATAAGACAGAGAGTCAAACTCCTGTCTGAACTTTGGGAGTTTTCCTAACAGGGGATTTTGAACAATTTAATTCAATATGAACTCCCTTAAGCGGTAGAAGAGTGAAACAGGCAGACCTTGTGACCATTATATTGCCCCAGGCTTAAAATAAGCTATTTGTTGAGGGTTTTGGAGGGGGCAGTTGGGGTTAAGTGACTTGCCCAGGGTGAGTTACACTGCTAGTAAGTGCCATGAGACCGGATTTGAACTCAGGTCTTCCCGACTCCAGGGCTTGGTGGTGCTCTATCCACTGCACCTAAGCTATTTATTATTAAAAAGGTATGGCTTATTACATTTCCAAAGACACCTTCCTCAGCATTCATTGGTATCACACACAACTTATGAAAATGAACACACATAAGGTGGTTTGTGGAGGGAGGGCACTCGCTGTTTGAGAGATCGGGAAAAGTTTCATGAAGAAGGTAATGTTTGAGTTAAGTCTTGAAGGAAATCAGAGATTCCAAGATATTCCAAGTGTATTCCAGCCTTAGGGGACAGCCAGTGCAAAGGGGTAACTAGGTTTCTCCAGGGATAGAGTGCCAGGCTGGAGTCAGGAAGTCCTGAGTTCAAATCCAGCCTTAGATACTTACCTTGGGCAAGTCACTTAACTTCTATTTGCCTCATTTTCCTCATCTGTAAATTGGGGATACTAATAACACCTACCTCCCAGGACGGTTGTGAGGATCAAATGAGGTATTTGTAAAGTGCTTACCACAGTGCCTAGCACATAGTAGGCTCTATATAAATGTTTGCTATCATCATGGAGACAGAAGATGGAATGCTATGGATGACAGTAAGTAGACCTCTGTGGCTAGGATGCAAAAAGCTAAAAAAAGGTAAGGAAACTGGAAATATAGGAAGGTGCATAGTTGTGAAGACCACTAAATGTCAAGGAGATTTTCTATTTGGTCCTTGAGGCAGTAGGGAACCATGGCAGTTTATTAAGCAGGGTGACACAGTCAGACTTATTAGGTAAATCACTTTGGTAGCTGTGGAGGATACATCAGAACAGAGAGACAGCCACACAGTGGTTGAAAGAGAATTTGGAGTCTGAGGTCCTGGGTTCAAATGCTGGCTACTTACTAGCTGTGTGACTTTGGATGAGTTATGAAATGTCTCTGAGTTTCAGTTTCCTCAACTGCCAAAGGAGAGGCTTGTATTCTGGATCTTTCAGCTCTCTGGTCCTCCACAAGGGCTTCTCTGTTTTGTTATGGAATGGAGGTGACTTTGGGTTCTCTGAGGGTGTGCCAGTGGAGCACAACCTCAGACAAAGTGCACGTCTACCAGTCTGACCAAAGGACAGGGAGGCTCCTCACCAGGTTGGTCATGGGGTGAAGAATGTTTTGGCCACAGCCATGAAACAAAGACCATGTACTATAAAGCCTAGAAGGGTTGTGATAAAAAAAAGTGCCCACAGTTGTCAGTACTTGAATTATGAAAGTATGAAGCGACAAGAAGTTTCCTATATAAATATAAAGAGCCATAGAATTTCAGGCTGATAAGTCTTGGGTTCAAATGCTGCTTCCAAAGCTGTGTGACCATGGGCAAGTCATTTCAATTTCCTGGTCTCAGTTTCTTTCTCTGTAAAATCAGTGAGTTGGATTAGATGGCCTTTGAGGTCACATGTAACTCAACATTTATGATTCTACGACACTACAATCCCATGACCTATGACCCTGTGATACCTTTGAGACCATACAGTTCAAAGCTATAGCTAGGGCCAGGTGATTGGGGCTATGCCCCAGATGTTGATACATACAGAGTATTGAGAACACTCTTAGTAGGTTTGCTCATCCCTGATTACCTCGACCCCTTCCCTGACTCCCTAACAAAAGTCTATAGTTTTCCTTGGTCTCGATCTTCCAATCTCCTTTCCATAGAGTAAAATCTTTTCTCCTTCAGATCTTGAGGACTGAGATCCAAAGCATTTCCTGCCCTGCCACCCCCCATACATATTCAGAAAACTGAACCTCTCTTTATAAGGTAATTGGGGGGGTATCCTTTCTCTTTGCCACAAACATATATATATGTATATGTGTATATATACACACACACATATACACATACATATACATACACATACATATATACATATATGTATACGTATACATATACATGCATGTGTGTATATATATACACACATACATACATATATATGTGTGTGTGTATATATATATATATACACACACACACACACACACACTCCCCAGGGCACCTGATTTACTAGTTTCAGCTCCAATCTCATCTGATCCAATGTCTTATTTTGTCAAGAGAAAGCCTTAAATTCCTCAGGAAGGTCGAATTACTCTCCCAGGGTCATAAAACAAACCAGTGGTAGATCTCCCCTCTCCTGGTCTAGTGCTCTTTTAACTATCTCATGCTGTCCCTAGAACCATCTCTAGGAATGTTGAGTGCTTCATGGATGCTCTAGGATGAGAGTTTATAAAACCTACCTCCCTTTAGTCAATAAACCTAACTACCAAGGACCAGGCAGCCAGCGAGCTCCAGGGAGAGGGCCCTATTTCCCAGCCTCTGGCTTGATTTATTTCCTTTTTAAAAAATGAAGTGGGATGGACATGGAGTGGGGCAGGAAGAAATGAGCTTCTGAATTCAAGGCAGAGAACTGAATTAGTGAAAAACAGAGGGCCAATATTTGTCTTTATAGATGACATAGTCAGCTAAAGGTATAATAGATTGAGCGCTGAGCCTGGAATCGGGACAAGTGAGTTCAAAGCCAGCCTGAGACACTTATCAGCTGTGTGACTCGGCAACTCACGTCGCCTCTCTGCCTCAGTCTCCACATCTGTAAAATGGGAATGATACTAGCACCCGCCTCCCAGGGTTGTTGTGATGATCAGATGAGATCATGTTCTTAAAGTACTTTCTAACCCTAGAGCGCTCTATAAATTTCTATCGTTATTATAATGATGATGATTATTCTCTAGTCCAGAACGCTGAACTAGGAGTCAGAAGACTCGGGTTTCATTTCTCACTCTGTCATACTCTCCCTCTATGGGTTAGAGCAACTTACTTTGCCACTCTGAACTTTGGTTTTCTCTTTTGTAAAATGAAGGATTGAACTAAAAAAAAAGAAAGAGAGGATTTGAGTTCAAATCCTGACTCTGCTACACCAGAAAGACCCGAATTTGAAACCTGCCTCATATGCTTACTATCTGTGTGACCCTGGACAACTCACTTACCTTCTCCAAACCTTGACAGCCTCTAAAATCCCCTCCAGTTCTAAATCCTTCATTCTACCTGTGAAACTTTGGGAAAATCACTCAAAGTCCTTGGGCCTCAGTTTCTTTTTCTGTAAAATGCAGAAGTTAGACTCAGAAGCTACCAAAGTTCTTTTCAACTCTGGCTCTATGATTTTTTTTTATCTGAGGACTGGATTAACTTGTGAGGTCCCTGTCAGTCCTGACGTCCTGGGATGCTGCCAGAGCATTGGGTTTGGGGTAGTGGATGAAGTCGCCCATGAACCACTTGGCCTTACTGTGAAGTAGACACAAAGTGGGGCACAGAGAAAGAATGCCATCTTCACTGTAATCATTTGCCTGATTATCTTGCTTCATTTGGAAGTATAGACAAAGATCTCAGCATGGATCCTGGAAAAGACTTCTGCATCCGTATGTACAAAAATATTTATAACAACTCTTCTTGTGGTGGGAAATAATTAAAAACCGAAGGGGTGCTCTTCAATTGGAGAATGGCTGAAGAATATATAGTATATGAACATGATGGAAAAATTTTTACATTGTAAGAAAGATGAAGAAAAAAATTTCAGAGAAACCTAGGAAGACTGGTATGAACTGATGCAGAGTGAAATGAGCAGAATCAGGAGAACAATTTTTAAAATGACAACAATAACAGTAAAGCCGAGCAATTTTAAAAGACATAGGGACTCTGATTAACAAAATGATCAGCCCCAATTCCAGAGGTCTCATAATTAAGCATACTACTCAACTCCTGGTGAAGAAAGAAATACTCAGAGTGCAAACTGAGACATGTTTTTTTTAGACACGGCCAATGAAAGAATTTTGGTTTTGTAATGGGTTTTATTTTTCTTGCTTTCTTAATGGAGAGGCAGGAAGAAGAGAATGCAGATCTGAAAATGAAATAAAATTACATTTAAAAAATGTGAGTTCCTTGAGAGCAAGGACTGTTTTTATCTTTCTTTGTATTACCAGTGTTTAGCATAATGTCTGATACATAGTAGGCATCTTTATGATCTTGGACAAGTCTCTCGTTTCATTTTCTTCTCTGTAAAAAAAGGAAAAAATGAGGGTTTTGGACCGAATCGTCTCTGAGACTGATTGTAGCCCAAAATTTAAGATCTATTTAGAAGGTGAGCTCCTTGAGAGCAAGGATCTTTTTTGCTCTTCTTTTTTTTATCCCCAACACAGTGCCTGACACATAGTAAGCACTTTAAAAAAAATGCTTATTGACTTGTCTTGACTTTTTAAAAAGAATGTGAGCTCTTTTTGTGGTGGCAAAGAATAGGAAATTGAGGGGATGTTCATCATTAATCATGATATATGTTGTGATATAAGATCGTGATGGAATACTATTGTGCTATAAGAATGATGAACAGGTGGATTTCAGAAAAACCTGGAAAGACTTACATGAACTGATGCAAAGTGAAATCAACAGAATCAGGAGAACAGTGTATACAGTAACAGTAATATTGTACAATGATTAACTGTGAATGAATTAAGTATTATCAGCAATACAATGAAACAAGACAATCCCAAAGGACTTGTGATGAAAAATGCTATCCCCCTCCAGAGAAAGGACTGATGGAATCTGAATGCAGATTGAAGCATACTTTAAAAAAAAACTTTATTATTTGTGGGGTTTTTTTTTTTGGTCTGCATTTTCTTTTGCAACATGGTTAATATGGAAACATGGACAACTATGTAGCAGAGTGGATAGAGTGCTGGGGCCTGGAATCAGGAGGACTCATCTTCCTGAGTTCAAATCTAGCCTCAGATAATTACTAGCTGTGTGACCTTGGGCAAGTCACTTAACCCTGTTTGCCTTAGTTTCTTTATCTGTAAAATAAGCTGGACAAGGAAATAGTGAATCACTCACAGTATCTTTGCCAAAAAAAAACAAAACCCAAATGGGTCATGAAGAGTCAGACACTACTGAAAACAACTGAACAACAATGTGGAAATGTTTTGCATGATTGCACATGTATAATCTATATCAAATTGCTTGCCTTTTCAAGGAGAAGGGAAGGAAGGGAGGGAGGCAAAGAATAAGGAACTCAAAAAAATTTTAAGTGAATGTTAAATATTTTTGTTTACATGTAATTGAGAAAAAGTAAAATTAAAATGAAATGTAAGAAAAAAAAAAGAAGAATGTGGGCTCCTTGAAAGCAAAGACCGTTTTTGGTCTTTCTTGGTATCACCAGTGCTTAATGAAATGCCTGACACATAGTTGATGCTTTAAAAATGCTTATTGACTGCACTTGGAAACTGACAAGAGAGCCAATATAGGTGATAACTGGTTGACAGGCTACCCTTGGCCTCAAGCACAGGAGCAAATATTGGAACATTGGAGTCTATTCTCCCCAGACTGCTGGGAAGTCCTGGCATAAGCAACAGCCGGATTGATGGTGGCCAATGATGAGGCTCTATGGGACCTGGAACTGCTGATGGGGCTTGTGTGGCCCTAGATGGGAGAGCCTGCCAGGTGCAAACAATTGTTTGTCTGCCATAGAGACGGAGTCAGATTTCTGGTGTTCAGCCTCCTGGGCTAAGAAAGAATGCATTGAGGTCAAAGTACTCAGATTAATGTTCTGCTCTGTTTAGATCCAAGCTGGCATGGAGGATTGCATCCTCCGCACCCTGGCCCCTGTAACCACCACCGCCTCTGCCCCAAGCTGGGTGAGTACATTCCTGAAAGGCTGGCTCACCACGGCCCAATGAGCTAGTATGCCAGGACAGGTTGGAGAGATTTCTTGCACAGCCAGTAGGGTATAGTAGAAAGAGTACTGAACTTAGAATCATGGGACTTGGGTTCTAATCCTAACACTATCTGCCACTTACTACTTATATGGCTTTGGGCAGCTCAGTTGGCCACTGTGGGCCTTGGTTTCCTCATCTGCAAAATGGGAGAACTCAGGCATGAGCCTACGACCTTCAGAGCTGCCATGGAGAAGCAATCACATCTGTCTGTTGGGGCACTTTGCCTTAGGCTTCCCTCCACAGCATAGCCCGAGGACTCCTGGGCTCTGGACTGGGGCCAGATCCTCTGACAGGGTTGAGTGCCCCAGACTTGGGTGGAGGCCTTGAGCACTGGGGCCATGCTTGGGGCCAATCGGGATTGCCTCCAGTCAAAAGCCAGAATAATCAGCAAGCAATACCCCCACCCACTCAGGACCATCCTGCCCCTCCAATGGGGGTGAGTGGTGGGTGGGAGGTGGGGGAGGGACTCATCCACTCCAAGGGCTCTCCCTGGTGCTCCAGATAGGCCCTATGGGCACCATGCTCATGAGTCTATCCTGAGAAATCACTCCTCCCACAGGGAAGCCTTTTCTATTTCTCATGCTAATTGTTACACCCCAAAGGAGGTTGGTGTTTTTGTTACGCCATCTCCCTGACTTCCAGTTACCTGTCTCTGGTCCACTGAGCTCTGCATAATTGAAAGCCCACATAGTTCTGAGTTTGCTTAAGCTGTTTGCAGGCTGAGGCCTCAGAGGGGAGAGGGGAGCCAAGAGGACCCCATAGACCTTCCTGGTGTCATTGTCCTCTTCAAGAGTGAAGGACAAACAAGAGAGTCTCTGCTACTTGCAGTCTGGGCCAAAGGGGCATGGAAGTTATAGAATGGGAATATGAAGGGACCTTAGAAGTTTCCTGTAATTCAACGCCAATTTATAGTGGAAGAAGCTGGGACCCAAGGAGATTTGGCAGAGACAGGATTTGAACTCACATCGTCTGTACTATGTTGACTTCAATAACAAGGCCTTCTGGTCTGTTACAAAGAACCTGGACTAGGGATCAGGAGACCTGTGTTCTAGAACTGTGGGCCTCAACCCCACATAGGGTTGCAAAAACTTGGCAAGAGTAAAAGGTTTCTGAACATGCACGACTAAAAATCAATTAAAAATCAAACTCGTAATGAATCCAAGGTGTTTCTGGCAGTACTTACCTGTGTTGCATCGAGCAACCTCGCTGCAGCCTTCCTTCTGAACACAAAGCATACACCTCAGGCCAAACAACACCAATGAACACTGTGAGTAGAAAAAGTTTAAGAAGCCCTATTCTACAAGTACAGTATAATACTATGATCATTCAAATGCAGCCTCTGGTATTTGCTAACTACTTGGGTCAGCTTGGGCTGGGAGTAAACATTTAACAACTGGCTCTCCAGAAAAAAATATTCTTTTAAAGTTTAATCTGCATTATTAACATTTACTTCATCACTTTCTTAATTCTAGACAGTCAAAGAAACCACAAATCAAGCCCTGATTTATAGTGTTTGCACATTTTTAAGGTGGAAATACTCACACTGAAAATTTAACAATGAGCTCTTGTGAGCTAGAACTAGCTCTTGCACACTCCTACCTTTGGCAAGTCACTTAATTTTTCTTCACCTCAGTAAAATGAAGGGGTTTCTCTGAGGTTCCTTCCAGATCTGGATCCTATCCTGCCAGTAACTTGTTATGTGATCTCGGACAAGTCATAACTGATATGTATGGGAGAAAAAGGAATAAACATTTTCATAAAGCACCTACAATGTGCCAGTCATTGTGTTAAGGGCTTTGCAAATATCATCTCACTTGATCCTCATAACGACCTTGCGAGGTAGGTGCTGTTACTATCCCCATTTTGCAGTTTAAGAAACCAAGATAGGAAAAGGTTAAATGACTTGCCCAGGGTCACACAGCTTATAAGTGTCTGGATTTGAACTCAGGTTTTCCAAACTCCAGGCCTAGCACTCTGTCCATTGCACTGCCTAGCTACCTTGATCGGTACAGAGTGTTTGAAAGCCCGTTGTCGTCTAGTCATTTTCAGTCACGTCTGACTCTTCCTGACCCCATTTGGGATTTTCTTGGCAAAGATACTGGAGTGATTTGCCATTTCCTTCTCCAGTCCATTTTACAGATGAGGAAACTGAGGCAAACAGGGTTATGCAACTTGCCTAGGGTTACCCAGCTAGTAAGTATCTAAGACCAGATATGAACTCAGGAAGATGAGTTTTTAAAATATGTAATAGAAGTTTAGTTTTACATACAATCTTTTTTTCTGTCCTCCTTTGTTATGTGTTGAAATGTTCATGTTTGTCAAGTGCATAATTTTTTTAAAATGTTTTTTAAACAGCAAGTTCATCAGACTAGTAGAAAGGAAGTCAGGAAAGTCACGGGAGGCTGACTTGGGAACAAAGCCAAACAATCTGACTCTCCAGGAAATGGATGAACCAAGGTTTCTCCTTCCATAGGGTCCTTTAAAAAAAAAAAAAGTTGTGTTCAAAACCCAAAGAGAGTTGTCTTCACATCATTTCAAGTCAGCAAAATTAGAGAGACAAACAGAGGAGAGCCTGCAGAAGAGTGACTCTCACTTTACTCAGTGAATTATTTCTGGATAATGCCGCAACCAAACAGAACGCAAATATGCGGTTAATTTGGAAATCCTTCTCAACAGTGGCTCCAGAACAGTCTATCCTTATCCTTTCTACTTTAAATAAGATGTTAGTCAACATGAGTAATATGGAAATATGTTTTACATGATTGTATATATACAACCAATATCAAATTGCTTGCCATTTTAGGGATAGGGTAGGGAAGGGAGGGAGGGAAAAGTATTTGGGACTCAAAATTTTTTTAAAATGAATGTTATTAATTCCTCTTTACATGTAACTGGAAAAAAATTAAATACTATTAGGAAGAAAAGAAAAATAAATAAGGTGTTAGTAGGTGTAGTGCATGGAATGCTGGACTTGGAGTTGAGAAGACTTGAATTCAAATCCTTCCTCTAACACTTATTAATTGTATGACCCTCAGCAAGTGACTTAACTTCTCTGAGACTCAGTTTCCTCACTCATATAATGGGGATAAATAATAGAATCTACCTCCCAGGATTGTTGTGATGATCAAATGAGATTATATTTGTAAAGTTCTTTGTAAACTTGAAATGCCGTGTAAATGCTAGCTATTATCAGCATTATTACAGGGTTGGTGTACGAATCAAATAATGTGTGAGAATTTGTTTGCAAACCTTAAGTGATATATAAACACTAGCTATTAATTTAACCTATGAGCAATAGTGCTCCCTTAGGGATGATGGGTAGCATTCTGATTCCAAATCCAGTGGGCCTTTCCCTGTGTCAAACTAGCTCCTTGGCCCTAAACAACCAATCTCAACTCCAGCCCTGAAGTTCAGCTGTTCCCTGCACCAAAACAGAAAGAACCACAGACTGGGAAGTTCAGGACTGAGATCTAGGTCCAACTCTATTACTAACTTGCAGTGTGCCCTCAGAGAAATCCCTCGTCCTCTCTGGGTTTCTGCTTCCTTGCCACCGGTAGAATAAGCTAGTGAGCTGTGAGGTCCTTTCTCAGATTTATCCTTCTTTTCTTTCCCAGGCAGAGATCTGGGCAGCAAAATGGGCCCCAAAGTTGGGCAGTCCATGGAAAAAGTAACAGAAGACCTGTAGAATGCTGAACCAGGAATCTGGATGAACTGGGTTTGAATCCTGACTCAGGCCCTTACTGGCTACATGACTGTGAGTGAATCTTTTCATCCTTATGAGCTTTAGTTTCTTCATTGGGAAAATGAGTGTATCAGACTAGACAGTATCCCTCAACTCTAAAGCTTTGCTGCTATAAACACCACACGTTGAATAGTGGCTCCTTCATTAATAATTGTCTGGATTAAGGGCCCACCTTAGAGCCCTATGGATTAATGATTGCTATTTCCTCCACCAATCAGGGTCTCTGATGTCCAAAGTCCTTGGCAATGATTTGGTCGGATACATCATTTGTAGCTTTCAGAGTACTTTCAAAACTAGCCTGTTTAATAATGAGATCAGTCTTCAATAGAAAACATTTTTTTGTTCCTGTGGAAGAGGACCATGACATCAGGGAGGTGATGCCATGACTTGCAAGTGAATTGGATTTTAAATGAGGCAGGTCTGTGCAAAGTCACTAGCCTCACTCTCTCCTCTGGAGCCATCAGGGTCCAGTGGCCAGATATGGATCAGGATGACTGGAGATGGCCCCACACCAATAAGTAGAAGGGGAAGTTGGGAAGGAATAAAATCATACTTTCCAGCCCTAACCTCTCTCCTGATCTCCAGTCCTACATGTCCAAATGCCTGCTGGATATCTCAAACTAGATGTGGGAATCTTAAACTCACTGTTTGCAAAACTGAACTAATTATATCTCCTTCCCAAATTCTCCCTCTCTCCAACTTCCCTATTATTGTAGAGGGTACCACTATCCTCTTGGTCACCCAGGCTCACAATCCAGGGGTCATCCTCCATTCTTTATTCTCTGTAATGCTCTCCCCCCACCAACATAGCCAATTGGTTGTCAAGTCCTGCCTTTCTTCTTTTTGTAATATTTTCATACAGGCCCCGTTCTGTCATCTGACACTACCACCAACCTGGTGAGGCTCTTACCATCTTGTACCTGGACTATTACAATAGCCTGTTGGTTGTTCTTCTTGCCCCAAGTCTCTCCTCATGCTAAGCCATCCTCCCAAGTTGATCTTCCTAAACTGCATGTCTGACTACCCTCCCCCTTCATTCAATCAGTTCTCCCCACTATCCAACAGAAACCCCTCTATTTGGTGATCTAAGCCCTTTGTAACCTGCCCCCTTCATCCCTTTCCAGGCTTATACTTTATACCTCCTGCTCCATGCACTCCGGCCTCCTTGCTGTTCCTCCAATAAGATACCCCATCTTTCAACTCACAGCATTTTCACCAGCTACTCCCATTCCCTCCTCATCGCCATCTCCTGGTTTCCTTCCAGTTTTGTCTGAAGTTCCATCTTCTGCAAGAAGCTGTTCCCAATCTCCCTTAATGCTAAAGCCTTCCTTTTGTGGTTTATCTCTAATTTATGCTCTATCTTGTTTGGGGCAACTAGGCAGCACAGTGGATAGAGCTCCAGACCTGGAGTCAGGAAGACTCATCTTCTTGAGTTCAAATCTAGCCTCAAACACTTACCAACTGTGTGACCCTGGGTAAGTCACTTAACCCATTTGCCTCAATTTGACCATCTAAAAATGAGCTGGAGAAGGAAATGGCAAACCATTCCAGTATCTTTGTCAGATAGATAGTGGAAGATAGAAGGTCCTGGTGTGCCATGGTCCATGAGGTCACAAAGAGTCAGACACGATTGAACACCACTACCAACAATGACATGGATAACCTAATCAAATTGCTTGCCTTCTCAGGGAAGGGGGAGGGGAGGGAGGGAAGGAGAGAATTTGAAAACCAAAATTAAAAAAAATTAATGTTTAAACTGTCTGCCATATCAGGCTGTATAACCCTGGGCAGATTATTAAACCTCTCAGTACCCCCAAGAGAACTCTCTAAGATAATAAATTGCAGAGAAGGTATCAGCTTGCTTTGGGAGAGAGTTTCCTCTTTGGGGAATTCCCTATACCAATAATAATACCAATAATTTATATGGTGCTTTGAAGTTTGCAAAGTGCTTTACAATATAATATAAGCAGGGTTGTTGTTTAGATGAAAGAGTAAAAGCCACTTACCAGGGATCAGCATGGAAGCTTTGAATTGATCTTTCCAATGTGGGCCTACCCTCCCTCCCTGCCCTGCTCCTATTGGCTCGCCATATTGGGGCCAGCCTTAGGCCTACAGCATCTCAGAGCTGCTGAACTCAAGCAAGCCGCCAGCCTCAGCCTCCTTAGGTGTGTGCCCCCACGCCTGGCAGTTATTAGTCCCATTTTTCAGATGAGAAAACTGAGCCTTAGAAAAGTTAAATGACTTGTCCAGAGTCACACAGATATCTAGTATTTGAGGGAGGAATTGATCTCCAGTCTTCCTAACTCTGGGTCCCTCACTTTATCCACCATACCACCTAATCACCTCCCAAGGACCAGTCTTTCTCCCTAACTCATATTTTCTATGGTATTGTTGTTGAGTCATTTTTCAGTTATGTCCAGCTCTCCATGACCCCACGTGGGGTTTTCTTGGCAGAGACACTGGAGCGGTTTGCCATTTCCTTCTCCAGACCATTTTACAGATGAGGAAACCAAGGCAAATAGGGTGAAGTGACTTGCCCAGTGTCGCACAGCTAGTAAATGTCTGAGGCCAGATTTAAACTCATGAAGATGAGTTTTCCTGACTCCAGGATTGACACTCCATCCACTGTGCCACCTAGCTGACACTCCAACCATTCAATTCATTTCATCAAGCCTTTTGGACAATATGCATTCATGTCTCTGAGCCTGATTTTCTCCATCTGTAAAATGGGAATCCTCATACAACTTACCTCACCTGGCCACTTTGATGAAAGAACTTTGTAAACTTTAAAGAATTACAGGGAAGCGAGATGCTATTGTTATTCTTTTGTGGGAGGGGGGAATGGATTCCTAGGAACCCAGGGCAACGAATTCTGGTGCCTTAGCCCAGACCCACATTAAGTCTGAAACAGAGTTTGATGAGAATGTAATTCTTCTGACCCCACATTCCCATCCAGCACACCACGCTGTCTCTATGGCACCTCCACTCTCCTGACGCAATTATATGGATTGTTTTTTCGTCTTACAGTAGAGGAATTTTCAACAAAGAACATACAAGAGGTTTGACTTGAGTTTTACAGTCAGAGTCTGGGTATTTGGCAGCCTCAGAATGTGCCCCTGGTCTGTGCTTACTGTCACACCTTTGTCCTCCCTCTCCCCTTGAAAAGTTCAAAGCACTTTTGGCAACTATCATCTGACTAAACCCAAGAATAAGCCGGTGGGTCGTCTGAGAGACAAGTGGCAAAGTACCAGAGAAATCAACAACCAACACTTGGTTTCTCTTCCAAAACTGAGTTATTGATGGATTGACTTTATACTCTTAAGAAGGAAAAAAATGAGAAACACAATATTGGCTTGAAAGGGATGACATGTAAAGACCAGAGGTGAATTAAGCTAACAATGGCTCGATGCCCAGGACAATCAGGGCTGCACCTGCTCTCGCAGGGTTTTGCATGTTTTGGCACAGACCCTTTCCACTTTTTGGGCCACTGCCTGCAAGCCCCAGAGGGGAAGCTTACCAACTTAATAGGGACTTCAGTCTGTTCAACAAAACAACAAAAAATAGACCTATTCTCCAATTGCTAAAGTGACTATTTTTGTCTAATTTTTTAATAAAGATTTACTCTTCAATCAATCAACAAGCATTTCTTCAGCATTCTCTGTTCCAGGCACTACTGTGCTTGTCACTGGGGTTACAAAAACAAAGGTAAAAAAATCCCTATGCTCAATAGTCTCTGTCCTTTTACATTTTAAAGGGGGAAATAGAACCTATATCTAGAAAAGTATGCCAGGATATAGTCTTATCTTACTTTCTTTTATTCCTGATGTTGAAGACCCTTGCACAGGACTGTCCTGCATGGCATGCCTGCATGAAAGAAGGCACTCAATTCTATGAGCAAAACAGAATTGCAGTAGCTCAAAAGAAACATGAGTTGTGCAAATTTAGGGACATCTCCACTCCAAATGTTATGGATTATTTGTGCCTGACCTGTGGTAGAATATTCTGAGCTCATATTGGTCTGATCAACCACAATCAGTCACACTGTGCCTTGACTCCAACATAATGTTGTCATTTTTTCTTCTCTTAGAGAAAAAAAGGACAAGTAACTTTCTTTTTTTCTGCCACTGTAGAAATAAATTAACACCACCAGCTCCTTTCTCTACACACTGTAACAAGGGCAGCCCATGTAAGCTCTGACATATTCCTTGTTTTAACTTCCATTGCCACTGATGGATTGGGGCCCCAGGGCTTGAATAGCTACATCACCCCCTCATAGTTTTAAGGGTATCCCCAGTGGTAGGCTGGTAAGTGCTTAATAATTGACTATCAATCAGTAAACATTTATTAAGCACCTACTTTGCATCAGGCTGGGGCAGTTAGGTGGTGGAGTGGATAGAGTGCTGGGTCTGAAGTCAAGAAGACTCATCTTCCTGAGTTCAAATCCAGCCTCAGACACTTACTAGCTGTGCGACCCTGGGTAAGTCACTTAACCCTGCTGGCTTCAGTTTTCTCATGTAAAGTGAGCTGAAGAAGGAAAGGAGAAACCACTCCAGTATCTCTGCCAAAAAACAAAACCAAACTCAAATGGGGTCACAGAGAGTCACACATGACTGAAGAATGACTTAACAACAAACATGTGCCAGGCGCAGTGCTAAGCACAGAAGATACAAGGAGGCAAAAGACAGTCCCTGCCCTCAAGGAGCTTATAATCTAATGGGAACTGAGAGTACACAGGGTACACTCTTCATTTAATCTGCATTATTGGCAGTTTCTCTATCCCCTTTTAAAGTCTAGATAATTAGCAAAGCAATAAATCAAGCCCTAATTTATAGCACTTCCCAGTTTCTGAGGTGTAAACACACTGAAATTTTGACAATTGGCTTTCACCATATGAGCTAGCTCCACTATGCTTTTGCGTAGCTCTGAAGAGTCAAGGGGTGATTCTTGAATGCCTTCATTTTGAGCCCCCACTGGTGTGTTTCTCCTTGAGATTATCATTCAAGAATCGATTTCATCATCCAGCCATCAGTAGGTTTTTAGAAAGGGCTGGGACAGTGCTGCTATACCTGGACTACTTGGGCTCTGAGTCCTGGGATGTTTTTATTGGAGTTCAAGGGGAGATTGTTGTCAAAGGAGTGTTTTGAGTAACCTGGCATATGTTGCCACTTCTCGCTGCCTTCTGTCTCTCCCTTGAGAAATCTCAAAATCATGTCAACACAAAATAGGTTAGAAGTAACACTAAAAGCCAAGCAAATGAGGAATAGAATATAGGACAGGAGGGGACTATAAAGCAAGTATTTAACCCAATAAAAAATATAAAAGATTCCTGCTCAATTTAACAGATACTTACTAAGCCTTAACTATGTACCTGGCACTGTATTAGGAACTGAGATACAAAAACAGAACCAAAGCAGTCCCTGTCCTCAAGGAGCTTACATTCTGTTAGAAGTATTTGACTTGTACCCAAGGAAGTAAAACAAAATCAGGCAGTGAGAGAGATTACTAATAGCTGGGAGGGCTGAGGAAATATAGGAGATGGCACCTGAGCTGTGTTTTGAAGGAAACTAGGAACTTTCCCAGGAGAAGGTGAGGAGAGAGTGTGTTCCAAGCATGGCAGGCAGCCTCAGCAAAGGAAGCATGGAATATTGTATATGGGGAACAGTTATCAGGTTAAGTTGAATGAGGGAAGAACAACGTGAAGTAAGATTGGAAAGAACCAGATGGTAACAGGCTCCAAAAACCAGCCTTAGGATCTTGCAATTTATCCCAGAGGTAAGAGACACTGTGGTATCAGGATGCAAAGCTTGCCTCAGAACCTAACAGACCTGTGTTCAATCTTGCCTATGTCACTTATTGGCTGTGTGACCTTGGACAATGAGAGATTCATTTAAATTTAAATTAAAAAGCTGTTATAGGCAAGGAGTGATTGATGAGAGGCTGAACTAGTGTGGGAGCCATGTGGATGGTAAGAAGAGGACAGATACAAGAGATGTTGTGGAAACAGGTTCAACAAGGCTTGGAAACTGGATAGACATGAGTTTTGGGGTAGGGAGAAAGGAGCAAGGGTGTGCTGGAGCCAGCTCTAAGCAGCTTACACTGACCGATAAATTTCGGTGTGAGCGTTTATACTGTGGAAATTGGCAAACTACAAATCCAAGCTTGGTTCCCTATTTAGTTGATGGCCTAGACTTGATAAAATTATGGAGAAAATGTTAATAAGCTTAAAGGTGTGCCCTGGTTACAGTTTTCTTCCCAGAAAGCTGGTTGTTAAACATTTACCAGTATCCTACTGGAGAGTCAGGAATGTTTCAAAGGTTTTTTACCTAGGTTGCTGCAAGGATGGTGCTATAAGTCAAATTAAACATGAGAAAAAAATAAATAGGAAAGTTTGGAGGAGGGATAGTTCTTTTTGGAGAAATATAATGAGTTGCTTTTTAGAAGTGATGAATTTGAGATAGGCTATCCAGGCAGAGGAGTCCAGTACACACTTGGTGATACAGGACTACAGTTTAGGAGAGTTTTCAGTTGTGTCTGACTCTTCATGACCCCATTTGGGGTTTTCTTGGCAGAGCTACTGGAGTGGCTTGCCATTTCCTTCTCCAGTTCATTTTACAGATGAGAAAAGTAAGGCAAACAGGATTAAGTGATTTGCTCCAGGTCACACAGCTAATAAGTGTCTGAGGCTGGATCTGAACTCAGCAAGATGAGTCTTCCTGACTCCAGACGCAGCATTCTAACCACTGTGCTGCCTAGCTGCCGTAAGAGAAAGTTGAGGGCTGGATATATAGATGTAGGAGTCATCCATATAGAATTGTGTTTTTTAAATTCTCTGTTCTTCCTCCCTCCTTCCCTCCCTTCCTCCCTTCCTTCCTTCCTTCCCTCCTTCCTTCCCTCCTTCCCTCCTTCCTTCCTTCCTTCCCTCCTTCCTTCCCTTCCTCCCTCCCTCCCTTCCTTCCTTCCCTCCTTCCTTTCTTTTTCTTTATTTCTCTTTTTTTCTTTCTTTCTTTCTTTCTTTCTTTCTTTCTTTCTTTCTTTCTTTCTTTCTTTCTTTCTTTCTTCCTCTCTCTCTCTCTCTCTCTCTCTCTCTCTCTCTCTCTTTCTCTCTCTGTACCTCTTCCTTCCCTCTTTTCCATTCTACTCTTCCCTTTCTCTCTGTTTCGTTTTCAAGATTCCCTACAATCTAACAAAATAAATATCCAACAAATTTAAAACATTGATCCAAAGGAGAGCAAAGTAAGGCTTCGATGGGAAAAGTTTGCAATTAGGAGCATGTCATTGAATTAATAAACTATAGCAACGGAGCACTGGCATGGTTAACATGCCTTTGACTTTAGTGGCCAGGAAATAATTTCAGAATGACAAAAGTTGTTCCTAATTGCATGAAAAGAGACCTTAAGAGAGCCTCCCCTTCTCTGTGTCCCCAACTGGCACCTCTCTTCCCAGGCACTGCTCACAGCCAGCACAGACTCCTGACAGGGAGAAAATAGGAGGAATGTAGGTCATTTAAACAAGATTTCCTTCTCCATTCCCCACTACTGTAGGAGGAAGGAGGAAGGAGGAGAGAGGAGGAAGGAGGAAAGGAGGAGGAGGAAGGAGGAAAAAGAATTTTCAGTTTAAAGTTCATAATTTTTTAAAAACAAAAATTTGGAAAAACAAATGATGTTAAGTGAGGTGACACGTACAGCTTCAATGTTCTGAACATTTTCTTTTCCTTTAGACTGTTCTTTGGGTGATAAATGCAGCATCACAAAATTCAGAGCTCACTTAGTCCGACCTCCTAATTTATAGGTAACTCAGGAAACTGTAGCTCAGACAGGTGATACAAAAGCTAAAGTCACACCAGGAGGAGGAACAGAGGTGGCATAAGCATTCATAGAGCACCTACTATGTGCCAGCCACCGGACCAAGCACTTTTCACAAATGATCTCATTTAGGTTTTACCACCCTGGGAGGTAGGTGCTATTACTATCTCTATTTTACAGCTGAGGAAACTGAGGCAAACAGAGATTAAGTAACTTGCCCAGGGTCACTCGGCTGGTCAGTGTCTGAGGTCATATTTGAATTTGGGTCTTCCTGACTCCAGGCCCAGCACATTGAAGTAATAATAATAATAACAGTAATAATAATAATATCTAATATTTATATAGTGTCTACTATGTGCCAGGCACTATGCTAAGGGCTTTATAATTATTTTCTCATTTGTTGTGAGGACAATAACCCTGAGAAGTAGATGCCATTATTATCATTCTTATTTTACAGTTGAGGAAAACTGAGGCACACAGAAGTGCAGTGACTTGCCCAGTAAGTGTCTAAGGCCAGATTTGAACTTAGGTTCTCCTGACTCCAGTCCCCAGCCCTCTGTTCACAGAAGTAAATAGAAAAATTAAGATTTGAACCCGGAGCTTCAGATTTCATAGCAGTGGCTTTTTCCATGCCACCATTTCTCCTTCTGATTTCTCTCCTCATGAGTTCCTTGGGCTCAGTTGGACCTATTTACTTTCCCCAGTCTACTGAACTGAACTATGACAAAATCCAGAGCCTTTGTTTGATTTTCTGGGGAATAAGTATTTTGGTAATGGCGGGGAAGGGAAGGCTTAACTGACAGGATCTTCATATGGGGGGGTACTGAAGGTCCTGTCACATTATCCCAAGGACCTGGGCCCCTTTGATCTTGGGGTTCATCTTATTGATCTCCTAGGGCATGGGTACATACCTGGACTAATAAAGCACAAACCTACAGTAGCCTTAGAATTTTTGTTTATTTGTTTGATACTTAAAAATTATTTTTTGGTCTAGACCTATGATTTCATCAATATGGGAAACTCCTGATGTGGGAGTTCACTCCACTAATTTGAGTCAACACAATTCAGTGTGGTATGGAAAACTTGCTGACTTTAGAGACAGAGGATATGGGTTCAGATCCTGTCTATGTTATTTATATGACCTTCGACAAGTCGTTTAATTTCTAGGGGCCTGTTTCCTCACCTATAAAATTAAAGGGTTCAAATTGATGGACTCCAAGGCCCTTTCCACTTCTAAATCTATCATCCTCAGTCACTTCCCATTTTGGGTCTCAGTTTTCTCATCTGTAAGATAAGAGGATTTGACTAGATTCCCTCAGGGGTCACCTTCCAACTCTAAATCAATCAGCCTATAATTCTCCAGTGTCTTGTGCAAATCACTTAACCTTCCCAGGCTTCAGTTTTACTTCATCTGTCAAATGAGGAGATTGGATTAGAAGATCCCCAAAGGGTCCCCTTTCACCTCTGAAAATGTGTTCCTTTGTAACTTTGCCCAAATAAGTATAAATCAGAGGCATAATTTGAACTCAGGGCTTCTTGACCCCAAGGTCAACCTCTCTATCCTTAACAAGCCGTTCACTTGTTACTATAAACAAATTCTTATTTGTCCACCTGCTGGTCCTTTCTCTAATTCTTGTCACTAGGTCTTTGTTCTTGCTGCTAGATAATCAAATCAACAAATATTTACCTAGAGACTGTTGTATAAGAGGTAGAGTCCTGGGTCTGAACTCTCAAGTAGCTTACATGGTCTGGTTGGGTTTCAGTGTTTGGATTGTGTGATATTTACCATTGCCACCTAAAACAATTTCAGTAGATGGAGGCGACATAGTAGAATGGATGGGGATGTGGCATTTGTAATCTGAGAACCTGGGTTCCTATGCTGGTCACTGATTTTTTTTAAACCTATATGACCTTGGGTAAGTCATTTTCCCTTATAGGAACATAATTTAGAGGTGGAAGGGACCTTAAAATTCATTTAGTCCAAGTTTCTCATCTAACAGTTAAGGAAATCAAAGTCCTAACGAGGCATTTATTATCAGGTAATAAGTGACAGCCAGGATTTGAACCTGTGTTACCTGACTCCAGATGTTCCTTCCCCTCCCCCCATATAGTACTGCACTACCTTTCTGGATCTAATTCCTCATCTATAAAAAGTGAGCAGGTTGAACAAGGCATCTTTATAAGCTCCTGATTGTATAATCCTAATATTTTATAAGAAGATTTTAAATGCTTTCACTTCTTTTCTAACCTCGCCTCTGATGACCCCCACCTCTGGGTTGTGCCTTGTACTAGACACCAAGGAAATGCTAGTTATTGAATGAGTGAATCTTCCACTCCTTAGCTTCCTCCAAGGCTCAGTTTAGTTGATACCTCCTGCAGGGACTTTTCCTGATTTAACCAGTTTTCAGTTACCTCCTTGTCCTGGAATAACTTTGGATCTTCTCTGAGTACATGGTGTCTCTCCTTCCGGCTTTCTTCTGCCCCACCAAGAGGAGAATGAAAACTCCCTGAGGGCAGACAGGAATGTCATTTTTGTCTTTGTATCTTCAGTGACTCCTTGTCCTGTAATAACTTTGTATCTTCTTCTCCACACAGATTATCTCTCCCCTCCAGTCCCACCCCAAGACAATGAACACTCCCTGAGGGCAGGGATGATGTCATAGTTGTCTTCCTATACCCAATGCCTAACACAACACCTTACACATAATAGATGCTTAATAAATGCATGTTGAATTAATTTGAAAACATACAGCAAGTGATTAGAAATCTGTCACCAAGACTCCCTCCCACCTTCACCATCAGCATCACTTTAGATGAGGAAGAGAGTGACCCATCTAGGAACTGGTAGCTCAGTCACTACACAATTGACACACTTCTCAAGATCAAGGTGGATTAGAATGACAGGTTTTTGCTGTTTTTCATGCCCTTGTGACCAGTCTTTCCTGTATGTTCAGAGGCCAGGTAGGGAGTGTGGGATAATCAGTAGGTGCAGTTGTTTGGAGAAACATTCCTATACTCATTTTGTTTTTAAAGATAGAAAAGAAATACCTATAATAATGACCCAGGGTGACTCGGGCTTTATCCATAGGATAATATGCCTGCTAAGAGTTTACCATTGTTTTAGGATCCTCAGAAGAAACTGATGCAAATAAAGTGTGAGAGACTAAAATGTGAACTCCCTCATCTTTATATGCATCCCTGAGCCTCAGTTTCCCCATTTATAAAGTGAGGGTACTTGGATTAGAGAGCCTCTAAGGGTTCTATTGAGATGTGAGCAGCTTGGCAGAGATGCATGTGACTTAGAGTCAGGAAGATCTTAGTTCACACCTGATCGCAGGTACTTTATGAGACTGGAAAAGGCACCTCACGTCTCTGGGACCCAGTTTCTAAATAATAAGAATACCTATTATTATTATTTATGTATCTATATATTTTGGCGAGGCAATAGGAGTTAAGTGACTTACCCAGGGTTACACAGCTAGTAAGTGTCTGTGGCTGAATTTGAACTCAAGTCCTCCTGACTCCATGGCCAGTGCTCTATCTACTGCACCACCTAGCTGCTCCTCTAAGTAATAATAAGATTAAAAGCCATAATAATAACAGTTGGCACTGATATAGTGATTTAACATTTTAGAACCACTTTACCTACAATGTCTAATTTGATTCCTATGATAACTCTGTTGCAAAAAGTGTATTTAAAAAAACCAATTTATTTATTTATTTTTAGTTTTCAACATTCACTTTTATAAGACTACGAGTTCTAAAATTTTCCCCCTCCTTCCATTCTCCCCACCCCAAGATAGCATGCAGTCTGACATAGGCTATACACGCATGATCATATTAAATATATTTCCACGTTAGTCATGTTGTGAAAGAAGAATTAGAACAGAAGGGGAAAACCATGGGAAAGGAAAAAAACCAACAAAACAGAGAAAATAGTATGCTTTGATCTGCATTCAGATTCCATAGTTCTTTCTCTGGGCATGGATAGCATTTTCCATTGTCTTTTGGAATTGTCTTAGATCCTTGCTTAGCTGAGAAGAGCTAAGTCTGTCAAAGTTAGTCATCACACAATGTAGCTGTTACCGTATACCGTGTTCTCCTGGTTCTACTCACTTAACTCAGCACCAGTTCATGCAAGTCTTTCCAGGTTTTTCTGAAGTTTGCCTGCTTACCATTTCTTGTGGAACAATAGTATTCCATTACATTCATATACCACAACTTGTTCAGCCATTCCCCAATTGATGTGCATCCCTTCAATTTTCAGTTCTTTGTCACCACAAAAGTTGTTGCTACAAATATTTGTACATATGGGTTCTTTCTCCTTTTTAATGATATCTTTGGGATACAGATCTAGTAGTAGTATTGCTGGACCAAAGGGTATGCGCAGCTTTATAGCCCTTTGAGCCTAGTTCTCCAGAATGGTTGGATCAGTTTACAACTCCACCAACAGTGCATTAGGGTTCTAATTTTCCCATATCGTCTCCAACATTTATCATTTTCCTGTTTTGTCATGTTAGCCAATCTGATGGATGTGATGTGATACCTCAGAGTTGTTTTAATTTCCATTTGTCTAATCAATAGTGATTTAGAACACTTTTTCATATGACTATAGATGGCTTTAATTTCTTCCTCTGAAAACTGCCTGTTCATATCCTTTTATCAGTTGGGGAATGACTTGTATTCTTACAGATTTGACTCAATTCTCTCTATATTTTTAGAAACGAGGACTTTATCAGAGACACTGGCTATAAAAATTGTTTCTCAGCTTTCTTCTTTCCTTCTAATTTTGGTTGCATTGGCTTTGTGTGAAATCTTTGTAATTTAATGTAATCAAAATCATCCATTTTGCATTTCATAATATTCTCTATCTCTTGTCTGGTCATAAATTCTTCCTTTCTCATAGACCTGACAGGTAAACTATTCCTTGCTCTCCTAATGTGTTTATAGTTTCACCCTTTATGTCTGAACCATGAAGAAGTGCTATTATTACTCCTATGTTAGGTGGCACAGTGGATCCAATGCTAGATTTGGAGTCAGGAAGACTCAAGTCCCTAATCCAGCCTCAGACACTTACTAGCTGTCTGGCCTAGAGCAAGGTATTTTGCCTCAGTTTCCTCAATTGTAAAATGGGGATAATAATAGTACCTACTTCCCAAGGCTGTTGTGAGGATCTCATGAGATATTTGTAAAGCACTTTGCAAACCCTAAAGTGCTATGGATGTATTGTTGTTCAGTCATGGCTGACTTGTGACCCCACATGGGGTTTTCTTGGCAAAGATGTCGAAGCAGTTTGCCATTCCCATATCCAGTGGATTTATGGCAAATGAGTTAATTGACGTGCCCAAGGTCACACAGCCAGTGAATATCTGAGGCCAGATTTGAACTCAGGTCTTCTTAACTCCAGGTCCAATACTTTATCCAGTGAACCATCTATTGCCTCATAAAAATACTAGGTATTATTATTTTATAGCTGAAGAAACTGAAGCTGAGAAGATTTATCCAGGGTCTCAAAGCTAATAAGAATCTAAAGCAAGATTTGAATTTGGGTCTCCTTGACTTCAAGTCTAGCACTCTATCCGTTGTGCCATTTAGCTGCCTGTGTTAAAAAGAGGGGGTTGGATTTGAATGCCTCAGTGGTCCCCTCCAGCTACAGAACCAAGAGCAAAGAGCTGTAAGGGAAATCAGAGGTCATCTCATCCGACACACTTCATTACTGCCCCTCAGAACCTCTAGTCTCCTTCAAACCTCAGTTGGAAACCAAATGAAGTTTGTCCTGATACTCGCAGCTGCTAGTGACTTCTTCCCCTCAAATCACCTTGTATCTTTTTTGTTTGTGCCTATATATGTATGTTGTCATCTCTTCCAGTAGACCGTCAGCTCCTTGAGGGCAGAGATTGCTTCATTTTTGTCCTCATATCTCCAGCACCAAAAACAATGCCTGGCACACAGCAAGAGTTTGAGAAATGTTTGTTGATTGAGTGGAGGTGAAGATGCTCTCCCAAGGTCACACAGAGACTAAATTAGAGAAACTGGGATTTCTACAGGGTGTCCCTAAAGTCTGGACACATAAGGCAAAAATGCAGATTTTGAAATATTTGGAATATTAACAGACCTTAGCTCCCTTGACTTCTTTTTCTGGGGTATGCTAAAGGAGAAGGTGTACTCAATGAAAATCACAGATACAGCACACTTGATTAAACGCATAAAGAGTGAATGTGCTAAAATTGATGGCAATGTGGAGTTATTGCATTAAAGAGTTCACATGAATCTTGCAAAGCGCATCAACCTTTGCATCACAAATGACAGAAATCATATTGAAGATGTTATTTGTTAATATTCCAATGAAATAAAATATGTTGAAAATGTCATTCATTTCATTTCTTGAAAATATGCATTTTTGCCTGTGTCCAGACTTTAGAAACACCCTATATTCAAGTACTCAGCCTCTTTGCCCTTTCCACCACTTCAACTTAATTTCATTAGTATAGAGAAGATGGGGGTGGGGTGAGAAATTTCTCATCACCATATTTTGTTCAGATTTAGTTAGGGACAACTTTTTGGGAAAACCAGTGTGTCTCTACTCTTATGGGTAATTAGAGGACAGGAAAATCTCCATGGGGATGGATGGTGAAGGAATTTCCTCAGCAGCAGTCACTAAGCAAAAATTCACTGCATTTTTTTCTCCTCTAATACGTCCCACTTCCCCTAAATGGGGGTCGCTTTGCTTATCTGTGCATATGCTAAATGATATTGCCGGCCTGACTCCAGGGCAAGACAGCAGGCGCTGGAATTAGAAATCCCCCAAAAGCAGGTGGAAAAAGGGCCAGGCAGCCATCCCCTGATAATGCCTTGAATTCAGCGAGATTTGTGTTTCCTTCCTGTCCTTTGAATTTCTCTAAATGAGAAACATACTGAGAGTTGTAAAAGCTCCCTGTCCTTCCTTTCCAATTGCAATGGAACTCATTGCCAAACAGGAGACATTGGGTGTCTGTCCCAAATGGAACACAGAACCAAATGGGAGCCACTCGGTGACCGTATGCATAGGGGCCCATCGATGGAAAAGAAAATGAAACCGATCACTTGAATAGAACGCAGGCCTGTGGCCTGGCTTAAAGAGAGCCCTGGATGTAGCCCCCTGTGCAGTGATCTCTGGGCATAGCAATAAGGGAGGCGGGGTAGGGGGAGGGACGGTAGCTGAACCCAGCTAGGACAGGGGCACATCCGCCATCTCAAAACTTATTTTTCAAATGTTTCTGGGTTTTGGCAAAATCCCAAAGCATGTTTTGACTTGACTCTTCTCCCTTAATTTATAACCTATGTGTATCTTAAAGGAAATTTAATCCGTCTGTTTCTGATTCCTTTACACTTAACTCATCCAGTCTTGTTCTGCAAGAGTCATTTGATGTTTAGTGCCCTTTGAGCCTTTTTTATGAGGTCTTTTAAACCTCCCCCCTCAACCCCTCCCTTCACACACACACACCCCCAACCCCCCAAGAAACAGGAAGCCAGGTTTTTCCAGGAGTAAACAAATTCAGACCCCCAGAAGTTTCCCTCCTTAGACCTGGAGGACAAATCTGTAGGGTTTGAGTTCTCTGAACTTGTCAACACACATCCTCTTGGGCTGACTCCCCAGGTGGAGTTGGCCCAGTTCAGCCTATAATGAGTAACAGGCCCCTCGGGATAAGAAGCAGCCCTTCAGAAAAGATAACTAGGAAAGCCATAATTCTGACAGAAGGAACAAATGACAACTTCTCTTTTAACCTCCAGTGCTGAAAGAGAACCTGGGAATGGGGGGCAGAAGCCCATTGCCATTTTGGACTCTCGGCCTTTCACCAACTTGTTGACATCAAGGGTATGGTTTCAAATGTCTGGAAATAGTCTACACCAGTTAGCGACCTGATGTAAGATGCATGCTTACAGGCGACTTTGAAGAGGAAAAGCCTTGAGAAATGGTCAGTGACCTGGGCCTTAGAGCAAGGGTGGGGAACCTGAGGCCTCGAGGCCACATGTGGGGAAGAGCCAGAGAGAATGCCCAGAATGAGAAATGGTTTTGTTTGTGGAATAGCCAGGAGGCCAAAGTCCCTGGATGGAAGAGTGCATGTTGACAAGTAAGGTGTAAGAAGGCCTGTCCAAGGTCACAAAGCTCTGAAATGTCAGGGGCAAGATTCAAATTCAAGTCTTCCTGACTCCCAAACCAGTTGTCTCTCCGTTACTCCATGCCACCTAGGCTGTTCCACTAGGTACAGATTCTAAGACGGAAGTTGCTAGGCATTGATTTTTGAGAAACGTTTTTCTTGGAGTGTGTGATTCAGTAAGCTTTCATTAAGCACCTACTCTGTGCCAAGTACAGTGCAAGATTCTAGGAATACAAAGACAAAAACAAAATTATCCTTGCCCTCAGAAAGCTTATGTTCTTAGGGGTAGACAGCCTGTACACAGATACTTCAGTACAAACTATCTACAAAGCAAATAATAAGTGAACCTGGGATGCAGAAGGCACTAACCACTTGAGGGTAGTATGAGAATCTTGTGTGGAAGGTGACACACAAGCTGAACTTCAAAGGGAGTTAGAGCTTTCAAGAAGTGAAAAGGGAGTCCATTTTACAGATGAGGAAACTGAGCCTGAGGCTTTGAGAATGGAGATAAACATGTATGGGGAACAGCAAGTGGCCAGTCTGGCTGGAACACGGAGTGTGTGTGACAGGTTGGCTGTGTTTTATATTTTGTTTTTATTTTTGCTTCCTTAAGAGAAAAGGCCCTTTCTTTCCTCTCCCTGGGTATTCGCAATCCACATGGAAGAGAACCCTAGCACTAGAGTCAGAGGACCCGGGTTTGAATCTTGCTGTCCATACTTATTACCTGTATGATCTTGGCTAAGTCACTTCCCATCCCTGGGTCTCAGTTTCCTCATCTGTCAGAATGAGGAGCATTGGGCTAGATACCCGGCCCTGAGGTCCCTGTCAGCTCTAGCTCTTGGATCCCAGTGGGAGCCACTGGCTTTGAGAATCCTCAGAGACGAAACATTGGCATTAAGTCTCGGCCTCTGTTAAAGTCATTCCTTGTGTTTTAAGTCATGACCTTTGAGAAAGGAGAGAGACAAAATCTCCGGCAGCCTCCCTAGGGGGCCTGGAAGGGACAGGCTGCTCCAGCTACACATTCCTATAGGTCCTCGAAGGCTTTCTCAGCGGGGTACTGCTCAGCTCAGTGGCTTAATAGCAAGAGGGTGGATATGGGGGGGGAGAAGCTAAAAGTGACTCCTCCTCTTGCTGCTTGGCCCGAGCAATTTTCTTGGAGCTGCTGGTGGTTTTATCTGGAGCTGCCATCTCTGCTTCTCTCCATATCAAAGCCAATCAGATAATCAAAGGAACCTGCTTAGTCCCAGGTCGAGTTGTTATGTAAGTGAAATAAACCTTCTTTCCTTCATTTACTGCCCCCACCCCCCTTTTTGGGAGCTAGGTCTCCCAAGGACTCAGACTTCCTAATCTGAAAGAAGATATGAGAAAGTTACACTCTCCTTTGATGAAGAATGTCTTTTAAAACCCACAAGATGTCCCCTTGAGATACATACAGCCTGGCATAGTGGTTAGAAAATTGGCCTTGGCATCAGGGTTAGAAGGCAGGAAAATGGGGGCTCAGGTCCTGCACTTTATATATGTATATATCAACAAGCATTTATTAATTGCCTACCATTTGCTAGACACTGTATTAAGCCTTTAAGATACAAAGAAAGACAAAAAAATGTTCTCAAGGAGCTCACAGTCTAAAGATCAGTAACCATTCATTCTCTATCAGAATATAATCCATTTAATTTCTTGTGATGTAACACTTCAGAAGGGGGATAAGACAGCCAAGGGAAATACTGATGAAGAAAACAGATTCTATTATAAAATTTTATAAGGGAAATTGTAGATGATTATGAACAGTGTATCATTTTGTCCTTAAAATAATCCTGGGAGGTAGGTGCTAATACTAATGAAGAAACTGAGGCAGAGATTAAGTGACTTGTCCAGGGTCACACAGTTAGTAAATGTCTGTTGTTGCTTAGTCATGTCTGACTTTTTGCAACCCCATTTGGGGTTTTCTTGGCAAAGATACTGGACTGGTTTGCCATTTCCTTCTCCAGCTCATTTTCCAGATGAGGAAACTAAGACAGGGTTAAGTGACTTGCCCAGGGTCATCAAGCTAGTAAATGTTTGAGGCTAGATTTGAACTCAGGTGTTCCTGACTCCACACCTGGTGCTCTATCCACTGTGCCACCTAGCTTCCCCTGTAAATGTTGGAGACTGGATTTTACCTCAGGCCTTCTGGATTGTAAGGCCAGCACTTGTTCTCCCAGGCAAATCACTCAAACTCTTGGAACTCCCAGGCAACTTTCAAAATTTCAGAGGTATAGTAAGCTGTTTCAGTGGAATTCATTACCACACCCGGAGATCCCTCCACTAGTGAAATCTATGGTGAAACCAGAAAAAAAAGTGGTGCTCCTCAGCATATCCCTAAGGAAGTGTAGGACTAGTTTCATAGATGGTCTGGCTGATGGCAACAATCTTCTAATTGGTCTCCCTGACTCATGGTTCTTTTTTCTCCAATCTGTCCTTTACACAGCTGTCAAACTGATATTCTCAAATCACAGGTGAGATTCATAAACTCCAATGGTTCCCATCACCCCTGGAATAAAATCCAAATCGGAGCCAGCTAGGTGGCACAGTGGATAGAGAGCCAGGCCTGGAATCAGGAAGACTTATCTTCCTGACTTCAAATCCAGCCTTAGACACTTACTAGCTGTGTGACCCTGGCCAAGTCACTTCACCCTGTTTGCCTCAGTTTCCTCATTTGTAAAATGAGCTAGAGAAGGAAATGGCTAAACCACTCCCATATCTTTGCCAAGAAAATCCCAAATGGGTCAAGAAGTCAGACATGACTGAACAACAACAAAAAAATACACATTACACTCTTTGGCATTTAAAATCTTTTTAAAACCTGGCTCCAATCTACATTTCCTAGCATCATAGGTCTTGAGTTAGAAGGGACTTCAAAATTCCTCTAGGTGAGGTGCTGCATTTTTTTAGAGGAAGCAAAAGGGCCCAGGGGTTAAATGACTAACCTGAGGTCATGAAGGTAGCAAGGGGCAGAGGCGTGATTTGAACCCTGCAAATCCATTGCTTTCCACCCTATAATATCATACTCTAGCTTTATTATTCATGATTCTCCTTTACGTATTCTTGGTTCTGCTCAAACTAGACTTAAGCGTGGATTTCATCTTCTACCCTTGGGCATTTACAAGGACTGTCCCCTGATCCGGGAATATACACCCTCACCTGGGCCTCTTACAATACAGAGCTTCCTTCAAAGTATTACTCAATGAAACTGTTCCTAATTCTCCCTTTGTCCCAGGTGTTAATATTCCACTCTCCCTCCACCCTTTTAAAAATTACCTTGTATTTATTTTGAATATATTTCTTATGCTACTTTCCCAGATGGAATGTAGGCTTCTTAGGGTCTTGGGCTCATAGAATAAGAGCTGTAAGGGACCTTAAAGATCATCAGGTACAGTTTTTCATTTTACAGATAGAGAAATTGAGAACCAGAGAAGGGAAATTACTTGCCCAAGGTCACACAGCAAATGGCAGAGTCAGGATTGGAACTCATGTCCTGTGATTCCCAAATTCAACTCCTTTCAGGTTGCTGGGGTCAATAATAGCTGTACTGTCTATGTTACGAGGACCAAATGAGATAATACAGGTAAAGCACTGATTTAACCCATAGAATGCTATATAGATTGCTGTTCAGTCACGTCCAACTCTTCATGACCGCACGGACCTGTCTGTGGTGTTTTCTTTGCAAAGATACTGGAGTGGTTTGACATTTTCTTCTCCAAAGTCTCCCCGTTTTAGAGATGAGGAACTGGGACAAATAAGGGGTCAGTGATTTACCCAGGGTCACACAGCTAGTATATGAGGCCGGATTTGAACTCATGATCATGAGTCTTCCCGAATCCAGGCCCAGTGGTCTATCCACTGCACCACCTACTTGCCTGCTATTTCTTTGAATTCTTTGATATTCTTTGAGTGTGACTACTTTTGCCCTTCACTCTAAACCCTGAGTTAATTGAGAGGAAAAAAAAAAGAGTTTTCCTAAATCCAAGGTATTAATAAACTTCAGTGCTTAAGGGTCTCTGTTCCAGAGAACTTTCAGGAAGGAAAGTATTTTATAAATGAATGATCAGGTCGCTCATAACTAGCTGATTCCCGTTGTGTGTTCTGGGAGAGGAGCTAAGTGCCGGGAGGCAGGCGGAGGCAGAAGAGGCTGAAAGTTACAAACAGGTGCTGCTGTGCCCCCGGGAGAGAAGAGGTGGAGAGCCCCAGACCTGAGGAGCTTGTCACTTCTGATCAAAGCCAGCCAGGAGACCTCCTAATCACCATCACCCACCCCTTAGTGCAGATGCAATTTTGTCATCCGTCAGTGGTAATAACTTTGTAGTTCTGCCTCAAATAGTTAAGCCTTGCAAGGAGAAGTTTGCAGATTTTTTTTAAGTGCAACTGTTCAGAAAAATGCTACTAAATTTCCCCTTTGAGGCCACCTGTTGGGAGAGACCACCTGTCATCAAAGACCACCTGAGTACATCCCATCCCCTCATTATGGAGCTATCTCCTTCAAAGTCGTAGATCTCAAGCATTCAGATAGGAAAGGCGGGTAGATTTCAACGTTGATGTTGCTGGGCTAGGGGTGGGAAGCACCCCAGAATGCCAGCTGTAAAATGAATAATGGTTTCCAATAACAACCTTGGTTCAAACCACCCCACTGAGCTCGGGACATGGGGTTCAGCTTAACAGATGCTTCTTTCCTGTGGCTTGGGTGTTTCACTTCCCAATTATGACGGATGAACTCAACAATTGCAACAGAGACCTCTTCTTTATGCGTCTCTGACTTAGCCCATTTTCCCCAATAGCTCCCTCACCTGCCTATACGCTACCCTTTAATTTAAACAGAAGTAGAAAGAGCCTCTGTCCATACATGTGTGACTTTGGGTAAGGTAGTTAACCTCTCTGTGTCAGTCATTCAACTAGTCTTTATTAATTACTGATTCTGGGCCAGATACCATAAGTGCCCAAGAAAGAAAGACAAAAACATAGGCCCTGATCTCAATGAGCCCACACTCTAATGGAGGTGACAACATGCAAACAAATATGAATGTACAAAATATGTGGTGTTGTTCATCCTTCGTTCTTGAAAAGGACAAAATATTTAGTGTCAATGGGAAAGGCACTAACAGTGGGCATTGGGCTACTTGGCTTCTTGCAGAAGGGGTGATTTCAGCTGAGTCTTGGAAGTGGTGGAAACCAGGAAAGGGAGCATTCCAAGCTTGAGGGAGAGCCAGTAAAAAAAAAGGCACAGAGTAGGAAGATGACAGGCCATGGTGGAAGCAAGACCAGTGTTGCCAGATTCTAAAGTCCATGGAGAAGAGTAAGGACAATGAGTTGGATTAGGATCCAACCTGAGTCTCCCTTCCAGCTGTCAACCTACGATCCTTTGACCTGGGTTAGAATCCCCTATCATTTGGTACCTGTGTGGCCTCAGTCAAATTCATCTCTCTGGGCCTCAATTTCCTTCATCTATCAAATGAAAGTTTAGGACTAGATGGTCTCTTATGTCTCTTCTGGCACTAAGTCTATGTATGATCTTATGATCATGCCCCTTAAACTGGTTCAATAATCCCCCCTGAAATTTTACCACAACAGAAGGAGAGGGATGAGTAGAGAATATAAGTCACATAGACTATTCCTGGCTTTAAGTTTAGTCCTACTCACTATGTGATCTTATGCAAGCCATTTTTTCTTTTAGTGCTTTAGGTGGCTCAGTGGATAGAACCCCAAGCCTGGAGTTAGGAAGCTTCATCTTCATGAGGTCAAATTTGGCCCCAGATACTTCCTAACTGTGTGGCCTTGGGAAAGTCACTTAATCCTGTATGCCTCAGTTTCCCAAATGGGGTCATGAAGAATCAGTCAGGCCTGAACAAACAGCAACTTTCTAAGAAAGGTTGCTCACAGGCTTTGGTAGAAGTGTTTCCTATACCACAGAAATTACAAGTCTTTTTTTTTAAATCACTATCCTTCTACTTTTCCAATTCCACAGATGTTACATCCCAAACATGATAACCCTTGAGATGAGTTCTTGCAGACTCAGTGTCAGCTGCCCTGTGAACGTAGTCATCTGGGATGACTACGTTGTTGTATGTCTCCTTCAGAATGAAAATATGTATTTTTCTCACAAAAAGGAATGTGAATTTTTTTGTCCTTCTCCCCTTATCTTTTAGAATTAGTGAATTATTTTACTGAACCTGAAGACACTTCAAAAACTGCCTAGGAGCAGGAAAATAATCCTTTCCTCTCTCCACCTTACGCATTAGCCAAATGAATACAACTTTTTTCAGGAGGTAGGGGAAGAGAAGAGTGAGGAGGAAAGAAGATACTCTCAAAATCATGGTGTGAATTCCCAAGTTAAACCTTAGTAAGGCTTAAAACCTTAAGAAAGATGGGGACGTTTGCCTCTCCCCAAACCCTCAAATCATTAGATATTACAGATCACTAAATGTTAACTTCAAGGTGTCCCAAAAGTCTTGATGCAATTTTAACTTTTAATAGTTTAATAGTTTAAAAGTGCACTGAGACTTTAGGAACACTCTATGTTTACTACACATCCCTCCCCTACTCCCCCTTTGTGGATTTCTTGCTGATCCCTTCTTATTTCAAAAAGAAAATGAAGATTAAGATTTCTCTACAAATACCTTCTCCCCCACTCAATCCCCTCCCCCCTTCCTTGAAGGAGAAACCACAGCTCACCACAATAACTTTAAAAACAGCAATTATTGGGATTAGCCTGCCAGAGCAGGCAAGGGGTTAAATTAAAGAAAGAGCATAGATTTTGGTACTGCTATAGGTGAAAGAAGAGACTGAGTGAGACTTCTTTATAATCTCTGTCTCCTCTTCCAAAGAATTAAAGGGTTACCTTTTGTTCCCCTTGTCTCCTAAGTTCTGACAATTAGAAATGTACTATTAACAATAAAAATAATGACATATGTGCAAATATATGTGTATTATACATTCACATATACAAAATATAGAGGTAATTAAATATGCCCATGTATGTGTGAATGTATATAAAGATATAGATATATGTATATATGTATGTATGTATGTATGTGTGTGTATATAGGGTGTATTGTTGTTCAGTCATATCTGATTCTGTGACTCTTTATGGGGTTTTCTTGGCAAAGATTCTGGAATGGTTTGCCATTTCCTTCTCTAGTGGACTGAGGCAAATAGCGGTTAAGTGACTTGCCCAGGGTCACACAGCTACTGGATGTTTGAGACTGGATTTGAACTCAGGTCGCCCTGACTCCAGGCCTAGTCCCTCTATCCATTGAGCCACCTAGCTGCCTCCATAAATGTGTGTGTGTGTGTGTATATATATATATGGATACACACACATATATAAAAAGATACATGGATATATATGTACATACATACAAAGATATATGGTTACATAAATACACACATATAAATATATGGTATATAAAGGTATAAACACACATATAAAGATATATGTATATATACATATATTTATATTCATATATATCTTGGTATATATGGACATACAAAGATATATATGTATTCACACATACATATAAAGATATATATATATATAGAAAGAAAGGTATATATGTATATATGCACACCCATACATACATATGCATACTCATATAGGTCTTTGAGACCTTTACTCACAATAGTCCAGAGAGGCTGGGCAGTGAAAGTATTGTTAATTCCCATTTTAAAGACTGGGTTCCTAAAGATTGAATTGCTAACTGAAACCCAGCTCTTCTAACTTCAAAGATCTTTTTCTTTTTGATCATAAGGTAGGACATAATGATCCTCTTGTGAAATAGAGATCCCAAAAGGGAAGTGACTTGCCCAAGGTTACAGGTACACATGGTCACTGCGGAAGACAGAGTCAGGTTTGTCACTAGAACCCACGTCTCTTGATTTTTCAAAGCCCCAAGTTCTTCCTACTTCCCCTTCTACTTTCCTTGTTCTGAGCCACAGGGGCTAGAAGTCCTGGTCAGGTGACAAAGTGATTCGCTATTCCTTGAGAAATCCTACTTCAAACTTTGGGTAAACTGAGGTAACTTCCGCAAGACCTAAGACTTTAAAGGCAGGATCTTAAAGGTCCTCTAGTCTAATCCCTTTATTTTATGATGGAGGAAACAAGAGCTGGAGGAGTTAAGTGACTTTCTTGGTCATTGGCAGGGAAGCCCAAGAGGCCTGTGGTACAGCACTCTCCCAGGTGCCCTGCCCTGCTTCCAGCCCACAGCATTGACTTATGTCCTGCCACTGGCCTCGGAGAAGAGAATGAGGCTGACAACTTTGTACAGCTTTACCTCACTCAAATCCAATTCACGTTCAAATCAAGACATCACCCTCATGAAGTCATTGGTCCTATTTGACAAACGAGCTAGCAAGCAATTGTTCCAAAGGAGCATTGCCTTTGGGGATACTACCTCTCCACGGTGCTACCACTAAGAAAAGAAACTTCTTGCCACCAAAGTCCCTGACATGGTAAAAGATTCAATATCAGAAATGGATGTGGTTTTATTCCTGGAAATGCCATTAAAAATGGTGCATCAGCATCTGCTTTGCCACTGGGCCCTCATAGACACCCACCTTTCCTCTTAAGATGTAGCTCTCTCCCTATTTGAATGTGAATGTGAATTCTTGAGATCAAGCCCTGGGGTGCCTTTCCATTTAGATCTGCTGTGCTTTGTACACAGTTGGCACTTAATAAATACTTTTCCATTCATTTCTTTCATTTCTACAAATAGTAAACTAAAGAATGGTCTCTGGCTACTGGTCAGCTAGCTCTTGTCCCTAGTCTAGGCAAATGCAGTTGACTTAACATTTTCCATAGAGGACTTTTAAGAAAACTCAAGTGAATCTGAACAGATGCTGAAAAAACCTTGGTTCCTAGGAAGTAGTGGCACCCAGAAACCTAAAGATGCCCAGTGAATAAGGGAAAGATCTGTGTAAACTGTTAGACAAGGTTTTATTATGATGAATATTAAATAACTTAACTGCTCCTTCAGCGGATTGTATAAAAGATTTCTGATGGCTGTTTATCCTATCAAGCTGTGTATCCTTTGTGACTAGCTCATATACCTATGTGAGATTAGACAGCTAGGTAGCACAGTGAGCCCCAAGCCTGGAGTCAGGAAGACCAAGGTTCAAATCCAGCCTCAGACACTTAATAGCTGTATGACCCTGACCAAGTCACTCATCTGTAAAACGGGGATGATAATAGCACCTACCTCCTGAGGCTGTAGGTGAGGGTCGATTGAGATAACATAGTGGCACACAGTGAACATTATAGAAATGTTAGCCATTATTAGCTATATCTGCCCACATAGTTTTAATCTCTTAAAAATAAGTTTTTTTTAAATTGTACCTATTATTTTATTGGAGTGGAGAGATCTCTGTGAGTAAAGTGCCTCTACCAATGAAGATAAGCACCTCTTCACCAATTTAGAATCTTGGAGGAATTACCTGTGGGTACTAAGGAAATGCTGTGATCCACACAGCTACATATTCAGGTAAAAATTAGAGGACATTTCAGACCCATTTCCATTACTCACATTCTTGCTGTAGTGGTCTTAGGGTCAGAAGAGCTGGATTCAAATCCTACCACACATACTTACTAGCTGGGTAACCTTGGGGTCTTTCACTGGGATTTCTCTCTGAGGGAAAGCTCAAGAGAAGCTTTCTCTGAGTTTGCTTCCTCCTCTCTGTGCATTTTTATTGGCTGTCTCCCAGGTCTGCTGGGATGCTCTCTCCCTCCTCATCTCTGCCTTTTGACTTCTCTGAAGTCTTAGCTAAAATTCCACCTTCTGCAAAAAGCCAAAACCCTTTCCTGATCTCCCTTAGTGCTTAGTGCCTTCCCTCTGAAATGATTTCCAACTTAACTGTGTGTATGCATGTACGTATGGACACACACATCTAGACAGATACGGGTACATATATGTTATCTATTTATCTGCATACACGTCTGTACATGCATGTGTATACGTACATATAGGCTTTTATATGCCAATATGCAGATCTATATATATGCATATGTATACATATATGTATCTATATCTATCTGATGTCTATTTATAGTTATTGCAAGTTGTCTCCTCCCCTAGAGTATTAAGATACTTAGGAGAAGGGGCTGTTTTTTCCTTTCTCTGTATCTCCAGCATTTAATATGGTGCTAGACACATAGTAGGTACTTAATAAATATTTGTTGCAAAAATGGGGAGCAATACTTCTTATGACCTGCCTCACAGAGTTGTGCTAAGGAAGGAACTCAGTAAAACTTCCAAAAGGCTAGAGAAATGAAGAGGTCCTCTTATTATTTAAATAACTTTGTTTTCTTTGGGATTGGCATTAAAACCACTTCTGGATCTACAAGCATCTGGAGGTCCTGATAAAGCGGCAAAGTTAGAACTGAATGCCTGGTCCTTGTTGCACTTGGCTCAGAAGCATGGCATCTTCCAGTATTAACCACTGGAGGAGGTACAGTGGGAATGACAATGAATTCAGAGTCAGAGCACTTGACCTCTAATGCCAGTTCTGCTACTTCCTTGGTATCCTTGGACAAGTCACCTAATGTCTTTAGACCTCAGTTTCCTCATCTGTAAAATGAGAGGTTTGGACTAAACTACAGAACTAGGACTAAAAGGGGCCATATAGAGCACCTAGTTTGGCTTCCTCATTTTGCAAATGAGAAATGTCAAGCCTTGTGAGGTCCAAGTGACTTGCCTAAAGTTACACAGGTGTCAGAGGCAGGATTTGAACCCAGGTCCTTGGACTTCAGAGCTGCTCAAGTGCTCTTTTCACTTCACCAAACTGCCTCCCTTTTGGGTCTCAGTTATAATCCTGTGATTCTAGACGCTCCAAAAATTAGCTCCTTATGAAATCCACTTTTTGGAGGAAAGTGGATTTTGAGGTTTTAAGTCTAAAAATACACCAAAAAAATTTACCTCCTCTACCCCCTAGTTACATTTATTCCTTAATCCATTTTCAACCTCCTTAGCCAATCATTTAATTAGCCATTAACTTTCCACAAGCTGAAATCAAGTCCAAACCACAGGATCCTACAGGCCTCTCTCTAGTTTGCCTCATCGAGCCAGGAAAGTCTGTTTGAAGCAGACCTCAGACAAGATGCTTACAAAATGACACTCCTGTTTACTGAACAAACAGGTTATCCAAGAACAAGTGGGTCCCAGTTGAATCAGGCAGGCCCTATTCTCCCAAAGTCCCCTTTGGCCATGCCTCAGCTTTCACACTTAAGCGCTGCGCAAATGTTTGCCTGCCTAGCAAGTGCTTAGGGCAGTCAGAGACCGATTTTCCTGAAGTACCCAGACTGGAGAAATCTCTGGTTTCATATCTAAGTCCCCTTAATTGATGGAAAAAAGAGAATTAAAAAAAAGATTGAATGGTGCCTTTGACTCAGCCAACACCAAAGGCATCTGTATTTGTGGGCTTGGGTTGCCGCTTCATTGCTTCTGAGCAGCCAAGAATAAAACCCCTCTCCCAATCTCTCTCCTGGTTCCCTCCTCTTGGATGAGTCAACAGTCTAGCCAGCAGTTTTTCCCCCAAGCGTATAGCTGGACCCTTGGGTAAACAGGCCACCGTTGACCCTTTCTATCCCATCATCCCAGCTGGCATGGAGGGGCACAGAGCTCCAGTTTTGCCCCTTTCTCCAGAGGACAGCAGGGGCATTATAAGAAACTGCGTCCGAATTCTGTCTCCCCCACTCCTCATTCTCTGAAGACATGAAAAAGGGTGCTAAGGCAAGATTACTGCCACAGTGTGTGCTCAGTAAACAAGGCTCCCTTTGCATGAATTGTCCCTACAACCGACCTCTCGTGTTCAGTTGCCAAGATTCCCCAGGAACAATCCCCTAACTCTCTGTGTTGGCCGCATGTCAGTCTTATGTAACCTGCAAGTTCCATTATTCTAAGGCCCTTGTAATCCACATCTCTCCTTAGCTGCAAAGGGCGATCAGCCCATGTCTCTGAACAGGGGAGCAGCCTCCCCTGTGCCTGCAAAGTCAATGGCCAAGAACAAAGTTGCTTTTGAGCCCCTCCACTCCAGCCTGGGAAAGGGAAAGTGGCCACCACAAGGGAGTATCAGCAAACTAAAGAACATATTTTATTTTTTTTAATAAAATAGTGGAGCATGAAAAATAATCATATGTTACAAATATATACAACTAAGAAACTGGGCTTTTCCAGCACAGCGAAGAGCATCACAATATACAAAATTTTCCCTTTGCACCACAAGTGCTCGGTATCTATTCATGGCAAAAATTTGTTTAACAATGGAAAGAGTCAATAAGCCCTTTGGGTACCTTTGAATGATCCCTCTCTGTTCTCTCCCTTTTTTTCCACAAATCAGTCCAAACTTGTATAACATTGGCTTGATTTCCATTAAAAAGCCACAAAATGTAACGCTAAAGGGTTTCGGAGGGCCAGACCTCTCAGTTCTTTTGTTAAGAGGTTTCTTTTGTGGTCTTTATGTACAGCAAAATACTTGTTTCTTTTTTCTTATTTCATGGTGGGAGAAAAAAAAATGTATTGCACATAGTTTGCGTGTGTATGCTGCCCAGAAGTTTGCGGGTTTGTTTGGGATTTTTCTGGGCGGAGGAAGTTTCAGATTTAGCGAAAAAGTTTTGCGAAGGCTGTGGACTCCTATCTATTTTTAGTTCTTTCTAGTCTGTGGAGAGTTGTTTAAAAGGGGATTTCTTTGCTTAGGTTGCTACCGACGTAGCTTTCTCACATGGTGAGGGCCATGACCTGAGGGAGGGGCTCTGCAATGGTGACTTTTGCTTACCGAGAAAAGAATTTGGGGGAGTCTCGGGAGGCATAGGGAGAGACTTGGGAGAGATTTCTTTGCTGTCCAAATAAGTTTTCTCTTTCTTTACTATTGGCTAAGGTATGGGGAAAGCCCACTCAGATTCGATCCAGATGTGTATTATATATACATATATGTATACACCTATATAATATGTATATATAACATATATTCCCTCCACAAGCTACTTCAAATCGGAAACTGACGAGGCCATTTAACTGACAATATTTGTTTCCCATTAAACTCTTAAGTACATTTAACTTGAAGTGTATGGCAACATCCTGAATTTCCGGGTAATAATCTTTTTTTTTTTTTAAACTTAAAAATCCTCGGTCCCCCCCCCTCCCCCCCACTGTCCGAGAAAAGCACCAGGGCTTAGTTCTCTCGCCCTTTCCCTGGAGTCCTGTACAAGTCTTTTGCAGTGGGAAACAGCTTTCTTTAGCTGTTTAGTACCCGCGGTCCCGACCGCCCCCCCCCCCACTTTCACACGCAGGTGGGTGGTTGTGTGGCTGCTTCGTACTTCCCATGATGACCTTTCTGGGGGTGCTGGGCTTTTTTGTAGATTCCACTGGCCGTGATCACCGTGGTAGGTTTCCTCCTGCTCCTCTTCTTCAGGCTCCGGCTGCACACATTCTGCCAAGACTGCAGCGTCTTGGAAGTCCAGATCCACACTCCGCTGGTGATGCCCACCACCAGCAGCATGAACATTTTGACCATGAAGATCTCCACGGCAGGGATGGAGCTGCTCATCAAGCAGTCCGGGGCTTTAGTCTGGTTGTTCACCCTGCATTTGTGCTGGGTTGCCAACACCTTCCAGTAATCCATGTTGAGGCGCTCATAGAAATAGCAGGCGATCACGCAAGTGGCCGGCACCGTGTACAACACAGAGAAGACTCCGATGCGGACCATGAGCTTCTCCAGTTTGTCTGTGTTCTCACCCCCTGTTTTCATCACCCTCCGGATGTGGAAGAGGGCCACGAAACCCGAGAGGATGAAAGAGGTGCCAATGATGAGGTAACAGGCCAAGGGGACCAGGACAAAGCCAGTGAGCGCATTCACGTCCATGCTGCCCACATAGCACACTCCAGTCAGCTCATCTCCCGCCACCCTCCTCATCACCAGGATCATGATGGTCTTGACCGCAGGGATGGCCCAAGCAGCAAGGTGGAAGTAGCTGCTGTTGGCCTCGATGGCCTCGTGGCCCCACTTTTTCCCTGCGGCCAGGAACCAGGTAAGAGTGAGGATGACCCACCAGAGTGAGCTGGCCATGCCAAAGTAGTAGAGGACCAAGAAGACGATGGTGCAGCCTGTGCTCTCTAACCCTTCCTGGATGACGTAGAGCTGGCCGCTGTCTCTGTCGCAGGCGATGCTCTCCGCCCCGGCGAAGAGGCGGATGATGTAGCCCACGGAGTAGACGCAGTAGCACATAGAGAGGAAGATGATGGGGCGCTCCGGGTACCTGAAGCGCGGAGGGTCGATGAGGAAGGTGAGTACAGTGAAGGCGCTGGAGAAAAAGCAAAGCACTGCCCAGATGGCCAACCACACCACCGCGAACTGCTTGTCCGCCCGGCTCCAGTACACGTCCACCCCGGGCGTGCAGAGGGGCGCGCAGGAGGAGCTCTTCTCCACGTGGTGGAACTTGCCCGGGTTGCTGCAGCCGGAGCGGCCCAGACTGTCCTTAGGCTGCTGCTGCTCTGGGGGACTGGGGGGCCGCTGGGGCCGGAAGAGCGGCGGGAACATGCTGGAGCCTCGGGCCGGCTCGTCGGAGCCGTTGTTGGGGGCTTCCATGCACAGATAATTGGGATCGTTCTTGTTGGGTAGCTTGCTGCAATCCAACGAGTCAGGCCACTTGAAGTTGAACTGCTCCATAATGGGGGAGCACTTGAGCCGGGCCTGCTCGCACATGACCCGGCAGGCGGGGATGGGGGTGGAGACTTGCTCGGTGCACATGGGCGCATAGAGAGAGCACAGGAAGAAGCGGAGGTGGCCGTGGCAGCCGTACTCCACCAACGGGGCGAACTCGTGTAGCTGGATGGCCGCCTCACGCTGGTTCTCGTGGCCCATGAGGTTGGGCATGCGGGTCATGTTGTAGCCGATGTCTTTGCACATGGGAATCTCGATGGGCTGGCACTTGCCCTCGCCTGGCCGGTCGATGTCCATGGAACTGATGGCCGCGCACGCCCCCACCACCTGCAGCACAAGCCAGAGGCGGGAACCCAGGCGGCTCATGGCGGCGTCGGGTCCGGGGCGCGGAGCAGGGAGAGGAACAGCGGCAGAGGCAGCGGCACTGGCGCCCGCCGGTCCAACTAGGCTACACTGCGGACCGCGGAGCCCCGTCCGGGCCGGCTCAGGCACTCCGCCTGCCGCGCCGCATCAGAGCCTGAACGCCCGGAGCCGGGCTGCAGCAGATGCCCGCTGCACCCCTCGGCTCCTGCTCCGGCCCCGGCCGCAGCCCATGCCCGCCTGGGGCAGGGCAAGCGAGCTGTCCGCCCGCAGCGCCGCGCAGCGCGGAGCAGAGCCCCGAGCGCCGAGCAGACCTCCGAGTTGCCTCTGCCGCGTCTGCCCGAAGAGTATTCAAGAGTTTGCCGGGGCTGGGCTGGGGGAGGGGGGAAGGGGAGAGTAGGAAAGGGAGGGGTGGGGGTGGGGGGGACAAGCAGGCCAACTGGCAAGAGAAAACAAAGTTTGCAAACAATGCGGCGCGGCGAAGTGGAGAAAGCCCGGCTAGCTCCGGCGGCGCCGCCACCAACTCACAGGCGCAGCAAACTTTCCTGGCCCGCCGTCTGGTAATCTTTCTGTCCTGGTCTTCGGGCAGCGCGCGCGCCCAGGTGCAGGCAGGGGTGGTGGCCGCGTAGATTCCCCCGCTGGCCGGGGGCGGGGGACTAGGGAGAGCTGCCCCGGGCTTCGGGTGACCCCGCTGTCCTTCGTGGCCCGGCTGCGTGCCGCCTGCGCCCCCCGTTCGTCTCCTCTCTCCTCTCTGCTGCGGCTGAGGCTGCTACTTCTGCTTCTCCTCCTCCTCTGGCCAGAGCTGGGAGCAGCTGTTTAGGGGGTTGCGTCCGGGAATAAGGAGACGCTCAAACAGGGAAAGGGGGGGAAAAAGGGCCAAGTGCTGGCAGAGCCCGCCCCCCGGCTGCCCGCCCCGCCCCGCCCCCGCCGCTGCTTTGCATGAGAAAGCCGGCGCTGCTACGGGGATTAGGGCGCTGAGCCGCCCGGGACTCCCGCGGGCCGCCGGGCTCCTCGCTGCTCCCAGCCTCTCGGCTCCTAGCCGCAGGGATGCCGAGCCCCCTGCTGGGCGCAGGCCGGCGGGCCGCGGCTCTCTGTCTGGCCCGGAGTCTCGGCCCGCTCTTTGAATGGCTTGGCCTCTCCGCGCATCTCCTGCATGTGCCTCTGTCCATCTGTCTCGGGCTCTTTCGCCCTCCCTCCTTCTGTCTCGGTGTCTCTACCTCAGTCCCTGGCTACTGTCTCTGAACGCCCATCCCCCAGCCATCTCCCTTTCTCTATCCCCTTCCCCCTACTTCTCCGGACCCCCTGGGTTGGCCACCGCTGCCCCCAAGGGTCAGGGCCCTGAAGGGGGAGGGGAGCAGGGTTGGAAGGTGTTGCATCTCTCTTCCCCAGGCCCCCCCTGCCCGATTTTATGGTGGGTTGGGGGGCGGAGGGCGCTTTCAAGAGGAGGTGGGATTTGCTTTTTATAGCCCCGGCCATAAACCCCTGTGAGTTCCTCTCCAGGCTGGGTACTTACCAGTCCTGGGCTCGGGCCTGGGGGGATGGGTTTCCTTTGATATTTCAAAGAGGAGAGCTAAAGGGATGGGGGTGGGGCTCGCAGTATTGGGATTTTTGGGCCTGAAAACATTTCAGGGACAACACCTCCTACTTCTCCGAAGCGGGGGGAAGTGGGGGAAAAGGCAGGGTTATAAAGGGAAACTATTCTCTAAAAAATAACCGAGGAAAATGGGACTGAACTGGGGAGTGACCGCACTGACCACACCCACTATGTCCGCTCTTATCTCGAAGTTGCTAGGTTTACCGTTTATAGTATTTCATAAGGAGGAATGCATCCATTACTGCTTTTTCCTCTGTTCCTGTTGGTGCAAGATGAGGCTGGAAGCAGGCCCGGGGACCACCAACTCCCAAAGTGATCTCGGTGGCCATACATCGACATGAATTAAGTTCATTTTGTTCAAAGGCAAGGATCGAGTTTCCCTGCCACGTTCACACCTGGCTCACGCTTCATCCTGGGTCACTGTCACTTTTTTCTGTGGCCAAAGACAATCTCAGGATGCCCCCCCTCCCCCGCCTCCCCTGCACCCCTCCCTCCCCCCATACACACACTCAAGGGAGAAAGCTACCCTAAAACCAGGCAATTTCTGAACTCCTAGGGCTAAAGTCAACAGGCCAGATAAAGCCCTCAGGGCATCTTAGAGAAGTGGCCAAGGTCTCTCACGTTTTAGGATCCCTCTTAACAAGGGAAAGGATTGGAATTCTCTCTGAAAGTCACAAAAATCCCACAAAGGCAAAGTTAATATCCCAGTAGTCGTTCCCCGCCCCCCGCCCCCATCACGCTTGGGGCTTTCTCCTTCCCGCTGTTAAAGGAGTAAGGAAACTTTAGGAAGGTAGAAACACAGGCCTTCTGCAGCCCTTAAAGGATGCTAATGCCATGTATATGGGAAGAAAATACTTTGCTCAGTGAAAACAGGGTTAAGCACCTTCTATACTTTTCGTTCTTAAAGATAGATAGAAGGAACTGACTGGGGAGAGGTGCACTGCTGAGATGCCAGCTATCTCTGGGAATTTTCAGGAGTTGGTGATCTGGGAAGGAGAGCTGTCTAACCACCTCCAAAGGCTTTTTGTCAGAACTGTTCAAATTGGCCATCTCCACGATCGGTGGTATTGGTAGGAGCTGGTTTCAAAATCATAGAACTAACACGCAGGAAAGGAGGGTAGAGGCTATTACCCCCCCCCTTTTTAACAAATGAGGAAACTGACTTCAAACTCTCCTTTTAGTGTTCTGTATAGGACATCGACATAAGGATTCCTTGTTTGATATTAACTCATTTGCTCTGTACCTTTTACATAAATGTTAGTTTATCTTGTGTTTACCTCAATGTTCATACCCAAATGGTTATTATTTTTAAAAATTCTCTCTCTCTCTCTCTCTCTCTCTCTCTCTCTCTCTCTCTCTCTTTCTCACACACACACACACACACACACACCTGTCTCTCTCTCTCATACACACAGACACACTCACACACACGACTTTCACATATTATCTTGCTGGATGTTTACTGCCGTTTAAGGGAATCATTATTCTCCCCATTTTGGAGATGAGCACACTGAGGCCCAGAGGTGGAGGTGCCTTGCCTAAAGTTAAGCAGCCAATCGCAGACAGAACCAGTATTCAAACTCAGATCCTGTGCCAGTCCTTTTTGCATGGCCCTGCCCTGTTGGTTTGCTTCTCTAGGAAGTTGGTTACACGGTTGGGCAGTTCAGTGTCTTTGGGAAAGAATAATTGGTAAGGACTTGCTGGGTAGGCTGAATTCACTTTTTCCAGACAGTGGAATGGGAGGTGAGGGAAGACACTAAACCAAAGTTGTGGCATCAGTTCTAAGCACCTTACATCTGATAGTATAGTGACTAGAAAACACATCTTCTCAAGAAGACCTGGATTCAAATCTCATCTCTGACACATACCTGCTTTGAGACCCTGGGCAAGTCATTTAACCTCAGTGCTCTAGCCTATCTTGTTTGCCTTTATATGAATCACCATTGCTTAGCAGAATTCCTGGTACATTATTACTCTATTAATACATGCTTTATCTAGGGGACTCTCCAAGACCATCAGTTGTAGAGAAGGTGCAGACCTGCATTGGTAGAGGGAGTTTCCCCACTCTCTATACCAGTTCTCTATACCAGTGAAATCACAGGTGTAGCGGTTCCTATCCTATTAATTCATTTTTACCTCACATTGGCCCTGTGACCAATTATTTTAAGTTTTACAGACTAAGAAAGTGAGGCTTTGAGGCCTTAAGTGACTTGCCTAGGGTCAGACCATCAGTAAAATATAACAGGATTTATATTCAGGGCTTTGTGCTTTCCAGGTTCAGAACCCAATGCACGATGCCAAACTAATTCTGTGACAGCAATGCAAAACTGAAAATTACCTGACCACTGCCATTTTAATAGATGGGCTTGTTTTTCCAAGAACTAAGAAATGTGGGTTATTTGCCAGACACTAATGCAAAAATGAACAAGGCAGTGGGCATCAGTCTATTTTCTGACCTTTTCTTCCTGCCTAAGACCCTGCAAGACAAAATTGTATTTCTTCTTTTTTTCACCTTCCCACCTCTTCTCTGAAAACTCTATCTCTATCTCTATCTATCTATCTATCTATCTATCTATCTATCTATCTATCTATCTATCTATCTATCTGTCTGTCTGTCTGTCTGTCTGTCTGTCTGCCTGTCTGTCTGCCTGTCTGTCTACCTATCCAGCTCTTGCCCAGAGCTGCGTATGAACTATTTGGAAAACTACCTCAGAATTTTTTTTAGTATGCAATTTTAATTTAGTGTCATTAGTATAGGGAAAAGCATTAGAACTGGTACAAAAAGGTGTGCATAAGGGCCCCCTTGCCTGCCTGTCCCCTGTTCAACCCAGAAGAGCCAGGGCACAACAAATAGGTCCTATAGACAACCAGCCAGCCAGCAGAGAGGCCTCTGAGAAATCAGCAACTGGAAGATACCTACCAATGAAAAGGGCCTTTTGATGGCTCCAGCTGAAAAGATATTGGATTTTATTTTTTTCCTGTGTGTGGGATTGGAGATGGGGGATTGTATGGAGCCGCCGGGCACCCCTGCTGCTTGGCCCTGGCCAGCCCGGCCCCCCTCTGGCAAATGTTATGGAGAATTGGGAGGAATTTTATGGCTGTCTTTTCCCTCAGCTCTTTTTTCTTTTGTCTTCTTTGAAGAATGACTTTAGACATTTTATTTACATATTTAACCACAGATGAAAGGGGGCAAAGAAAGCACTAGGGCTTGTCGTGGGAATAGCTATATGTTTAAATTAATAGAAATCTGATTAAGTCTCCAAAATGTTGAGCACAGGTTGTCGTTTCTGGTATTTATTTTTTTTAAAGGAAACTTTATATAATGGAACATGATTTCCAATAATGTGGCAGCTCCCGGGGGAAAAAACGAGTTTGCTACCTCCCCCTCTCCGTTCCAGTCCTTCCTTGCCTCCACTCCCCCCCCCTCCCCCATCTTAACACATCCATCTGCCTTTCAGGCTGGCCAGTGTTCGCGGGAGAAAGTGAAAGATTAGGAAGAAGGAATGTTTCAGGAAAAAGAGGAGCAGCCCTCAGCCAGGGAGAGCTGTATCCCGCAAGAGAGTGGTAGGAAATAACCCAGATGTGGTTAACACTCTGAATCCGAGTTGTAGCTCTGCCCCTGCTTCGGTTACAGTCTTGAGCAATTACGGGCCTAGCCAGGTCTGCCTTTGTGCGATGGGATTAAAGCAAAGGCTCTCCTAGGAGATAAAATGCACTGACACGCACTTTAAGCTTCTCAATTTCATCCCTGTCTACTGGTCTGACTGACCCCGTCGCTGGCGCAGCGGAGGGGGCGCCGTAATGCTCTCTGGCTAGGCCCTCGGAGGCAGTGCGGGAGAGGAAGCTCATGAGAGTTGGTCCAACACTAGCTGAAAACCAGCTGAGAGAAGGAATTGCATCCTCCCTCTGGCCCGGCGTGCTGGACTCTTGGGGCTGTCCAGCACAGTGCCCCAGTCGCAAAGCAGTGGTCCCCCCCTGATTTAGTTCCTTGTTTTGCAATCCAGAATTTCTGTCTTCGTTCCTTCCCATCATATTGGAGTTCTGGATCTGGGTCGGAGGAGGCGCTGGAAGGGGGAGTTTAGTCCCTTGTCCTGGACGGAAAAGTGATTTCTTTGCTAATTGTCACTTTCACATCCACAGAGGCTCCCTAGGTGTCCTTCCAAGGATTCAGGGTGGAGGAAAAAAATTTCCCTGTCACTCTCTCTCACCGGTAGCCAAGGACGGTCACCGACTACGGAGCCCAAGCAGGTCGGCTTCCCTTGGTTCAATCCCCTCCTGATCCAGACACACGTCTAATCTTGGAAAGGGGAACCTCTAGCGAACAAAATCCGACCCACTCCGAGCTCGGGACCATTTTGCGTGTCGCAGCAAACTCCGCAGGCAAACAAGTTTTCTTTGCAACCGATGTGTGTGTGTGTGTGTGTGTGTGTGTGTGTGTGTGTGTGTGTATGTGTGTGTGTGTGTGTGTGTGTGTGTGAGCAAACACCCTGTCGGCCCACTCCTCCCCCCAGCCTCCTCTGAAAATGGCAGTGGACAGCGAGTTGGGGAGCCTCCGCTGCCGCTTCAGCCTCATCTCAGCGGCTCTTTTTCCGGCTCTTTCCCTAGCAGTGGGGTTTGAAATATGACCAAAGGTTCCACAGGGTGCATTAGTGTGAATTGCAAATCAGAACATTTCTTTAATCCCCCTTTCAAGGCCTGGCTTTGGATCAGTGGCGTCTGAGGGACTCCCCACTGCTTCTGGCGCAGGGGGAGCCATTCAAGGGGGCAGCTCCTCTCCTCTATTCCCACACTCCCAAAAAACAACACCACAGACAGACACCCTCCAACTAAATTAGATTAAACTCCTTCCTTTCCACAGCACATTAGCCTTTTCACTGCCCGAGATTCATGATTCAGCGCCTCCCAATTTAAAGATACAGTATTGCTTTTTCTTTCAACAAAAGCATGATAAAAGGAGCACAATGCCAGCCTTATACGTAAGTACTTTCAAATTACAAGGACATTATCTGTGTAAAATATAGGCAGTCCTTAGCACATGCCCGTCCCGAGCACACACACACACAAATGAATCTTAGCCTGGCGACAGAACTAGTCCCAATAAAATACACATAAAGCCTCCGCCGCCGGCTGGAGCTGGGGCAGGGGCTGGTTGGGAAGCCTCATTTTGAAACAGTCAAAGACATTCTAGATAATGAAACAAAAGCCCCACCATTGTTAGCATTTCCATTTCAAACAACGTCTCCAGGACAAAGACCTAGCTGGCGTTTATCTGATTTGGAATCCCACAGAAGATGAGTTCAAACTCCACTCTTCTACCGGATTCCTTTCTTCCCCTATACACTTTTTTTTGGGGGGGGAGGGGGGAGGGAGGATGCTTGTATATATTGATTTAATTACTCACCTTCCCATCTGTTTTCTTTCTCTTTTCCTCCCCCCACCCCAGAATCTCCTCCAACTCTCATTTCTGGTAGGAAGAGAAGACAACATATGGGACGCTGGGCTCCCGCTCTTGTTATCTCTACCATCGCCTCCGCAAGTGACAGACACCCAAGGGACATAGGGTAACCTCAGCTTCAGCGAGGGGCTGGGCGAACCAACCCTTCCCCCCTCCCTCTCCCCTTCCGCCTCTCGCCCTCCTGCAGGCCATGTATTCTTTTGTAACGAACAGAGAAGTGGATTGGCAATCAAAAGGTCTGGGTTCAAATTCCAGTTCGGCTACCCTAGGTGATCATGAACCAGGGCCTCTGTTACCTCTGGAAAAGGAATCTGTCCTAAAATTGGATCTCTAAGACCTTTCTTTTGAGTCAGCATGCTGCCAGATTAAGGGCTGACCTAAGAATTCGGAAGGCTAGGGTTCAAATCTTGCCTCTGGCGCTCACTGACCATACACAAATCACTCAAATCATTCAACCCCTATGGGCCTCTGTTTCCTCCTCTGTACCATGCGGGAGAGGTTGGACTAGATAAACTCTGAAGTCTCTTTCAGTCCTAAATATATGATCACGTGATCGCTAAGGTTCCTTCCAGCTCTAAATTCCGTGATCTTGAATGTTCTGACTGAAATTTGTTTTGCAGTTATAAGAGCCAATTAAATTCAGCAAACATTTACTAAGCAAACACTACGTAAAACCAACACGGGGGAATCCAAAGACTAAAAGAGAAAATCCTAAGGTGTGTGTGGGAGGAATACGACGTGTGCAGAAGGAAACAAAAGCGAACCACATACAAAGTAAAATGAGGGGAATAAAGTAATGAGGGGAGGGGGGAGAAGTAGTAGGGAAGAATCAGGAAAGAATTCATTGTAGAAAAGGGTACCTGAGTTGTTCTTTGAAGGAAATTAGAGGTTCAGGGAAGGAGAGATGTGGAAAAAGCTTTTCAAATATGAATAATAATTATTAACATTTCTATGTTGATTTAAGGCTTGCAAAGCACTTTTATCTCCTCTCAGGGAAGTAGTAACACTATTCCCCTTTCTGCCGATGAGAAAACTAAGGCTCACTGAAGTTAAGACCCCTGGCTGTTCAAAGAACTAGGCAGTCCATCTCTGCTCCGGACTTTTCTCTCTGGCCCTCATGCCTGAATTATCTCCCTCCTTCACTCTGACTACATTATAACCTCTCTGGTTTCCTTTAAATCCCAATTAAAATCCCACCTTCTACAGGAAGCCTTTCCCAACCCTTCTTAATTCCAGTACCTTTCCTCTTAATCATTTCCTATTTATCTATGTATGGCTTGCTTTGTATATATTTGTTTGCATATTTTCTCCCATATTGGATTGTAAGCTCCTTGAGAGCAAGTACTGTCTTTTGCCTCTTTTTGTATCCCCAGCACTTAGCACAGTATAGTATCTAGCACATAGTTGGTACTTAATAAATGTTTATTGATTGATTACTTGCCTGTAGTCAGTTAACTGATATTTATTAACTGATTACTATGTGCCACACACTGTGCTGGGAATGCAAATAAAAGTAGAAAGAGAGAAGGCCCTTGCCCTCAAGGAGGCTACATTGTAAAGGGGGAAGATAACACATTACAAAGGGATAATGGGGGTGAGATGGAGCAAAGGTATCAGGTGTAGCAAGGTTGAAGTGCAGCCTGAATGGGAATAATGAGTTACTAGATGTGACAGCTAGGTGATGCCATAGTGCATAGAGTGCCTTCAAAAAGACCACTCTTCCTGAGTTCAAATCCAGCCTCAGACACTGACTAGCTGTGTGACCCTGGGCAAGTCACTTAACCCTGGCTGCCTCAGTTTCCTTATCTGTAAAATGAGCTGGAGAAGGAAGTGGCAAACTGCTCCAGTATCTCTGCCAAGAAAACCCCAAATGGGGTCACAAAGAGTAGGACTCAACAGAACAATAGCAAGATAGATTGATAGGCTTGGAGTCAGGAAGAATCCTGCTAGTTATATGACCCTGGGCAAGTCACTTAACTTCTCTCCAGTTTCTGGAATGTGGAGATGACTATGGTAGCACCTTCCAATGTGCTGTTGTGAGGATCAAATGAGAGAATCTAGGTAAAGTCCTTTGCAAACTTTAAAGCACTATATATTCATTGATCTTTTTAAAAAATAAGTTTATTTTTAGTTCTCAACATTCACTTCCATGAGTTTTAAATTTTCTCCCCTTCCCTCCTCTCTCCTTCCCCAAGATGGACTGCAATCTGATATAGCCTCTACATATACATTCCTGTTTAACATATCTTCACATTAGTTGTGTTATATAGAATAATTAGAATGAATGGGAGCAACCATGAGAAAGAACAACATAAAACAAAACAAAACAAAAAAAATAGTCTCCTTCAATCTGCATTCAGACTCCATATTTCTTTTTCTGGGTGTGGATGGCATTTTCCTTCATGAGTCTTTTGGAATTGCTTTAGGTACTTGCATTGCTGACAACAGCTAAGTCTTTCAAAGTCATTCCTCAAACACTGTAGCTATTACTGTGTACAGTGTTCTCCTGGTTCTGCTCACCTCACTCAGCATCAGTTCATACAAGTCTTTCCAAGTTTTTCTGAAATCAGCCTGCTCATCACTTCTCTAGTATTCCATTACATTCATATACCACAACTTATTCAGCCATACCCCAATTGATGGGTATCCCCTCTATTTCTAGTTCTTGGCCACAACAAAAAGAGCTGCTATAAATATTTTTGTACATGTGGGTCCTTTTCCCATTTGAACGATCTCTTTGGGATACAGCCAATATTTATTGTTCTCACTCTTTTCTCTTTACCTGTGTCACCCTGGGCAAACCACTTCACCTATCTAAGTCTGTTTCCTTACCCAGGATGTTGGAGGATGTTGAATTTTTGGTCTTCAAGATCCCTTCTAGTGAGGTGGCAAAGTGGATTGAGCATAGGGCCTGGATTTAGGAAGACCTGAATTCAAATATTACCTCAGACACTTACTAGCTGTGTGACCCTGCCCAGGTCACTTATCTCTGTTTGCCTCAGTTTCCTCATCTGCAAAATGAGCTAGAGAAGGAAATGGCAAACTACTCCAGTATCTTTGCCAAGAAAACCCAAAATGAAGTTATCAACTGGACACAACACAACAACAGTAATGATGATGACCATTAGCTTTAGATCTGACCTCTGTGAGTCTCTGTTTCCTCCTCTGTAAAATTAAGCTGTTGGACTAAAGGGATTCCTTCTTCACCCCATTTGCCTTTGTTTCACTGGTTTCCCCATTGTCGCTTGTCCTTCTTTGTCCCCATGTAGCTTCTGTTGCTGAAGTGAGGAAAACCTATGAGACATTTCCTTAAAAAGTCATTGAGGGTGGGGAGGTGGGGTGTTTGCTTCACCCCAGGGTTAAATTGTCTGTAACTCATTTATGGGCTTCTGTTGTCTTTCATGAAGAGTTCAGGTTTCAGTCTCATATTTTATTACACTAACTGATCATCTCATTTAGATAATTTTCTGTTCTGGGCTCCTTATTTAGAGGATGCATTAGTCCACTACAAGGTTCTTAAATGGATAGGAAATGAATAGGGGCTACTGCTCTGATCTTCCTTTAGCATGGTGAAGCAAGCTACAGGGTTGGTCCAAGCCTTGTTCTTTCCATTAGGAATGACAACAGTTCTCTCCCTTAGGCTCTTCTCACTCTCTGGCAAAAGGCATCTGGCATTTTCAACTATGATGGAGCTTCCTGATTTAGAAGAGAGCCTTAGGAGGAATCACCATGATTTTAGTGGCAGATTGGATCTGAGAGGCCATTTAGTCTAATTCAAATCTCTTCACCACCATTAGCTCCTTCTCCCTTTGATTCTGTGGCCTTCTTCTCTTGTTAGTGACTTCTTCCTAAAACATCTGTATTGGTAGAAAAAAGTTATTTCACTACTGGGGTGGGGAACCTTTGGCTTTGAGACCACATGTGGCCTTCTAGGTCCTCAAGTTTGGTACTTTGACTTTAATGGAATGGATTCACTCAAAAGGCTAAACTTGAAGATGTAGAGGGCCACGTGTGGCTTCAAGGCCAAAGGTTCCCCACCCCTGAACTTTGAAATCAAAGGTACTAACTTTCTTTGTCTCTCTGTTTCTGTCTCTGTCCAGAATAATTTTGAGATCAGTAGTGTAATAAATAGAGGTTTGGATAGACTCAAGAATGTTGTGATGTATGAGAAAGCTAAAGCCCAAAGAACAGGGCTGGGTCCCAGAGAGTTGCCTAGAACATTAAAGGCTAAGTAATTTGCTCAGGGTCACAGAGCCACAAAATGTCAGGGGTAGGATTCAAAAGCAGGACTTTCCAACTTCCAAAGGGAGCTCTTAATCCACCTGCCAGTTGCATCTCAAAGTCCATCAAGGTCTAATAATTTGCACAAGGTCACTTTGGGAGTCAGTTACTGAGATGGAGCTAGAATCCAAGACTTTTCATGTGTGTTGGAACCAGCTCCAACCTGACTGGTAGAGCCCATTATTAAAATTTCAATATGAGCTTTTACAACACAGAATTTGGCAAAGACTACAGATTGGGGCTTATTTTTTATTGCTTTGTTGATTATCTAGACTTCAGAAAGTGGAGAAAATGTTAATAATACAGATTAAATTTAAAAGTGTGTCACCTACATTTCTTCCCCTCCCCCCTTTCTTTTTCTCAGAGACCTGGTTGTTAAATATTTACCAGCACACACCCTTATCTGAATCTTGATTTACTACTCTTTTCACTATACTTTATCATTTGTTATCTCTATCTTTTATTATCAGACATTGTTTGAGCAAAAATATTTGGTCTTCAGAGTGACATTCTTTGCCCTTAATGACTGTAGAATTTTAGGGGCAGAACTCAGACTTCCCTTACCATTTTTTGGGTAGTTCATTTCAATTCAACAAATAACTAGCTTGTATTCATTATTTGCAAGACCCAAGACTGCTCTAAGCTGAATTCTACAACTCCTAAACAGATTGACTGGCATCCCCTGTCTGTCTGGCTGCATATTTCATCCCTTGCTGGGGACTACCCCTGACTTGGATACTAATTTTTAGAATTTTTGGCTCAGGCAGAGAGTGAAAGGTCTTTTATTGTTTACTCTTTATGGTGGGAGTAGAAAGACAATAGGGTGACTGGTCTTATGAGAATTGTACAGATGGAAGGACCTTAAGATCTATGTAGTCCCATAAGTAGTCATTCAGACTTTACTTGAAGACCTTCAGTGACAGGAATCCCACAGCCTTCCAAGGTAATCCATTTTACCTCAGAAAATCTCTGTTCTCAAACAATCCTTTAATTTAGTGCTTTATATGGGAGGGCAATGACCTAAATCCCTCTAGAACAGGATTCTGCAAACTAAGGCCCATGGCAGCCTGTCTCCACCTATTTTTTTTTTTTTACAAAGCCCTCAAGCTAAGGACCTCTGACTCCAAATCTAGCATTCTTTTCCTGTATCACACTATCAAAGCTGAAAGAAATAGTACACCTCTTTCTCCATATCCTCCCACTCTATCACTGGAGGCTCTGAGTCTTTACTGTTAACAAGGGGGACTTGACACCATGATATGAATATCTAAGTACCATGGAGAGCAGAATTTTCTGAATTAAAAAAATATGCATTTATAAAAAGTAAAATTGTGTTACGCAGCTAGCTTCTGCTGTCTTCTAACATCCTTTCTCACTCTAAATCTGTCTCTAGTATGATGCCTTGTATTTAGGAATTTAATTTTTCCCCCAGGAAAAATTTACAAATTTGATGATGATGAAGCTTTTATTAATTAAAACTAGATGGTCCTTGAAAGCTTCCTCCAGGAAATATATAGGACTGTCACTCAGCAGGCAAGTAGAGGCAGTGTGGTCCCACATTGATAACACTGGCTCCATTGTCCTTGGGAATGAACTAGGGGTAATAAGCACATGTCAGTTTGGTGGGCAGGGTGCTTAAGTGGGTGTTTCTGAAACCGGAGATGTTAATACCTGTCAAAGCCACCACCTACTCAGCCCACAGACAGGCTGAGACTCATGTGCAACCAAATGTCAGTGGGTTGCTTGGACTGATACCTCTGGTGAGTGACTAACCTCAGCAGTTGAGTCATTAATTTTTATTGATGACTTAGATAAAGACACAGATAGCAAGTTCATCTAACTGGCAAATGACGCAAAACTGGGAAGGAGAAAACAATATACATGTTGATCACAATAATATAAACAAAAATAATACTAAAGGGCAGCCTAACTCTGAGTCCCAGAGAATCAGTGATGAAATATACCTCCTTCCTCTCAGTAGAAAGGTGGGAACCAATGAGTGTATATCTGTCAGATGTAGTCTCTGCATCACTGGTCTTGCTTAATTATTTTTCTTTATTACAAAGGAAGGAAGGTCAATAATGGAGTACTTGGGATGGGAAAAAAGGTATCGATGATAAGATTTTTTTAATTGGACCTGTGATTCATTGGTGTAAGGAATTCCCTGTGAAGAAACTCCCTCCCCCAATGTGGGTATGTTCTATAATTTATAGGCATATTGAGTTACCTGGAACACTTAGAGGTTAAGTGACTTGTTCAGGGTCACACAGCCAGTATATGTGGGAGGTTTTTGTGACACATTAATTGAAGTCTTCCTGACTCAAAGGTCTACTTTCAACCCACTGGGCTAATTTGCCTCTCTAGAGGTAGTGAATAATAGGGATAAATATAAAATCTTCTATTTGGGTACAAAAAATTAATTTCACAGGTGGTTTTAGCTAATAGCTACATTTATGTAGTGCTTATAGACCTTAGCCTGAAAGGGTCAGGCTCTCCCAATGCATCTTGGGCCATCTCCAGTAGTCCTGGGAAATATCAGGCCACTGGACCCAGATGGTTCTGGAGGAGAAAGTAAGGCTGGTGACCTTGCCCAGCCCTCCCTCACTCAAATCCAAGTCAACTGCGAGTCATGTCATCATCTCCCTGATGTCATGGTCCTCTTCGAGAATGAAGGACAAACACAGCAACAACAACAACTGGGTGCCAGGCACCGGGCTAAGAGCTTTGCAAGTATCTCATCATATCCTTACAATAATCCTGGGAAGTGGGTGCTATTATAATCCCCATTTTATAATTGAGGAAACTGATTCAGAGAGGTTAAGTGACTTACCCTAGGTCACACAAAACTAGTAAAATGTCTGAGGCCAAATTTGAACTCAGGTCTTCCTGACTCTGGGTCCAGTGATAGATATGTAGAGAGTTTCCATTGAAGAACTCCCACTACCAATCCAGGGAGTCACCTGGAAGCTTAGGTTCTTCTGGAGCTCCCTGGGGCACTGAGCTGTTCCATGGTTCACCCAGGGCTACACAGCCAATGCAAGTATCAGAGTCTAGACTCGAGCCCAGGTCTTTCTGACTCTGGGGCCACTTTGCTAGTCATTGTGTCACCACAAAATATATCCAGAATAAATTAAAAGGAATTTAAGGAGGAAGAGCATATTAACAATTGGGCAATGGGGAAAGGATTCCTTAGACAGGAGCACCTGGGCTATGCTTTGAAAGAAGCTAGGGATTTTGCAGGGGGCAGGGAAGAGGAAGTATGTTCCAGACATGAAGAGCAGTCTATGCAAAGGCCTGGAGGAAGGAGATGAAATATATTAGAGTCAAGGAGAGGGTTTCCTTTTTTTTTTAAGGTTGGAGGGGAACCCATGGGAGAGTGCAGTAGAAAGGGAAAAATTGAAGATAAAAGAAAAGGAATAATAAATAAGATAGGCTCCAGGGGTAAGCAGTGGGGGCTGGGAACAAGGGCACGAAATCAGAGCTAGAAGAAATGATCACATTGATGGATTGAGGTCCCCAAGGGGTCAGAAGGGGATGGAGCAGTAAGGAACAAACTCACCCCACACTCTAAATGGAAGGGAGGATGGGTGAGGACCAAGAAAGGCTTTGAGGTGTAGAGGACTAGTGTTAGGGAACTCATGATGGCAACTGTGGTATAGGGGAAAGAGTACTGGATTTGAACCCCAGATCTGGGTTCAAATCTTCCTGCAGACACATAACCTGTATGACCTTGGCCACAGTCACTTAACTTTCCTGGGCCTCAGTTTCCTCATATGTAAATGAAGAGTTTGGATTCAGTATCCTCTAAGGTCCCTTCCAGCTTTAAATCTATGATGTTATGATTGATTGCCCCAAGCTCCTCAGTATAAAACCCATTTCCCATTCCCCAACACCCATAAATCACTGCTTCATATGATTCCCCTATTTCTATTAATGACATCCCCAGTCTCTCAGTCACTGCTACTGAAAACCTTATCTTTGGTTCTCTTCTCCCTCCATTCAATCAAGTCCTTCTCCACAATGTCTCTCCCATTAGTCCCCTCCTTCTCATCCAGATGGCCATCACTTGAATGAAGCTCCCATAATTTCTCACCAGAATATTGTAAGTTTTCTAACCAGATTCCACAATTCTTATTTTTACCCTTGTAATCACTTTCTCACAGATTGCCTCATTGCCTAAAGGATTCTTGCACTTCCTAAAATATCTTGCTCATATTTCTGCAAGATTGTTTGGTTGGGATTCTGGAGAGCAATTTAGAACCATCCCCAAAGGGCAACCAGACTGTGCATACCCTTTGATCCAGCAATACCACCACTAAATCTGTATCCCACAGCAATCATAAAAAGAGAAAAGGACCCACATGTATAAAAACTTTTATTACAGCTCTTCTTGTGGTGGCCAAGAATTGGAAATTGAGGGGATGCCCATCAATCGGTGAATAGCTGACCAAGTTGTGATATACGAATGTAATGGAATACTTTGGTTCTATAAGAAATGATGAGCAGGCTGACTTCAGAAAAACCTGGAAAGACTTACATGAACTGATGTTGAGTGAAGTGAGCAGAACCAGGAGAATTTTGTATACAGTAACAGTAACGCTGAGCGATGGTCAACTATAACAGATTTAGCTCTTCTCAGCCATACAATGATCCAAGACAACTTCGAAAGACTCATGATGGAAAATGCTATCCACATCCAGAGAAAGAATTGATGGAGTCTGAATGCAGATCAAAACATGCTATTCTCACTTTTCCCCTCTTTGTTCTGATTCTTCTTTCACAACATGACTAATATGGAAAAATGTTTGACATGATTGCACATGTATAACCTATATCAGATTGCTTGCCATCTTAGGGAGGGGAGAAGGGAGGCAGGGCAGAGAGGGAGGAAGGGAGAAAAATTTGGAACTCAAAATCTTTTTAATGAATAAATGTTGAAAATTGGCTTTACATGTAATGGGAAAAAAATAAAATGCTATTTATAAAAACATTGGTTGGTTTGTTGTTGTTCTTTATGCTCAAAGAGGATTAAAATGACATCACTATGTTGGGGTCAAGGTACAGTGTGTCCAACTGTGGCTGATCAGATCAATAGGAGCTTGGACATGTTGGGCATAAGTAGTCCATATGACCATTTGGGAGGGAGATGTCTCTAAATTGGCACATCTCGTGTTCTTACTTTCTTCCCAGATCTCCACTTGAATGCCCTATGAGCATCTCAAACTCCATACTCCAATGAACAGAATTCGTCAATTCATTACCTCTGCCATTGAGCACTACCCTTTCCCAAACATCCCCCATTTCTGTTGGAGACACACAGCATTAGTCCCTAAGCTTTGGCATAGCAGTCATACTTATTCCCCTTTTCCTTTTTTCCTTTAAACCAGACTTGTGATTTGATCCATGTGGGAGTTCTGGTTGAGTAATATACTCTGCCAATGCAGATTAAGAGGAACACCTGCCTCTATGACAGGGGTGGGGAGCTTACAGCCTCAAGCCACATGTAGACTTCTAGGTCCTTGGATGTGGCCTTTTGACTAAGTCCAAGTTTTACAGAACAAATCCTTTTATTAAGGGGATTTGTTCTGTGAAATTTGGATTCAATCAAAGGGCCACACTTGAGGACCTAGAGAACCACATGTGGCCTTGAGGCCGTAGGTTCCCCACCCCTGCACTAAAACTTACTGTTATGGGCCTTTTTTTCTTTTTTGCTGTACCTCAATAAATACTTGTTGACTGACTGATTTATAGTCTAAGAGTTGCTTGAGACAATGAGATTGTTAACAAGTGCTGAGAGTCACACAGAGAATATGTTAGAAACCGGACTTGAATCCTGGTCTCTCTGACTTCTGGGTCTGGTCTCTATGTGAGGCTGGGTCTTTATCCACTATACCCATGATTCTCCAACATTTTGGTCTCAGAACTCCTATTTACTTTTTTTTTCTTTTTGGAGGCAAACAGTTAAATGACTCACTCAGGGTCACACAGCTACTAAGTGTCTGAAGCTAGATTTGAACTCATATCTTCTTGATTCCACTGCACCACCTAGCTTCCCCTTACCTGTACACTCCTAAAAATTATTGAGGAAGGACCCTGAGACATTTTGTTTAGGTGGGCTATACTAATATTTACTATATTAAAAATTAATACATCTTTATTTTTATGAAAATGGTTATGACTTCATAGACTCCCTGGAAGGGTATTGGGGACCCCTTTGGGGCTCTTGAGAACCTCTGCACTATACCATGCTGCCTCTGTATCCCTTGACTTTTCCTCTGACTCACCTATCATATTCAGTCAGCTCTGGAGTTATGTTGATTGAGCCTTTAGATCATCTCTCAAACACATTCTCTTCTCTGTACACCACCCTAGTTAAGGTCTCGGCACCTTTTAATTGGCCTCCCTGTCTCCAGTCTCTCTTTTTCCCACTTTCCAATGTATTCTCCATGCAGCTTCTAGAATGATTTCCTTAGGCACACCTCTGACCACATTAAGCCCCTGCCCCAAACCTGTTACGGTTTCCTATTACCTTTAGGATTCATTCAAACTTCTTAGCCTGGCGTTTAAGCTTCTTTGCAGTGTGGCTGACTCCTATATTTCCAGTCCTCTCTCAAATCATTTCCCTTTCCTTAGCCTTCATTCTCTCTCTACTTTCCTACCAGCTTTTTTCCAGCCTTGTCATTGCGTCTTCCATCTGTGTGCATTCATTCACTTAGTATGCCTGGGATACACTGCCTCCTATCTCTCCCTGTTGAAATACTTCTCTTGTAAACCCAGGTCAGGGCCCTATCCTTTTCTATTAAGTCCTTTCTGGTTCTTTCCCCTCCTCTTTAAAGTGGCATCTCTCACTTGAGGTTTTCCTAAAATGCTGCCTGCCTAACTCTGCAGGTTTGCCAATGGTGTGACATTGAACATGTAATGAACATATCATCTTCCTGGACCTCTGAATGAGGGGGTTAGATGAGACAAGCTCTGAAGTTCTTTTCAGACCTAGATCAAGGGTCCTGTGATCTTACAATCCATCTTTTTAAAAAATAAATTTTATTTTTTTAATCAGCAAAAATATTCCCTCTTTCCCTTTCACCCTCTTTAAATGCAAATGAAAAAAAAAAAACAAAAGTCCTATTATAAACATGTGTGGGCAAACAAAACAAATGTCTACATTGGCCAAGTCTAAAAGAAAAATTATATATATATATATGTATAATATCTATCTATCTATTTCTCTATATAATCTATCTATCCATCTATCTATTCATCTATCCATTCATCCATCTATCCATCAATCTCTCTCTCTCTCTCTCTCTCTCTCTCTCTTTCTTTCTCTCTGGCTCTCTGTCCATCTGTCTGTCTATCTATCTATCTATCTATCTATCTATCTATCCATCTGTTTGTCTGTTCATCCATCCATCCAACCATCTATTCATCCATCCATCCATTCATCTATCAAACCATCTATCCATCTATCTATCCATCCATCTATCATCTATCTGTCTGTCTGTCCGTCTGTTTGTCTGTTCATCTCTATCCATCTATGTATCTATGTATCTATGTGTCTATCTATCTCATTCTGCACTCTGAGTCTTTTGCCTCTACCTAGAGGTGGGAACATGTTTCATCATTATCCCTTTGGAATTAGGATCTGCTTTGGATTTTCTCTTGATCCCTATCCCTTTCCCTATGCCCATGTGATATCCTCCCTCAATCATTATCAGATTCTAAACTCTATTGAGGGGCTAGGACTGTATTGTTTTTCATCATTGTACCCCTAATACTCAGTAAAATTCCTTGAATAGAAATGTTCATGAGATGCTTGTTGTACTCCCAGTGTTTAGCACATAATCAGTAGTAATAAACAATGGTTGACGGCCTTTGGATCTCTCCATTGTATGTTGACAGGTTCATAAATATGGGGTGGACGATATCTTAGAAAGCACCTAGTCCAGTTCCCTCATTTTACAGGTAAGGAGGCTAAGGTTTAGGGAAGTTAAATGACTTGCTCAAGGTCAATAGTAAGCATCAGAGACAGGATTTGAACCTAGGTCCTTTGACTCCAGAGTCAATACAATTTCCGTTGTACCGTGCTGCCTTCCTAAGTGTTATATTCTAAATAATCTTACAGTTATTTGTATATAAATATTGAGTATCCTGAAAAAGGCAAGGCAAGAAGCATTTATTAAGCACTTACTATGTACTAGGCACTGTGCTAAGTGCTGGGGAATACAAATAAAGGCAAAAAGACAGCACCTGCCCTCCAGGAGCTTATATTCCAGTGGCAGAAGGCAATATTCAAAAGTATCTGGAAAGGGTTTGGCAGGGCATGTTGTTGATGTCTGGAAGATTCACCAGCACAGTCAGGTAGGGAATGAAGGTGGACCAGCTGGGGATGCTTCCCAAAATGGAGGCCCTAGAAGGAATTCACCAATTGGAGAAGGGAACCAGCATAGAGCAGGGATGGTCTAGGATGAGAAGATGGTACATGAGGCATGGTGTTGAAGTTTGGAAAATGACAAGCATGGTCTAGAACCAAGAGCCGGATCATACTTATTTCATCATTTTGTGTTGGGGCATTAAGGTGGTTCAGTGGATAGTGCGCTGGGCCTGGAGTCAGAAGGACCTCAGTTCAAATCCAACTTTAGACACTCACTAGTTGTCTGACCTTGGGCAAGTCACTTAATGGCTTGTGTGCCTCAGTTTCCTGATCTCTAAAAATGGGAATAATAATAACACCTCCCTCCCAGCATTATTGTGAGGATCAAATGAGATAATAATTGTAAAGCACTTAGCCCAGAGCCTGGCACATAGTAGGTGCTATATAAAAATTAATTAGTTATTATCATTACTACTATTTCATCCCTAATATGGAGTTCTGATCTTAAACTCAACTAGCATTTAGAGCTTTTCACAACTTAGCCCCTTCCTGTCTTTCCAGTCTTCTTTCATGTTTCTTCCCTCTAATCCAGGAAGATTGGTCTTTTTTCTATGCTCAGCAGAGGGAGTTGCCTCATTTGGAGATTTCCCTTAACCAATGAAATCATAGGTTAACTCTCTGTGCCCTAGTGCCTGACATGTTGTTGTTAAGTCATTTCAGTCATGTCTAACTCTTCATGACCCCATCTGGGGTTTTCTTGGCAGAGATACTGGAGTGGTTTGACATTCCTTCTCCAGATCATTTTACAGATGAGGAAACTGAGGCAAAGAGGGTTACATGACTTGCCCAGGATCATACAGCTTGTGTCTGAGACCAGATTTGTACTTAGGTCTTCCTGACTTTAGGTCTGATGCTCTAGCAGCTGCACCTTCTAGCTGCCCTCCTGACACATAGTAGGTGCTCAGTTAGGTGCTTGTTAGATGAATGAATGACACACCCAAGTATTGCAGCAGAGGACTAGCTGGTGAGGAAGGCAGAGCCAGGGGACATTTCATTGAAAACCTAGCAGAGAAACCTTTGGAAGTTGCAATGGCTGTAAAATTCAAATCCCTTTGATGTGGTTTACTTAGCAAGGCAGCCAGAAATGGCTGTGAATTGGATCTCCTTGTTGCCAGCCAAACCTTTGAAGTAGAGGCAGGGAAAGGACCAACTGGTGGGGTTAGAGTGTTAGATCACATGACCAGAAGGGCTGGGTTTATGCTATTCTAGCTGGGGACCTGCCCTGCAGAATGGAGGAAAGAGAGAGAGAATCAGAGCATGTATTAAGGATTACCAGGTTTAAGGCACAATGTTAGCGGGTAGTGAGGAGCTAGGGATGAAATAAGGCAGAGCCTCTACCTCAAGGGGCCAAAAGTCCTAAGGTCCAATCATGACTGTGCCATGCACAAGCCACGTGACATCCCATCAATCGTTTTCTTGCTCTGAACATCACTTGTTTCATCTGTAAAATGGGAACAATCATACACTAGCTACTTCAGGGTTATTGAGAATTAGGTTCATATGAAAATGTTTTGTTGCATGTAATGGTACATGTCTGTGATTTCACCTGCTGAGAAGGCTGAGGCTGGTGGATTGCTTTAGTCTAGGAGTTCTGGGCTGTAGTGGAAATATGCTATTTGAGTATCTTTGGTGAGTTCGGCATCAATACTGTAAATATCTGGGAACAGACGGATACTAGGCTACTTAAAGAGGAATGATTTGACTCAGGATGGAAAAAAGGAGGTCAAAGTTCCCATGCTGACCACTGGTGGGGATTAAGTCCAGCCTGGAGGAGATGAGGATATGGGAAGACTGAATCTGAGAGAGAGAGAGAGAGAGAGAGAGAGAGAGAAGAAGAAGGAGAAGAAGAAGAAGAAGAAGAAGAGAAGAAGAAGAAGAAGAAGAAGAAGAAGAAGAAGAAAAAGGAGAAAAAGAAGAAAAAGAAGAAGAAGAAGAAGAAGAAGAAGAGGAGGAGGAGGAGAAGAAGGAGAGAGAGAGAGAGAGAGAGAGAGAGAGAGAGAGAGAGAGAGAGAGAGAGAGAGAGAGAGAATGTCTTAAAAGCACTTTGCAAATTACTAAGTGTAATAAAATGCTGGCTATTACTATTAAGATAATAATTGGTCCAGTGCCTTATGCACCATGATATAAAGTGCTGACTCTGGAGTCAGAGGACCTGGGTTCAAGTCCCACTTACGCCGCTTACTACCTGGGTGACTTTAGGCAAATCACATCAAGTCTTCGGACTTATGTAAAATGAGGTGGTTGGACCTTCCAGTCTTAGAGCAATGTCCCTAATGAGTGTGTCTTTCTTGGTCTCTCCCTTAAATCCTTCCTGTGGTAATTTAAGCCTTTGCCTATCCCTGGTGGGGGCATCCTCAGGTCAGCCCCAAACTTGGGTGAGCCCCAAGTTTATAGGAAGAACGAAGCCCTGGGATCCAGCCCTCGCTATGAAAATGACATAGTTGGGAAAGTGAAACTCTCCCTTGTTTCTGTTTTCCCCGCCTGTGAAATGGGCATAATTATATGTATAGCACAAGTGCTCTGAAGTTTAATTACCATTTGTGAAGCATTGTGAGATTGCTTGAGTAAGTGGTCAGAAGACCCAGGGAGAGGTTCTCACCATGATACTGTCTCGGGTTCTCCAATCCAAACCAAGCAAAAGTGAGTCACCATGGCTGATGGATCCATGAAGGATGGCTAACAGAAGCACAGAAGCCTAGGGTTTTGGACTTTGCCCAGTATGCTTTTGGGGACTATCTGGGTGCCCTGGAGAAAAAAGGAGGAAGTAAGAAGTCTTGGCTCTGTTTCCCCAAGACCACCCAGCTGATGGAGCAAGAACATTCTAGTCAAAAGGGACAACTAGTACAAAAATGGGGTTAGGCGATGGCAGGTCCTGTTGTGAGAGCCAGCAAGTGTGGCCATCTTAGAACATAGCAAGCATTTAATAAATGCATATTGGCTGACAAGAAAATGGTGCCTATAGAGAACTTTAGTTCTTTCCCTTCCTAGGAACTGATATTGGAGAACCTAGAGAAAGGGACAACAGATTGTAACCTGTAGGCCTGGGTTTGCTATAATGGAAGAAGAAGGTTACAGGGCATGGGAGGCCACAACATCTGTTTGAAAGATGATTTATTTCAATGATGAGCAGGCAGATTTCAGAAAAACCTGGGAAGACCTCTATAAACTGAAGATGAGTGAAATAAGCAGAACCAGGAAAGCATTGTACACAGTAACAGCCACATTGGGCAGTGATCAACTGTGATAGACTTAGCTCTTCTCAGCAATACAATGATCCAAGGAAAATGCTATCCACATCCAAAAAAAGAACTGTGGAGTCTGAACGCAAATTGAAGCATACTATTTTCACTTTTTTTCCTTCCACGGTTTTCCCCTTTTGTTTTGTTTCTTCTTTCACAACATGACTAATGTGGAAATACATTTTATATGATCACACATGTATAACCTATATTAGATAGCTTGCCATCTTGGGGAGGTGGGGAGAGGAGGGAGGGAGAAAAATTTGGAACTCAAAATCTTATAAAAAATGAATGTTGAAAACTGTCTTTACACGTAAGTTAAAAAAATAAAATACTATTTACAAAAAAAAGCATTGATTAAGTACCTATGTGAAAGGAAAAACAATCCAACCCTTTTTTTACATTCAAGAGTTTACATTCTGCTGGAGTCTTGGCATTTCTTTATTTCCTTTTCCAGGCTCTGAATATTCTTTTGATGCCCCCAGGGAGCAAAGGTGACTATTTGTAAATCAGGTGGGCTCCCATCAGTCCATAGTACCTCTATAGGTAGGGGTTTAATAAATGTTTTTTAGTCGATCAATCAATTTTCTCCTTCCTCATCATTACCTGTTCCACTCTGTCTCAGCCATCAAAATCTACCTCTCTTGGGAAACCTTCTCGTGTAGGTTTCTCTCTTCTCTGAACCCCAGAGTTATAACTAGGAATCTTGGTGCCTGAAACAAATTTATTTGAGGGAGGTATGGAGGACAATTTGATCCTGTTGTGTGTAGAGCGGTTATGCAGAAAGTGTGTGTGTGTGTGCAGAATAAAGTCCATCATTATCCTTCTATCCCCATGAATAAGGGAAGAGAAAGGCTGGTGGTGTGACAGTGAGATGGGAGAGAAGTAGAACTCTTATGGCACAATTGTGTTGGGCGACCTCTGGAAGCAGGTGAAGAAAGATGTAGTGTGTGTGTGTGTGTGTGTGTGTGTGATTGCGCGCGCGCGTGCATGTGTGTTAAACAGAAGACAACCCACCTCAGGCTAAGAGAGAGTGGTGGTGCTGGTGCTGGTGGTGGAAGGAAAGTAGTGCTTTTCATAGCAAGGGGCTCTCAGGAGACTGTGAAGCACTATTAGTAAGCAGGGAAAAAGTATGCCCCCTTGGATATTTGTACCTTGGTGCAAAGCCATAGTCACCCCTTCTTAATTATAGCTCTACTGAGCACTGGCTCATTTCTCTTAACTTTCTTTTTCATTTCTTTCTAATCGTTCTCTGTGAGTACAATTAGATACTCTGTTGCCTACGTGCAGGGGTATCAGTTTGCTCACCTCTGGGATTTTCTACTTCTGGGAGGGTTCTCTTCTCTGAGGTCTCTAACTTTGCTTCCAACACTTCCAACCTTTTCTAACACAAGTGCATATTGCTTTACAAGATACCCTCTTTCCTTCCCATTCCCTTTTTAGTTAAGAGTTTGACTTTGGTATATTTATGACCAGAATTGATAAAGGTCATCTCTTGAAATGGGTAGTAGGGAAGGTATGGCCCCTTCAGCTTCCGCCTTCTTTACAAACCAATCTTGTTAATATTGGAATTGGACTCAGCTGAGACCTAGCTTTCACTCTTTACATCTGACACTTGGTCCTGGACAAGTAACCTAATATTTCTGGGCCTCAGTTTCCTCATCCGTCAGATAAGAAGAATAAGAACATTTGTAGTAATTGCCACATGGGGTTGATGTTATAATCCGATGAGATAATATATGTAGAATGCTGTGTAGACCTTGAAAAAACACACCCGGCCTTGTTGTTACTGTGGTGTGTGTGAGGAGGAGACCCAGTGGAAGTCAGAGCAGGGTGAACTGGCTGTGTATTTGGACTGTGCGGGATGTGGGAATGTGCTCCCAGGGTGGCGATTGTTTTGCTTCTGAAAGGTGATGCAGGTAGGAGTGAGATGGAAGGAATCCTCCCAAAGGTGGGGGTTGAGCTGCTCAGGCCAACACGTGCAAATACTGTTGTGATAAGACTGGTCAGAACCTTCTCAGTAGACATCTGCCAGCTTCTCCTTTGACAATATCATAGGACCATGGGCTCATGTTTTTAGAACTGGCAGGGGTCTTGGTGGCCACTGAGTCCAAGGTCCTCATTTTATAGGATACTGAGACACACACATCTATCTACCTCTCTATCTATCTGTCTATCTGTCTGTCTCACTGTCCATTTATCTATCTATCTATCTATCTATCTATCTATCTATCTATCTATCTATCTATCTGTCTGTTTGTCTCACTGTCCATTTATCTGTCTGTCTGTCTGTCTGTCTCACTGTCCATTTATCTATCTGTCTGTCTGTCTCACTGTCCATTTATCTATCTATCTGTCTGTCTGTCTCACTGTCCATCTATCTATCTATCTATCTATCTATCTATCTATCTATCTATCTCTCTATCTATCCACACATATATGTATATACACACATACACGTTATGTATATGTATGCATATATGTGTGTATATATATGTGACTCATTCACTTTTACATTGCTAGTACAAATATCTGAGGTGAACTTTGAACTTCTACCTTCCTAGGTTCATATATGTGCATACATATATATGTATTATATATACACACACAAATATATACATATGCATACATAAATGTGTACACACATATATACATACACATGCGTGTGTGTATATATATGTATATGTATGTGTGTATGTGTGTATATGTGTGTGTGTACAACCTGGTGTGTCATGTTTACAGAGCCTTTGCTTGCCTGGAAGTGCTCAGATTTTTTTTTTTAAACAAAGGTTCCTGACTACAAAACTTAAGTAAGATTCTTCAGTTATGGATTTATATTTATCCCCAAGACAGATGGCGCCTTGTTTTCACTTCTGGGATCAGGTGAAATAAAGGCATGGAAGGTCGTCTGGCTTTTTTCTTGAGTAAGGACCAGAACGTGGGAGGAAGTCTGAACCACATCAGCCCAGCCCTACAGGCAGGATGGGCAGGTTTCTGAAGATTAGGGAAGTCAGATGCAGGGACAGGGAATCAGAAAGATTTGGCCCAAGGCCCCAGCCACTCTTCTGGGACAGGCAGCCAGGATCATTGAACACAACTAAGGCTTAGCGAATTAGGTCAGCAGAACTGCCCTCCATGATGATAATGATAACGTGATGAGGACAGCAGGATAGTGAGCTGTCCCAGGGCCATTTCTCTCTGAGCACCACTGAACATGATAAGAACAAGATATTTCCTATAGTAATAATGTAAGGGTGTATGTGTGTATGTGTGTGTATGTGTGTGTGTGTGTGTGTGTGTGTGTGTGTGTGTGTGTGTGCGCGCTGTTGTGGGTTACAGTAATGCTGCTGCTGATGATTTTTGTTGTTATTGAGTCATGTCCCCTTCTCCATGACCCATTTGGGGTTTTCTTGGCAAAGATCCTGGAGGGGTTGGCCATTTCCTTTCTAGCCCATTCTAACACTTTGTAAACAAAGAACTTTAGATACTCAATCTCATTGGATTCTCATGATAGCTTTTCCCAATGTAAACTTCTTGAGAGAAGAGATTGTTTCATTTTTTGTTGGTACCCTCATTGCCTAGCCCAGTGCTTAGAACACTTGTGGCAGCTAGGTGGTCCAATGGATAGAGCGCTGGATCCAGAATAGTTGTGGCAGGTAGGTGGCCCAGTGAGTAGACTGCTGGGTCTAGAGTCAGGAAGACCTGAGTTCAAATCTGGCCTCAGATGTCAGCTAGCTGTGTGACCCTGGGCAAGTCACTTAACCTCTCTCTGCCTCAGTTGGGGATAATAATAGCACCTACTTTCCAGGCTTTCTGTGAGGATTGAGATGATAATTTTGAAGCCCTCAGCATACAGTAGATGTAAGTGCTTGCTATTTCTTTCTTTCTGGCCCAGAATAATGTAATAAGTGCTTTTATCCTCGGTTGTCTAGGCCCTTTGCCCCTGTGTTGGCCCCTTCTCCTGCCGATGAGTTCTTGCTAGAACCTCTATTTCGAGGAGGGGCCCAGAGCAACTGTCTTTCATTCCTCCTACAGCTTTGCAGATTTTCCAGAGTCTATCACCATGCTTGGGTGCCACTGTTTTACCCCGAAGACCTTCAGTTCCTATAGTTTTTTCACCCTGGAATATCCTTCCTCCTCTGGCCTTCTCACTGTGGTGTGGCAGCTCCCTTCCCCCATTGCTGAGTTCTTACCAGAATTGCCATTTTTCATTCTCTGAATGTCACTGCCATTCCTCCATTCAGGTACTTCTCAGCCCCACCCCCCAGCCCCCAAGCTTTCTTTTATGTGTCTCTTCCTCTATTAAAATGGTAGGTCTCTGAGGGCAGGGGCTGTCTTTCTCTCTGCTTTTCCCAGTGCTTAGTGCAGTGCCTGACACACAGTAGGTGCTTAATCAATGTTTGTTGTGTTGCTTTGTCTTGATTTGATGGATTGATTGAAGTAGTTGCTACAAATATTTTATTCTTACTTTACAGATGAAATAACTAAAGCTGGGAGAGAGAATGAGATTTGCTCGTTATCATATCTCTAGTAAGTGGCAGCTAGGCAAACTGCTAGGTGGCACCGTAGTGCACCGAACGCCAGTCCTGGCATCAGAAATACTCATCTTCCTGAGTTCAAATCCAGCCTCAGACATTTACTAGCTGTGTGATCTTGGGCAGGTCACTTAACCCTGTTTGTCTCAGTTTCCTCATCTGTAAAATGAGCTGGAAAAGGAAATGGCAAACTACTTCAGTATCTTTGCCAAGAAAACCCCAAATGGGGTCATGGAGAGTCTGACATAACTGAAATTACTGAACAAGTTAAGTGTTAATGGCAGGATTTGAACCAAGATCTTGCTTGAGCTCAAATGCAGCATCACTAAATAACACTTAAAACCTTAGTGAGGCCTCAGGAAGATTTTGGTATTCAATTCAATTTTATATATATGTATGTATATATATATACATACATACACACACATATATGTATGTATACATATATGTGTATATATATACACACATATATACACATATATATTTATTTTATTTATTGAGTCTCACTCAATGTGTAGGGATGTGTACTAGGCACTGAAGAAGGTTCTATAGGAACTTATACTCTAGTTGGTGGATTCAAGCTTTATAGACATGTGGCTATATATACTACAACAGATCAGATAAGCGCTATGAGAATTTTGAAGAGGGAGAGATAATTTGGGGCTGAGAAGAATCAGGGAGGGTTTCACGGGAAGAGGGGAAAACGAGCTAATGTAAGGGGAAGACATTCTAGGTATAAAGGATGGTGTGAGCAAAGCTGCAGAGATAGGAAAAGCAAGGGATGATGGGAAATAATATGAAGTAGGGCTGGGCAGATTGTGGAAGACTTTAAAGGTAAATTTAAAGAGCAAGAACTCGGAGGACACGGGACGGTTTTTGTATAGGTAACTGGAGTCAGCACAGTTGTGTATTATTGCGGTTACTCCTGCGGTTGTGTGGAGGATGTTTCAGAGAAGAAGTGGGAACATAGTGAAAAGGAGACGAACTAGGAGCCTACTACCATAGAATGAGTGAGAGATGATGAGGGCCTACCTAGATTAGGATGGGGGCAGTGGGAGTGGAAAATCAGGGACTGATATCCCTGGCTGATGAATCACATGCTATGAAGATAGTAGTCACCTTCAGTTCCTTATCTGTAAAATAAGGGGCTTGGATGAGATGGCCTCTAGTTTCCCTTCAAGCTCTAAATCTGTGATCCCATGATCCCTTCCAGTCAAATTTTCAGATCTATATCTGATATGGAAAAACTAAAGGAATTTCATTGTTTGGAGTGGTGAATATTTAACAGTGACTTTCCAAAAAAAGAAAAAATACAATCAACCCACCCCAAGCCAAATTTTTTGCCTTTCCATCTTAAACTAGTGCCTTTCCCTTCCGATCTTGGGCTCTAATGCAGGAACTGTTTCATATTAGGAAACCTTGTGTTTTTCATTTCCAACCCACCACCCAGTATTTGCTACTAAAAGATTTAGGATGAAAATTTGCCTCCTACGACTGACTCTTCCATCTTTCACAAGGACAAAGGCATTTGCCTGTTCTGGGTTTACCATAAACACAACTGGAAGCAATCTAAGGAGCCATTGGGACCCGGCAGGAGGGTCTGCTGAAAAATGCAGGGACAAATACTTTTCTTCCTGAGCTGATTTTGAAGACTAAGTGTTTCTGGGGTTTTTCTTTTCAAATGAAACCAACTTCTAAGGGATATTAGGTAAAATAGTGGACTATGGGAGGTTTCTTTCAATTCAATAAACACTGACCAAACACCTACTATGTGTACAGTGTCTGGCATTTAATGGGTACTTAATAAATGCTTATTGACTGGCACAGAATAAAGGCATAATAAAAACTTGTTGATTGATTGTTAGGTGCAGAGAGACAGAGAAAGAAGGAGAAGAAGGAGAAGAAGAAGAAGGAGAAGGAGAAAGGTAGGGGGGGGAGAGAGAGAGAGAGAGAGAGAGAGAGAGAGAGAGAGAGAGAGAGAGAGAGAGAGAGAGAGAGAGAGAGAGAGAGTTGGGATTTAGGACCATGAGATTAAAGAATTGAAGCTGCAGGGTGGGGACAGCCTAGTCCAACCCCTTCATTTTACAAGTGAGGAAACTGAGACCCAGGGTCCTTTGGCTTCAGATACAGAGGTCTATTAGATGACAGATAGCCTCAGTATTGCACTGGTAGCCAAAGGAAATCAAAGTAGGTCCTTCAGGGAATTTAGTTGGTGGTCTGTGGAAGATAGACAGACAAGACAGACAAGAATCCCACAGGTTGAGAATGAGTCTGTGGGGTGGGGGAAAGGAAGGGAACAAGTATTTATTAAGCACCTGCTGTGTACCAGGCACTGAGCTAAACACTTCACAAATAGGAGAAGGCTGGGCAGAATTTCCTAGAGAGTAGGATAAGCTGAGATCTGCACTGATTAATGGAGTATCCATACCAACGAAGAGACCATAAGTTTGAGCAAGGCGCTGTTCTGGGTGCCAGAGACAAATAGTGATAAAGTTATATAGTCCCTACCCTCAAATATCTTAAGTTCTAATGCTGGGAATGGGCCAGGTACCCAAAAAAAGCTGTTAGAAATCTATTTCCCTGAAGGTAGTAATGGTCTGTGTTTCATTAGTGTAGTCCTACCTGGAGGCAGGGGGTTACCCAAGATGACCCAATAAAACATCTCTTGCATTGTTCATTTTGTTCTATGACCTCTGAAGGGTCTTTCCAATTAGCGTTGGACTCTAGAACATTCTCAGGAGGCTACCTCTGTTTATATCAAAGACAGAGACTCCATCCACATACCCTTACACATGTAGAGACCTTCCAGGAAAGGAGAGTTTTTGTTTACAATGCATACTCCCTGATGGTAGTTGCAGCTGCTGTTGATCTGTGTCCATAGAAGATGTCATGACATCTGTGTTTGTCTCTCTCCATATAGGGCAGCATATGACTGTTAGAAGATGAGATCCCAGCAGCATTTTCCAAGCCTATGTAGTAGAAAGGAACTATGGAAAAACATCATTGCAGAAATCTGGCTTCAGGTCAGACTATCACAGTATTTGTCAAGTCTATGTGGATAAGTTGCTGAGCCCTGTCCGTAATAATGCTAAAAACTACTTCAATACTTTTTAGCAGGGGGCTGAATATCTCCCTCACATCCCCTTGTATGACTGCTGTGACTCTGTGTCTTGGGTTGGCCACACCTACAAAGCCCCAAAGCCAAGGAGAACCAAAGGGATAGATGGGGATGTGACAGACTTCTTGCCTTCTGGAAAAGGGAGCTGAAGATCTCCAGGTCCAGGGTGCAAGAGATGCCAGAATGGAATAGCAGCAAATTATTTTTCTCAGGACTTACTTTTGAGTCTATTTTCTCCTCCTCCAAGAGTGATGACCTCACTGCACCAAAGCAGGCAGAGGTCTTCGTCAGTATTGTGGTTTGTCCTTTGTTCTCAAGAGAACCATGACATCAGGGAGATGACATAACTTGCGGTTGACTTTGATTTGAGTGAGGGAGGGCCATGTAAGGTCACTAGTCTCACTTTCTTCACCAGAGCCATCTGGATCCAGTGACCAGATATAGATTAGGACAATTGGAGATGGCCTGGGATGCAGTGGGAGACTTTGGTCCTTTTAAGCTAAGGTTATTGGACAACAATAGGTCCCTGCCCAAGCACCACTTAATGGTTATTTTTTGGGTCCTCCTGGCTCAGAGTGAATGAAAATACTGTTTCTCTTTTGGCCAGCAACCCTGGGGGTCTTCCCCTCCCAGTCTGATTTTTCTTTTAATTAAAGGGACCATCCCTTGATTCACTTCTTAAAGAGGCCTAATCACTGAATGGGTATTGCTTCACTCAAAGTGAGAACCCTCTCAGTTAAAGGAAAAAGAGAAGCATCAGCCATAGGAATTTCTGTCCACACCAGGGACTTTCATGAGTTTGAGCTCTCCACCTTGAGGAAGAGCCAAGACCCAAATGGAGAACTGGATCCATCATCCAATGACTGGTTCTACCAGATGCAGTGAAGCTAACATTGGTGGGGAATTATCAACAGTTGTCAAGCCCTGTCATTTTGACCTTTATAATAGCTCTAATATTCGACCTCTTCTCTCCTTTGATGCTGACCCCACCAGGTACAGGACCTGTCACCTCAGCTTGGACCACTGAAGTAGACTGATGTTTGGTCACCTTGCCTTAAGTCTCTCCCCACTCCATCTTATCCTTCAGTCAGCGGTCGAATCAATCTTCCAAAAGTGCAGATCTGACCATCTCTCTCTCTCTCTCTCTCTCTCTCTCTCTCTCTCTCTCTCTCTCTTTCTCTCCCTCACACACACACACACACACACACACACACACACACACAGACAAACCCCTGCCGCATTCAATAAACTCCAGTGGTTCTCTATTGCCTCCATAATCAAACATTAAGTTCTTCTTGGCTTTTAATGACCTTTACAACAGGGCTCCTTCCTACTTTCCCAGTCTTTTCCTTATACCTTTCTTCCTTCCACACATCCTTTGATGCAGTTACCCTGGCTTCCTTGCTATTCTTCTCCCAGGATACAACATCTCTTTGCCCTAAGCATTTTTGCTGGCTCTCCCATGTCCAGAACTCTCCCTCCTCATCTCCACTTTCTGACTTCCTGGATTTCCTTCAAGGCTCAGCTAAAATCCCATTTTCTGCAAAAAGTAATCTTTCCTGATTCCCTTTAATGCTAATACTCTGTTGATTATCTTCAATAATCCTGTCCCTGTCTTATTTGTACCAGAGTTGTTTGTGCGTAGTCTCCTCCATTAGACTGGAAGCTCCTTGAGGACAGGAACTGGTTGTTGGTTTGTTTGGGTTTTTTTCTTTATTCTGCAGTTTCTGGAAGATAGCATTTAATAAATGCTTGTTGACTGACTTCTTTGCCCATTCATAGGAGGATTAGCCATGGGAGTTAAATACACTGAATGCTGCCTTTCCTGGAACTTTTGGATTCAGAGAATGCCTACATGCTACCTGTAGACATTAAAGACTCAAAACTGTGTGTGGGTGTGAAGATACAAGAGTTCTATTGCGTGTGTTGTTTATTCCATTCATTGTTTCTATGTAAAAAGAAATGTGTATTTGTGAACACATTTGGGAGAGGAGGGTTTAGAGAAATATAGCAAAGTCAAAAAGAACGTAGGATTTTTCTAGTAGGTGGAAAATGAGAGCTATTCCAATTGAGTAGATCTGTACTAATCACTCTCTTTAAATGAATGAAACCTGGTCACCCAGAGAGAGATGACAGTGCGAGATAGTGGTTTACCTACTGTCTGAGAACCATAGAGCTCTTCCAGGAGACTGGGACGTATAACTGCCAGGATCAGCATGAAACTTTCAGGAGCCAGGCCCTTTTTAGTGAATAGGGTCTGATTAGTGTCAAATGACTGTGGAGTTTTGGTAGATCCAAGAAGAAACATGGGATACCAGCTACTATGCTGGACTTGTTTCCTAGAGAGGCCTGCATTCAAATTCTGCCTCGAACTCTTACTAGCCATGTGACCATGTGTGGTAGGAATGTCATCTGATTTATGTAGGCTGGACTGGTTACTCTTTAAGGGGCAGGGAAACTATTCTTGGGATTGGCTTGGTCTGACGGATTAGGGCTTGAACTGTAATCCTTTCCACCTCCAGGATCAAATATAAAATCCTCTGTTTATTGTTTAAAACCCTTGACAACCAGATCATTTCCTACCTGTCCAGTTTCTTTCATCTTATTTGTTCCCTATGTACTTCGTGATCTAGTGACGCTGGTCTCCTTGTTGTTCCTTGCACAAGACTCTCCATTTTCCAACTCTGGGCATTTTCATTAACCATTTCCTTCATGCCTGGAATGCTCTTCCTCTTCCTCTCCACCTCCTGATTTCCATGGCTTACTTCCAGTCCCAGCTAAAATCTTACCTTCCACAAGAAGCCTTTCACACTCCTTGTTAACATTAGTGTTTTACTCTGTTGATTATGTTCAAATGATCCTGTGTTTGTTTGTTTGTTTGTTGTATACATATTGTCTCCCCATTAGACTGTGAGCTCCTTGAGACTAGGGACTATCTTTTGCTTTTCTTTGTATCCCTAGCACTTAGCACAGTGCCTAACATATAGTGATTAATCAGGTGACTGATTGATTATTGATGTTGCTTCCCGGCCACATGAGATATAAAAAGCCTAGCCTATGAATGGTCAGGACTAATCTGGCTTGATAGAATTCCTAAGGTGGTGAGAGTCAAAAAATACTTCCTTGATTGGGCATTGCTGCTGTGACAGGTTCAGAGACAGAGGAGAGTCATCTCCACTGGAGTCAATATTGTATCCTCAATGATTCTTTTTATGATTGAGTAAACTTCCCTGTTAAATATTTTATGGACTATGAATGTTTCATTGCAATCCAATTCTAAGTCTGTACCACTGGACTGGAGTGAGTTAGGGCTGTCCTCGAATACCATGATCAAGTCGTATTACTTCTCTGAGTCTCAGTTTTCTCATGTGCAAAATGAGGATAATAAAATCTGTGAGACCCACTTCATAGGAATGTTGTAGAATGTTAGCTAGTGTTATCATTGGTCTTATGGCATTGATGCACTTGTACCAACTGTTCCCCATTTCTGAAATATGCTCCCTCCTCCATGGCTCAGAATTCTTATCTTCCTTCGTGACCCTTAGGTACCAGTTCCCTATGGAATATTGTCTGATTTTCCACCCTTCCCCAGTTGTTAGAACTCTTCTCTTCATCAATTGTCTTTCTACTACATTTATTCGCATGCATGTTGTATCCTTTTAGTAGGTTATAAGCTCTATTGTTGGCTAGCACACTATTGGAACTAGGGAGGCTTGTGTAAATCACTCCCACTTTAACAATAGCTTTGGGGCTGTTTTGAGTGAAGGAACTATGGAGCAGAATTGGGAAAAATTGAGTTAACTTTGCCCAATGTGGATTAATCTGGGACAGCTGTGGGTCTTTTGTTTTGCTTTACTTTTTTAAATTCTAGTTTTATTTTATTTTCAGTTCTGAATTATCTCCCTCATACAAAATGAATTCCCATATTAGCTATGTTCAAAAAAAAGAGAAGAAAATATGTTTCAGTCTGCACTTGGAGTCCATCAGTTTTCCATTCGGAGGTGCATAGCATGTTTTATCATGAGTTCTTTGGAATCATGATTTATCATCGTGTTGATCACTGTTACTAATCTTTCAAAATTAATTATCTTTACAATGTTGCTTTTATTGTACAAATTGTTCTCCTGGTTCTGCTCACTTCACTTTGTATCAGTTCATACCAGTCTTCCCAGGTTTGTCTGAAACTGTTTGCTTCATCTTTTCTTACAGCACGATAGTATTCCATTACATTCATGTACCAGAAGTTGTTCAGCTATTCTCCAATAATGGACATTCCTTCTGTTTCCAATTCTTAACCATCATTTGATTCACTTCTTAAACAGGCCTATTCACTGAACTGGTGAGACCTTGGAAAGACCTTAGCTTTAAAAGGCTAAGGTCTCCCACTACATCCTGGGCCATCTCCAGTCATCCTGATCTATATCTGGCCATTGGACCCAGATGACTCTGGAGGAGAAAGTGAGGCTGGTGACTTTGCACAGCCTTCCCTCACTCAAATCCAATTAATTTGCAAGTCATGTCATCATTTTCCTGATGCCATGGTCCTCTTTGAGAATGAAGCACAAACCACAAGCACTACAAAACTATAAACATTTTTGCAGATTTTGGCCCTGTCTTCCTTTTTTGATCTCTTTAAGTTATAGACATAGTAGCAGTATTACTGGGTCAAAAGGAAAATGCATAGTTTAATGGCTTTTTGAGCATAGTTTTCCAGAATGGTTGGACTAGTTCACAACTGCACCAGCAGTGTAGTAATCTATCTGTTTTCCTAAAACACCTCTAGCATTTGTAATTTTCTGTCATTTTAACCAATATGAGGTGTGAGGTGGTATCTTAGAGTTGCTTTAATTTTCATTTCTCTAATTATTGGTGATTTAGCATATTTTTTCATATAGCTATTGATAGCTTGGATTTCTCCCTCTCAAAACTGACATTTGATCATGTATCAATTGGGGAAGGACTTTTATTCTTGCAAATTTGACCCAGTTCCCTACATATCTCAGGAATGAGGCCTTCATCAGAGAAACTTGCCACAAATATTTTTTTTTCCAGTTTCTTGCTATTTTTTAGTTGTGGTCTTTTTGGGCAAGGAGGACATAATGTTAGCTATAGGAACCTCTCAGGGGGCTCCTGAGCCCCCAGGAAACTTCCTTGCCTATTGCATTTAACCTCATTACTGGCGACTTTTACCTGCCTGGTTATTCCTGTTCTACTTTTTTTTTGCCTTGCAGAATGCATGGGGGTGTACTTGTGTATATATATATATATATGTTTCTTTCATAAAGAGTTTGGTTTATTTGAACCTTCATACTCTGGATGATCCATTGTATTAGAACCAACAGAGACATCATTAGGGACAAGCTCCTTAAGGTCAAGGACTTTCTCTCCTGTGGCTTTGTCTCACCAATGGATATGACAGTAGTTTGCACACATAGGGACATACATAAATATTTGTTGTATTGAATTGACATTCTACTTTCAAGATTTGGTATTTGTACAAATTGCCCCATGCCTTCCATGTTTAACCAAGCACTTACTACATATGCGAGGTACTGTTCCTTCCTCATCTCTGCCTTCCAGAACCCTAATATTCCTTGGGGCTCAGTTCAGGTGCCACCTTTCTGTAAGGCCTCCCCCATCAGACTAGTTGTTGGTGTCCTGTCCCACCTTAAATTATCCTGTATTTATACTTCTCTGCTTACTATTGTATTTGCTCAACTGAATGAAACAAAATTCCCAAAGGGCAGGGACTGTTTTCTTCTTTCTCTGTATCCTTACCACCTACTATGAGTGTCTTGTACACAGTTCAAGCTGAACAAATGTTTGCTGATTGGAACTGAATTGGACCACTCCTTTCATTGATGCACTTGGCAAACTATCCACACCTTCTCACCCTGTGCAATTCTCAGCGTATACTCCAAAGATTCCTCCAAGAGAATCCACCCAATGCATTGTTGGCCTTCCCTTAGATCTTTTAAAAATTTCATGGGTACACTTGGGCTGTCTGTCTTATCCCTCACTCTGGGAATAGAATGGGCCTCCTTCCCCCCTCCAGTTATTCATTTCTTTGTTTGCATCAAGGAAATAGTAATAACTCACAGTTCAATAGTATCGACAATTGTGAGTTTGAAGAAACCCTTTCATTTTATAAATGAAGAGACTTGCTTGTTCAGGGTCTCAGAGTAATAAATCGCAGAACCAGGATTTGAACCCATGTTCTCTAACTCCAATGCCTCTGACATTTCCACTGAATCATGTAGCTTTAGAACTTTAATTAAACTAACAAACAAGCATCTATAAGTGCCTACAATGTTCCACCTCTCCTGGGTTACTGCCTTGGCATGGTGGAGGGGCTTGTGTAGCTCAACAAACCTATGATATATGCTAGGCAGGGTTAACCAAGATGGAGAGGTCATAGGGAAAATTTAAAGATGATCTACTGGAGAAGGAAACGGCAAACTACTCCAGTATCTTTGCCAAGAAAATCCCATGGAAAGATATGACACCAGATGATGAGCCCCTCAGGTTGGAAGGTGTCCAACACATTACTGAGGAAGAGCAGAGGATAATTACAAGAAGCTCAAGAAAGAATGTGGTTGGGCCAGATCCAAAAGGAAGTACAGCTGCAGATGTGTCTGATGACAAAAGGAAAGTCTGATTCTCTAAAGATCAATATTGCATAGGAACCTGGAATATAAGATCTAAGAAACAAAGGAAAGAGGATATGGTTGAAAAGTCTATTTCCAAAGATGATTAGAGAAGAAGGCAGAGAACCTATATGTTCTAAAACATTTATAGCAGCTCTCTTTGTGGAAGAAAAGAACTGGAAATTGTGGGGATGCCCCTCAGTTGAAGGATGGCTGAACAAGTTGTGGAATATGATTGTGATGGAATACTATTGTGCTATAAGAAATGATGAGCTCGATTATCTTAGAAGACAAACATGGACAGATTTGCATGAAATAATGAAGAGCAAAATGAGCAGAACTAAGAGAATATTGTATACAGTAACAGCAAAAATGACAGAAAGGGCTGTGCTCAACATGCCAGCAAATTTAGAAAACTCAACAGTGGCCACTAGATTGGAAAAGATCAGTTTATATCCCGATCCTAAAGAAAAATGCCAAGAATGTTCAAATTATCTAAAAATTGTGCTAATTTGTACATTTGTTAAGATTCTGCAAACTAGGTTCAGCAATATGTGAACCAAGAATTATCAGGAGTGCAGGCATGCAGGCTGGTTTTTGAAAAGGCAGAGGAACTAGAGACCAAATTACTAATATTGACTGGATTATGGAGAAAGTAAGAGAATTCCAGAAAAAACAGCAACCATCTACTTCTGCCTCATTGACTACACTAAAGCCTTTGACTACATGTCTAAAAATAAAATATGGCAAGTCCTCAAAGACATGGGAATACCACATCATTTTATTCATCTCCTAAGGAACCTGTACGTGGGCCAAGAAACAACAGTCAGAACCAAACATGGAACAGCTGATTGGTTTAAGATTAGAAAAGGAGTACAAGGCTGTATATCGTCACCTTATTTATTTAAATTATATACAGAGTACATCAAGTGAAGTGCCAGGCTGGATGAATCAAAAGCCAGTGTTAAGGTTGCCATGAGAAATATCAATAGTCTCAGATATGCGGATGATACCACTCTAATGCCAGAAAGTGAAGGGGAATTACAAATTCTCTTGATGAGGGTGAGAGAGGAAAGTGTAAAATGTGGCTTGAAGTTTAACATGGCATCTGGTCCCATCACTTCCTGGAAAACAGAGGAAGAAGAAATGGAAGCAGTGTCCGATTTTGTATTCTTGGGCTCAAAGATCACTGCAGACGGTGACTGCAGCCATAAAATTAAAAGACACTTGCTCCTTGGAAGGAAAGATATGGCAAATCTGGCCAGTATATTGAAAAGCAGAGATATCACCTTGCCGACAAAGGTCTGTATAATCAAAGCTATGGTTTTTCCAGTAGCGATGTAGGGCTGTGAGAATTGGACTATAAGGAAATCTGAGCACTGCCAAATAGATGCTTTTGAATTGTGGCTCTGGAGAAGACTTTTGAGAGTCCCTCAGACAGAAAGGAGATCAAATCAATCAACACTTAAAGAAATTAATTCAGATTTTTTCTCTGGAAGGTCAAATACTAAACCTGAAGTTTAAATATTTTGACCACATAGTGAGAAGACAGGACTCATTGGAAAAGCTCCTGATGTTGGGAAAGATCCAAGGCAAAAGGAAAAGGGAACAGCAGAGGATGAGATGGATAGATGGTATCCTGGGAGCAATGAACTTGAGCATATGCAAACTTTGGGAGGTGGAGGATCGAAGGGCCTGGCATGCTTTGGTCCATGGGGTCAAGAGTCAGATATGACTGCATGACTGAACAGCAGCAGCAGCAGCAGCAGCAGCAGCAACAACAAAAAGCAATGTTCCAGGCACTGGGCTAAGTGCTCAGATGCAAAGACAAAAATCAAGCCTCAGTGTGAGCATTTATACCAAGGAAATCTGTGAACACTACAAATCAAGGCTTGATTTATTGTTTTGTTGGTTATTCAGATTTAAGAAAGTGATGGAGAAAATGTTTATAATGTGGATTAGATTTAAAACTATGTCATAAGTATTTTTTTCCCCAGGAGAGTCGGTTGTTAAATATTTACCAATGTACCTTAGGCTTACATTATATTGCAGATGGGGGTGGAAAACAGTATGTATACACATAGGAAGAGATACAAAATAGTTGCAAATTGAGTACAAGCTAAGGGGAGGGGAAGCCTCTAACTGCCTAAGGGATCAGTAAGGTCCTTGTGTAGGAAGTAGCATCTGAGCTGAATTTTTATGGGAACTAGAGATTTTAAGAGATGCAGGTAAGGAGGGAGAACATGCCAAGGATAAGAGACAGACTCACAACAATCCTATGAGGCAGATACTATAAGTACTATTTTCTCCATTTTACAGAGGAGGAAATTGAGGCCCAAAGAAGTTAAGAGAGTTCTTCAAGGTCAAACAGTCAAGAAGTGTTAGCACTGGGATCGGAATCCAGATCTCCTTAGTTGAAATTCAGTGTTCTTTGTACCACTCCAAGCTAAATACAAAAGAAGTAGGACATCTGCTTCCTAACCCTCCTGGGAGTTTACAGTTTAGAGGGGAGAAAGAATGCCCATATAAGGAATCACTTAAGAACATTTATAAAGCAATACATAAACCAGAGCATATAAAAAAGAATGGGGGCCTCCCTAGCACATGAGTGCGAAGATGTGAAGAGATTATGGTGCTAGTTATTAATGAGTAGCCATTGTGGTCCATACCTAGAAGTTGATTGTTACTCTAAATTTGCTTAAACACTTATTTTACTTCACTTGATGTGTACTCTTTCTACCAAAACAAATTGCGATCCATCCATTCCATCTCATCCTGTAATTCTTGGTAGTGTCTTTCCACATAGTCTGCATAGAATTTATGCAACAGGGTCGTAAATCTAAAGCTAGGAAGGGCCTTAAAAGTGATCTAGTCTAAGCCCCTTATTTGCAGAAGAGGAAACTGAGGTCCATGGAGGATAAGTGACTTACAGTTTCACAGGATCATAGATTTGGAGCTGGGAGGGACCTTAGAGGTCATTTTCTCTAACTCTATCATTTTAAAAGGGAACAAACTGAGGCCCAGGGTAATGAAATGATTTGCTCAACATCACATAGGGACTAAACAAGAGCTGGATTTGAATCCAGGTCCTGCAACTCTAAATCCATAGCTATTTTCAGTGTACTCTGCTGCTTAAAATATAAGTAGAGGGGGAAATCTTCCTCTTAAACATAACTTAAAACAAAAAAAAGGAAAAGAAAACATAGAAATTTGAATTGTAGAAAAACAAGTTATGGCTTGTAAATACTTTTCTCCTTGTTATGGCTGAGAAGAGGAGCTGACTTTGCTACCAGCTGCTGAAGGCACTGGGAAGGGCCCTCATGTCCAAGGGAATGCTTTTCCACCTCCTGCCTGAGCTTCCAGATGAAAATGTAAATATCCTTTGGACAAGAAAGCAGCTGCCTGAAATTCACGCTATGGTGTAAATGACTGGCTAAATCCTTTCTTTAGAGAAAGGTTTGATGAAAGGAGAGCTAACTGGATCCTCCCTAAGAGGAGTGAGGGCCCCAGGAGGAAAGTAGAGGAATAGGATCTCTCAAATTGATTTGTGACTTTTTCATTTAGTTGAGCTAGCCTTCCTCAATGTGTCAGAGATCCTTATTTTTTTATAAAAAGGTTCATTTTTATTCTCAACAAACAATAAATAAAACGAACAGTCCTATATGCCTAGTAAAATAGAAAAAGGAGTATTGTGGCTCTATTGTGGATAGCTTGCTTTTCTTTTTAATTAAATGTAACAGAATTTGGCACTTCCATGTTACATATATGGGATGTCCTAGGAGTCTTAATGTAGCTTAAGCTTTAATGAAGCTATTAAAGCTTAAAACTGCACTAAGACTTTTGAGACACCCTGCTTAATAGTTTTAAAATGAATTAAAATTTTTGGGACACTTTGTATAATACATTTATTTTTCAAAGCTATGCTGCTTATCTATGATTCTTTCTGGCCTTCTTTCTTTTCTCATATATGTTTAGAAAAAAAATACTCCAATGCCTCTATTTTCTTTGTTTATTTTTGTGATCTTATTCCTAACCTCACCCCCAGGCCCATGGGGAAAAAATAAAAGAAAAACAAAATTATGTAATAACTACTCACAGTCAGGTAAAATAAATTGCCATTTTGGTGATGCTTGAAAATATGTTTCTTATTTCACATCTTGAGTCCATCATTTCTCTCTTAAGAAGTAGATAGCATGCCTTATCCTTGGTCCTCTTGGATTATGGTAGTTCATAGCATTGATCAGCTTTCTCAAGCCTTTCAAACTTTTTTTTCTTTGTAATTCTCTTTTGGATATTTTTTCTCATTCTACTAATTTCACTTTGCATCAGTTCACATAAATTTTCCTAGAAACTGTCCCTTTCATCTTATGGAATAGTAATATTCCATTAAATTCATACTATATTCATTACATACTATACTTTGTTTATCTATTTCCAAATTGATTGATACTTTGCCACTACAAAAAGAGATGTTATGAGTATTTTGGTCCGTATGGATCCTTTTTCTCTTTCTTTGGTCATCTTGGGGTCTAGGCCTACTGGTGGTTTCAGTGAACCAAAGAGTATGCACAGGTTAGTAAGTTTTTGGATATAGTTCCAAATTGTTTTCCAGAATGGATGAATTGATTCACAGCGCCACTAACAGTAAGTATATCAATGGGTCTGTTTTCCCACAATCCCTCAGATATTTTTCTTTTTCCTCTTTTGCCATCTTGACCAATCTGATTGGCATAAGTTCAAACCTCAGAGTTGCTTTAATGCATGTTTGTCTAACTATTAGTGATTCAAATCATCTTTTCATATGGTTGTTGGTAGCTTGAATTTTTTCTTTCGAAAATTGACTTTACTGGCTATTTATCTCTTAGAGAATCACTCTTGTTTTTATAAATTTATATTGGCTCCTTACCTAACTTGGATATGATACCTCTATCAGAGAAACTTGCTACAAAGATTTTTTTGCTCTGCTCACCCATTTCCCTTCTGACTGTAAATGATTTTATTTTGTTTATGTGAAAACTTTCCAGTTTTGTGAAATCAAAATTATTGATTTTGTTTTTTGTGATTCTCTATCCCTTGCTTGGTTATGAACTCTTCCCCTGTCCATAGACTGAAAGGTTATTTCTTCCTTATGGGGGTATGGAGTGTTCAGGGAGGACTAGGGCCTCTGTGCAAGGGCTTGCCAAACCCTTTCAAGGTTGCTCATCTACCTTCAGTGTCCACCTTTACCAAGTTCTAACCTGTGGCTCCAGGAAGCTGTCATATGCACAGTGACCACACCCTGGCAAAACTGTCTCAGCAGATGGTCTAAACCAGGTTGAGGGTAATCAGTAGGCCCCAAACCTGTCGGTGAGTTGGGGGGTGTTTACTCCAAACATGCAAAGACTTCCCTTGGTGGAACAATGTGTATAAATTGTCACAGAGTGAAGTAAGAATCAAGAGAACGATTTGTTCCAATGGCCACAAAGGTGGCTGGAGCAGGTGCTGTGGAGCACTTAAAGCTTGGTCAGACATTGGAGACACCAAGGGCATCCATCCACTACATCCCGGGTCATGACCAGTCATCTTGACTTTTTCCTGCCACTGGACTTCAATGACTGTGAAAGAGAGTGAGACTGACAGCTTTGTGCAACTCTGTCTCACTTAAATGCAATTTATAATCTAGTCAAGACATCACTCCATGATGTCATTGGTCCTCTTGGAGTGAAACAAGGGACAAACTGTATACAATAATATAAATCAAGTTAACTTGGAGAAACAGCAAAATTCAGAACAAAGACTATAGTCAATATTGGTGTCATAGGAGCAAAGGTAAAGGAAATGTCCTATCTCCTCTCTTAATAATAAACTATATGGGCCCTGGGAAGAGAGACAGGAGAGCTCGTTTGAGTACTCTGTTGGAAAGTGTTTGTGGTATCAAACAGCTAGCAATAATTTGTTTAAATAAATAAAATGGGGGCAGCCAGGTGGCACAGTGAGTAGAACACCAACCCTGGACTTGGGAGGACCTGAGTTCAAATCTGGCTTCAGGCACTTGACACTTTCTAGCTGTGTGACTTCGGGCAAGTCACTTAACCCCTTTTGCCTTGCCTTCCCCCCCAAGGGAAAAAAAGGAAACAAATAAGTAAGTTAACCAAAACTAATCAATACTTGATCATGACTAAAAATGTATGCCTCATTAATAATAACTATAATTTACATAGTAGTTAAAGTCTATGTTAATTCATTTGATCACATGTTAGCTTATTCCTTGCCCATAGTCTACCATATCTCTTTACTGAGAGGTGGGAGACCTGTTTCACTATCAGTTTTCTGAAGCTACGATTGGTCATAGTGTCAATCAGAATTCTTAAGTCTTTCAATGCTGTTTTCCCTTACATTATAGCAGTCACTGTGTAAATTATTCTCCAGATTCTTACTTCACTCTGGGTCAGTGTATACAAGTTTTCCAATGTTTCCCTAAATTCTTCATATTCATTATTTCTTTTGACACAGTGATATTCCATTCCATTCATTGTCCAGCCATTTTCCACTCAGTGAGTGCCCACTTTCTTTCCAGTTCTTTGTAATCCCCTCAAAAATGCTGCCATTTATATGTTTGTATTTATTATAGATATTTCCTTCTGCTTTCCACCACCTTGGGGTATATGCCTAGGAAGCAGCACCACTGGGTCCAAGAATATGTATAGTTCATTAATTTTTATAGTATAATTCCAAATTGTTTCCAGAACAGTGGACCAATTCATAATGGAGCTCTGAATTCTCAGAGATATTAAGTGACTCATCCAAACTCATAAGATCCTGAATTTAGAGCCAAAAGGGCCACATCCAAGATCATCTATTCTAACCCTGTCATTTTATAGATGGCCCATAGAAATTGAGTGGTTTGTCTAAGGTTATACAAGTATTTGATTTGAACTCCAACCCATTGATCCTAAATCCAATGATTTAATCACAGGACTACCAAGTGGCAAACTTGGAGCTCCAACCCAAGCCTCCCAACTCTCAGTGTAGCAATCTTTGCAACATCCTACCGACCTCTTTCACATAGGCACTTTGGGATGTTCCTGATGGAGTCTATTCTTATTTTTTTGTGGTTTCCAAGTAGATTGTCTCTCAGTTTTGCCATTGCCCCATCTCATATTAAATTTTTTTTTCACGGATATATTGCTTGGTTTGTGCTTCAGACAGCCATGAACAGAATTAATTTTCTGAAGATCAGAAAATCGGGGTGGGGTGAGTTTGGGGAATGAACTCTCATCTCCAGAACCCCCTTGGCTATTTTTGATGAAAATTGCTGCTGTGGTATGGACCAGATAAAAGCACAAACAATTTTTTTTGCCCTTTAATGATCAAGTTGGAGTCTGAAATTAAGCCCAGCGGGTAAGAAGATCCTGTATAGATTTCAAAAGATATAGCTTGTTTGTCCATGTCCTTTGGAATACTGCTTTGTTAAGCCTTGCCGCCATTCTGGAAAGCTGAAATGGAATTAGCCCTCCAAGGCTTTCCCTTCCCTTCCCTTCCCTTCTATCTATTCTGGATAACCCAGGAAGGCTTTACTCCCAGCTCTTAATGCTTCCATTAAACGACAATTGTAATTCTGAGGATGCTAGATTTAGAGCTAGAAGGGACCTCAGATGCCCTTTCTAGCCCAGTCTCCTCATTTTACAGGTGAGGAAACTGAGTCTCGAAGATGTGAAGTGACTTACCCAAGGTCACACAAGTAGTGATAGAGGTGAGATTTGAACCCCTGGCTCCAAGCCAGTATTCTACTGTTTGTTCATTCGTTCCTTCCTTCCTTCCTTCCTTCCTTCCTTCCCTCCTTCCTTCCTTCCTTCCTCCTTCCTTCCCTCCTTCCTTCCTTCCCTCCTTCCTTCCTTCTTTCCTTTCTTTCTTTCCTTCTTTCTTTCTTCCTTCATTCCTTCCTCCCTTCCTCCCTTTCTCCCTTTTTCTCTTCCTCTCTTCCTTCCTTCCTTCCTCCCTCCCTTCCTTCCTTCCTTCCCTCCTTCCCTCCTTCCTTCCTTCCTTCCTTCCTTCCTTCCTTCCTTCCTTCCTTCCTTTCTTTCTTTCTTTCTTTCTTTCTTTCTTTCTTTCTTTCTTTCTTTCTTTCTTCCTCCTTCCTACCTTTCTTTCTCTCTTTCTTTCTTCCTTCCTTCCTTCCTCCCTCCCTCCCTCCCTCCCTTTCTTTCTTTCCTTCTTCCTTCCTCCCTTCCTTCCTTCCTTCTTTTCTTTCTTTCTTTCTTTCTTTCTTTCTTTCTTTCTTTCTTTCTCTCTCTCTCTCTCTGTATCTCTCTCTCTCTTCTCTTTCTTCCCTCTCTCTCTCTCCCTCCCTTCCTCCCTCCTTTCCTTTCTTTCTTCCTTCCTTCCTTCCTTCCTTCCTTCCTTCCTTCCTTCCTTCCTTCCTTCCTTTTTTCTTTCTTTTGGCAATTGGGGTTAAGTGACTTGCCCAGGGTCACACAGATAATAAGCAGTGCTCTTTCCATTTTACTAGTAAGGGAGTCCTTTTGATGTTGCTCACAAAATCAGATCAACCTCTTCTCATCATATCAGACCTCACTGCAAGAATAGGACAAACCACCCACCCTCAAGATCCCTATCTCTGCTTACCGCCATCTCACCCACTTGGCTACTGGTGCCTTATTCTAACTGTGAACTTGACTCCCTCCACCTTTCATGCCATTAATTGCTGAGCACCTGGTCCCTGCCTGGGGTGTCTGAATCATCACAGAGAACACCTTTTTGACTTTCATTTTTTCTGAAATGGCCTGGGGCCATTGATGGTGCCTTGTGGGAGTTTTGTTATTTACTGGTGGGTGTACCAACAGGCTTTCAAAACTGGCTTAGATTCTGCAAAAGGAAGCTCTGACTAGAGAGGGGAAGCCAGAGGAAGGGGCTATGCACTTTTTGAAATACTCTTGACTGCCCTGTTGGTGGAATTCAGAGGAATCTTTTGGCCCTGTGAGGGTGTGGAAGGTCAGAGGCAGCTCTGGTCAATGCCAGGGCTGTCTTCCCTCAACAGATTTATTTCTACTTTCCAGGCTTGAGAGAGACATATAGCACACACTGTTTAGTTGCATACCATTAAAAAAAAGGATTTATACCTATATATTACAAACACACACATCTATTTGGGGCTGCCAAGATTGACCTGCAGGGCATTTCGCTACAGGACAACTGCTTGTAGAGGCTTGTCAGCTCCGGCTGGAGAGAGATTTATTGTGTCCAACTTATTAAACCTGTTCAAAGGCTTGAATCCAAGTCAAAGTTGCCTATTTACAAAGGGGTTTGGACAGTGTTATTTTTAAGACATTAATAATTGCACCTGCAAACTTTAAAACCCTCAGAGCTCCCATGAAGAGACAAAAACCCAATTCTACTGTTCCAACAAATTATCTTCAGCCAGATTTCATCCAACCAGAAGTAGGAGTTTCCCGGATCAAAGCAAGGCCAACAATTAAGAATACACATCGACTGTATCACATTGGTATTGACATCTTCAGTTTCCATGCCCATTCTCCCATGCTGGGAAAACTGTTCCCCCTCCCTTTGACCTCCTGGCTTCCCTGCCTTTAGACTTTTCCTCTTCTCCCCAGGTGCTAATGCCTTCCCTTTTAAAGGATGCCTTTCATTGACTCTGGATGTACCTCATACATGCCGATTTGTAAACAGCGTCTCCCACAACAGAATGTGAGACCTTGAGGGAGGGGCTGTTTTTGACTTTCTTGTATCCCCAGCACTTGACACATCACAATAACTTACTAAAAGATTGATCATCACATCCTTAGCCTCTAACAGAGTGCATGGAACATAGTAGGTACTTAACACCTGGGAAGGTCAGAGAAGACCTTGTTGTGGTAGGTAGCATCAGAAGTAGGCCTTGAAGGGAATTAATGATTCCAAGAGGTAGAAGTGAAGGAGAGAGTTTTAGGCTTGGGGGAGAGTTCCAGTGATGGGGAACCTGTAGACTCAAGGCTACCTGTGGCCTTCTTTGTCCTTGGGTATGGCTTTTTGACTGAGTCCAAGTTTTACAGAACAAATCCTTTTATGAAGGGGATGTGTTCTATGAAGTTTGGATTCAGTCAAAGGACTGCACTTGAGGACCTAGAGGGCCACATGTAGTCTCAAGGCTGCAGCTTCCCTACCCCTGGTTTAGGCAATGATATGAAGAAGGAGATAGAATTTTGTATGCAAGGAACAGGGATTAGGCCAGCTTGGCTGGAACTGGAACCTGGAGTTGGGGGGGAATCATGTATAGTTAGACTGGAAAGATAGGCCAGAGCCAGATTATAAAGGGCTCTAAATGCCAAAATTTTATCCTAGAGACAGTAGGGAGCTGATGAAGATTCAGTAGGACTGTGTAGCTTTAAACAGGGAAAAAAAGACTGGGCTTATCAAGATAAGTTTTTGTGGCAGCAAAAGTTCCTAAATGTTAAAAGATTTTCAATTCAGTTTTTAATTCAATTTAATAATTCCATTTAATTTAAAGTTCAATTTAATTCAATATTTAAGTGCCTACTACATGCTGGGCACTCCACTAAGCACTGGGGAAAGATAGTCCCTGCCTTCAAGGAGCTTATAATTGAATGGTAGAGATGACACACAAAAGGAAGGAAGTTGGAAAGGGACAGGAATGGGACTCCGGGGGTACCTGGTCCAGAGCTATATTGTTCCCTGGTGCTGCCAAGCAGAGCTACAGATACAAAGTGTAGGCTAAGATCACTGGATCATAGATTTAGAACTAGAAGGGCCTTTCAAGGTCACCTAGTTCAACCCCTTTTACAGATGAGAAAATTGAGGCCCAAAGTGGTTAAATGACTCTTCTTGGTAGAGCTGAGATTCAAACCCAGGTTTCATTCAAAGCCAAGTCTTCTGCCTCCACAGCTAATGCTCTTCCCCTCACCCAGTGCTGGTCTGCCAAGGTGACCAGATAAGTTAATTCCGATTGTGGTAGGTTTTGTAGATGGGAAAATACTTGATGAATACAGGGTTAGGGAAAACTGTGGGTCTGAACTATGTAAGCTCTTCTCAGCTCCTCCCAGTGCACAGAATGGAGCATTGGTTGGATGTCTATCTATGTGTATGTATACTTGTAGGAAGCTCTCCTTTGTCTTCCACTTTGATGTCCTTTTCTGTGTGGGCAAGGTGCTCTATCTGAGATTCCTGGCAAAGCGCCATGATTCTCCTGTGCCATGGAACCAACCTGGCTGTAGTCTTAGGCCAGGGGTGGGGAACCTGAAGGCCACATGTGGCCCTCTAGGTCCTCAAGTGTGGCTGAATCCTAACAGAAGTTCAATCAAAGTGCTGCACTTGAGGACCTAGAGGGCCACATGTGGTCTCAAGGCCTCAGGTTCCCTGCCCCTGTCTTTGGCACTGCAATTCTGAGGCTGGGCAGACCTCCACATGCCAGGTAATCTGATGAAGTCGTTCAACATAATTCAGGACATCAAACTACTCTTGGCAAAACAGGAGTCGGGAGACGCTTTTCCTCTGCCAGTCATAACATCAGCAGTGCCAGAGTCGAGGTTGTGCCAGGGCATTCTGTCAACGGCACACCCACAGAGAATGAGTAGCTCCCATCGAAACATATGTACGATGTGAGAACACAAAGATATTTCCTGATGCGGTGACCCTGGGAGTTAGAGCCAGGACTCTTCAGTGGTGAGACCTCTAATGGGGTGTCCTGAGCAGCTCGGGGATCAGGCCACCCGAATTCTAGTCCTAGCCCTGCTACTAAAATGCTCTGGGACTCTGGGAAAAGGTCCCCTCCCCTCCCTGGGCTTTTCTTGTGTAGAATGCAGGGTTAGACTAGACACACTATGAGTTCCCTGCTTCCAACGCCCAGCTTCATGAGATCCACGATGCGCAAAGAGTGCAAAGAGGGCTGAATTTAGAGGTGCCTTTGAATCTCAGCTCCACTGAGAACTAGCTTTGCAACCCTGGCCATGTCTCTTTATCCCTCCAAGACTCAGTTTTCTCAACTGTAAAATGGGGGTAACACTACTACCTGCCTTATCAACCTAAACAGTGCCTTGTAAACTTTAAGGTGCTATAGAAATGGGAGTTATTATGAGGATGGAGGAGGAGTAGAAGAAAAAGAGTTAGAAGAAAAGGAAGAGACAGAGGGACAGGAGGAGCCCTTAGAGCCAATTCTAACACTGGTATAACTTGGCTCCATTCCTATGTTTTGTTTTCCATTGCAAGCCTTCACCTAGGGCTTTGCACACAAAGGAATCTCCAGCATGTTGCAGCTTCTGGCTCGATGGCAGTCAGGGTCAGCAGTGCCTGAGCTTTGCAGTGATGATCTATAGCCTTCGGCATTATTGCCAAATATCAAAGCTCAGAAACCAGAAAACTCTGGGGTTCCATTTCCTGGCTGAAAAACTGATAATCACAGAGTGATTCAGTCTTGGTGTGTGAGACAATGTAGGAGAATACAGGGGTTGGATGGAATATTCACATGTACTCTTTTTAAAGAAATTTCCTTCCTTCCTCCCTCCTTTCCTCCCTCCCTCCCTCCCTCCCTCCCTTCCTTCCTTTCTCCCTTTCTTCTTTCTTTCCTTCCTTTCTTCTTTCTTTGTTTCATTCTTTCCTTCCCTCCTTCCTTCCTTCCTTCCTTCCTTCCTTCCTTCCTTCCTTCCTTCCTTTCTTCCTTCCTTCCTTCTTTCCTTCCTTCCTTCCCAAGTAGTAGTATTGCTGTATCAAAGGTATGCACAGTTTGGTTGTATTTTGGGCATAATTCCAAATTGCTCTCCAGAATGGTTGGATCAGTTCACAACTCCACCAATGGTGCTTTAGTGTCCAATTTTTCCAAATTCCCTCCAACATTTATCATTTACTTTTTCTGTCATATTAGTCAATCTGATAGGTGTGAGGTGGTACCTCAGAGTTGTTTTAATTTTCATTTCTCTAATCAATAGTGATTTAGAGCATTTCTTCATATGGCTATAGAGAGTTTTGATTTCTTCATCTGAAAATTGCCTGTTCATATCCTTTAACCATTCATCAATTTGAGAAACACTTGTATTCTTATAAATTTGACTCAGTTCTCTATATAATTAAGAAATGAGCCTTTGATCATAGAACCTTGCTGTAAATTTTTTCACAGTTATGTTTACGATGTGTTTGCCTCCATCCTATTTTTCCTGTTTATTCTTCTTTCTCTCTCTTTTTACCCTGTCCCTCCTCAAAAGTGTTTTGCTTCTGACTACTACCTCCCCCAATTCACCCTCCCTTCTCTCAGTTTCTCCCCTTCTCTTATCTCCTTTCCCTCTTACTTTTCTGTAGGGTAAGATAAATTTCTATACCCAACTGCATATGTATGTTATTTTTTTATTTCAGCCAATTCTGATGAGAGTAAGTTTCAAACTTAGGCTGCCATGCTCTCCATTTTCCCTTCTCCTTCCTCCTTTCCTTCTTTTCTTCCTTCTTTCTTCCCTCCCTCCCTCCCTTCCTTCTTTCCCTCCTTCCTTCCTTCCTTCCTTCCTTCCTTCCTTCCTTCCTTCCTTCCTTCCTTCCTTCCTTCCATACTTCCTTCTTTCCTTCCTTCCTTCCCTCTTTCCTTCCTTCCTTCCTTCCTTCCTTCCTTCCTTCCTTCCTTCCTTCCTTCTTTCCTTCCTTCCTTCCCAAGTAGTAGTATTGCTGTATCAAAGGTATGCACAGTTTGGTTGTATTTTGGGCATAATTCCAAATTGCTCTCCAGAATGGTTGGATCAGTTCACAACTCCACCAATGGTGCTTTAGTGTCCAATTTTTCCAAATTCCCTCCAACATTTATCATTTACTTTTTCTGTCATATTAGTCAATCTGATAGGTGTGAGGTGGTACCTCAGAGTTGCTTTAATTTTCATTTCCCTAATCAATAGTGATTTAGAGCATTTCTTCATATGGCTATAGAGAGCTTTGATTTCTTCATCTGAAAATTGCCTGTTCATATCCTTTAACCATTCATCAATTTGAGAAACACTTGTATTCTTATAAATTTGACTCAGTTCTCTATATAATTAAGAAATGAGCCTTTGATCATAGAACCTTGCTGTAAATTTTTTTCACAGTTATGTTTACGATGTGTTTGCCTCCATCCTATTTTTCCTGTTTATTCTTCTTTCTCTCTCTTTTTACCCTGTCCCTCCTCAAAAGTGTTTTGCTTCTGACTACTGCCTCCCCCAATTCACCCTCCCTTCTCTCAGTTTCTCCCCTTCTCTTATCTCCTTTCCCTCTTACTTTCCTGTAGGGTAAGATAAATTTCTATATCTAACTGCATATGTATGTTATTTTTTTATTTCAGCCAATTCTGATGAGAGTAAGTTTCAAACTTAGGCTGCCATGCTCTCCATTTTCCCTTCTCCTTCCTCCCTTCCTTCTTTTCTTCCTTCTTTCTTCCCTCCCTCCCTTCTTTCCTTCCTTCCTTCCTTCTTAATCAAATCAAATGCCAAGTTTGGGTCATTCTTCTTTCCAGTGACTTCTTCCCACTGTGACACAAAAGCTTTCCTTGTCATCAGCCCACTCCTGCCACAGCCACAGACAATGGCTTTCCTCACTGGAGCCAGCTTTTCATAACTTTTCAATTCACCATATTGTTCCCTATCCTATGTATGTCTACAATTGCGCACTCATTTACCTAAGACAAATTCATGAAGCATCTCCTGTGGGCTCATTCTCTCAACATCCACTGGAATAGACAGGTTGAGTCCCGGAGGACAATTGACTACCTGTCCCTTCAGGAATCTATCATCAAGTAATCACGAAGGTCTAGGGTTTCTTATTCTATTTTAAGCCTTCACTTTATTTTCTTTTTTAATTAACAAACATTTCCTCTTATTTCCCTACTAATTTAAAAGAATAACAAATATGATGGTTAAGCAAAACAAATTCCCACATTGTCTATGTCCAAAAATGTGTGTCTCATTTTGCCCTGGGAGTCCACCACCTCTGTGTCAGGAGATGGGTCACATACTTCATCATCTGAAGTCCTCTGATAGTGTGATTGACCATTACATTGGTCAGAGTTCTTAATTCTGTCACAGTTGTTTGTCATCATAATGCTATTGTTAATGTATAAAATGTTCTCCTGGTTCTGCTCACTCCATTCTCCATTAGTTCATACAAATCTTCCCAGGTTTCTCTGAAATCACTTTTTCCCCAGCATTTCTTATGGCATAAAAGTATTCCATTGCATTGACTTATCTATTACTTGTTCAGTCATTCCCCAAATGAGAGCAAGCCTTTAGTTTTTAGGCCTTTGCTACTACAAAAAGAGCTGTTAAAAATATTTTTGTACGTGTAGGTCCTTTTCCAATTTCTTTGATTTCTTTGCATATGGACCCAATAGAAGTATCAGTGGGTCAAAGGATATGCATAGGTTAGTGACTTTGGGAGCAAAGTTACAAATTGCTTTATAGAATGGTTATAACAATTCATAAGGGCTGGGATTTCTAATACTTTTAATGTTCATGAGTCTCTGTCTGGTATATTCTCCCCAGTATTGATCAACCAGTTGACATCAATTAGCTTTTACAAAGAATATTTACTCAGAAGGTACAGCAAGGACAGAAGTTACAAAAATATCCCCCAAACCAGAGGAATGTTTTCCCCTGGGGAGAGTGGGTTCAAACTTAAGTTGGCATGATACAAAACATTCTCTCTCAACTTGGAGGGTTACTCTCCCTTCTATTCATGTAAAAGATGCATGGGCAGAGTGAGTTCAAGCTCAAACCACACATCCAAAGTAAAAATGGAACTGATGGATACCTTATGACTCTTTGCTTTGGGAGTCCTTTTCTCCCTTTAAGGAGTCTCTACCAAATCTACTCTGGAGACTAGTGTCCAAAATGAACACATTTCTCCCTTGCTCAGCTAGGCTGACTCCTTGTAGTATGTGGTGTTCTGGCTGGTGGGTCACTCCATTCCTGATCTGAGTCAAGCAGTTTCTTCCTTCAAGATGTTTCCTCACTAGACTCAGCTACTGATGCTATTGGGCATCTGGTTGTCTGGGATGCTAATTCTGGTTTCTTAGGGCACCTCACAATCCTCTTCTGACCTTTTGAAGATAACAAGATTGTAACCAAATCCACTCCACATCCGGGCAGTCATTCATTTTCAATTAAGAAAGAAGAAATAAAAAAGAAACAGGCACCATGTGCTCAGGGCCATGTGGTATCCAGGTGAGGAGGTAAGACAGCTACAGCTTCTTCCCTCCCCCTTTCCAGAGGCTCATAGCATTTCCTCCTTTAAAAAGCCATCAGGACAGAAGGGCAGAAAGCAAGACCTTTCAGAACCTTTTGTATGCACTCTCAGTTTTAGTTCCTTAGATAATGAGAAGATTTTTTTTTGTCACCACAGAGTATTGGATCTTCACCTGCTCAAGGTGAGAAACAGCCTCACTAGGACTCATGTTGTGAACTGAAATAAGGTAGGGAATATTATTTATATTCTGTATAACCCACCAGGAAGGGCAAATCTGCACATATTCTAAGGACAGGGCCTCTCCTGGACCAGTCTTCTATTAAGCACAAGAGACAAAGCCAGCCAGGAGCTTCCCTAGGCGGGACCTGGGCTCATAGTCACTTGGACTGGATGGGAGATGGGGGCAATTTCCCCTCCCCCCACCCTTTTTTAAAGATGCTACTAGAAACACTGGAAAAGAATGAGAAAGGTAGAGGGCAGGGCTGATCCCTTTTGTATATCCTCTGAGTCATCAACCCCTCTGGCTCAGCAGCCAATCAGGGGATTTAGCTATGAGTCATACACGCCGGAACCACCCTTCCTCCCCTCAAGCTTTGCCTGGAGCCAGGAGTGATGACTGAGCATGCTCCATGAGAGAGGGAGGGATACCTGCTACATTTCCTTCATTCCTTGATGGCTCTGAGCCCACAGGGACTGTTTCTTTTATGTTTATTCTTTCTTAATCTAAAATGAATGAATACCTAGACATGGAATGGATTTGGGTACAATCTTGTTATTTTGAAAAGGTCAGAAGAAGTTTGCAAGGTGCCCTAAGAAACCAGAATTGGCATCCCAGACAACCAGATGCCCAATAGTATCAGTAGCTGACACTAGTGAGGAAACATCTTGAAGGAGCAAACTACTTGACTCAGATCAGGAATGAAGTGACCCACCAGCCAGAATGCCACATCCTACAAGGAGTCAGCCTAGCTGAGCAAGAGAGAAATATGTTCATTTTTTGACATTAATCCCCAGAATAGATTTGGCGGGCACTCCTTAAAGGGAGAAAAGAACTCCCAAAGCAAAGACTCAGGAAGTATTCTTCATCTCCTTCTTATCACCTCCTCTCTCCTTTTTCAAACATTTATTAGCATCTAATCTCCAGTTAGGTGGCACAGCAGAGAGAGTGCGGGGCCCAGAGTCAAGAAAGACTCCTCTTCCTGAGTTCAATTTTGATCTCAGACATTTACTAGCTGTGTGACCCTGAGCAAGTCACTTAACCCTGATTGCCTCAGTTTCCTCATCTGTAATATGAGCTGGAAAAGGAAATGGCAAACCACTACAGTATCTTTGCCAAGAAAACCCCAAATGAGGTCACGAAGAATCAGATATGACTGAAATGACTGAACAGCAACAAATAGATGTAGAGGTGGAGGGGATGTAAATGATTATCCACTTCACCTCCCCATTTTACAGATGAGGAAACTGACAGAGAACTAACATTACTTTTCATACAAGTAGCAAAACTGGAATTCAAGCCGTGGACCTCAGCCTTTAAATCCTGGACTAGGGGTGGGGAAGGCCACATGTGGCCTCCTGGGTACTTGAGTGTGGCCTTTTGATGAGTCCAAGTATTACAGAACAAATCTTTTTATGATTTATGAAGGAGATTTGTTCTGTGAAGTTTGGATTCAGACAAAGGGGCACACTTGAGGACCTAGAGGGCCATATGTAGCCTTGAGGTCACAGGTTCTCTCCCCTGCCCCATCCCCCCAAACTTGGACTATTTCCATTATTCTACTGTGTAATTCACTGATAGAGGGAATTAGGTGCCGGGGCATATCCCACAGACCAGGGCTTCATCTTCTCTTTGTCGAAACACAATATTTCATGGTACGTACACAAGAGAAGAGCAAATGGTCATGAGAGCTCTTGATGGGGAAAGCTTTCCTTCTGACTCTGTGAGCTCTGAAACCACTTTAAACTCAGAGCAAAACTTTATCAGAGAGTTCAGTGGTTCAGTGGATAGAGCACTGGAGCTATGGTCAGGAAGACCTGAGTTCAAATCCTGCCTAGGACACTTACTGTAAGACCATGGGCACTTCATCTTAACCTCTCTATGCCTGAGTTTCTTCAACTGTAAAATGGGTATCATAATAGTCCTTGCCTCCCAGGGCTGTTGTGAGTGCCTGGCATACAGCAAGCTCTGTATACAAGCTCACCATTATTCTAATCATCACAAACTCAGTCTCAAGTGCATCTCTTATGCTGAGTGCAGACAGCCAAATCATTGCATTAGCAATGGGGTTTAGAGAAGCTGCTTGTAATTTTGCTTGGAGAGGAAACCTTGTTGATACAGTGTTAATTATAGCTGCCTTCCTAGGAGTTAAACCAGGTTCCATTCCTGGCCAGAACAGCATTTGATACAAGGTAGCCTAATGTCTAAAGTTTTGGAGTCAGGAAGTGGAGTCAGGAAGGCTTGGGTTCCAATTCTGCCCCTGCATCTTACTAGCTGTTTGATATCGGACAAGTTTCATAACCTCTATTTGCCTCAGTTTCCTCAAATGTAAACCAGGCACGATAATAATATCTACCTTGTGGGATTGTTGTAAAGCTCCAGTGAGGTAACTGTCAAGTGCTTTGTAAATGGTAAATCACTGTAAATGCCAGCCATTATCTGTGACTAAAGAGCACTGGATTTGAAGTCAGAAGAATGGAGTTCAAATTTAAGTCCTATCCCTAAGATTGTAGACTTAGAGATGGCAGGGACCTCAGAGCCAATCAAGTCCAACCTCCTTCCTTCCCATTTCAGGGAAATGAGCTACAGTGGAGTTATGTGTGGATGACCCTTGATCAAGGTCATATGACTAGTATCAAAGACTGGACTTGAACCTGACCACCAATGCAGTGCCCTCCTCACTAAATCCTGCTTTCTTTTACCATGTGACTGTTGGGCAATCTAACTTCAGGTTGCCTCTGAGCTTCAGTTTCACATCTGTACGTATTCCTTCATTGGAATGGAAGCTTCTTGAGGGAAATGACCATTTCCATTTTGGAATTCATCTCTCCAGTATCTCGCAGAATACTTGGCATGTAGCAGATGTTTGATATCTTTTTGATATCTGCTTGCTTGCTTGTGTAACAACCTCTGGTAAGGGGCTGGATAGCCCCACACCCCTCAGGATGGGTAGTTCTTCTGTTAGGAAAGAGAGGAAACTAACTCTAGATGAGGCTTCAGACATTTTATCTCATAAAGCAGTGCCTGTCACATAGTAGGTGCTTAATTAAATCCTTATTAATTCATTCATTGGTGGGAGTTTTGGAGACGCTTTGGACAAAATGAAGAAAAAAGGAAAGATGTCATGGAGGTTATCCCATGGAAGAAATGAATCCACGGCAGCTGGCATCTGCTACATTTCCAGGTTCCCATCTTTGTGACCATGAGAAATGACTCTAAATGGCCAAATGGAAAGACATGTGACTCTTTTGATTGGGACTTTTTCAGGAGCACTGAAGGAGACAAACTACAGTTGAGGAAAGGCATTCCCTGCCCCCACCCTTATCTTACTTTTGGCCTGACCACATTGTTCTAATGCCAAACCAATGTTTGCCTAGAGGACTGTTTTATAGAGAACTCACACGAGGTAGGCTCTCACATGGTGGTCAGAAGAAGCAATACAAGCAACAGTTTCAAAGTCTCTCTGAAGAACTTTGGAATTGATTGTGTGACATGGGAAACACTGACATGTGATCTCCTAGCATGGTGTGCCTTCATCAGAGAAGGGGCTGTGCTCTATGAGCAAAGCAGATTGCAGTAGCTCCATAGAAATGAGAGATAAGCAAATTTAGAGTATCCACCCCAAATGTTTACATGGACTATTTGTGCCCAACCTGTGGTAGAGCCTTCTGAGCTCCTATTGGTCTGATCAGGCACAGTTGGACACACTGTACCTAGACTCCAACATAGCGATGTCATTTTAGCCCTCTTAGAGAATGAAGGACAACAACCAACCAACTTTTGTTTAATTGTGTGTGTATTTTTCAATTCTGTTAAAGAATATATTTACCAGATTTAACATTATTCCTCATAAACACCTTCATCTGACTGTTTTCATAGTGCCTGGTGTCCCACAGTTTGGGGCATGAAGGCCAGTGGGAGCCACGTAGGAGCTAGGGGCCTGTCTTAGGGCAAGGGCTGGGAGCTCAATCTCTAGATGTCTCTTAGAGAGTTGAGTGCTGTTACTGGTGGGCAAAAACACAGGTCATTTCCAAACTACATTTCCAGGTACAGAATTACAATGAACTCAGGGCACATTTATATATCTACTCCATTAGCATGAGCCCAGATGTTGCACTTATTGGTTAATTCCCCTAAAATGCTGATGAATTTTGCCTAATGATGCTTTTGCCATAGTAGGGGAATTAGCTCTGTTAATTCAGTGTGTATTTGTTGGTGGAGTGGAAAGAGGGGGCGGGATCTGGAGTGCATTTAGAGGCCCTGAGTTCTAATCCTGACTCTGCCTCTTACTAGCTGCAGAGCCTTAAACTTTCCCTCTCTGGGTTCCAGTTTTCTCATCTACAAAAGAAGGGGTTGGTATATTACTTCTAAGATTCCTTCCAATTTTAAATCTTTGATTCTATGGTTTCGCAACTTCCCCTGGCTTCTATCCATCTTGAGTAAGCTGCCTTGGGTTTAAAGACTGCCCCCAAATTCCCTTACTTTCTAGAGATCACGTGCGCATGAAAACACCTTCAGAGGGGACCTTGGAATAGTGACTGTGTCCTCTCCTGACTCTTCTGGAGACTTTCCAAGGTGTCAGGTCAGAAATTCTGCTCTCTGCCTTTCTAACCAGCCTATTTTGCCCTTTGGCATCTGGATGAGTCAGGAGACTCTCCTAAATATTGGTCCCTCTGTCAACTTTCCCTCCTGACCTGGATTTTACTTAGAATAGGTCATGGGTTAGGGTTTTTTCCCCCTTCCTTTGTTGTTGTTGATTTCTTTTGTTTTGTTTTGTTTTCTGAAAGGAGAAAACTTGGCCACATTTTTCCTTCCTTCTCATCTCTTGCCAAGGGAATTAGCCAAAAATATTTATGCCTGACAGTGCTAGCTAAAAGCCTAGATTTGGTCTGAAGTTGATCTAACTTACTTGCTCTCATCTGTGGGGAGGGGTTGACATCCCCTGCCTAGGCCCATTCATTCCTCATGTCCAATCCAGGGGAGATCAAGTCACCCAGTGGCTACGGCCTGAGCTCTGAGATCAGCCAGGGACTCCAGGTCAGCCGCCACTTATCTGAATGAGGCACCAGAGTGGCTGGGAAAGTACAAATTCATTCTGAGGACAAGGAAGGATTGGACCTAATCAGGAGCTCAGGGGGGAAATAGAGAGGCCTATAGGGAGTAGATTGAGGATAAGCAGAAAACAGGCCTGATCATTTGCTCTAGAGTCCCCGGAGGTGGATTTCACCTCCACTCAGGCTGCTTCCCCACCTCCTGCCAAGGGTCACACATGTTGGTACCAAGAGTGTTCCCAATACTATTTTTGTTGGCGGGGGGAATGTGGGGAGAGAAGGGCAGATGGGAAATAAAGATCATTATGGCTCTGGTCTTAGGCCAAGTCTCAAGCCTGCATACTCTATGAAAACAAACATGAGTGAGAATGTTCCTATCCCTGGAATGGTGGGAAAGTAGTTAGGAAGAAGTCCAAGAAGACAGCTGCCCTGGTGGTGTTCAATGTGGGGAATGGCATCTAGAGAGTCCAACCCTGGGAATGGAACAGGGAGAGAACCCAGGGTCAAATATCTATGACAGGATTGTGGGGTTTTGTGTTTTTTTTTTCCACTTGGGTAGAATGGGTAAATGGGTCATTTCTCTCACTCTCCACCTTCGAATGGTGGATCTGGACACATTGCAAGCTTTGCCCTCCTGAAAATGATGCTACTCTATTTATTTCCTCTTAATCACCTAGACACCTAGGTGGGACAATGGATGGAGCACTATGCTTAGAGTCCCAAAGCCTGGAGGACAATTCCTGCTTATTGTTTGTCCTTTGTTTTGAAGAGGACCGATGACATCACAGGGTGATGTCTTGGCTTGCTGGCTGGATTTAAGTGAGGCAGAGCTGCGCAAAGTTGCCAGTCTCACTCTGTCTTTCTGAGTCATTGAAGTCTAGTGGCAAGACAAAGACTGGGATGATTGGCGATGGCCTGGGAAGTAGTGGATGATCTTGACATCTTCAATGTCTGACCAAGCTCTAACTGCTTTATAGGGCCTGCTTCAGCCTTCTTCATGACTGTTGGAACAAATGGTTCTCATTTGCCCATTCTCTCTGGAGAAGTCTTTACATGCTTGGGGTAGACACCTTCAAAACCCATCAATGGGTTTGAGGCCTGTTATTACCCTCAATCTGGCTTAGACTGTCTGCCAAGACAGCATGGCCTCTGTATGTGCTTCAGTTTTTGGAGCCACAGATGAGAGTTGGGTGGCAAGTAGACACTAAAAGTTGTGGGCTTGGCAGCGCTCACACTAGAGGCGCTAGTCCCCCCTGAACACTGCATACATGCCAATTTCTGTTTAGACCCTTAGCTGTCTAACTCCAAACGAGTCATTTTGCCACTTGCAGCCTCAGTTTCTTTATATAAAAAATGAAAGGGTTGGACTTGATGGTTCCCAAGTTCTAAATCAATGATCCTATGAGTCCCTGGTATGGCCTGAATTTGTAGAAGGTATTCTCTGTATCAATGGCATCACAGATCCAGTTCCCATCCCTAATCCAGCACAGAGAGAGGCAGTGTGGTATAGGTTGGATAGAGTAGCCTCTGAATCAGCTCAGGACTCTGACACATAATGCCTATGTGACCCTGGTCAAGTCACATAACTACTCAGTGTTAGTGATAAACCTCTAAGTTGCAGAGGAATTGCTGATCTGTATTTATGTTTGTTGATACTTACATGAGTACATTTCTCCCTCAATAAAATGTAAGCTACTTAAGAGTAGGGATTGTTTCATTTCCTGTGTTTGTATCTCAAGCACTTAGCATGGTGCCAAGTATACAGCAGATGCTTAATAAATGCTTGTTGATTGATCGGTAGAAGGTGTTTCCTTATTGGGAATTCCCTTTGCCAAGGAAATCATTGGGGTGGTCTCCCTCCCTGCCCCCCAAAAGAATTCTACAACAGCTCTATTCCCATTAGCAATAGCTGATATTTATGCTGTTGCTCTAAGGTTTGCACAATGCTTTATGTATATTATTATACTTCTAAAACTTACTGCCAGTATAAACTTGGGCAAGTTGTTGTTTGGTTATTTTTCAGTTGTGCCTGCATCATGATCCCATTTGAAGTTGTCTTGGCAAAGATACTGGCATGATTTATCATTTCCTTGTCCAGCTCATTTTACAGATGAGAAAACTAAGGCAAACTGGGTTAAGTGACTGCCCGGGGTCACACAACTAATAAGTGTGTGAGGTCAGATTTGAACTCAGGAAGATAAGTCTTCCTGACTCCAGGCCTGGTGCTCTATGCACTGCTAACCTAGCTCCCCTGATCCTCATTTTTCTCATCTTTATGGCTTCTAAAAGCCTTTCCAACTCAAAATCTATGATCCTGTCATCTCATTTCATCCTCATCACTGCTATAGAGGTTGGTACTGTCATTATCCCTATTTTATTTTTTAAAGTAATTTTTATGTGTTTCAGATATATTTAGATCAGAATATTTAAATATTCTCCAATTACATGTATCTTTTTAAACACTCATTTAAAAATACTTGAGTTCCAAATTCTCTTCCTCCCTCCTTGAGAAGGCAGGCGGATATTGATTATATATGTAAATTTATGCCAAACAAATTTCCATGCTAAGCAAAAGAAAATACAAATAAAGCAATAAAGAGAATAAAAAAAGGATGCTTCAATCTGCATTCAGAGTGCATCAGTTCTCTCTCTCTTGAGTTGGATAGAATTTTTCAGCATTTTCATCATCCTTTGGAATTGTCTTGGGTCATTGTCTTGATCAGAGTAGTTAAGTCTTCCATAGTCGACCATCCCTATGTACAATGTTCTCCTGGTTCTGCTCACTTTGCTTTATAAGAGCTCATATAAGTCTTCCCAACTTTTTAACTTTATATAATCCAAATGTGAAGGAAGGTACCTTAGCAGGACCAGATTTCAAACTGTATTACAAAGTGATAATCGTTGAAACAATCTGGTATTGGCTAAGAAACAGAGTGATGAACCAATGGGATAGATCAGGTATATAATACACAGTAGAAATGGCCATAGTAATCTACTGTTTGACAACCCTAAGGATCCAAGATTTTGGGACAAGAAATTACTATTTGACAAAATTTCTGGGAAAATTGGAAAGCAGTTTGGTAGAAACTAGGCATAGACCAACATTTCATACTGTGTACAAGATAAGGTCAAAATAGGGACATGATTTAGACATAAAGGGTGATATAATAAACAAATTAGGGAAACATGGAATATTTTACCTATCTTATTTATGGATAAGGGAAGAATTTATGACCAAACAAGAGACAGAGAGAGCATTATGGGATATAAGAAGGATAATTTTAATTATATCAAATTTAAAAGGTTTTGCACAAACAAAACCAATTCAGCCAAGATTAGAAGGCAAGCAGGAGGATTTTAACAGCAAGTTTCTCCAATAAAGGTCTCATTTCTCAAATATATAGAGAACTGAGTCAAATTTCTAAGAACATGAGTCATTCTCTAATTGATAAATGGTCAAATGATATGAACAGGCAGTTTTCAGAAGAAATCAGAGCTAACTGTAATCATGAAAAAATCCTCCAAGTCACTATTAATTAAAACATTAAAACAACTTTGAGGTACTACTTCATACTTATCAGATTGGTTAATGTGACAGAAAAGGAAAATGATAAATGACAGAGGGGATGTGAAAAAATAAGTGCACTAATGCATTGTTGGTGGAGTTGTGAACTGATCCAACCATTGTGGAGAGCAATTTGGAACTATGTCCAAAGGCATGCATACTTTTTGACCTAGCAATACTACTACTAGGTCTGTACCCCAAAGAGGCCAAAGAAAAAGTTAAAGGACCTATATGTATAAAAATATTTATAGTAGGTCTTTTTGTGGTGGCAAAGAATTGGATATTAAGGGGATGCCCATCAATTGGGGAATTGCTGAATAAGTTGTGGTATATGACTTTGATAGAATACTATTGTGGTATAAAAAATGACAAGCAGGATGTTTTCAGAAACACCTGAGAAGACTTAGATGAACTGATACAAAGTAAAATGAGCAGAATCAGGACTACATTGTACGTACTAACAACAATATTGTAGGATGATCAACTGTGAATGACTTAGCTATTCTCAGCAATACAACGATCCAAAACAATTCTGAAGGACTTACGATGAAAAATGCTATCCACCTCTAGAGAAAGAATTGATGGAGTCTGAATACAGATTGAAACATACTTAAAAACTTTATTATTTGTGTTTTTTGTCTGCATTTTCTTTTACAATATAGCTAACATGGAAATGTTTTGCATGACTGCACATGCATAATCTATATCATATTGCTTGCCTTCTCAAGAAAGGGGAAGGAGTGGGAGGGAGGGAGAGAATTTGGAACTCAAAACATGTTAAAAATTTTTGTTTACATGCAATTGAGAAAAAAATTACATTTAAAATTAAATTTTAAAAAGTGTTTTGTACTCGTAATTCATATAATATCAGGGTTTGTCTTGGCAGGTAGCCTCTCAAATATTTTATATCATCTGCAGTTTTTTAGAATGCAAATTCTCTTTCTGTCTCTTTCGGTTGAGCTTTGTTGGTAGTGTGTAGAAATGCTGATGATTTATGGGGGTGTATTTTAAATCCTTCAACTTTGCCAAAGTTGTTGATTGTTTCAATTAGTTTTTTCATTGATTCTGTAGGGTTCCCTAAGTAAACCATCTAATTATGTGCAAAAAGTGATAGTGTTTTTAACAGGAATGGCTATTCTATTTTGTCAAGTGCTTTTTCTGCATCTACTGAGATAGTCACATGATTTTTGTTTTTGTTACGATATGGTCAACTATACTGAAACTATATTGAATCGGGCTCACATGCCTGGTATCCATCCCAACTGGTCATAATTTATGATATTGTGATGTATTGCCATAATCTTCTTGCTAGTATTTTATTAAAACTTTTTGCATTGATATTCATTAAGGAAATTGGTCTTTTTCCTCCATTTGTACTCTTTTGATTTAGGTATCAGCACCATATTTGTGTCATAGAAGGAATTTCATAGGACTCCTTTACCTACTTTTAAAAGATAGTTTATATAGTATTGGGATTAATTGTTCTTTAAATGTTTGGCAGAATTCACTTGTGAATCCATCTGGTCCTGAAGGTTTTTTTTTAGGGAGCTCATTCATGGCCTGTTCAATTTCTTTTCTAAGACAGAGTCTTCTATTAAGTCTTCTATTCTACTAAGTCTTCTATTAATTTGGACAGGTTATATATTTTTAAATATTCATCCATTTCACTTATATTGTCATTTTTTTCTGGCATAAAATTGGGCAAAATAGCTCTTAATAATTGCTTTAATTTCATTTAGTTGGTGGTACATTCACCCTTTAACTTTTTGATACACACAATTTGGTTTTCTTCTTTCTTTATTTAAATCAAATTAATAAATGGTTTGTCTGTTTTATTGGGTTCTCCCCCCCCCCCAATAAATCCAGCTTTACATTTTATTTATTAGTTCAGTGGTTTTCTTCCTGTCAATTTTATTAATCTTTCCTTTGATTTTCAAGATTTCCAATTCAGTGTTCAATTGGGGATTTAACATGTATCCTTTTTCTAGTTTTTTTTTTTTAGTTGCATGCCCAATTCATCAGTCAGTTCTTTGTCTATTTTATTGATATATGGATTTAGAGATATAAATTTTGTTCTGAATTTGTGGCTGTATCCCACAAATTTTGGAATGTTGTCTCATTGTTGTCATTCTCTTTGATGAAATTATTGATAGATTTTATGATTCTTTGATCCATGCATTCTTGGGATTAGATGGTTTAGTTTCCAATTAGCTTTTAGTCTTTGCTTCTGGCCCTGTATTAAATGTAATTTTTGTTGCATTATGGTCTAAAAAGGGTGCATTTGATATTTCTGCTTTTCTTCATTTGCTTGTGAGGTTGTTACGTCCTAATACAGGGTCAATTTTTGTGAATGTACCATGTATAGCTGAAAAAAAGGTATAATGCTTTCTATTCCCACTCAATTTTCTCCAGAGATCTATCATATCTAACTTTTCTAAGATTCTATTCATCTCCTTGACTCCTTTCTTATTTATTTTATGGCAGATTTATCTACTTCTGATAGGGAAAGGTTGTGATCCTCCATTAGTATAGTTTTATTGTTGATTTCCTCCTGTAATTCATTTAACTTTTCCTTTAAGAATTTGAATACTATGCCATTTGGTGCATATATGTTTAGCACTGACATCACTTCATTGTTTATGGTTCCTTTTAGCAAGGTATAATTTCCCTTGCTTATTCCTTTTAATTAGATCTATTTTTACTTTTGCTTTGTCTAAGATCATAATTGCTACCCCTTCCTTTTTTTTACTTAAACTGATGCACAATAGATTCTTCATCAGCCCCTTATTTTAACTCTGTGTGTGTCTCTCTGTCTCAAATGTGTTTTTTGTAAACAACATGTTGTTGCATTCTTGTTTCTAACCCGTTATGCTATCCACTTCTGTTTTATGGGTGAATTTATCCCACTCACATTCAAAGTTATGACTACCAGTTGTGCATTTCCCTCCATCCTGTTTTTTCTCTTTATCCTTTTCTCTTTTTTAATCTTGTCCCTACTCTCAAGTCTGTTTTACTTTTCACCATTGCCTTCTTTTATCTGTCCTCCCTTTTATCACCTCCTCTCCCTTTCTCTTATTCCTTTCCCCTCCTACTACCCTGTTGGGTAAGGTAGATTTTTATTACCAATTGAGTGTGTGTGTGTGTGTGTGTGTGTATGCGCATGTGTGTGTTTTCTCTCCTCTTTGAACCAATTTAGATGTTAGTGAGGTTCAAGTCTCCTATCATTTCCACCACCACCCCACTGTAAAAGCTCTTCTATGTGAAATAATTTTTCATATTCTTCCTTTCCCTTCTATAGCATCCCTCCTTCTCACCTCTCTATTTATTTTTACATTATCCCAACAAAATCAACTCATCCCATACCCCCTTTCTATGTACACTCCTTCTAACTGCCCTAATAATGGTAAAGTTCTTAGAAGACACAAGTCTTATCTTCCCATATAGAAAGGTGATCAGTTTAACCTCACTGTCTCTTATGATTTGTCTTTCATGTTTACTTTTGTATGCTTCTCTTGAGTCTTGTATCTGAAAATCAGATTTTCTTTCAAGCTCTGATCTTTTTATCAGGAATGCTTGAAAGTCCTCTATTTCTTTCAATGTCCATTTTTCCTCTTGAAGCATTATACTCATTTTTGCTGGGTAGTTTATTCTTGGTTGTTACCCTAGCTTTTTTGCCTTCTGGAATGTTATAGTCCAAGTCCTACACTCCTTTAAAGTGGTAGCTACTAAATCTTGTGTCATCTTGACTGTGGCTCCTTGGTATTTGAATGGTTTCTTTCTAGTTGCTTGAAGTATTTTCTTTTTGACCTCAGAGCTCTAGAATTTGGCTATAATATTACTGGGAGTTTTCATTTTGGGATCTCTTTCAGATGGTGATCAATGGATTATTTCAATTTCTATTTTGAGAATATCAGAGTAATTTTCCCTAACAATTTCTTGAAATATGATGTCTAGGTTCTTTCTTTGTGTGTGACTTTCAAGTAATTTAATACTTCTTAAATTGTCCCTCCTTGATCTATCTTCCAAGTTAGTTGTTCTACCAATGAGATATCTCACATTTTCTTCTAATTTTTCAATCTTTTGTCTTTGTTTTATTGTTTCTTGCTTTCCCATGGAGTCACTAGCTTCCACTTGCCCAATTCCAATTTTTAAGGAATTATTGTCTTCAGTGAGCTTTTGTATCTCTTTTTCCATTTTGGCCAATTCTATTTTGTAATGTGTCATTTTCTTTATTTTTTTTGTGCCTCTTTTACCAAGCTGTTAATTATCTTCTCATAATTTTCTTCCTTTGCTGTCATTTCTTCCCCTAATTTTCCCTCTAACACTCTTATTTGATTTTGAAAATCATTTTAAAAATTTTCTAGGAATTCTTTTTCGGTTAGTGTCTGATTCACTTTTTATATAGCTCTGTAGCTATTTTGACTTCATTGTCTTTTGAGGTTGTGTCTTGATCTTTCTTGTCACCATACTAACTTTTTATGGTCAGGTTCTTTTTTTGTTGTTTGCTCATTTCCTCACCCTATTTCTTGATTTGGAACTTAATGTTGGGCTGTGGAGGGGCACTATCTCAAGCTTCAGGATGTTTTCAGAGCTAGTTCTGGGGACTTGGAAATTTTTGGTACTTTCAAGGTGGTGTGATCTGGGGAGAGGTGTAGTCACTGCTCTCGGGGCCTTCACTCTGGTCCTTACCCTGGAAGGGTCCCTGATCTCTTGGAATTGAAATAGGTATTGCTCCATATGCCCCCTGTTCCCTCAGGGCCAGAAGTGATACCATTACCCTGGGTTTCCAGTTCCTCATAACCAACAATGCTCCTCCAAGCCCTTGAGCTATGACCCAGAAGTACGAATAGGCAATGGGGCTGCCAAACAGCATCTGGTCCTGCATCCAGTGCTAGAACAGGGGTCCCCTGTTATCTCTTTCTGACTGGTTGCCAGGTGTCCTTACTGTCTCTGGCTTGGCAGCCCTTGAAGCTGCTGCTACTTCTGTTGCTACCACCTAGTCCCACCACTGATGTTTAATCCACATGGACTCTAGGTCAGCCTCTACCCCATGCTCTTCTATTCCAGAATTTGATTTGAGGCATTATTTTAAAATTGTTTGGAGGGGAATGTTGGGAGACATCACCCTAGTATTTTCTCTACTCTGCCATATTGACTCCATCCCTAGAAGTCTTTCTATTGTCCCTATTTTACAAAAGAGGAAACTGAGGCTTGAGGGGTTAAATTACATGTCTAGGGTCACATAGCTAGTTAGTGTCTGAAGCAGTATTCATCCCTAGGTCTTTGTCACTGCATTGTAATGCTCTGTCTACTACATTAAGCTGCCTTTCTAGTCTAGTTCCTAACCCAGTCCGCTCTCTCTATTATCCATGCTGGTGGAGAAAACCATCACACAAATAATTTATTTGTGGTTTTGTGACACTGTGAGTTTTGGGGGTTTTTTGGACAGCAGAATGCTTTTCTAATGATTTCTTTTTTTTTCTTGGACTAATAGAATTACTTCCCCCCACCCAAGTACATATCAAAATGATGGCAAGAATAAGGGACTTTAGATTGTGCAGACATGGATAAATCTACAATTCATTCTGTTTTAGTCCACTTCTATACAGGGGAAAGAGCACTGATTTTGGAATCAGAAGACCTGAATTCAAATCCTGGATCTTCTTCTTACTGCCCATGTGACCTTGGGCAAATTGCTTGACCTCACTGAACCTCAGTCCCTTCTTTTCTGAAATTAGGGGACTGGACTAGATTGCCCATGGAATTCTTTTTAGCCCGAATTCTAAAGTTCTGTGATCACAGGGAGGAAGAAAGCGCCCATATTACTTATTCCCATTTTATAGATGAAGACATTGAAACTAGAGGGTGGGCGGTGTCTTGTCTATTAAGGGCCAGGACAGGGCCTCAAAACCCACATGACAGGTCATAAATATAGGGCAGGAAGGAATCTTCTAGGCCAGGTAGTCCAAGTTGCTCAGTGGACAGACAAGGAAACTGAAACTCAGAGAACTGACAGTGGCTTCCCCAAAGTCACACTGGCAGCAAGGGGGCAGAATCAGGATTTGAACACAGTTCCTCTGACTTCAAATCTGGCTCCCTTTCCATTGGTACCTAGTGGTGAGGACTGCATGAGAGAATGCTCACCAAGAGCTTTTGTACTACAGCTATGCAAATGTGAACTATTGTGTTGTATTACTAGAGACTCTGGCCATACCCATGCTGGGTGAATCAATGAACTGCCCCATATGACAGTCAGGGAACAGATCGCTCCCTTCCCCCCCTCCATCAGTGAGCTGAATGGCCTTCAGGCTCCCCACACCACCTGGCCCCAAATGCCCACCATTAGCGTCACGAGTAAACTAGACAACAAAAGGCCAGCGGGCATTGTTTCCAGTAGGTCATTACTCTCTGTCATTCCCACATTAGGCAGTTGAGAAAGGGTAGCAGAAAGAGGCCCCTAGGCCTCTGTGGTCAGCCCAAACTATCCAGACTGTGGGCTGAAATATTTAAATTCTTTATGACTTGGAGCTGGGGGTGGGAACTGGGGGCTACAGAGAAGGTAGGAGCCAGGGCTGGGAGATGTAGGACACAAGTCAACAGGAGAATGAAGTTTAAAGGCTTTAGGAAACAAAGACATTTATTTAATACTAAATATTTATGGAGGGGGTAAAATTTGCTCTGGTTCTGAGAAACCCCATTTAATGTAAGCAATGCTACTAACTCACTGTGTGATCATGAAAAAATAATAATTTGGCTTCTGTTGCCTTTGGCTTACTCATTTAGGAAGTAGGAATATTAACGCCTGTTGTGATGGTGAAATGAAGCCACACGTGAGAAAGAGCCTTATCTACTATAGGATTCTGGTGATGGCATTTGTAATGCAATCCTAGTGGGAGAATAACAGAAAGAATAGTAGGCTTGGAGTCAGGAGAGGATTAGGTTTGACTCCCAATGATACTTAGGACTATAGCTTTAGAGAAGGGCTTTTTAGCCTGCTTCCTGTTGTGGACCGTTTTGGCACTTTGGTGAAACCTACGGAGCCCTCCTCAGAACCATGGCTTTAAAGGCATCAAATGAAAGCAAAGGATTACAAAGGTTAGTGAAACTAAAGATGTCATTTTTTTTTCTTCATTCAAGTTCATAGATCCCTACCCCTGAAATCTATTTATGGACCCCTGGGCTGGGGGTCCTTGGACCTTAGGTTAGGAACCCTGTTCTAGAGGGATAGGAGACCTCAGGAGCCATCAAGTCCAAATACCCTCATTTTACTAATGTTGAGACTGAGATCTAGGAAGATGAAATCATTGGCCCAAGGTCACAGAAGTAGGAACAGCAACAGCAGGATGTGACTCCAGGGCTAGTACTTATTAGCTATGTCACTAGGAATACAGACCTTTCATGTCCCTGGTTATTCCCCTGACAGATGGAGGTAATAATACTATTAGCATCTACCTTACAGAGCTATTGTGACAGCAAAATGATCTATGAGATCATGGAAAGTGCTTTGCAAACCTTAAAGTGATATATAATATATTACATACAATATATGTTATATTTTATTATATATTTTAGAATATGTTACATATTTTATGGAGTAGCTAAGTGGCACATGGATAGAGTTCAGTGCCTGGAGTCAAGAAGATTCATCTTCCTGAGTTCAAATGTGATCTCAGACACTTACTATCTGTGTGACCCTGGGCAAGTCGCTTACTCCTTTTTGCCTCAGTTTCCTCATCTGTAAAATGAGCTAGAGAAAGAAATGGCAAACCACTCCAATATTCCTGCCAAGAAAACCCCAAATGGAGTCACAAAGAATCAGACATGACTAATCAGCACAACAACAAATATATTTTATATAATAGAAAAATATGTTATATCTAGAAATATATTTTATAGATTTAATATATCATATCTATAAATATATTTCATAGCTTTATGTACATATCTATAAATATATTTTATAGCTTTATGTATTATGTCTATAAACCTTATAGATTTATTTGTATATCTATAAATACATTTTATAGATGTATTTATATATCATATCTATACATATATTTTATAGCTTTATGCATACATCTATAAATATATTTTATAGCTTTATGTATAATATCTATAAACCTTACAGATTTATTTGTATATTATATCTACAAATACATTTTATAGATGTATTTATATATATCTATAAATATACTTTGTAGATTTATTTATGCATATCTATAAATATATTTTATAGATTTATTTCTGTATTACTTCCATAATATTTATAGATTTATTTATTTATTGTGTCTATAATTATTTTATAGATTTACTTCTGTATTATATCTATAACATTTATAAATTTATGTATCATATCTATAAATATATTTTATAGATTTATTTCTATATTATATCTATAACATTTATAGATTTATTTATGTATTATATCTACAAATATATTTTACAGACTTTTTTCTGAATCATATCTATAAAATTTATAGATTTATGTATTAGATCTATAAATACATTGTATAGAATTATTTCTGTATTGTATCTATAACATTTATAGATTTATTTATCACATCTATAAATACATTTTGTAGATTTATTTCTATATTATATGTATAACATTTATAGATTTATTTATGTATTATATCTATAAATATATTTTATAGACTTATTTCAGAATTATATCTATAAAATTTATAGATTTATGTATTAGATCTATAAATACATTGTATAGAATTATTTCTGTATTGTTATCTATAACATTTATAGATTTATGTATCATATCTATAAGTATATTTTATAGATTTATTTATGTATTATACATTATCTTTTTATAGATTTATATATAATTATATATGTGTGTATATCTACATAAAAGCATATCTTTACATGTTTCTCTATGTAAATATGGTCTATATATGGTCTGTATATATGATATATATTAATTGGGATTTAGACCTGAAAGGAACCTTAAAGGCTGTCTAGTCCAAGCCCCTTATTTTATAGATGCAGAAATTGAGGCTCAGAGAGGTTAAATAAATATCTAGTCATCTAATCATAGATCCAGAAGTAGAAGGGTCCTTAAGGGCTGTCTCAATCATCACCCTCATTTAGCTGTTGAGGAAGCTGAGATGAAGGCATTTGCCCAAGGTTAACCAGGTCCTAACTGGTGGAGTTAGGAATTAAACATGGGTCCTGAGGCTGTGTGGTGTCAGAAATGGTACTTGATTTGGTTGGCATCAGGGAATTTGGGTTGGAATCTTGGCTCTGACTTGCGTGACGTGGACAAGTCACTTCATCTCTAGGCCTCATTTTTCTTCATCCATAAAATGATGTGTTTAGATTGGGTATCTCACAGATCCCTCTAGCTTTAAATCAGATATCCCTTGACTCCATACTCAGATGCCTGACAGCCTGTGAGCAACCGGCACTAGACATCCAGTATCTTATACGTGGTCAGGTCAGGAAGCTCCTGGTGGCAGCTAGTCCTGAGAAGGAACAAGGTATGGAAGACAAATGTGGCCACCCTCACTCTTCTTCTAAGGGCTAGGCCTCTTCTAGGAAGTACTGAGCTGTCACAGAAGACTGAGTGACCCAGGACCCAATGACTCAGGGACCTTCGTACTCATTGTTGGCAACAAGAACTCCCAGTGGAAGGCTTAATTAATTCCAGGAACTCTTTTTAGAAAATCGCTCTTCATTTAGAAAAAAAATGAAATTACACAACCCAATGTAGCATGTTTGAGTTTTAGCCCTCTCTCCCAGAGCTAGGCTGCCCATGCTTAGGGTTCTTAGAGGAGAAACTCAACGTGGAATCAGGAAGACCCAAGTTCAAATCTAGCTTGAGATACTTACTAGCTGTTTGACTCTGGGGCCAGTCATTTAAACTCTATCTCAATTTCCTTTTTTTAAATAAAATTGGGATAGTAGTTGTTGTGAGGATAAAATAATATTTGTAAAGTGTTTTCTCAGTCTTAAAGCTCTATATAAATTCTGGCTATTATTATTCCTCTGAGGATTTGGGATGTCTTTTCTCTACTGCCATTGGCTCAATCTGCTACCAGCTGTCTCCCTTTGCCTTTACCCATTATTAGTGGGCCAATGACTAGCTTCCCACGTCTACTTAACCACTTAATATCAGATAGCTTTAACAAATGGATATTTACTTCAAAGATATAGGAAGAAGAAATGTGCAAATATTCCCCTACACATATCCCAGATATCTTCCCATGCCACCTCTGTCAGAGAAGTGAGCTCAAAATTTAGTTTAGTTCCTACATAGTATTGGCCCCACCTCAGGGTGTCCATCCTGGGCTGGCTGCAAAAGCTGGCCTAGACTTTACTATCCAGATTCCTGTGACTTGTTCTCCTCACCCTTTAAAACTTCCAGATCAGAGACACCAACGTCTTTTAGCTAAAAGGGAAAGCCAATGCTGAGCCAATGAGAGAGGGGCATTTCTTAGGGCCACAAGACCTCAGAAGGGAGAAGCCCCTAGAGCCTATCTCTCCTTACAGTATGGTATTCCAAGGCATATTGTGAGTGGATCAGTTATGAAATGCTGTTGTTCATCCTTCATTCTTGAAGAGGACCAATGACATCAGGAGGGTGATGTCTTGGACTTGCAAGTAAATTGGATTTAAGTGACCAGAGCTGTGCAACCTCACTAGCCTCATTTTCTCCTCCAGTCATCTGAGTCCAGTGGCACGACATAGGTCAGGATGATTGGAGATAGCCTCGATGGCACTGGGAGACTGTGACCTTTTTAAGCTAAGGTCTTTCCCAAGGTCCAACCACATGATCAGTCAAATGAAATGTTACAGAAAGTCCTCAGGTTCTCTGAGGTATTTATTTCCTTTACAAGTTGTGGTGATTCTCCAGGAAGCAGGCTCCTCAGACTCTCATCCCAGTCCAGACCCCCATTACCCCAAAACAACTCTTCCCCATCTCATGAAAAAGAGACTTGGGAGAGTTCCCAGAGCTTAATTTTAATTATTTGGGTGCCAGAGTTTGGTTACCAGAGACCAGAAAATTATGGGAAACCACAGGTCCCCAGGTGAGAAACATCCCTACCTCCAAAATCAGGGGAAGCCCAGCTTCACTTCCTATACTTTCCATTTTTCAGAGTTAAATATGGTGGCCCATTATCTTGATGAGAATGCTTATGAATAACTACATAATAATTATATGCGCTGTCATTATTCTAGCTAACTCTTTAAGGCTATCTTTGATATACTTTACTCGTAATTTGTATGTTATGACAGTAGCTTATGTCTTATAGTTTATCAAGCACTTTTCTCACAACAGTCCTGGGAGTTGAGGTAGGGCTAATACAATTATACTCATTTTGCGGTAGAAAAGCGAGGCTTAGAGAAGTAAAGCAACCTGCCCAGACTTATCAAGCCAGGAAGTAGCAGAGCTGAAATGTGAATTCAGCTTCCTTGGATTTTAAACTCAGAGCTCTTCCTTTTGTGCTGCAATATATTAATAATGATTTGTAAAGCACATTAAGGTTTGCAAAGCACTTTACCAATATTATTGCATTTGATATTGTCAGGCAGGTGCTCCTATTACCTCCATTTTATGGATGAAGAAACTAAGTCACTCAAACCAGAAACCTAGATGCCATCTGCTACTCTCCATTCTTTCTCAATCCTCCACATCCAATCAGTAGGGCAGCTAGATGACACAGGAGATGAAGCGCTTGGCTTGGAGTCAGAAAGACCTGAGTTCAAATCCAACCTCAGAAACTTACTAGCTGTGTGACTCTGTGTGACACTTAACCTCTCTGTGCCTCACCTTCTTTACCTGTAAAATGGGCATAATTAAAATCTATTCTGCAGGGTTGTTACGAGATTCAAATGAGATAATATTTGTAAACCGTAAAGCATTATATAGTACCAGCTATGTGCCAGACATTGTGCTAAGCATCAGAGATGAAAAAAAAAGCCAAAATATAGTCCTTCTATGAAGGAGCTCACAGTTTAATGAGGGAGACAACATGCAAATGATTACTTACAAGCAACATAGAGAAAGGATAAATTGGAAATAATCCCAGAGAGAAGATAGTAAGATTAAGGAGAACTAGAAAAGGCTTCAAGTGGAAGGTCAGATCTTAGGTGGGATCTGAAGAAAGCCAGAGAAGCCGGGAGATAGTGGGAGGACGTGCCTTGAGCTGGGACACAGAGTGTTGAGTCAGAGAAACAGCCAGTTCTTGTTACCAGTCCTCTAATTCCAAATCCATGGCAACCGTGTCTCTATGAAGAGCCGTCCAACAGCTCAGTTCAACTAGTGTGCAGAACCCTGTAGAGAAATTGTTATCATTTGTCTTAAGACCACTCTACTCTGGAACTTCCCTACTCCAGTGGAGGGGGCCACCATCTTCCAAGCATCCAAGTCCACATGGTCCACGTCCTCTCATTAGTTCCCACGGTCAATCAGTTTCAAGTCTTGTTGACTTCACATCCACAACATCTGCCTCTGTTTCTGCCTCTCCTCTCATGGAGCAGCTGCTGTAGATCAGCCTTCATCATGTCCCACTTAGGGTCTAGCTATATAGCCTCCCAATAGATCTCCCCGTCTCTACATTCTTTCCCCTCCAAACCATCTTCCGGACAGCTGCCAGACTGGTATTCCTCCTGCTCCAGAAGCTTCAGATCTTCTATAGCCTCTAAAATCAGAATAAAATTCTTCTGTCTGTAGTTTATTCATCTGTAAGATAGGAAATAGCAGCAGCATTTCCTACCAGGGTTGTTGTGAGAATCAAACGAGATAATGTTTGCAAAGTGCTTTTCAAACCTTCAGGGACTACGTAAATGGTAGCTGGTGTTATTTATTCTTATTATCATATGTTGCCTCCCCCATTAGAATGCATGCTTCTTGAAGACAGGTATGGTTTCTGCTGTTTCTTCGTAACCCTTGTGCTTAGTGCAGTAAGCCTTATTAAGTACTTGTTGATGGGCAGCTAGATGTCGAAGGGGATAGTGCACCAGGCCTGGATCTGCTCTCAGACACTTCCTAGCTGTGTGACCCTGGGCAGGTCACTGAAACCTGTTTGCCTTAGTTTCCTCAGCTAAAAAATGAGCTGAAGAAGGAAATGGCAAATCACTCCAATATTTTTGCCAAGAAAATCCAAATGGGGGTCATCAAGAATGCACAACTACTTACTGATTGAGAGATTTGTGCACATACTCATTTAATCACAGATTTAGAGGTGGAAGTGCCCTTAGAGGTTATTCAGGCCAACCTCCTCATTGCATAGATGATACTGAGGTCCAGAGAGGTTGTAAGTGATTCAGCCAGAGGAACACAGCTAAAATCTGATGCACAATTCAAACCCATATTTTCCTGATTCAGACATTTCTAGCCACTATACCACTCTGTTCTCAATAGAATGCAAGCTACGAAGCCAGGCACTATTTGCTTTTGTTTCTCCAGCCGCACCCTGCACACGTCAGACTCTAAATTAACGGTCTGTGGAATTAAACTGAACTGGTGGCTTCAAGGGTAGATGCAAAATTCAGATAAGACATTTTCCCTGGCCTCCGATAGAAGGTCATGATGTACACACGGAGGTCATTCTGACAGTTCACCTTTTGTTTAATAAGCACTTTTGTCATCACAACCCCACACATTAGCATGTAAATGTACTAGATAGGTAAAAAAAAAAGAACAAAACTGAAGTCAAAGGGAATAAGGACAGGACTGAGAAGTCAGTGGAGCAAGAGGGTGATGGAAGAAGGCTTCTTAGAAGAGGCAATTCGAATGGAGCTTCTTAAAGACAATTAGGAATTCAGCAGACAAAGTGGTGGCCAGGCATGGGGAACCATGTGAGAGAAACCTCAGACAGAATGGAATATATGTATCTGACAATTTAAGGTTTCATACCTGGTGCCATCTTTCACCATTTGGGCTGAATTTTGTTTTAGGGACATCTGGCCTTTTGGCTGTATTTGTCTAAGATGGGTGCTTGAGCCTAAGAACTTGGGTTTGGTTTTCTGACAAAAGCTCTGGATAGAAACTAGCCTGGCTTTTCTTACTGGCAAAGGTCTTGGTATCTAAGCCATTGGCCCAATAGCTTTTCCACTTCTTGCTTTGGAGAGGATGCTGATCTTGGAGCCTCAGGATCTGAATTTGAATCCTTCTTATTACTTTGGGCAAATCCCTTCACCCATTCAGGTCTTTCAGTCCTCTGTAAAATGAGAGGGGTTGGCCTAGATAACCTCTAAGGTTGCTTCTAGTTCTAAAACTTTGATCTTGCTGTCCCTGGATGCCCAATATAAAGGCATTGTGGTGGAAGGGGTGCTTTGTCTTCTCTCATTACAGATTGTAATTTGGGGAAAATGAGATGAAGAGCAAGTATTCCAGAAACCTGACCTTCCTAGGTCTCCTTCCCCACTACCCAGTGGTGGTGCTGTTGGAGGAATCTTATTCCTTTGCAAAGACCAAAGAGCATCTGGTAGCTGAACTCCATCTTCACCACGATTAAGATTTCATAAAAAAATGCCTTCCACTTTGCCAAGGGCAGGGGTATGAGAGGGCCTGTCAGAACAACACCCTGTCCCAGGAATAGCTCCTTGCCTCCGGAGCAGCTGCTTGGAGCCTGTCCCCTCCACCCCAGTACCACTGGGCCTGTCACTGTGCCCAGCTTTATGCAGTTCATTTCAGCGTCCATTTATTCTTCCAAGCCCTGGGAAGCCAGTCAACGTGCCAGGCAGAACCAAGGCTTACAAGCACTGGGGGTGGAAGGAGGGATCGTGGTGGGGTGTGAGTGAGGCTTGGGGGTGGGAGAAGGGGAAAGATAGAGCAAGCACCCACATGCACGCACACACACACACATCAATGAAAGCTCTTAAGTGATTTGTTCAGAGAGGAGAAGGAAAGGAGAACCTGCTCTGTTCCTAGGGCATAAACAAGGATTTGAGGGCAGCTTTAAATAGCTTTCATTAAAAGCCAGTCGGCAAGAGCTTTGGGAATCTCAGTTCATATTTGGCTCTTTGCCCATCTTCTCTGATGAGTCACATGGCAGCAGAGGAGTCTCTAGTCCCTCCTGGGTCTGCTGCTGCCTGTGAAAAGCAGCCTAGTAGTGGAGAGAGGGCACCGGCCTGAGTTCCATGGGACCTGCATGGGAGTCCGGACCCCGTAACTGACCAGGGCTATCACCTGCGGGAGGGGGAGCAGAGCTGGATGCAAAATGAGCAGAAAGAAAAGAGATATAGATTTATCAATCATTCAACCAACAAGCCTTCATTAAGCATTCCCCATGCCAGGCATCGTGCTAAGTGCTAGGGATGCAAAGAAGGGTAAAAAACAGTACAGTTCTTGCCCTCAGGGATCTTGTACTTTAACTGGAGAGATAACATGCATGTAAATAGGGACATACAAGAGATATACAGAGCATATGAAACGTAGCCCTAAAAGAGATTGTTCTAGTAGTTGCAGGTGAAGGATTGGGGGTGGGGGTGGGGAGATGTAGCAATAGAGTCTTGAAGGAAGCCATGTATTCTTAGAGATGGAGGGAAGGAAGTTCTAGGAATGGGCTACCTCCGAAAGCAGTGAGGTCTCCATCACTGGAGATCTTTGAGCTAAGGCTGGACAACCACATGTCGGGTATATTCCAGAAAGAATACTTGCTCAGGGCCTCTCATATTCCTTCCTCAGGAAGGCAGCTAGGTGGCACAATGGTTAGAAGGCTTCTGGGTCTACAATCAGGAGGACCTGAGTTTGAATCCAGCCTCAGATACTTGCTAGCTGTGTGAACCTGGGCAAGCCACTTAACCTCTGTCTGCCTCAGTTTCTTCAATTATAAAATGAGGAGAATAATACCATCTACCTCACAGGATTATATTTGTAAAATACTCAGGGCAGTGCTTGGCACATAATAGGCACTATATAAATGCTTATTCTCCCCCCTGCCTCCCAATGTTGAGACTCTGTGGTTCTGGGATTTGGGGCAAGAGGCAGGAGGGTACAAGGGAAAGAGACTGTATTTGGAATTGGATGAAATCTGTTCTAAAGCTTACCCTTGTGACTTGCTCCCTGTCTGACCTCGGGCAGGGAAGGCATCACTTCTCTAGATCTCAGTTTCCTCATAATGAGGGGATTCAACTAGATGACCTCTAACTAAGGTGTCCCCACTTCTACCTCTAACTGATCTTAGCACAGAGAGGCCAAGAAGTGATCCCTTCCAGCTTTAAATCTGTGATCTATGATACTACTTTACCTTTCTGTAAAATGGATGTAGTACTGCGCACACTTAAAGAAGTTGTATAAAGTCAGAGTCAGGTCCGGTCCTGCTTATGATGTAGACTAGCTTTGTGACCCTGGGCAAGTCACTTAGATTCCCTACTTGTGAGGGAAGTGTAATTATAAAATATAATAATGATAGACTATCATAATTAGAAATAAAATATGTGATTGTAAAATTAGTTGGGAGCAGGTAAGCACAGTGGGTGCAGCACTGGGCTTGAAGTTCAAATATTGCCTCAGTCACTTACTACCTTAATCTCTCTAAGCCTTGGTTTCCCCATCTGTAAAATGGGGATAATAATAGCACCCACTTCACAAGGTTGTTGTGAGGGTCAAATGAGACAACATATATAAAATGCTTCGCAAACTTTAAAGTCCTGTAGAAATGCTATCTATTATTATTATGACAGCATTAATAATATAATAATTAAACAATATAATAGTAATAATTGTAATAACATATTAATGTTAATTAATAATAAAATTAATAAAATAAAACAATGAATAAATAATAAAATAAAATTAATAATTAATGTTAATTATTAATAATAATTATTATAATCTACTGAAGTAGCTCAGTGCATAGAGTGCCAGTCAGGAAGACTCCTCTTCCTGAGTTCAAATCTGGCCTCAGATACTTACTAGCTGTGTGACTCTGGGCAAGTCACTTCACCCTGTTTGCCTCAGTTTCCTTGTCTGTAAAATGAGCAGGAGAAGGAAATGGCAAACCACTCCAGTATCTTTGCTAAGAAATCCCCAAATGAAATTGAAAATGACTAAACAGCAACAAATAATAATAATGCTATTAGGGTAATCATAGTAATAATATATAATATATATTATATATAATAATTAAATCTAATACTATTGATTCTGGCAAGAAAGAGTCTAACAAGATAAACTGAGTTCATCCTGTGTTTGTTTCAGGTATAAAATCGAGGAGGGGGGAGGGGAGAAGGGGGCCCCAAGTCGACCTCCTGAGCACTGGACCAAAGGGGCCAAGAGAGCTCTGTGGCTCACAGAGGGTGGCGGCTTTGCAGACTCTGGGAAAGGCCGATGAATGGAGATGTGTTCTCTCTCCCAGTTTGTGGGCAGAGACGGAATAAAGAAACTCCAAACAGAGAGCTGGGTCCCCTGGAGAGCGGGGAGTGTGAACTTCGCTACAGTTTAGGCCTCTGGGGGCTGGGCAGGGGCTCAGGGTTACTGGGCTACGAGGATGGTTAGGGAAGGGGAGAGAATAAGAAAAAGTCTAGCTAAGAACCCTTGAAGGGACACGCTCCTTACAATTGAGGGGTTCTTTCCCGGGGTCCACGAACTTAAAAAAATTGACAGCTATTTTCATATAGTTGGTTTCCTTTCTAATTCTATGTATTTTACCTCATGCATTTAAAAATGTGATTCTGAAAAGGGCTTCACCAGACCAACTGTGGGAGAAATCCATGACATAAAAAAAAGGCTAGTTGTGCTCATTGATGAAGGAAGAGAAAGAGGACCTGGAGACGGCCTACAGCTGCCCTCAAAGGGTCTGGGGTGTGTGTCTGTGTACCTGGGGCGAGGCAGAGGGGACACATCGGGCAGAGAAAGTTCCACGTTAACGTCCAGCTTGGTTGTACAACTAGAAGTCAAGAATGCTCTGTTCTCTAAAGAGGTAAAAAAGAGAACCCTTGATGAGGAGGCATGCTGCTTGGCTGCTAGCTGACTGCACGACTTATAGATTTAGAGTGGGTGAGGATCCTAGAGGGCGTCAAGTCCAACCTCCCATTTTACAGGATGGGAAACTGAGGCTGAGAGAGGGGAAAAAACTTGCCCAGAGATTTGTTGTCCAGTTGTGTTCAGCTCTTCCTGATCCTGCGGACCATGGCATGCCAGTGCTGTCCGTGGGGTTTTCTTGGCCAAGATAATGGACTGGTTCACCATTTCCCTTTCCTGTGTATTAAGGCAAACAGAGCTGAAATGACTTGCCCAGGACCAGACAGCTAGTAAATATCTGAGGCAGGATTTTAACTTGGGTTTTTCTAAATCCAGGCCCAGTGCTCTATCCACCCCTACACATTAAATAAATCAGCGACTACATAGAGATGCCATAAGAGAAATGTGTGCTTGGAAGAGCAAAGGCAAGGGATTACCAAGGACAGGTTGTATACCCAACTGGTATCCGCATGATGTCAAGAGAAACTGAGGAAGGCTCTCAGAATGTTGGATGGACCCCTAAGTCAGATTTATGGGAGGATGTGTGAAAGAATCACCCAAGATGGACAAACACTAATGAGTGGTGATAGGCATCACAGTAGGGTAGGGAACATCCACATTGAGGAGGTAATACAGATCCATTGGGATAATTACTTGAATGGTAATTGAACTTCAGCAAGTTCTATCTTGGCCCAGCCCTGTTTACTATAAACTCTTTTAATTGATAGTCCCTGGATGGCGAGCACCATATTGTCAAGTATTTAGTATCTGCTATGTGCCTTGGAACAGGGTGGAGAGTTGGCAAGCCGTGGATGTTGTGGGGGATACACAGACTGGTAGGAAAGAGGGAGAAACTTATAGTTCAAAGACTCTCATGTTTGGAATCAAAAGACCTGGACTGAATTTTTAAAAATTACATTTAATTTCTTTAATTACCAGAAATGTCTTTCTTCTCCCTCCTACTCCCCACTCTATTGAGGGGAAAAAAGAAAATTAAAATTCTGTAACAAATTGAAATGGTCAATAAGACTGATTTCCTCATTGGCTGCATGAAAACAATAGATGTCTCTTCACTCTGATAGCATCGCCTCTCTGTCAGGGGGTAGTAAGCATGTTCTCATCTTCGTTGCTCTGGAATAATGGATCATCATGGCATTGATGAGAGGTCTTACATCTTCCAAAATTGTTTAATGTCATTGTTATCATATAGGTCCTTCTCCTGGCTCTGCATTCTGTAGCCATTTATGAAGGTCCCCAAAAGTGTTCACTTTTATAACACCGAGCGGTAGTATAAAATGTCCTTCTGGCTTTGCTCCCTTCTCTCTGCAACAGCTCTTAAGTCCTTTCACTTTTCTTTGAAACCAACTTTCCCCAAATGTCTTAGAGCATAATACTATTCCATTGCATTTATATACTGTAATATACTCAATTTGAATCCTGGTTGTATGACTTCCTAGTTGTGTGATCTTTAACCTTTGTGGGTTTCAGGGTCCTCATCAGTAAGAAGGAAGGGGCTGGGATAGGTGGTCTCTGAGGTCTCTTAAAGTTCAAAGTCTATGATTCTATGCCCCTATATTCTGTTTGGGGACGAGCTACCCCAACTCATTCATACAGGAAATTGAGAGAACAAGATGAAAGCTCCATCTAAATTCCAGGTATGTGTTCTAAACTGTGATTACTGTAGAAATTGGTGGAGTGTAAGAGAGTCTGGAACAGTGAGGCTAATTTGCTCCCAACTGGGTCCAATTCTCTAGCACCAGTGATGCAGTGGTGAGAGAGAACAGTGAGCCTGGTACCTGAGTTCACGTAACATATCTGCTGCCTCATGGACTTTAGGTTCCTCATCTGTGAAATGTAGGGGTTGGACTAGAAGGCCTCTGAGGCCCCTTTCAGCTCTAGGCCTAGGGTCCTATGACATAGAAGCTTCATTGAGGCTTGAATTTCAGAGTTTGAAAGGGGCCATTGAGTCTAACCCTCACCTGAATAGAAATAAACACTACACCACATACAACAAGCAGTCACCCAGGCTCAGCTTGGAGACCTCCAATGCTAGGGCACCCACCCCTTCCAGAAGCACATCTGGTGGTTAGGAATTAGCATAATAAGACTCCTGATGCCTCTAGAGAGCTGAGGAGGTCTCCATCAGCCTCAGCTCCAAGGCAGACATTTTTCAGGGAGGTGGGCTTCCTCCAGGGGAAGCCTCTTCTGTTTGGCAGCCTTTCCCTACACCCCTCCCTCCTGCCACATATTTCCAACTCCTCCAGTCCCAGATCCCCCAGAAGAGGCAGTTCAGCAAGTTCTGTCTTGTGATTTTGAGATGAAAAAGAAAGAAAGAAAAATACAGTTTGTCAACATGATGGAATGCTTTTTATCCCATCAACTACTCCTTAATTGCATTCGCTAAGTCGATTCCTTTCTTCAATCTCCCAGTGATTTCGTTAATAATATCTAACAGCCTAATGAGGGAAAGGACTTGGCATTTTATTATGACTTGGTAGCATAATGTTAGTATGGCCTGGTGGATAAACAACGGATCTCAGAGCCATGAAGACCTAGGTTCAAGCCTCACCTTTGACACACACTGGCTATGTGACCCTGGGCAAATTACTTAGCCTTTCATTACTCTGGACAACTTTCTAAGACCATATAATGCAGAGAAAGTACTGATCCACTTTCATAGAAGAGGCTTCCTCCTCCTGTAGTTCCCTAAACTGGTGAAATCACAGATATTCATATCTATTCTTGGTAGCATGAGCTGAAGAGCGATGTAACCCAAAATTCAAATAGGGGAAAAAAGCCACTAAAATTCGCGTTGTGTGTATATTTTAAAGAAAATGAACATCTGAGGAGAGAAAGTCAGGGGAATTTTTTCAGGAGACTTTCTCAGATTTGGGCATTTTTTTACCCAGTGGTGACTCCATGAAGGTTTGTAATTGATTTCCTGATTAGATAAGAGTCTCAGAAATGAGCTCCTTTTAGTGAATGAGCTAAGGGGCAATATTCCTTCTAAGGCTGGATACTAATATCTAAAGTCCCTTATGGCTCTGACATATTGTAATTTTGTCCTATGTTTTATGAAAATCGATATACTTTTTTGGGTACTAGTAATAATAGCTAACATTTTTATGGTGCTTACTATGTACCAGGCATTGTACTTTACAATTATTTGGCTTTATAATTTATTATAATTTATGATCATATTATATTTTATTGTAGTATTGTATTAATTATATAATATATAATTATTATATATAATATAACATATTATATAATATAATTTATAATTATCTCATTCATAGGTACTATATCTTTACAATTATCTCATTTATAGCTATTATAGCTTTACAATTATTATCTCATTTGATCCTTACAACAGCCCTGGAAGATAGGTGCTATTAGCATCCCCCGTTTTACAGATGAGGAAACTGAGGCAGACAGCAGTTAAGTGACTTTTGCTTAAGATCTCACAGCTAATAAATGTCTGAGGAAAGATTTGAACTAAGATCTTCCTGATTCCAGGCCCAGTTGTGCTGAAAGTAGCAAAGGTCATTGAAATCAAAGCAGTTGCCTATGAGGTGAGAGGAAGCATGGAGTTGTTGAAACGTTCTGTTTCTCACCAATGACGACTCTCATTTAGGATGCTTTGTCCTCTGAGGTCCCTTCTAGCTCTAGGTCCATGATTGTATCACATGAACAAAATGGAATATTATTACATGGTAAGAAAGGACAAGTATGAGAAATTCAGTGACATTTGGGAAGAGGTCCCATGGTAAAACACACTGCTAAGTCCTCAGCTGGCAGACATGGGACCTGAGATCAAGCCCTGACTCTGTTTCTTCTGGCCTCTGTGACCTTGGTGAAATCCTATCTCCTCTCTGGGCCCCAATTTCCTCGGCTTCTGAGGCTTTATACATCGATGATCCTATGACTAGTTATTTAACCACTTCGAGACTCAGTTTCCTTCTCTGTAAAATGAGGGGATTGGACTAGATGGCCTTAGAGTGATGAGTCTCTAATTCCAAGACAGACGTAAGCTAATAGAACCAGAAAAAACAACACACGTGCACATATAGTGACTGCAGCAGTGTAAAGGGGAAGAATGAGAAATGGCAACAGAACTGTGTAATTATGTTGACCAACTTGGCACCTTTCGGGGGAGAGGCGGGGTACTATGGATGTGGAGTGTCACATATGCTGTTGGATGTGACTGAAGTGGTGCTTGGGTTTACTGAACTTTTTTTTTAAGCTTTGATATAAAGGAAGGTGCTGGGTGGGGGCCAGTGAGGGTGATATATTCAGAGATAAATGTGTCATAAACAGAACAAAAAGTTCTAATAAGACCTTTTTAAACAGAAAAAAAGTTTACAATGAAAGTTTGTATACAATAGGTACTTAATAAATGTTGGTAGATTTGAATTTTATGAAATAATACAAAGAGAACAAGAAGAAGAAGAGGAGGGGGAGGAAGAAGAAGAAGAGGAGGGGGAGGAAGAGGAGGGGGAGGAAGAAGAAGAGGAGGAGGAAGAAGAAGAAGAGGAGGAAGAAGAGGAAGAAGAAGAGGAGGAAGAGGAAGAAGAAGGAGGAGGAGGAGGAGAAGGAGAAGAAGGAGGAGGAGAAGGAGGAGAAGGAACTGAGCTTAAAGACTGGAGTCTGTGACAATCAGATGAGGAAAAGTGAATGAGAAGGAATGGACAGAGGACTTTGATGAAGACTGAGAGGGAAGCCCGCAAAAGGTGTTATGACGTTTTATACAATGAAATTATTTAAATATAAACATTTTCTTATCAAGTTTAGATTTTTAAAATTTTTATTTTTTGGACCAAATCTGTGATTTCATCAGTGTGGGGAAATTTTTTTGAGAAGAAACTGTTTCCAGTATTTGGGTCTATAACTATTGCAGCTTGTGTTCCTGTACAATTGTCTAGGACACTAATAAGTTCAGTGACTTGCCCAGGGTCACACATAAAGATGTTTCAGAGACACGATTTAACTTGGGCCTCTGAGGAGGTCCTATCAATCACAGCACAGTGCTTCTCAATAGCTGTTTGTGTTGATGTTTAATGTTGTTACTAATAAAACATTTTTTTTAATAGAAAGGGAAATGGCTGTCATATACTTGGCCCTACGTCTTCTTTCTTTTCTCTCACCCTAATTCCTGTCTCTGGTTTCTCCCCTTGGTTCCCTGTCTCCCTACAGTCTCAGACTGGGCCCATCCTAGGCAGAATAACTCTTCTCCAAGGGAGAAGAATGATGATACTGGGTCTAGAGCCCACCAGGGACACAACTAGCTGTGTGGCTTTGGACAATTTTCTTCACTTCCCTGGCCTCAGTTTCCCAGCATTTGAAATTGGAATAGGTGGCCTCTGAAGTCCTTTTCAGCTCTAGGTTTATGCTTCTCTGTTCCCTTGTTTAGAAGGCCTTAAAGGACCATGGCTGACAGGTTTCCTGGGAGGCCTCCTACAAGGTGGGCCTCAGACCCTGACCAAGGTCACACAGGGACAGCAGAAGTGACCAGAGGAGAACATCGAAGTCAGGATGAGGAAGAGTTTTTCTCATGTTGCCTGACAAGTAACTCAGGGGGAAAAATCATGGTCTGCATGCTCGTTGTGAGCGTGATAAATCCACTCCTGCGATTCTGGGGGCTGGGCCTGGTCTGTGGCTTTCTTGGTGGAGGGGACCTAGAGAGCAGGGGGGTGAGGGGAGCCCCAGACGCCAGGTCCTTATCTTCCTGGGCCCACCACAGAACCCTGTCTCCCTGGCCTTTCCCCTCAAGCCACATGGACTTTCCCACATAGTCAGACTGTCTTGGGGGAATCTCATTTGCTGTTAAGGAATAATCCCCGACAAATGCTTTTCATTAAGGAGCCCGCATGAAACAATATCGGCCCTAACAAGGGGGTTAGGCCTTTGAAATGTAAACATTGTAACTACTTGAGGTACCCGGGTACTGGCTTTAATTGAAAATGCCTTGAAAGCAACATTTCCTTGAGACAAAAAAAAAAGAAAATGAAACCCCACCCTTTATATCCCGCCCCCACCAAAAAAAAGGTGGGGGAGGAGAGGGCAGCACTGGGGAGGGAAAGGAGGCCTTCCTCTGTACCAACTACGGGTTTGAGATTTTGCTCCACAACCAGGAATGGGGGCCATGGCACTCACTGCTACAGCTGCCTAGCCCCTCTCCATCCAGCTGTGAGGGAGAGGGGACAGGAAACTCCATCTTACCATTCCCAGGCTCATCTCTGCCTCAACTGGTCTCCAGGCAGGGAGATTTGCACTGGATGTGTCACTGGAAGGTCAAAACTTGCAACCCCTCCTTTCCATCCAGTTCAAAACAACCGTCTCGTTTTTAAAGTTAGGGAAACTGAGTCACAAAGGATCACTCATCCCAAATCAGTAAGTAGCAGAATCATGATTTGAACCCAGGACTTCTGACTCCAAATTCTACACTCTTTCCACACCATGCCTTCCAGGCCTGCAGAGACCTTCTAGGGTAGATGGAGATGTTTATAGAGAAATCCGGTTTCCTGATTTTTCTCCACCAGAGGTGATGGGCCTGTTCCAGGGTTCAAGGCACTTTCATAAACTCAGGAAATCACAGATTTACAACTAGAGTACACCTTAGAGGTCTCTTCCTCTGAGCCCCACATTTTTTTTTAGAACTAGAAACGGAGGCCCAGAGAGGGTGAGTGATTAGCCCAAAGTGTACACAACAAAGCTTCAAACCCAAGTCCTCTTCATTCAATAATATATGGTTGTATTTTGTACAAGGGACTCTTCTAGGACCTCTGGGCCAAATTGAGGCACGGATGTGAGGGGTGGAGGTTAAGTAACTAGCCAATTGGACGCTTGTAAATCCCGCTTCCCTTAATGCTCAAGAGAGGCCTGATGTTTCTGGAAAGTCTCTCTGTTCAACCTGCATCCTTCCTTTCTGCCACTGCAGCAAGAGGCTGGAGGAGGAAGAGGACGAAGGGAGAGGATGAAGAAAGGTAGAAGAGGAAGAAATGAAGGAGAAGGGGAAGAGAAAGAAGAGCTGGGGAGGAAGAGGAACAGGAGGAAGAAAGGAGGCCTAGAGGACAGGGAGGAAGGGAAGGAGGGGGTGGGGGGAGGAGGAGGAGGAGGAAGAAGAAAGCAGCCCTGGTGAGATTCTCTTGTTCTTTGAAGCACACAGCCTTCTCATCAGTTACTCTCCCCTGCTGCTCACTAGAAAGGGCCCAGCAGGCTGAGCTGGGGCTGGAGAGCATGGAGCCCAGCCCACATTCTAGCTGGTGTGAGCCGAATACACAGTTTCTTGGTTGGGATGACTCGGGCTCGCCAGGGGGGCCTGGGCTAGTGCCTGTGATTTTGAATAGCTGAGGGTGATGGAACAACAACCCCAGAATCCTTTTTTTTTGAGGGGGTGGCGAGAGGATCTGAAAACCTGACCTCAGTGAAGCCAGACAGTGAGGCCATCTGAGGAAAAAGTGAAGGACTCTGGGGGCATTCCTGAAGCCAGCTCAGCTTGACTGTGGAATCTGAGGGTGAACTTAAATAGGGGTACATCTCAGCAGCTCAGGGCCACTGGGTATTAGGAAATACATTTGGTTTGAATGTGAAGATGAGCTCATGGGACCATTTATAGGCCAAGAGCCTGGCCTATGCTTTTGAGCTTTTTCCTCCAGTGGGAATGGGTGGCTGTGTCCCAGCAACACACATCTGTGACATGGTTAATAATAGCTTGGAGGCTAGCCCGTGAGTCTCTGGCTTTAGAGTTTACAAAACACTTTCGTTACAGAAGCTCTGTGAGTTAGGTAGCCAGTGAACTTGATTTACCCCCATTATACAGACGAGGAAATTGAGCTTCAAAGAGAGATCCTAAGAAGACAGACTTAGAACAAGATGGGAACTCAGAGGCCGTTGAGTCAGATGCCCTGGAGACTAAGTGACTTGTTCAAGGTCATACAGGTAGAAAAAGGTAGAATCTGACTTGGAATACAGGGCCTCTGACTCTATGTGAAGCTTGATGAAGTAATTTGCCAGTAATCAGCAATGAATAAATAGATGGATGATAGATGGATTAGATAGATAGGACAGATAGACAGACAGGTAGGTGCATAGGTAGAGAAATAGATAAGTATAGATTGGTATACAGGTATATAGATCAGTAGATCAAAAGGAGGTAGATGATGACACATAGACAGGTAGGTGAATAAGAAGATAGATGATAGGTAATTAGATAAATACAAGATAGATGATAAGTAGATAGATAAGTACGTAAAGAAAGAAGTAAATAGATGGTAGACAGGTGGATAGGTAGATAGATAAATAAAAAGGGAGGTGATAGATACATAGACCGGTAGATACGTAGATAGATAATACCTAGATAGACAGACAGGTAGATAGATTTTGTACTTTAGATTTAGTTTTCCATCTAACACCTTGGCTGGAGTTAGGAAGACCTGGGGACAAATCCCACCCCAGGGTGCTTACTAGCTATATGACCCTGGGGATGTCTCAGCCTCTATATTTGCCTCAGACAACTCTATGGGACTGCATCAGTCCAAATGAATTTATTAAGTAGGGTCCACCGTGTCCCAGGCACTGTCCTAGGTACCTAGGAGACAAAATAAACAATCCCTGCCCTCAAGGAGTTTCCATTCTATCCGAAGGAAATGAGAGGTACCTAGGTACCACAAAGTAATTTGGTGGGAGGGGGAGTGGAGGGGGAACCCAACTATTTGTGTGTGATCACATGACACTATGTGCAGCCTTGAGGAAATCACTTCTCTCATTTTCTATTTCTTCCTCTGTAAAATGAGGGTGTTGTTCTAGAATGATACTTCTTAATGTCCTCTTCCTCCTCCCAATCCTAAGATAACAATGGCTATATATTTATATATAGCTTTGAGACTCACATACATTATTTCATTTGATCTTCGATTCATGTTAGACTGGATGAGCTCCGAAGACCTTGCCCACTCTGTATTTGTGACTATCTTTTGTGACTCTCCATCCTTTTCAGGTGAAATATACATTTATCGTCATGTGCACTGACTCAATTGGAACATTCATCTACCACTGGTAAAAATGTTGGAATTCATGGGACATTTCAATGGTTTATAGTCTCAGAATATCTTAAATCAAGACTGTTCCTAGAAAGCCACCAGAAATTTGCCCATGATCTCCAAATGCTCGTCAGCCTGCCATTATAGGTGTGTTGTGTGTGTGTGTGTGTGTGTGTGTGTGTGTGTGTATGTGAGCTTGTGTCTCTGCACATGAAATCATCCTACAGGTTTGCCAGGAAAGCATTTAACTGGAACCCATTTCCATCAGCACCTTGGAGTGCTCATGTAATAGGCCTCCCTAGATTGCTTTCCTTCAAATAATGGGTGGGTGTGTCTCAAACGGCTGGGAGGTTTGCCTTGATTAGGAAAGTGATCTCAGCTAGGCTAAGAATCCAGCCTCTTGGGGAGAGGATAAGGTGGGGGAAGAGGAGGGAATACTGGCAGGGGTGGGGAGTAGAGATCCCAGGGAAGAACCTACCTTCTGATGTGTCTGGTGGTAGGCTGTGACCACTCAGTTCATGTAAGTGGGCAGTTGCGCGAAGATTCTATCTTTTTGTTCTTTAAAACTTATTCATAGAATCCTAGATTTAGAAATGAGAGGGACCTGCAAGGGCATCTAGATTAATTCTCATTTTATAGATAACGAAGCCAGAACCCAGGAAGATGGATTTTTTTAAACATCCTCTTCAATTCCAAATTTATCCCTCCCCACTCTCCTCTGCATCAAGTCATCCCTTTTAACAAAGAATAGAAAAGAGAAGGGAGAAAAGGCCGTGTAGCAAAAACCAGCTAGCCCATCAGTCCGGTACTCGCTGATGTAATGTTCCACACCCCTAGTCCTCCTGCTTGTGAGAAGGTAGAATTCTTTTGTCTTTTCCTTGGGGCCAGGCTTGGTCATTATAATTACACAGTTCATTTTCTGTTTTTTGGCTTTTTCCATTTATTCCATTGCAGTCAAATATATTATCTTCTTTGGTTTATTTCATTTTGAGTCAGTTTATGTAAATATTTGCATAGGATGGGAAGGGACTGGACCTGTGACTTTATTGGTCAGGGAAGAAATTCCCTCTGCCAGTGCAGGTTGGTACTTTTCTCTGCAATTTAGAATTTTAAAGAGTGTCCTGGGGTCAGGGGTATGTTGTAAATGTTTATCAACTGGCTCTCTGCGATCAACAGCAATAACAAGGACAAACACACATGTGTACACAACAAAATTTGAAGTTTAATCTGTATTATTAAAGTTTTCTCCATTACTTTCTTAACAAAATGAGGAGTTTGGAACGTGCCCATATCACTTCATATGGAGGCTCCTCTGAGTTTTCCTACCATGTAGTTAGAACAGATTTTTTAAAAACTACCAGACTGACTCTTTCTTTCTTATATTTTCTTTCTTGCTGAGTCCAGAGGGTAAAAATCACTCACAGCTTGGATACAATGAACCGAATGAACATGAACTAAACCAGTGGGGGTGATGGGAGGGGGAAAAGGAGGCCTTTTTACCCTGTTCTTGGGGTGTTTTTCCTTGTTCAATTTTGTTTGATCTAAGTTTTAGGTGCTGACAGTAATCCCCACTGGACTCAGAAGTTCAAACCATGGTGATCTTATATCCTAGATTCTAGGTAGGATGCTGTGGCTAGCCAGTTCAGTAGGAAAGACCTGAGAATCCAGGGGGCTGGAGCTTGAACCGGTGTGGGGTGGAATTAGACTTGGAACTTGGGACCATGCTCTATGGGAACTGAGCTGTTGTTGTTTGTCCTTCGTTTTTGAAGGGGATTAATGACATCATGGCGTGACTCTCATGTGAATTGGATTTAAGTGAGGCAGAATTGCACAGAATTGTCAGCCTCACTGTCTCTTCCAGAGTCATCAAAGTCCAGTGGTAGGACAAAAATCAAGATGACTGGTCATGGCCCAGGATGCATTGGATGACCTTGGAGTCTAACCAAGCTCTAAGCCAGGGGTAGAGAACCTGCAGCCTTAAGGCTGCATGTGACTTCCTAAATCCTTAAGTGCAGCCTTTTGACTGAATTCTGTGAAATTTTGATTCAGTTAAAAGGCTGAACTTAAGGATTTAGAAGGCTACCTGTGGCCTTAAGGCCCCAGATTCCCTACCCCTGGTCTAGACAATCAATCACTCAGTCAAGCCCTGATTTACATAAAAAATGAACAGCTCATTAGAGCTGGCTCTGGCACACCCCTGACTGGGCACAGGGAAATAAAGGGACTTGTCCAGCGTCACACAACCAGTATCCATCAGAAGCAGGACCGACCCTGAATGTTCCTGACTCCGAGGCCAGCTCCCTGTGCACTACCTCTCAAAGTGTAGACATCATTATCCCCCCTTTAAGGAAACAGAAAGGTAAGATAAACATCATAGATACTGGGATTGCTTCTTTGCCCCCTTTGCCTAAAATCAAGTGAAGGTGGAAGGGGAACTAAGAAGTCATCTAGTTGGAAAACACTCCTCACCCATTTCACAGATTAGGAAACTGAGACCCAGAGAAGTGACCTGACACTGAATCTAAGACCTTTTCTCCATCCTTTCTTTCAGGCTGCCTCTCTTCCCATGCTCCTCTGAATTTTTCACATTCTTTGTGTCTTAAGGAAGACCCATTTCTAAGGGTTTTCCTGGCTGCCAGCTCTGCCAGGAGAAATAAAATATATTTAAGAACTTAATTTCTATATGAAACTGAGACACCATCTGTGTTAGGTGGGATACAAAAAATGAAAACAACAGTCTTTTTTTCGCCAGAATTCATTGTCAAATTGAGGGAGTAGGAAAGAGATGAGGTGCATACAAATGTCTGAAAAATAATGAAATTTGATAAGGGCAAAGTGCTGTAAGAAACATGGGGAAGTAGAAATTATTTTCATTTGGAAAAGAATTGAGGCAGCCGGGCTTCCAGGAGGGGATGGCACCTGAGCTAGGCCTTAACAAAAAGGCAGTCGATGACCAATTAAGTGCCTACTATGTGCACAAGATTGGACAGATTTGTTAGGAAGATAATTTTGGTGGCTGTGTGGAGGATATACTGGAGAGGGAGAGAAATCAAAGGCAGGAAGACTGACTATTACTACAACCATAAAGAGGAGATGTGATGACTTAGAAGGGAAAATAATTCAGACCTGCAGAGAAATGGCTCAAGCTTGATTGGGCCCAAGTTGGAAAGTATAGGTTATTTAAAGCCAGTGGTCATTTCCACAGAGAGGCAGACTAAGAGCTGGGGAGGTATGGACTCCTGGTTTGGAGTTCTGGTTCTGATACTTGTATCAGTTTTCTGAGACTCAGTTTCTTCATCTGCAAAATACGGACAATAATATTTGTATTCTCTGTCTCCCTTTCTCCACCCCCACCCCCATGCCTAGGCATGCTATGAGCTAAGCACTTTGCAAATGGTAAAACAATACAGAACATGTGGGATTCAATCCTGTCCTAAAATATTTAAGAAGGAGGGCCACTCATAGCATTTTGCCCAGAAGCCCCCACTCCCACCGACCAGCTGGGTGCTAAGTGGACTTTAATGGGTAGAATGCATTGCTAGGGGGAAACTTGAGACTTAAATTGTGACTTCAGCTTGTTGGCTGATAAGTGCATTTGAAAAATTTTCCAATACTAAAGAACTTTTTTTTTAATTGCTTTCATTGGCTGGAATGCAAGCTGCCCTTCCTTGGAATTTCCAGGGAAATGCGTAAAATGAGTAGCTGGATTCTAAAATGAATGTACCACAATATATCATTTTCATAGTTTTCAGGGCCCCAGGCCAGAATGTTGCTCTGTCTTCCTGCTCAATTTGGGTAGTGTAGCCAAATGGTTATGACAATGAACTGGGGTAGCCCTGTGCTGGTTTGAATTCTGAAATCCCTGAAAGTTGGGAGTGAAACTTATTTTGATAGTTGATACGGTAGAGAGCAGAAGTATCCAACTCAAATCAAAATTAGGACGACTAAGCCCTACCTAAGGATCTCTGCAGGCCACACATTGACTTAGAAAACCACATATGTTTATATTCTTTTTTTAAATATACCAATCCATTAAAATCAGATAGGAGCTACATTTTAATATGGTTTGGGCCATACTTGGGTATGTTGTGGGCTGTTGCAATCACAGCCCCTGGGCAGTGTATTTGGTATCCCTGGTGTAGAGAGACAATATGGGGTACCAAAAAGGGCACTGGATTTTGACTCAGAGGTCCTGGATTCAAATCCCAACTCTCCTATTTACTAGCGGTGTGACTTTGGTCAAGTCCTTTCCCCTCTCTGGGCAACAGCCTCCTCATTTCTTTGTGGCCTCAAATTTTCATTCTTGACAGTTTCCCATCCCTCCTGGGTTGACTCACCCCTTAGAATTTTAGCATACAGGATGCTATCTTTTCTTTGCTCTCTTTGAAGTCTGCTGTTCTATTGTCTACATTCCTCTCCTTCTCTAATATGAATTTTAAGATGGAGATATTATTTCTCCCAGCGTTCACATATTTTTTACTTCACTGATCAATACTTCCTTATTTGAATATACTCCCTCCTTAACTTTGTCTCATAGGATCCCTTCTCTTAATTCAAGACAACTCAAGCACCATTTTCTGCATGAAGCCTTCCTTGATACCTCCAACCACTAATGCCCTCCTTTCCTAAACTACATCATATTTAACTACTTTGTATACATTTGTATTTGTTCACTTTGTATATTTTTGTCGTATATATTTTTTCCAATGGACTTCTTATCTTTCTCGTCGGAATATAAGTTCTTTGTGAGTAGGGACTTTCATTCTTTGTTTTTGAATCCGTAGGTCTCTAGCACAGTGCCTGGTAAATATTAGGTGCTTAATAGATACTTGTTGATTGATTATGACTATGGTTATGGTTATGGCCTGTGGTTATACAGGTAGTGCGTATCAGAGGTGGGATTCGATTCCAGGTCCTTTGACCCCAGAGCCAATGTTCTTTCTATCCCTTTCACATAAGGTCAGAATCAGATCCAAGATGGCAGTTCCTCTTCTTATTTCCTCCTTTTGAAAGATGAAATGATTATTAAGAGAAGTGAAGAAATTATTAAGTACTTTGCTTTGGGTGTTCAGATGATCGAAATCCCTCCATCATGACTATACATCGGCTCCAAGCTAGACTTGTGATGTTTCCCACATTCCTCATTTTTTTTCTTCTGTCCAGGTAAACTGAAATATGTTTCCAGAACAGCACAACTTTTCTTTCATCTTTTGTTGATCTTTCCTCAAATGCCTTCTGCCATGATGCTTTTCCTCCTCCGGATTTTCTTAAATGAGCATATCTTAAAATAAACTACTCTTTCTCCCTTCGTTCCTTTATCAATTCTGAAATTAAAAAAGTCATAGCTAATAGAATCACACACCTAGAGTTAGAAGGGACTCTTCATTCATTCCAGTCACTTCCAACTGTGCATGATCCCATTTGGGGTTTTCATGGCAAAGATGCTGGTGTGGTTTGCCATTTCCATGTCCAGTTCATTTTACAGATGGGGAAGCTGAAGCAAACAGGGTTAAGTGACTTGTCCAGAGTCCCACATCTGGTAAGTGTCTGAGGCCAGATTTGAAGTCAGGTCTTCCTGACTCTAAGCTTGGTGCTCTACCCACTGCTCTGCCCTCCAATCCAACCCTTTCATTTTACACATGAAGACACTAAGGTTCACAGATGTCATGGCCTATGTTTATACAGGTAGTGAGTATCAGAGGTGGGATTCAAATCCAGGTCCTTGGACCCCAGAGACAATGTTCTTTCTATTCCTTTCACATAAGGTATGCCCTTCCAAAGCCATACTAGCTATTTGTCTTGGACCTGTCTCTTTACACTAGGTTCTCTAGTTAGCTATGCAGTGGGCCTGAGGTCAAGAAGACTGATTTAAAATCTGGCCTCAGAAATTTACTGGCTGTGTGACCCTAGGCAAGTCACTTTACTTCTGTCTACCTTGGTTTCCTCATCTATAAAATGGAGGTAATACAAGTACCTAACTCCCAGGATTGTCATGAGGATTAGATGAGTGATGTATGAATGTTAACTATGATGGTGATGATGATGACATCTGAGATCAGATATTTTATTGCTGACTCCTTTGTTGGATTTTGTCTCCTGTCCATTTCTGAATATCTCTACTGATTTCCTTCTCCCTCCCCCACCCCCTGCCAACACCACGTCACAGCTATCTAGATTGGTAGAACTAAGAGGTAATTTTTCTCCCTTCATCTACTCTTCTGATGAGGTTTGTGAGACTCAAAGCATATCTCTGTGTATACCTATATCATCTATACGGGAAGAGAAAAGGCATTTCTGTAGTGTCTACCATGCCAAGCACTGTGCTGAGTGCTTTACAAATTTTATCTCATTTTATTCTCAGAACAACACTGGGAGATAGGTGCTTTTATCTCTTTTTTTACTGTTGAGGAAACTGAGGCAAGAGGTTACACAGCTAGTAAGTGTCTGAGGCTGATTTGAACTTAGGTCTTCCTGACTCCAGGCCAAGCACTCTGTCTACTGTGCCACCTAGCTGCCTCTAAGGATGCATTGGTGTCTATGTCTCCATCCATATCTGTATCATATTCCCATTACTATTTCTGTCTCTGTCTCTGAATATTTTTACCAGCCTTTGCTAGGTGAGATCCATTCTTTGTCAAAAGAGGTATTTAAGTCCATGGTCCAGAAATCTGAGCAAAGGTGGAGAACCTTTAGTCTAAGACTTGACCGATATGACAAAGAGCTTGATTTCATCTGTCCTTGAAATAACCACCTTTATTTTATAAGTGAAAGAAGTTGAGTTATGGGGTCCCCCCAAGTTTGTGCCATCTATCTGGGGTGGAGACTTTGAAAGTAAAAGAATAAAGAATAGTTAAAGAGCTGTGAACATTGGTTAATTGGATAATTTTCGAAAGAAAGTTCTAATGGTTGATAACATTCAGCCCATAGCCCAAGTGAATAGTAAGAAAGGAGTGGTGTATTTGTATTAACTCTTACCTCTGAACCTACTGATCTCTGCCTCTGTCTACCCTTAGTTTATTCTCTCCTTTTTTCTTTCTTTACATTTCTTTCTTTACTCATCTCTCCCTACTTCTCCTGTCTTTTTATCCTCTCTTGGATCCTTTCTCCTCTTCTAGTCTTCACTCTTAAATCCTTCTCTTTCTTTTCTTCTCCCTTATGGAATGAAATTATTTTTAAACCATTGCTTCTCTTCATTACAATTTTAAATTTCATGTTCTTTGTTAAAAATCAAATTTATTTAAGTGTGAATTAAAACAACCACCTCATACCTATCAGATAGGCTAATGTGACAGAAAAGGAAAATCACAAATGTTAGAGAGGATGTGGAAAAGCAGGGATGCTAATGCACTGTTGGTTGAATTGTGGACTGATCCAACCACTCGGAACTATGTCCAATGGACCATAAAATTGTGTGTATTTTTTGACCCAGCTATACCACAACTAGGTCTGTATTCCAAAGACCAAAGAAAAAGGACAATGTACAAAAGTGTACAAAAATATTTATAGCAGTTCTTTTTGTGGTGGCAAAAAATTGGAAATTGAGGAAATCACTCAAAATTGGAGAATGGATATACAGGTTGTGGTATACAATTGTGATGGAATACTCATATGCTATAAGAAATGACCGGGGGATGGTTTCAGAAAAACCTTGGAAGACCTATATGAATTGATGCAGAGTGAGATGAGCAGAATCAGATCACTTCGCATAGTAACAGCAATATTGTATCAATGATCAACTGGACCAATAGCTGTAGATTTAACTATAAGCATATATTGAATCAGCTCTCTGTCTGTTTGCCTGCCTCTCTTTGTCTCTCTTTCTCTGGACACTAAGAGGAGCTCCAGAAGTTTCACAGATTTAGAGTAGGAAGGAATAGGAGTGGGGCAAAGTATTATGAGATTTAAAAGGGGGGAGAAAACCTTCTTGAATGGGGAAAAGTTTTATGGAAGAGGGAACACAAATTGAGTCTTGTAAGGTGGCTAAAATTTCAAGATGCAAATAAAATTGTTGTGGGGGATAATATTCCAGATAGAAGGAACAATGTGAACAAAGGCATGGAGGTGGGAAAGCATAGCCTAGGAATAGTAAGTTGACCAATTTGGTTGGAATGGATGGCTTATGTTATTAGACTGGGATGGAAATTTGCAAAGAGGCAAATTTCGACGTGTTATAAGGATTTCATTTGAGGGAAGGATTAGACTTGACACAAGGAAAAATTTCTTCCTAATTAGGGTTGATCCTATGACCTCAAATGCTAAGCTAAGGTCTGAGTATAAGAGCGTGAGGATTAGAGCTTTGCTTTTGGAAGAGTCACCTGGGAGAAAATGCAGAATAGATTGGAGAGAATGGAGATCAGAGGTGGCAAGACCTGTTAGGGGGCTATTTTTAACTCTGTGGGCCTCTCTTTTGAAAGGCAGACAGCTGTTCAAGGAAGTGAAAGGGACCAGTAACTGCCTGTAATTGGTAGTTATTCTACCCCCACCCCCAGCCAAAAATATATTTTTGATGCTGGTGATTATAGTTTATCCCAGCACCAAGCGTCAGTCCCTGAGTATGTTCACAACTGACCAGAGAGAGGTTTCTGAATAAAGAAAAAAATAGAGGGGTGTGTTTGGGTTGAAGTGTTTGAGTGACAAGTTATGCAATTATCTGCAATTAGAGAGATTGTTTGTGATGAGTCAATGAGGAAGAGTGACTGAGGAGGGGTGTAGGTAGTGTAGAAAACAGTGGTTTGGGAGGCCCTACTGTAACCCTTCAAATGTTGGCATTATGGGACTAAAAAAGAGTAGGTACCAGAGTTCATAGGATAATCGCTCTAGAGAGGCAATGGATCTCAGAGGCCATCTAGTCCAACCACCTTACTTTACAGATGAGAAAACTATGGCCCGGAAAGGTTAGGAGGGATTTTATAGAAGTCGTATTAACAAGACGAGACTTGAGGACCTTTTGGATGTCTCAGCAAGAGGTAAGAGAGTTGGGAGATGAAGCAGATGTGATAGGATTATAGATTTAGAGCCAGAAGGGAATTTAGTGATGCTCTTGTCCAACTCTTTCTTTTTACAGATGAGAAAATTGAGGCCCATTGAGGTTCAATGACTTCCCCAAAGTTACACAAAATAAAAATGCCAATAATTGGAAGTACTGTGGAAATTCACAGGAATTCCCATTACTGTGGGACTTTTTACAAAAAACTTTTCTTGGAACAATTACCTTTGTGGTCATGGGCCAGTCAACCTCTCAGAATCTCAGTTTCTTCATCTTTAAAGTAGGAATGATCACAGAGTCATTGTGAGGAAAGCACTTTGCAAATTTTAAGCATTATAGATTGTCAGTTATTGTAATCATCATTATCATCGTCACTGTTATTTCATTCTTCTCAGCTCTTTTGATGAATTTCAAACAGAAACAATCAGAGGAGAAGATCTGATCCTGCCATTTTTCTTTTCTACTTAATGATTTGTGGATGAAAAGACTGCTTTTTGTATTGGAGTAACGGGAGATGGTAATGGGATGGAGTGATGGACCATCACCCCAACATGTATTTCTATTTGTGGAATGGATCCCCAGAGAGCAGTGGCTGTTCTCAGGGTTCGAGGGTGATTCTGTGGAGTCATGTTTCTAACACTTGTAACTCACAAGCCCCCACTGATGTACACTTCCCTTCAGCAATCAGCCAGTAGACTTAATTAGCTCAAAGCAACATCATTTACTCAAATGGCTTAGGGAGAATAATAGCTACAAAGATCCCTTTCCTCCACAAACCTGGGGACATAATCACCCACAAACACACACACACAGTGTCTATAGGAGGGGTAGGCACAAACAGATTATAATGGCAGTGAGGTACACATATAAGGAATAGACATGTGCCAAGGCAAATCACATTACTGGAATTATTTCTTTCCTTGTGCAATCTTCTCAAAGCTCTGCCATGAGTTGTTTAGCTGTGCTCCCAGGATCTGCCTCTCTCTTGAGTCTACAACCAGTTCTCTTCTCTGCTGCCAGAGGTCACATTCCTTGAAACTGCCTCCTCCTTGAGTGACTGTCTTTCTGTTTCTGTGTCTCTCTATATTTGTGTCTGTTTGAAATCTGTGGCTCTGCTTCCTGCTGGATACAGTATCTCTCTACTGGTCAAGCATCTCTGATTCAAAAGCCACATAGCTTATGGGAGAAGGATCCAAATAGCTTGGAGACTGTGAATATTTGGTATGAAAACGTCTATTAAAAACTGTTGTTTTAGGTTTTTATGGGGCAGTGTTAATGTCTGGATGACTGTGGATAACAATGTGGTACATAGTAATGCTCTGATATAGAACAATTTATTGATTGAGTTCTCAAAGATATGTTGAGGTCTATATTTATGCTGTGGGAATTTGACATCTTTCAATCTATTAAAGATCTCAAGCTTCTGCCAAAAAGTTCTAGTCTCAGGTCATGTCCAACTTCAGTAAGTGCTAAAATTTTAGAGCCTGCAGTGATATAGGGTATAGTATCTCCTATTACCTTGAATAATTGGCATTGATCAATAGTTCAAGATCTTCAAGGATGACCCTTCGGTAATTTGGGGTGGTGTAACCAGAATGGACTTTGTTTTCTTTGAATGACTCAGCTTACCTCATTGAGCTTCCCTGGACCCTGGGGCTTGCTCTTCCAGGGCAGTATATTAGGAAGGCATTTATGATTTCAAAGAGAATCTCATATGTGCCTAAAAGGTCTGGAACCACAGGATATAAGGAATTCTCTAGGCAGAAGGCAGGAGAACTAAAGCATGTATTTACACTCCACAGTAACAATCCCACAAACCAGCGTCCCCATTTTGATATTTTCATCAAAAGCTTCCAGGCCCAATAAGTCCGCCTTACAAGGGTAACCAGGAGGCCACAGAGAAGCGAGATGGTATAAGGCAAAATCGTATACATGCTTCCCCTCTACGGTAAGAAGATTACCCACTAGCCTCCAGTTAGCTCTGCTACAGCTCCGGCTGTAGGCGTCTCTGGCTCCAGCTGGAAAAGGAAAGGAGGATCTTCAAGCTGTCCTCTCCCCTCTTATAGAGTTTTTGACATCATCAAGCGCCGCCTGAACGACCAGGGCCGATTGGTTCTTGACTTGGCCCTTCCCCCTAGCGTAGACCACGTTAACACACTTCCCCTCAGCCAGCCCCACAACTCATCACACAGGAAGCTCCCTGATCCCCGGCAGGGCCGCTGGGCCTCCTGCCTGTAGCCAGAATGGACTTTCTTTTCTTTGAATGACTCAGCTTGCCTCGTTGAGCTTCCCTGGACGCTGGGGCTTGCTCTTCCGGGGCAGGACCAGAGCCTCTTTGAAATCATAAATTCTGCCTTCCTAATATATTTGGCGACGAGGTGGATGAGATCGCTAGATATAAGATCTCTATTCAGAAGCAGAAGAACTTCAGAGGAAGAGATGAAGATCCCAGGGTGGGAGGATCCATTTTATTCCTTCTTAGCAAAGGAATTGGCTAAAAAAGCCGGACCCTGTGAAAACTGGGAACCAAGGCTACAGAGAGGAGATCCTAAGGATTTGGAAAGGTGTTTACAAGAGGTTGGGATTCAGTCAGAGGCATCACTATCTAGGCAAAGCTGGATAGTATTATCAGCCTACCGGCTAGTATATGAAAGATTGAGATTAAGTGAAAGAGATGGGGGCACTCCTACCCCACAGCAAGAAGGGGAATCTCAGATAGCAGGAGAACAAATTGCTGCTCAAGAACCCACTGACTCAGATGAGAACTTTTCTATTAATGTGGCTAGGAGCAACAGGAGGCCAAATAAGCCAAGAGTGCATCCCAACTCAGCCCAGACCAAGCCTGACTGCCTGCTTTGTCCTTGCCATGGTGGCAGGGGAAGCGAGTGGGGGGAAAATGAGACAATGTTAGGGGCTGAGACAGAAAACGCTACTAGGTTTCAGGACATCCCTCGCACAGAGAATGGGAGATGGTTAAACACTCAGACAAGCGTTCGTCCCGTAGAGAGGAGGAGGACAGAAACCCAAGGTGGCAATTTAGTTACGAGGGAATTTCAGGAAGATTTCTCACCACAAGAGGTCACAGATATTTTGAGTAGATTCAGCCAAAGAGTAGGAGAACCATTAATATCTTGGATGGTAAGGCTCAGTGATCAAGGGGCTGGTGGAATATTAGTAGATAAGAGGGACTGTATGAGATTCATAGGTATCAGCCACGATCCTCTAGTTCAGCAAGCTTTTAGGGAACATCATCAGCAAGGAGATGATGCTAGCAGGACTACTCTGTTGGCATTAGCTGCTGCGGGATGCAATAAGAGATATACTAATGATTCTATGTGGCCCACTGAGCACAGACCCTGGTATTCACTTAAAGATTGTATCATGAGACTAAAGGAAAGGAGGATCTTCAAGCTGTCCTCTTCCCTCTAATAGAGTTTTTGACGTCATCAAGCGCCACCTGAACGACCAAGGCCAATTGGTTCTTGACTTGGCCCCTCCCCCTAACGTAGACCAGGTTAACACACCTCCCCTCAGCCAGCCCCATGACTCATCACACAGGAAGCTCCCTGATCCCCGGCACGGCCACTGGGCCTCCTGCCCCAGAAGAGCAAGCCCCAGTGTCCAGGGAAGCTCAACAAGGTAAGCTGAGTCATTCAAAGAAAACAAAGTCCATTCTGGTTACAGGTGGTCATGACCTGCTCCAGAATTGCCATCATAAGACCCTCCATTTCTACAAACCTGTACAACTTAGTCATTTGTTCAACATTTGTTTGTTGAAATATTGGCTGAGTTGACATGGATGTCACCCATGGAAAGCTTTTTGATTATACTCTTGGATCTTAGTGATTTCATAGTAGGTCATGCCATAAGGAGGTAACCAACTTTGAGTTATATATGGCAATTCTTTTGGTGTTTAACTGTTACTATCCCTTATTATTACCCAGTAAAATGATGTCAGCTTGTTTAAAATGTTTCTGGAGGTTTTTGTCCATTCATTATATGTTCTGAGAACATCTATTATTCTTCTTTCCTGTTTTTAATGAGAAAATGTTAAATCCTTCCACTTGAATGTTAGGGTGATAGGTCCTATGTCTTGTTAGTATTGCAAGGGTTTTATATGTACAAGAGTATTTATAGAAGCTCTTTTTGTGGTGGCGAGGAATTGGAGACTGAAGGAATGCTTGGTAATTCAAGAAAGGCTGAGCAAATTATGGTGTATAAATATAATGGAATACTACTGTACTGTAAGAAATGATGAAGAAGATGTGTCAGAGAAAACTGGGAAACTTGTATGAACTGATGCAGAGTGAAGTGAGCAGAACCAGGAGAAAAAAATGTCAGAACAACAATATTGCAGGGATGAACAATTTTGAAAGATTTGGGAACTCTGACACAAAGGCCAGGCCCAAGCACAGTTCCAGAGGACTCGTTGTGAGATGGGCTGCCAACCTCCTGATGGAGAAGGGCTTAGAGTGGACATGATCAATGCAGGAATTGGTTTTGATTGACTATACATGTTTGTTCCCATGGGCTTATGACTTTGTATCAGTTTTGTTCTCCTTGCTTTCTAAGTGTATATGTGTGTATAGGGATCAGAATGCGGAGATAGGACAGAGAGAAGGTAGATTTTTTTTTGAAAGTACAATTTAATTTTAAAATGCTGTATGGATGTTTGTTAGGATTCTTTCCTAATCTACAATGGCTCCCTTTACGTTCCCCCATGTGCACATTAAGACTGGTATCACATAGAGGTTAATTACTTTGAATGTATTCTTCCCATTAAGCTTTGATTTCAGGATACCAATAAGTCTCAGAGATAGCTAGATGGGATAGTGGATAGAGGCTGAACCTGGCATCAAGAAGACTTGAGTTCAAATTCAGCCCTGGGTACTTACTGCTGTGTGACCCTGGGCAAGTCACTTAACCTCTGTTGGCCCCAGGTTCCTCATTTCTAAAATGGGGATAATAATAGCACCTACTTTCCAGGGTTGTTGTAAGGATCAAATAAGATCATATTTGTAAAGTGTTTAGTACAATGTCAAGTCTTGCACATAGTAGGCACTTAATAAATGCTTATTTCCTTCCTTCCTTCCCTCCTTCCTTCCTTCCTTCTTTCCTTCCTTCCCTCCTTCTCTCCTTCCCTCCCTCTTTCCCTCTCTCCTTCCTTCCTTCCTTCCTTCCTTCCTTCCTTCCTTCCTTCCTTCCTTCCTTCCTTCCTTCCTCCATCCCTTCCTCCCTTCCTCCCTTCCCCTCTTCCTCCCTTCCTCCCTTCCTCCCTTCCCCTCTTCCTCCCTTCCTCCCTTCCTTCCTTCCTCTCTTCCTTTCCTCCTTCCATATTCAGCCGCAGCTTGGGGGATAGAGATAAGATCTGCAGTTTCATTGGTATTGGAAATTCTTGGATGAGGAACATTCTCCTCCTTTTTCTTCAATGTAGAACCTTAAAGAGTTGCCTCAGATGACTTGCCAGGGTCGCACGGGCAGTATGTGTGAGAAGCGGAACTTAAGCCCAAGCTATCCTAACTCTGAGGTCAGCTTTTTATTTTTTCAGCCACCCAACCTCTCTCAGTGAAGACTTTTAATGACCAAAGGTTCTTCGGCTTGCCCTTTTCATATTTTAGTCATTTAATTTCTTGTTTCCTCTAAGCCTAGATGCTTGGAGATGATGTTATTTTTCATCATCTCCCTGCTGTGGTCAGCAATGTGTTGTGTGATTTGGAGGTAAGGATGATTTTGACAAAAAAATGGTATTGCATGGAAATGATGAGATCTATATCTAAAATTGAGAAGAACAGAAACCATGGGAATAGGAGTATAGGGATAGCATGGTACCCAAAGAGAAAAAGGAAGAGGTCTTATGAAATGGAGAGGGGGAAATGTGATACAAGATGGCATTGGTGCACGCTGAAAGTATTCAAGGTGTCAGTTCATCTGGTACATCCTTGCCCACTTCAGTGGTTGGTGGTATCTGCTCTGCTTTATAGCAGCTGGGGCGGGGATTGGCATTTCTGATTTGTTCTGGTATATCTTTCCTTCTTTTGGCCACCAGAACAGAAGGAAAACCATTCCTTTATCCTCTCTGCATAAAGCTGATCACCATGAAAGTTTCAGATATGATCAACCTGCCGCTCTGTGATACTCCACCTATTTCTTTGAGTCTTACTGGCATTTTCTCATTAAGGTGATAATGCAATCAGTTGATACATCATCAGAGCCCAGTTGGACAATATTTCAGGGTTCCTTCCAGGCTTTCACAGCTACCATAACACTCTCAGAGCCCACAGAGTCCCCACTGTAGACTATTCTTGCTGGCATTTCCCCATTTTACCGTTCCCCTTCTCCCTGGTACCTGGCATGGACAATGGGTTGGACTTTGAGGGGGTAATGACAATAAATTTTAAAATAGCTGTAATTAAACTAAATACTCAGAATCTCCCAGGTGCTGAGATGAAAAACTCAAACAAACACCAGACACTAGCAGAAGAAATTAAAATCGTGTGGGATCAGCATGAGACACATTTGCTCCCTGTCATTCTCCCTGCTCCTGGACACATTATCAATATCATCATAATCTTCACCATCCTTGTTTCTTGACCTCAGTGGGATGAATGAATAATAACAATGATTAGAGGTTATAGGGATGTAGATTTTTGGCTTGATATAAAGAAAAATTTCCTAACATTTTCAAAGTTTAGTCATTTCGGTTATCTCTGACTTTTTGTGACCCTATTTTGGGGTTTTTTTGGCAAAGACCCTGGACTGTTTGCCAGTTCCTTCTCTGGCTCATTTCACGAATGAGGAAACTGAGGCAAGCAGGGTTAAATGACTTGCCCAGGGCTACATAGCTAGTAAGTGTCTGAGGTTGGATTTGAACTCAGGAAGATGAGTCTTCCTAAAATTCCTAACATTTATCCCTATTCTAAAGCAAAAAAGGCTCTAAAGGTGGTGAATTCAACATAAATGGAGATGTTGATGTGGAAGATAGATGACCCCTTGTCAAGGATATTGTCAAGGCACTTCCTCATCAGATATGGGGTGGATATGTCTCCCTCCTAGGTTTCTTCTATCTCTGGCAGTCTAGGGTTTGACCCAGAGAGATTAACATAGAGCTGGTCAGGACATGGAGACTAGGCTACTTGAGAATCAGACCCTGGCTCTTTTCAGGAGGTTAGCGCCATCTAACCCAGCAGAACTTCCAAGGTTGGCCTTGGTGCCACATGTATCTGCTATACTCTGATCTTTGGACTCTTCCCATAGTTACAGGATCATAGTTTTAGGACTGGTAAGGATCTCGAATTCCATCTGATCTGCCCCCCTCCCCATTTTAGAGATGAGGAAACTGAGGCCCACAGAAGTTAAATGACTTACTCAAAGACACGCAGGTGGTATTAGAGTCAGAGTTTGAACTCAGCTCCTGTGAATCTATTTCTAGCTCTCTTTCCACAGTGTCTCTTTCCTTGCCTTTGTGTCAAATGCAGCTCAAAGCTGGTCTGGTAAAATTGGTCACACTCATGCTGGGCATCTGTGATGCTAAGAGTAGGCATGGCTGAGGTGGGAAGCAGGCAAAATGGTTTCATGTTGTCTTAAGACAAATCCTGCTAATTTTTGACTGAGTGATGGTGAGGAGTAGTTGAAGAGCTTCCTGATTCCTTATTTTTTTTAATCAAAATATTTCTGACAGCTGATGATAGATGGGCTCAGGCAGCAGCTGGGAAGAAAAAGACTTTTGCTGAATAAACAGAGTTGTGGAGGGCTGCTTTTACCCAAGGTGGATTGTGTTCCTCTCAGTTTGTCTTGAAAACTCAAGGATCCTCCCCACTTTTTAATCTTCTAAGAGCAAAACAAACTCTCCCGACAGCCTGCAGATGGTGTCTGTAAAATACCCCTGGCTCCCCAGCAGAGTGATTCAAATGCCCTATGAGAGCAAAAGAAATTGTGTACAAACAATACAGTAAAAACAGGAAAGTGCAAAGAAGTGAGAAATGCCAAGGACGTCACTGGATAGCACCTCCAGACAACACTGAAAGTAAATTCCCTAATGACAAAATTCTGGGTTGGCACCACCCAGAACGGAGAAACAATCCCACCTTTTGATCCATGTATAGTACCACTTGGCATCTTCTGGAGCCTGCTTCTAAACTCAGAGAAGCTGTTTCAAGCTTGAACCAATCAATCATCCCAACCCATTCCCCTAATCATCGGGGACTCTATTCCCCTTCTGACCACCATGGAGGCAGCCTTGGAACCTGAGAGGTTAAGTGATTTCTCCAAGATGGAGGATGGTATGATAGAATTTCATCTAATGAGTTTCTCTGGATCCTTTGCACTACTAGACAAATCTAATTCCTTCCTACTTATGTGACTATGGCAGGTTATTCTACAAGAATGAGCATTGGGCACTCTCTGGGAGTTGATGGCCCCAGTCTAAAGTTTCTGTCCTTCTGGGGAAAAAAATGGCAGCCTGCCTTTGTTTGAAATTTAAACCCTTTCATAGCTTGGCACCAGCCTATCTTTCCAGAATGATTTCACCTGACTTACCCTCATATGTCTACATTCCATCCAATCTGGCCTACTTGCGGTTCTTTGCACATGACCATCTATCTGCTACCTCTGAATTTTTGTATAAGCCATCTAGCATGTCCAGAATTCTCTTCCACCTTAATTTCTGCTTCTTGGAATTCCTCGTTCCCTCCATGGATCCGTTCAGTTGCTATCTCCTAAAAGAATCCCTTGTTATCCCACTCGGTTATGAGGGGGCTCCCTCACCATCCCCCCTGAAATTACATTTTGTTTACTTATCTTTTGTATGTATTTATGCTGTATTTCTCCCACCTGCCAATAGAATATAAACTTCCTCAAGGTAGGGACTGTTTAGTTTTTGTCATTATATCCTCAGAACCAAAAGTAGCAACTATATATATATATATATATATATTATACATATACATATATATATGTATATATAGTAGGCTGAATAAATATTTTTTGAATTGAATTTGAATTTCATGTGAGGTAGTAAGGGTGCTGGACCTAGGGTCAAGAAGTACTGGAGCCAAATCTAGCCTCACACACTTACTAGTTGTGTGACCCTGGGCAATTCATATAACCTCTTTGGACCTCAGTTTTCCATATCTATAAAATGGAAGGTTCTGGACTCTAAAGTCCTTTCCAGCTCTAAATATTCATGATCCTGTGAATTGAAAATGTATTAGTTTTATGGGATGGATTGGAAAAATAATGAGCCACTGGACAGACTCTCTATGCCTGCCCCACAACACTTCTGGAACTCTGCCTTCAAATGAGGTCTATGCTGAACTGTGCCTCACTTAAATCCAATTCATGGACAAGTCAAGACATCACTCTCACGATGTTATTGGGCCTCTTTGAGAATGAAGGTGAACTAGTCCTCAGCCTTTAAACCAGTGACTATAGAATCATTGTTCTAGACCTGGAAAAGTCCTCACCATCAGTCTAGTCTAACACCCTCATTTTGATAAAAGGAAAAATTTAAATGCTCCTCGATTCATTCTTCTTCTTCTTTTTTCCAATTTTTCCCTCTCAAAATGTTTCTGGCAGTAAATAACAGACGTCCTCAAGCAGCAGCCAGAGCACTTGCTGTTTACATTGGCCCTGAAAAATAATCCATAAATTTTTGGAACAACCTTTCCAGGGCAGTTTTTTATCATCACCAGGTACAGTGATGTCTGGATTCTTTCATGGGGGGAAATCACTGCCCAGATCTGATTTAGAGTGGGGCAGAATGAAACTCAGCCATGTCTCTCCATCCTGTGTGATTCTTGCCCAATTCTTACTGTAAATTACTTACGGAGGAGAGAGGTGGTGTGTTGCAGTAGATATATATATATATATATATATATATATATATATATATACACACACACACACACATACACACACACATATATATGTGCGTGTATATATATATATATACACACACATATACATATATGTGTGTATATATACGTATGTGTGTGTATATATATGTCAGACTCTCACTTCTTTGGAATGGAGAACTCTCACTGAGGTTCCCCCTCCTTAGATATCTTCAGGTGAAGGCTGGACAACTACTTGTCTGGTATGTCACAGGATGGATTCCTTTCATGTATGGGTTGGACTATATGACCTCTTAGGACCCTTCTGTCTCTCAAATTTTGTGAAAGTCTCTCTATTAATACAGATCAGCAACTTCTCTACCATGTACGGTCTTCAAATTGTCTAGGAGTCCAAGAAGATAAGTGACTTGTGCAGAGCCCCAGAGCTAGTATATGAGTCCAAGGAAAGGTTTGAATCCAACTTTTCCTGACTGATAGAGCCCTGAGCTTGGAATCAGGAAGAGCTGAGTTCAAATCTATCCTCAGACACATAAAAGTTGTACGACCCTGGGCAAGTCATTTAATCGCTATTTTCCTTGGTTTCCTCATCTGTAAAATGGTAATGAAAGTAGCACCTACCTCCCGGGATTATTATGAGGATCAAATGAGATAATATAAAAGTGCTTAGCCCAGTGCCTGGTGCACAGTAGGTGCTTAATAAATGTTTATTCCTGTCTCTTCTCTCTTCCATTACAAATATAATCTCATATTTGACTCCAGGAGCAAGTGCTCTATCTACTGGTCTACGTAGCACATGTTTACATGTTGTGTTCTTTGGTAGAATATGAGCTCCTCGAGGGCAGGAATGGTTTCTTTTTTCTTTGTAGCACCTACTTAGATAGTAACTTGCCTATAGGATGTCCCTAAGGACTGGATCTGTGATTTAGGGAAATCCAGGATAAAGAAATTCCCTCTGCCAAAGCAAGTCATCACCTTCTCTGCAGCCTAGAGTCATAAGGAGTTGCCTTGAGTATTGAGAAATCAAATGATTTACCCAGGGCTGCTCAGCCAGGATGCATCAGCCGGACTAGTTTATAACAGGTACTAAATAAATGAAGGAGGAATTAATTAAATTCTTGGCAGTCTGGCCATTCATCCATCATCCTTGACTCTCACTGACCAAACCACCTGCTTCCACTCCACTGTGGCCTTGATAGAACCTTTCATATCACTGCTTTTGGGAACAAGGTGTCATCAAGAGCCTTCTCAGGCCTACTACATGCCTTTCCACTCTCATTTAGGTTTCTTGTTTCAATTCTAGGAAGACCGAGTAATACAGATAGGAAACTATTCAGGGCATCCCCACCTTCGTACATCCATGGGGCCTACCATGCCTCTCTTCCTTCCTGCTCCTACCCATGGTCCTACCCATGGTTCTACCCTGCTCCTACTGATGAGTTCAGGAGGGCTAGTTGAGGTTAAGAGTAATTAGATAAAGCTCCAATTTCTTTTTTATTATTATTTTATTATTTTTATTACTTTATTTTTTAAAGTAAATTTTTGTTGCCATCCTTTTTTATCACTCATTTCCCAATGTACTCTTACCTTCCCGCTGTCCTTTATAATAAACAAAAAAAATCAATTCAGTGAAAATAACCAACACATTTTAAAAAGTCTGGCATTATATATAGTGTTCTGTACTCATAGTCTTCTATTTCCTTGAAAAAGAGGCAGGGAGGTATACTACTCATATCCCTTCTTTGGGACCAAGCCTGGTTGACTATAACTCTACTTTCTTGTTGAAGTCATTGTCTAGATTGTTTTCCTGGCTCTGCTGATTTCACTTTGCATCAGTTCTGATGTCTTCTCAGGCTTCTCTGTATTCATCATAGCCATCATTTCTTACAGTGCAGTCGTGTTCAATAATATTCATTTACTCCAGCTCTTTTAGCCATTCACTCCCCAATGAATGGGCCTCTCTTCTGTTTCTGCTCCTTTGCTGCTACAAAAAGTGTAGGCCTACAGGGGTGGGGAACCTGTGGCCCTGAGACCACACATGTGGCCCTTTAGGTCTTCACGTACAGCCCTTTGACTGAATCCAAATTTCATAGTACAAATCAGCCACAAAAGTCAGCCAATCAATAAACATTTATTAAGCTCTTATAGTTTGCCAGGCACTGTGCTAAGCACAGGGGATACAAAGATTAAATCCAGTCCCTGCTCACAGTTCAAAGGGAGAAAGAGCACCTTACATACAACCTCCCTATCTCTCCACTGCCAGCCATATAATAGGTGTTTAATAAATGCTTGTTGGTTTGGACTAGATTGGATCTCTTAAATTTTCTTTCATCTCTGTCATTCTGTGAAGGCTCTTTCTGGAGACCTATTTATTTCACCCTTCACCAATGAGGAAGCTGACCCTATTAGAAAGATTTTCTCCAAGACCTAGAATTTATAATCATACTGCTGTCGGGTAGGCTTTGTTATAATTAGGGAATGCTTAGGCTGTGAGAGGTCACAGCTGGTCAGTTATCCCACCTCTCTGGCTGTGGTAAGATCAGATTTACTATTCTTCCTTCCCTCCCTTCTTCTCTCCCTTCCTCCCTTTCTTCTTAACTTTCTTCTCCTTCCCTTCTTTTCCTCCCTCCCTCCCTTCCTTCTTTTCCCCCTCCCTTGCTCTCTCTTCCCTCCCTCCCTTCCTCTTCTTCTTTCTTCCTTTCTCTTTTCCTTCCTCCCTCCTTCCTTCCTTTCTCCCTTCCATTCTTCCCTTCCTCTTACCTCCTCCTCTTTTTTTCTCCTTTCCCTTCCTCCATCCCTCTCCCTTCTTTCCTCCCTTCTGCCTTTCCTCCTTCCTTCCCTCCTTTCCCTACCCACTTTCTTTTTTTCCTTCCTTCCTTCCCTCCCTCCTTCCTTCCTTCCTTCCTTCCTTCCTTCCTTCCTTCCTTCCTTCCTTCCTTCCTTCCTTCCTTCCTTCCTTCCTTCCTTCCTTCCTTCCCCTCACAGTGCTCTTGATAGTAACTCCTGATAGCCACACTTAGCTATATTGAGATTGGGAATAGGCTTTTAGTTCACCTAATCCAACCTGCTCACTTTATTTTGATTCTATTTTTAATTCTGAATTTAACAAACACCTTAAATGGGAACATTTCCATATACCAACTAGAGCAGAAAACAGGATTATACTTTAAAAACTGAAGTCTCTATCATGTTCAGCTTACTTTTTTTTTGCACACTTTAAAGTTTCGAGGTCCAAATTCTATCCCTCCCCCCCAACCCCCCTTCTCTGAGATGGTAAGCAATCAGATATAGGTTATACATATGCAATTATGCAAAACATTTCCATATTAGTCATTTTGTACAAGAAGACTCGAATAAAAGAAAAAAAGGTGAAAAAAGAAGCATGCTTCAGTCTATATTCAAACAATATCAGTTCTTTCTCTGGAGGTGTATTGTTAGTCTTTTGGGATTATCTCAGGTCATTGTATTGCTGAGAATAGCTAAGTCATTCACAGTTCTTCATTGAACAATATTGCTGTTGCTGTGTACAATGTTCTCCTGGTTCTGTTCACTTCACTCTGCATCAATTCATGTAAGTCTTTCCAGGTTTTTCTGAAATCATCCTGCCATTTCTTATAGCACAATAATATTCCATTACAAGCATATAACATAGCTTGTTTATCCAAGTGCTGGATATCCCTTAGACTTTCCTTAGATTTCCAATTCTTAGCCACCACAAAAAGAGCTGCTATAAATATTTTTGTGCAAATAAGTCCTTTCCCCTATTTTCGGGCGTTTTTGGGATATAGACCTAGCAGCCATGTTGCTGGAGCAAGGGGTATGCACAGTTTTATAGCCCTTTGGACATAGTTCCAAATTGCTCCCCAGAATGGCTGGATCAGTTCACAATTCCACCACTAGTGCATTAGTGTCCCAGTTTTCCCACATACCCTTCAACATCCAACATCTTCCTCTTTGGTCATATTAGCCAGTCTGATAGGTGTGAGGTGGTACCTCAGAGTTGTTTTAATTTGCATTTATCTGATCAATAGTGATTTAGAGCATTTTTTCATATGACTATAGATAGCTTTGATTTCTTTGAAAACTGCCTGTTCATATCATTTGACCATATATCAATATGGGAATGACTTGTATTTTTATAAATTTGATTCAGTTCTATATATATGTGAGAAATGAGGACTTTATCAGTTACTTGTTGTAATCCTCACCCCACCCCCACCCCCACCCCCAGTTTTCTGTTTTACTTAAAATTTTGGTTGCATTGGTTTTGTTTGTGCAAGAACTTTTTAATTTTACATTTTGGAATGCTCTCTATATCTTCTTTGGTCCTAATTCTTCCCTCATCCATAAATCTGATAGATAAACTATTCTATGCTCTCTTAATTTGTTTATGGTTTCCCCCTTTATATGTAAATCATGTATTCATTTTCACTTTATCTTCGTATACAGTGTGAGACGTTGATCTATAACTAACTTCTGCCATACTGTTTTTCAGTTTTCTCAGCCATTTTTGTCAAATAAAGAATTTTTGTTCCAAAAGCTTGGATCTTTGGCTTTATCATATACTAGATTACTATGGTCATTTACTATAAGGTAATTTGTACCTATTCTATTCCACTGAACCACCACTCTATTTCTTAGCCAGTACTGAATTGTTTTGATAATCACCACTTTACAATACAGTTTGAGCTGTGGTATGGCTAGATCACCTTCTTCTGCATTATTTTTTCATTCATTCCCCTAACTTCCTTGAGCTTTTGTTCTTCCAGATGAATTTTGTTATTTTTTTCTAGCTCTGTAAAATAATTTTTTATAGTTTGATTCTGGTTTTTAATCCATTCTGCTATCCTCTCCTGTTTAATGGGCAAGTTCATTCCATTTACATTTATGATTTTTTTAAACTAACTGTGTTTTTTCCCTCCATGCTATTTTCCCTTATTTATCTCCACCCTCTCTATTATCCCCCATGCTTTCCTTCCTCACAACTGTTTTACTTCTGATTGACACATTCCCCAGTCTACCCTCCTTTTTATCAGTTCCCCTCCTCCTTCTATTGTCTCTGTCCCTTTTCACTATCTTATAGAGTAAGATAGATTTCTGTATCAAAGTGAGTATGTATGTTATTCCCTCTTTGGGCCAATTTTGATGAGAGTAAGGTTTAAGCTTTGCCTGACACTCCCCCATCTTCCCCTCCCTTATAATAGTTCCTTCAATGTGGGATAATTTAACCCATTTGATCTCCCCCTCCTTCTTCTTCCAGTGCAATTTTATTTCTCACACCTTTACTATTTTGGGGGGAGGGCATCATCCCATCAAAATCACCTTATTTCCACACCCCTTTGTAACCAGAATGGCCTTTGTTTTCTTTGAGTGACTCAATTTATCTCACTGAGCCTTGCTTCACCTTTCCCCAGTGCCTGCTGCTTCTCTTCCGGGGCAGGAAGCCCAGAGACCCATGCCTAGGAGCAGAGAACTTCCTGTGTGATGATTCATGGGGCTGGCTGAGGGGAGGTGTTGACTCCAGAGCCACCTCCTATTGGGTGTTAACCTAGTCTACCTGGATGTGAACCTCCCAGGGTCCTGGGGGAGGGGCCAACTCAAGAACCAATGGGCTCTGGTCATTCAGGTGGCTCTTGATGATGTCAAAAACTCTATAAGAGGGGAGAAGACAGCTTGAAGATCCCTTTTCGGTTGGAGCAGCAGCGGGAGCAGTGGCGAGTGTGACTCTGGACCAGCCCTTGTTCTGGGCTGAACCTAGATGTTGGTAACTATGAATTGTATTGGGTCTGTCTGTTGATATTTGTAATTTGTTTGTATTTTATTCTGAAGTTTGGGATGCTGGTTTTTTCCCCCTGAACTAAATGAATGTTCTAAAGTTCAGGGTGCTGGCTGTTTTTTCCCCTGAACTAACTGAATGCTGGATTAAAGTAAGCTTGTCAACCCTTTCACCGTGCTTTCCTGGGTTAAGCAGATAAAAAGAACCTGTGCTCTCCCAGTGTGCCAGCAGCCTCCTGGGTTCTGGCTGTGGGTGGATCTTATGCCCCCACAGAAGCTGCTAGCTGGATTGTTAAAACACCTTTGTGTGTGTGTGTGTGTGTGTATGTATATATATATTTACATATATATATATATATATATATATGTGTATATATATATACATACACACACACACTCCTCCTAATTGCTCTTAAGGGTTATAAATATTATTTTGCCATATAGAAATATAAGCAGTTTAACCTTATTGAATTTATTATGTTTTCTCTTTCTTGTTTCTTTTTACCTTTTTATGTTTGCCTTGAGTCTTGTATTTGTAGGTCAATTTTTTTATTCAACTCTGGTGTTTTAATTAGGAATGCTTTAAAGTCCTTTATTTCATTAAATATTCATTTTCCCCTGAAATATTATATTTGGTTTTGCTGGGTAGGTGATTCTTGGTTGTGATCCTAACTACTTTGCCTTCTGGTATATCATATTCCAAGCCTTGTGGTTCTTTAATGTGGAAGCTGTCAAATCCTGTGTAATCCTGAATACAACTCTACAATGTTTGAATTGTTTCTTTTTGGCTGCTTGCAGTACTTTCTCCTTGATCTGTAAGCTCTGGAATTCAGCTATGATGTTCCTGGGAGTTTTCATTTTGGGATCTCTTTCAGATGGTGATTGGTGGATTCTTTCAATTTCTATTTCCCCCTCTGGTTTTAATATGTCAGGGCAGTTTTCTTTGATAATTTCTTGAAAGATGTTGTCCAGGCCTTTATTTTTTATCATGGCTTCCAGGTAGTCCAATAATTCTTATATTATCTCTCCTAGATCTGTTTTCTAGGTCAGTTGTTTTTCCAATGAGAAACTTCACATTTTCTTCTATTTTTCTTTTACTTTTTTGATTTTGTTTTTTCATATCTTGATTTCTTATAGAGTCATTCATTTGCACTTGTTCAATTCTAATTTTTAAGGAATTATTCTCTTCAGAGAGCTTTTGTACTTCTTTTTCCATTTGGCCAATTCTACTTTTTAGGGGGCTATTTTCCTTGGTAAATTTTTGTATATATCTTCCCATGCTATTGACTCTTTTTTTTCATGATTCTCTTGCATTACTCTCATTTCTTTTCCCGATTTTCTTCTACTTCTCCCATCCCACCCAACCCTTTTAAAAATCCTTTGTAAGCTCTTCCAGGAATTCTGATTTAAGCAGAACCAGGAGAATACTGTACACAATAAGAGCAACATGAACCATGATTGACTTTGTTCTCAGCAATACAGTGTTGCAAGGCAATTCTAAAAGACTTATGATGGAAAATGCTATTCACATCCAGAGAAAGAACTATGGAGTTGGAATGCAGATCGAAGGGTACTATTCCCTTCCCCCCTTTATTGTGTGGCTTTTCTCTTTTGTTCTGTTTCTTTTTTCACAACATGACTAATGTGGAAATATGTTTCCATGATTGCACATGTATAACCTATATCAGATTGCTTGCTGTCTTGGGGAGGCAGGGGAAGGGAAGGAGGGAGAAAAACTTGGAACTCAAAAATCTTATAAAAATGAGTGTTGGAAACTACCTTTATATTAATTGGAAAAAATAAAATATTATTTGTTACAAAAAGAAATTAGGTCTTATTTCAGATATAACAAGAGTTCTTTCCATTGCACAAAACTGAGGTATTCTTTGCCCAATATCTCTGTCTATCATGACTGTACCCAGGTCTTCCAAATGCCTCCACCAAGTTCACAGTTATAGAATTTTGAAGTAGAAGGAACCCTACAGAGCAATGATGTCAAACTAAAATAGAAAGAGATCCACCAATCCATACATAAGGATCACTGTTGGCCACATATTTATGGTAGCTTTAAAATGTAATGTCTGTGTTTTATTGTATTTTTATTTTTTAAATATTTCCCAATTACATTTTAATCTGGTTCTGGTAGCATTTGGGAGCAATATGGGGCATATGTGGACCTGAGCCCTCTGATACAGAATGAGCCCATTGGAACTCCCTGTCTTTTAGAAGAGGGAGACCCAGAGTAGTAAATGGATTTGATCAAAGACATACAGGTAGTAGAGTCAGGATTCAAACCCAGGTCTTCTGATTCCCAATCTAAAGTTCTTTCCATCACAGTTTCCTGCCTTTCAGACCACCGGGTATATGGTTGGAGGAAACTGAGCCTCAGATATGTCCTGTTTAGATATGAACATGTAATTCAACCCACTAAGCAGGTATTGTGTTAGGCTGAGGATACAAAGAAAAAAGAGGCAATGGTCTCAGCTAGAAATGTGATAGTAAATGTTTACCACCAGTATAACATACATTTAAATTTCATAAGAATTAATAACACTTTTTCCATCACCTTCCTTAAATCTAGACAATCAACCACACAATAAATTAAGCCCTTCTTTGTAGGCTTGCGGATTCCTGAGGTTTAAATGCTCACACGGAAAATAAAACAATTGGCTTTCAAAGAGGTACTTTTGTCCTCAGGGAGTTTGTACTCCATTGGTAATTTCTACCAGGTAATCCATGGAGTTTAAAGGAGTGATCAGGGAGGGTACACTGAAAGTTTGTAGTCTTAAATTTCTTGAGGGAAGAGACCTTCGTTTTTTGTACCCCTAAGGACAAGAGTAGTTAGGGAAGGCGGCCCTTGGAGGGGAGAGTTTTAGGCTAACTGTTCTGAAATTTTTTGGTCTCAGAATCCTTTTGCACTCTTAACAATTAGAGCACCCTCCTCAAGAGCTTTTGTTTATGTGGGTTATGGCTATTGATATTTCTGGTATTAGAAATGAAAATGTCTTAGTGTTACTATGAAAATAGTTCTGATCTCATGGACCCCATAAAAATTCTGGAAATCTTCAGGGGTCTCTGGACCACACTTTGAGAGCCTCATTTTAGGCTAATGGGGTTCTAGAAATCACTGAACACTTTGCATTGCCTTTTCTGTATATCTATTGCATGGCCCCAGTAAGTTCTTTGAGGGCAGGGACCCTTTCTCTAGCCCAGGGATTGGTACTTGGCAGGTGATTAATGTATGTCTGTTCAATTGAATTAAATTGATGACTCAGGTGAGAAGAGGAGAAAAGAAATCAGAAAAAAAATGGGAGAGGAATTCTCACACCTGAAAGCACTGGTACTAGACAAGCAAAAGGGGATTCTGGGAGACTTTCAGAAGGCTTCAGGAATGAAGCAGATGGCTGGACGCCACAAGAAGAGCAAGTTTTTGCCTTAAAAACAGGAAGAAAATGGATGGTCTTCCCCCTTCCCCCTAGGGCAGACCCATAGTGAGTCTTCTGCACGAAGGGAAAACATTTAGACAGCCGCTCTCCCCAGAGGAGGTAGCCATTGATGGCCTGTAAGCGATCCCCACATATATTTATGTAGCATCCCCAGGCATTTCCTGGGGACAGCCCAGCTCAGGGTCGGTGGTCAGTGGTCATTGGTGGAAAACATGATGGGCTCCTCAGCAATAGAGGGGCACCCTGCCACTGCCCAGACGAAGCAAGCACCTCCTGTCTGTCCCTCGATTAAAGCTTCCTTGCCTTTTGCAGCATCTCTTGAACTGTAGCATCTGGAATTTGTCAACATGAAAGAAAAAATGGCTGAGAAGACTGGAGAACTTCTCCAGCCAAATTCGTTCTAGAGAAAAGTTGTCTTTCTTAGGATGTTACCAGAAGAATTATGCCTGTGTGTGTCTCTGAGAACAAAAGGATGTCCATTGGCACCTCACTCTGGAACACCCATTGCTATAATAACAATAATTAATAATAATAGATAGCACTTATGCAATGCTTTAAGATTTGCCAAACATTTTGCAAATATTATCTCATTTGGGTCTCCCAATCACTTTGGGAGGTAGATTCTATTATTATTCCCATTTTAGAGAAGGAGGAAACTGAGGCTGGTAGTGGTTAAGTTACACTAATAATAATAATTGTCTGAACCAGGATTTGAACTCAAGTCTTCCCAACTCTAAGACTGGCACTTTATCCATTTATATAATGGTTTATATATCTCTATCCAAGCTACCTAGGTAATTGGTGAGTTTTTCACATGGCCTATTATGGGATGTATGGGGTGTTGAGGAGGACCAGCTCACCTAACTGAGAGGCCTCCAATGCCAAGGCCATCCACTGCATCCTAGGCCATCACCAGTCATCTTGACTTTGTCCTGCCACTGGATTTAAAGGACTCTGGAAGAGAGAGTGAGGCTGATGACTTTGTGCAACTCTGCCTTACTTAGATCCAATTCATGACTGAGTCAAGACATAGCAGTGACGTCATTGGTCTTCTTTGAAATGAAGGACAAATACCTATGACAGTATCATATCTGAACTGGTGCCTGGTTGTGTTCCTTCTACTCCCTTGCTATGGTGACAGGCACTCTGCTAGGCCAGGCCAAAAATAAAGGGAGGCTATGCCCTCAAGGAGCTTATATTTTAATGGTGGAGGACACAAATAAGAGGGAGATGAAAGGGGAGAGGGAGAATATAACTGAGCCCTTACATTATTTCTGGTGAAACCTGGAGAGCTAGGAGTAGAGGGGATAGGAATGAGGCCAACCTGGACCCTTCTTTGAAATGGGGATTCTGTGAGGAACTCATCAAAGGGTTGGGAGGGATATTCCATGGGAAAAAGGCCATTAGGGAACTTCAGGTGTGAGGAGGTAGTGGCTAACACTTGCCTGAGATTACCTTTCCTCTACTCTGTATATATCTTCTATTTACCCAGTGATTTACACGTTGTCTCTCCCATTAGATTGTAAGTTTCCTGAAGGCAAGGAACTGTTTTTGTCTTTGAATCCCCAGTGCTTAATGACAACAATGAGGTTTGCACAGTGCCAGGCACATAGTAAGGGCTTGGTAAATCCTCGTTGACTGCTTGCTTGACATATAAGGATCAGTTGAAGTCATCAGGGATATTTCAGATAGAGAAAAGAAAACAGGGCAACACAATAGATGTCTTCATGTATTTGAAGGATTTATTGATTTCTAGGCAAGAGAAAATGTTAATAATGCAGATTAAACCTAAAAGTTTTATGTACTGTATTATACTAATACATATTATGTTATTATATGTTATATAAACACACAGAGGGGAAGCTACATGGCACAGTGGATAGAACCCTGGGCCTGGATTCAGGAAGACCTGAGTTCAAATCCAGCCTCAGACACTGACTACCTGTGTCATCCTGGGTAAGTCACTTAACCCTGTTTGCCTCAGTTTCTTATCTGTAAATGAATTGGAGAAGGAGATGGCAAACCACTTCAGTATCTTTGCTAAGAAAGTCCCAAATGGGCTCATGAAGTGTTGCACATGACTGAACAACAACAACAACAACACACACGCACACACACAGACACGCACGTGCATGTGTGTGTGTGTGTGTGTGTGTGTGTGTGTGCGTGTACAGGAGAACCAGTTGTTAAACATTTGCTAGTACACTGCTGGCTGTATTTAAAATCCTGCTTCTGATCCATACTGGCTGGATGACCTTGGGTAAGTCACTTAACCTCTGAGTAGCCCAGGCAACCCTTATACTATGAGGCATATGGATAATGACTATTATGCATAGATAGAGTTTTTTATATACTGATGAAATCAGATATGCAGTTCTTTATCTTTTATCCACTTAAACCTATTTACAAAAAATTTAATCAGACATAAAACTCTTGACAACTCTTTCTTTTTTTATATGTGCCTATTATTTAAAAAAATAAAACAATAACAATTGTCATACTTCCCATCTCATTTTTCTTTTGTTTCTAATCTTTTATTTTATTCTTTAGTTTTTCAAAAATGTTTTTACCAATGTAGTTCTGCAACCAGAGTTGTTCTGGTACATGTTTAACAACGGGCTCTCCAGAAAAAAAGCCTACAACATTTACCTATGTTATTAACATTTTCACCATAATTTTCTTAAGTCTAGACCTCAACAAAACAGTAACTTAAGCCATGATTCACTACATTTGCCAATTCCTCAGGTTTAAATGCTCATACTGAAAACTGAGCAATTGGCTCTCCTGAGTGGGTTGAGCAACTATTATGTGCAACTATTTGTCTTAGACAGTCACTTGGGTATTTTGAGTGGTTAAATGACTTGTCCAGGGTCACATAGTCAGAATATTTCTTGAACCCAGATCTTTTTGTGGCTGAGATCAGTTCTGTCTCCAATATATCATACTGCCTACTTCACCTTCCTTCTGTGTATGTGTATGCACACATGGGTACACACACATGTACAAAACACGCATGTATACGCACACATCAACACATGTACACAAGCACACATATACACATATGTGCACATATACGCATGCATATGTACACACATATATATACACATACGTACTCATATATTTCAGCCACAATTGCTTTTTAATAATTAGTCACAGTGAGCATGAATATCATTTCTCAGATTGAATGCCTTGCTTAACGTCCATAGCTTACACAGAGCCTTTTCTTTTAAAGCGTGATATGGGGAAGGATGTTTCCTTTTATTTGGCAGCATTTTAAAAATAAACTACAAAGAAATGAATTAAACAAAACCCTTACAACCCATGGCCTCTGTCCACCCTGTAAACTGATCCAAGGAGTTGAAATTCCATGAAACTCATCATTTCACTCCAACATGGCTTGAATTCCCCACATGCTTAACCTAGAGGTGGCGGGTCTCCCCTTGACCTAGGCTGAGTCCTTTGGAGTGATTCTTCCCCGGTACCCTTGGCCACTGCTGTGACTGAGGGCAGGTTACCTCTTTACAGCATCTGAAGTCCAAATATTTAAACTAAGATTCACATGGTGTTTCCATCATTAGCACCATAGGATCTGCGCCATAATGTGATAGGGTTTCACTTTGTCCTCAACTCAGTTAAACTTCCAGCTTGGGGTCAGTGTGTGTGTGTGTGTGTGTGTGTGTGTGTGTGTGTGTGTGTGTGTGTGTGTTTCTTCAAAGAGTAGCTAGAACTATGTGAACCTAAATTGACTCAGAAACTGGTAGATATCTCAGTGATCTTTTCTTTCCCATCCAATGGTGTTTAATCCCTATGGAATCACCTTTCAAGGTTCCATCTCTCTTCTTTTTGGAATTGTTAATTTTTCTTAGCATTTATCACCTATTATTTAACAAATGCATCTTCCTACATAATGCACATAATAAGTGTTAAGAGGCAGTGTGATAGAGTGACCAGAGAGCTGGCCTATAAGTCAGGGCTCTGTTTAAGAACTCCCTCTGACACATGCCATCTCTGTGACCATATGAAAGCCTTTTACTGTCTCCTGGCAATCCTTTAAGATTCTTAAATTATAGACAAATTGCTCATCTCCATTGTTGGAGGGAGCTGCCATACCAGGAGCTCCCCACATGGGTAAACACATAGATCTGGACCAGGGGTGGAGAACCTGAGGCCTCAAGGCCACATGTGGCCTTCTAGGTCCTAGGTGTGGCCTTGTGACTGAGTTCAAGTTTTACAGAACAAATCCTTTTATTAAGGGGATTTGTTCTGGGAAGTTTGGATTCAGTCAAAGGGCCACACCTGAGGACCTAGAGGGCCACCCGTGGCCTTGAGGCTGCAGGTTCCCCACCCCTGATCTAGACCAATCAGCCAACCAATCTATTTATAAGCATTTATTAAGTTATCACATCCCAGGTGCCATGCTAAGTGCTCAGGAGACAAAAGCAAACTGAAATAGTCCCTGCCCTCAAAAAGCTTATAATCCAGTTGAGGAGACAAAAGTATACACAGAAGTCTATACAAAATATATTTTTAAAAAAGGTAATCTTGAGAGAGAAGCAATAGCAAGGGGGCAGAGGAGGAATTAAGATGTAGAAGATGGTACTTAAAAGCTAAGCTTCGGAAGAACTGAGACTCTCTAGGTGGTGCCACAGTGCACAGAGCTCTGGGCTTGGAATCGGGAAGACTCATTTTCCTGAATTCAAATCTGGCCTTAGACACGTCTTAGCTGTGTGACATTGGGCAAGTCACCTAACCTTGTTGGCCACAGTTTCCTCATCTGTAAAATGAGCTGAAGAAAGAAATGGCAAACCGCTGCAGTATCTTTGCCAAGAAAACCACAAATGGGGTCATGAAGAGTCAGATATGAATGAAAATGACTGAACAACAAAGAGGACTCTGAGAGGCAGAAGTGAGGGAGGAGAGCATTTCAAATCTGTACAAAGGCGAGGGCACCAAAGATGGAATATTAGGACAGTAAAAAGTCAGTTTAGCTGGGTCATAGAGTGAGTAAGATGTAGTAATGTATAATATTGTATATAACACATTATATGTAATACATAATATATATTTTATACATAAAAATAATATTATAACTGGAAAGGTAGATTGGGGCCAGGTTATGAAGGACCTTTTTAAAGAAATCATTGTAGTGTTTCCTGGTATCTTTCCCCCTCTTCCTCCCAGAAAGCTATCCTATATAACAAATAATATATTTTGAGACAAAAAAGAAAGAGAAAAAAAATCAGCTTAACTGATCAATATATCCCAAAAGTCCAAAAACATATATAATAATAATAATAATGATGATGGCTAGTATTTATACGTTACTTACTACGTGTCAGGCACTATGCTAAGCACTTCATGAATATTTTCTCATTTGCTTATCACAATCTGGGAGCTAGGTGCTATTTTAATTTCCATTTTACAGTAGAGGAAACTGGGCAAACAGAAATTAAATGACTTGCCCAGGGTCACACAGCTAGTAAATGTTGAGGTCACATTTGAACTCAGGTCTTCCTGACTCCAAGACCAGTGCTCTGTGCACTAGGATCCCACCTAGCCACCTACTGAGCAATACTTGTGGGGTGAAATGTCTTCTCATCTTTTCAGAGCCATGCTAGTTCTTTATAATTTTGCAATATTCACTTTTGACTTTTTCATGTTTGTTCTATTTACATTATTATAGTCAACTTGTTTATTGTTTTCTTGGCTCTAACTATTTTACATCAGTCCATATGAATCTTTCCATGCTTCTCTGTATTCTTCACATTGATTATTCATGACAGTACAGTAATTGGATTACCATTACGTTCATGAGCTATTATTTATTTAGCCACTCCTCAATTGTTGGGCATCTGTTTTGTTCCTTTGCTATCACAAAAAGTGATGCTACAAATATTTTGGTGTATATGGCCACTTTCTTCTTATCAGTGGCCTCTTTGGGGTGTAAGCCTAGTAATGGAATCTCTGAGTCAAACGGTATGGACTTCTTAGTCACTTCAACCATGTTGTTTTCCAAAATGGCTATACTATTTATAGCTCTACCGACAATGCACCAGTGTGCCCATCTTACCACAACCCCTCCAACATTGACTATTGTCATATGTTGTCATATTTGCCAATTTTCAGGGTGTGAGGTAAAACCTCAGGGTTGTTTTGATTTACGTGTTTATTATTATTGGTAATTTGGAACATTCAATCATGTGGTTGTTAATAGTTTGCAATTTTATTTTGAGAACTGTTCATATCCTTTGACCACTTATCTATTGGGGAATGCATTTTGGTAATGCACACTCACACAGACACACAAACATATATATCCGTTTATATATCTTGACACAAAGACTTTTTTCCCATTTCACTACTTCCTTTCTTATCTTAGGTACATTAATTTTGTCTGTGCAGAAGTTTTTAAGTTTTATGTAATTAAATTTATCTATTTTTTCTTTTGCAATTACCTCTATCTCTTGTTTGGTTAAGAATGCTTCTCTTACCCATACTTGTGAGAGGTCTATGATATATAATCTTCTCGTCCAATTTTTAAAAATGACATGGTCTTTAATATTATCACATACACATTTAGAAAGAATTAGGGAATATGGTATAAATTGTTGGTCTAAGCCAAAGTTCTGCCAGACTGCCTTTGAGTTTTCCCAGCAGTGAAGGGCTTTCAGTAACAAACAGAATTCTTGTTTTCTATCCTAGAAGTAAAAGGGAGTCACTGGAGTTTGCTGAGTAAGGGACACATAGTGTATGGTGAGTGAAGGCTCCAGTTTTAGCTAGGTAATATTTTCCCCTCCTCTCCCTCCAGGAAACAGAATTTTATTTAACTAAGGAGTACCTTAGATAATACAGTCCTTCTTTGTGGAATTAAATTTTGTTGATATCTTCCAGCTGATATTTCTTAATTACTTTCTGACTGTCTTGCCTCCATTGGACAATCCCTCATAACAAAAAGAAACTTCAGCAAAACAGACAGCGTGTGAACTATAATGCACTTACAGTCTTCCATCTCTCTATTGAGAAGAGGGAAATGAATTTTAACAAGTGTTGTCTGAGATTATAACTGGTCATTGCAAATAATCACAATTTAGCTGCCTTTTAACATTGTTTTTGTTAATATCATTGTCATCATCTGTAAAATGAGCTGGAGAAGGAGATAGCAAACCACTCCAGTGTTTTTGCCAAGAAAACCCCCAAATGACTGAAAATGACTAAACAAAACATTATATAAACATCATATGTATTGTATATACACATGTGTATGTATGTGTGTATAAATGTATATACATGTATGTATGTGTGTGAATATTGTTTGTTTAGCTTTTCTGGATCTGAATAATGAGATTGCATCACATGGAAGGGACCTTATAGACCATCCAGTTCCCCTCCTCACCCTTTAATTTTTCATGTATGGAAACTGAGACCCAGGAAAGTTAAGAAAATTCAGGAAGTTTAAAGTTTTGCAGGTAGAAAGTATCAGATCCAGGATTTGAACTCAGATCCTTTGACTCCTATTCTAGCACTTCCCCCACTGTACCATGGATCCCATCAAACTTCTCAAGTTTTTCTGAACTGTGTTTGTTCATCCTTTCTTAAAATACTATAATGTGTTGATTTTTTTCAGCCCTCAGAAAAAGATACTTTCATATAAAGGAAGCTATTTAAATTAACTGAAAAGGATGTAAGATCTTGCCACAGTTATAGGTGAACATTTTAATGCCTAAAAGGAGTAGGAAAAGAATTTTGTTTCAATAAAAACTGTCCAAATATGTGTCTGAAGAAACACAGCTTTCAGATGGGGCTCGAGCAGTGTCGGACAGAAAATGAACTGCAGCATAAACATAAAAGAATTCAAATCATTTGAACAGTAAAGGATGATGCTTCCTGTGGATGTGAACAATTTGGTGGTTTAAGCTGCTGGAAAGGGATTTAAAGAGACAGTATGTTACAACAGGCTATGCATTGCCATGAACATCTTGGTTTCTTCAGTCATTCCCCACCTGATGGACACCCACATTATTTCTGGTTTTTCAATGGCTGGGTAGGATTTGAAGGGAGCTCTTGGATTTGAAGTTAGAGGACCTGGATTCAAAAGTCATTTTTGCGACTTTAGGAAAATCATGTTCCTTGTCTGGGGAAGGAAAGAGCAATTGGGTCAGAAGCCTTAGGTTGAAATCCCAACCCTTTTATGTGTGACCTTGTATAAATCACTTAAACTCTGGGCAACTAGGTGGTGTAGAGCCCTGGAGTCAGAAGGACTTGAGTTCAAATCTTACCTCAGACACTTGACACACTTACTAACTGTGTGACCTTGGGCAAGTCACCTAAGCCCAATTGCCCTGCCTTCCCCCCTCCAAAAAAAAATAAAGAGAATTGGACTAAGTAGTTCTATAAGGCCCCTTCCAGTTCTAAATCTATGACTCTTTGATTTGGATGGGGAAGGGGGTACTGGGGATGGAAAGGCACATGGATTCCAGGCAAAGGGAAGGACATGAACTAAGGCCAGACAGCCGATTGGTTCAGGGAAGGGTGAATGGACCAGTTTAGCCACTGACTGAAAGGGAGGAGAGAGATAGATGGTATCAGGCTCCTCAGTGCAGCCCACAGTGTTTTGTTAACAAACCCAAGCTCTGGCCAGCAAACAGAGTGACTCAGTTTCCTGTCGATAATTTCATCCACTTCTCTGTTTACCCACAATCTAGTTCCCCACGATCCCGGGAGAGGACCTCCCTCCTCCCTCCCTGCGGAAGTTGGATGTTATAATTGGGCAGCCTTCTGTCCAAATGTCACCAGTGACACTGAGTTTTCAAAATAAAAGACATGGGGTAGAAAAAAAATGGATCACAAGGGACTCCTATTTCAAAGCCAAACCTTCAAGGACCAGGCTGGGGAAGCATGTTTTCCATATTACAAGCTCTCATTTAAATTACAAAAGTATATTGACATTTATTTCCCACTCCATATGAATTTATCAGTACTTTGGTAATGAGGATCAATGACGGTTTAAATTACTGGGTCTTCTAGGCAGTTTCTTTTGATAGCTGCTGTTTCCCCCACTTAGATTCCCTTACAGATTGCTGTTATTACGTGCACAGAGCTCAAGATCTCCCCAGACTGGAACTTTTCTCAATTTCATTTTATCTCTAGGGTGATTTAAAAAAAATTCTGGGGATAAAACACAATTTGGGATTTGGATCTACCATCAGAAGGAAGACAAAAATATGTACTCTGATTCCTGGCATCTATTTTGACTTTCTAATGGATAATAAACACTCTATGATTTTTCTCTGTCTCTTTGTCTATCTCCTTCTCTCTGTCGCAATCTCTTTTTCTTTTTGGTTTTAGACGTGATTTCATCAACAGAAGGAACTCCAGGTGTGCAAATTCCCCTCCCCGAGGCACCTTGGCAACTAACTTTTTGTGCACGCAGACCTCTGACTTTATTGGTGTAGCAAACTTCCAGTGAATGGGTGACTCCATCCCACTGATGAGGCAACTAAATGTGCAACTTCAAGTTTTAGAGAGTTGCCTTGGGTAAATGGGTTAAATGACTTGCCCGCTTTTCCATGTGTCTGGAGAAACACAACTTTTGGATGGGGCTTGAGCAGTGCTGGATAGAAAATGTGTAAGATGAAGGTCTTATACCCAGGATTTTCCTGACCCAGAGGCTGGCCAGTCCTCTAACCACTATACTATCCTGAATCATCATCATCAGCAGCAGCATCATCATTTGTATGCTTCTTTAAATTTTGCAAAGTACTTGACTATAAAAGGGGAGGGAGATATCACACTCACGACTTCATTGGCCAGTGCCCATGTGACTCTTACAGGGTCAAAGAATGGGACCTTGTGACCGCTCCCCATCCTAAGGAGATCCTAAGTAACATTGTGACACACAGTAGACACTAAATAAAGACTTGCTCATTGATGGATGAATGTTTCCTACCTGTTACAATGTAACGACCATTTTATTTATCTCCTACTCCAGTAGCAGCAGCAGTAGTAATAGCGTAGTAGTAATAGTACTAGTGATAGTACTAGCAGTAGTAAAAGTGTTACTTGTAGAAGTGATAGTACTAGTAGTAATAATGGTAGTGATAGTAGTAGTCTATTCCCACTACCATCCCTATTACCATCACTACCACTATTACTAGTATTAGTACTAACTAGTACTAATACTAATAATAGTGATGCTAGTTATTAGTAGTGATAGTATTAATAGTAGTAAGTCAAGTGACTTGCCCAGGTCACAAAGCTATGAAGTATCTGAGGCTGGATTTGAATTCAGGTCTTCTTGACTCCAGGTCATGTACTATGGTACCACCTAGTTACTCTACAGGAACCTAGGTCTTCTGACTCCAAATCCAGCCCTTTCTAGTGCATCATATGGGCAATACTCCATAGCCATAGTCCCTGACTTCTGCAGAGAGTGGAGGGAGGCACAATTTTTTGGCTTCTCTCAGAGGCTAAGATTGGTCACTATAATCCCACAGTACCCAAATGCTCTTTGTGTTGTGAGTACACTGTAGTCGTTGCACATATGGTTTCCCCCTGGTTCTGCTTTGTTCACTGTGCATCAGTTTGTGTAAATCTTCTCATGCTTCTCTAAAGTCTATCACCCAACAAGCATTTATTAAACACCTACAATGTGTCTGCTGCTGAGATAAATGGCATCAGAGGGCCACTAAGTCTCTGAGTCTCTGTTCCCTTCCACTCCGTAGATTCTGCGACTCTGTCACTTACAAAAACTGGAGACTGGTAATAATATATCTGGAGGTGGTGGTGGGATGAAGGGGATTTGGGGTCAAGCCACCCAGCTCTCAGTAAACATCAGAAAGCACAAGTCCTTCTATGTTGTTGTTACTGCTACAGCTGCTGTTTGCCTAATGAGATAACAGGCAGGAGACAGTGAAACCAGGTTGTCTCTGTCCTGTTTCACTCGGTGCCAGCCCATTCAGATGCAGCATTCGGTCAGCTGCCTTTAGAGAAATGGGTAGAACCCAAGTGGGGGTTGAAACGTCCACATGCCTCCCTCCTCCCCCCCCCCCCCCTCGTTATCTCTGCCTCTGCAGCCGGCACTCGCTCTGAGTGGGGCCCGGCTGCTGGTCCCAACAGATGTTGGAAAGTTTGCTTGTTCAGAGAGAGACAGGCAGGCCTCTCCCCAGACCTCTTTGATCTCACCTAGGAGGAAACTTATAATCTGTCCCTGCGAATCTCTGCAGTTGGGACTTGAAAGCCAGAGAGGAAAATGTGAAAAGAACAGGAAACAACACATAAAATAAAAACAAATGGTCTTTGAAAGAGGCCAGGGCCCTGCAAGGACAGAGGCCACTCTGGGTTGAGTTCAGTACCTGAAAAAGCCTACTTTGAGATATTTTTTTAAGGCAGGGATGTGTGAAACCAAGGACTTTTGGAGTGAGTGTGTGTGTGTGTGTGTGTGTGTGTGTGTGTGTGTGTGTGTATGTGTGATGGGAGGAGAAGAAGCAAAGAAGGGGCAGGAAATTTGAGTTCATTGATGTTCCAAAGTGAAGTGGTTTCTTAGTCTTTGGCAGTATGGAAGCCTTTGGTAGGGAAAAAAAAGCATCATGTTGTATTTCCTGTATGTGTCCATGTTCTCTGCTAAACTATAAGCTCTATGAGGGTAGGAACCCTTTCTTATCCCCACTCTGATGCTTATTACTGTATGACCTTGGACAAGTCACTTAATGATCCAGATGCCTCAGTTCAACACTTGTAAAATGAGGTGGTCCTGTCAGATGGCCTCTGAGGTCCCTTTCAGCTCCAAATTGATGACTTCAGATTTATAACCCTATCGAAACTTGGTACATTTCTCAACCTGGCATGAGGCTCAGTACCTAGTGGGCTCTTAATAAATGTTTATTGAATTGAAACAAAGCAAAACAAAACCGTCCACTTTCCTCCTGGGCTGACGTCCTTCTTGTCTCCTTTCAGTACACTTGTGCAACAAGAAATATGCCTGGTTAGTTACTCAGAGGTTTTGTTGTTCAGTTGTTTCAGTCACATCTGTGACCTAATTTGGGGTTTTCTTGGCAAAGACTCTGGAGTGGTTTGCCATTTCCTTCTTCGGCTCATTTTACATATGAAGAGAGTGAGACAAACAAGGTTAAGTGACTTGCCTAGGGTCACAAAGCTTGTAAGTGTCTGAGGCTAGATTTGAACCCAGGAACAAGAGTCTTCCTGACTCCAGGCCAGGCCCTTTGTGCACTATAGCACCACCTGGCTGCCCTGCCCAGGTTTGAAGCTAATCAAACAATCAGTCAAGAAGAATGTGTGGTGGCACTGTGTTCAGTGCTGGGGATATGAAGATCACAATGGGACACTCCCTTCTCTCCAGGAGTGTATGATCCAGGGATATACAGTATTTCCCTAGATGAATAAATACTGAATATATTCAAAATAAATGCACTGTGGTTTGTTTTTTTAATTTTTTCAAATTAAGTTTTTATTTTTAGTTTATAATACTTAGTTACACTGTGATTTGAGAGACACCATCAATGGTGGAAGGAATCAAGAGAGGCCTATAAAAAGAAGCAGCACTTGAATTGAGCCTTGAAGCAGGCTGGAGGCTCCAGGAAGTGAAGATGAAGAGAGAGGTCATTCATTCCAGGCATGAGGCACAGCCTAGGCAAAGTCCTGGAGGTAGGAACTGGATTTTGTTAGTGAAGGAAAAAAGGCAAGTAGGCTAGTTTGTGTAGAAGAATGTGTTATCAGGCTGGAAGGAGAGCCCGGAGGCAGATTGTAAATGTCCAGCAGAGCAGACCTAAGAGCCAGGAGACCTTTGCCTTGATCTGACACTAACTACTCACATGACCTTGAATGAATCACTTAACTTTAACATATGTCAGTTCCCTCATGATAAAAATGTAGATAACTCATAATTACATTACATTTCAAGAGAAAGCTTAGAAACTCTTTGAAATAACGAATTTTATTTGATTCTCAGTACAACCTGTTGAGGTAGGGGAGTCTTAGAGAGACTGATTGACTTACCTCTAATTAGTGTCTGAGCTGGGTCTTCCTGACTCCAAGTATAATAAGACCTACCCTACTCATCTCACTTGGTTGTAGTGAGGGTCAATTGTATAAGAAAGAACTTTGAAAAGTATGTGAGCTAGGGTGATTTCCTTCTTCTGATTCACCCTTCGCCAGGATCAGGGGAATATTTTGTTTCCTTCTAAGAAGTTTAGTATGAGCTGAGGCTGAAACGTCTATTGGGGAAATTCCTATTTCAGCTTGAAAAATGGCACCTGGGGCCAGCTTTAGAAGATCGAAATGACTTCACAAACATTGTATTTTCATGTCATTATGATTTTTATAACCCCTGGCTATTCCTTTAAACACACACACACACACACGCACACACACGCCTAACAAAAAACTACTCTTAATTCTGAATGACATTAGTGGCAGACTTTCATGCCTGCCACTTATATAACTCATAAGTACCCTTAATTATCATTTCAGAAGCTCTTTCTTAATCCAATTTACACAAACCCACAAATCCCCCTTCAACCCTACTTTTACCCCCTTCCCAGACTTTTGGATCAGAAAATTAACCATATCCATGAGTTTCCCTTCTTCTACTGACCAGGTGCTCCCCACTGACCAGGCACTCCCCACTGACCAGGCACAATCCACTGCTGGCTCCTCCCAGTGACCAGATGTTCTCTGCAGCTGGTACTCCGCATTTTAAATGCCCCCTACTGACCAGGTGCTCCCCACTCACTGCTGTTACCAGCCAAGACCAGCCAAAATTGATCCAGTCTTCCTACTTTCCAGGCAGAGTGGGAAATGGAACACGCAGGGGAGACCCCCACGGGAACTTTGGAAGAAGGAGAAGGGATGGGCAACAAGCATTTATTAAGTACCTACTACATTCCAGGAATTCTACTGAGCATTTTACAAATATTGTCTCATTTGAACCTCTCAACAACCCTTCTCCCATTTTACAGATGAGGAAACTGAATCTGAGAGTGACTTAAGTAACTTGCCCATGGTCACATAGCTAAGAAATGTCTCAGGTGGGGTTTGAACTCAGATCTCCCTGACACCAGCCCCAGGGATTTATCCAGTTTCAGGCTCTTTGGAGGCACTAAGTGTATTGAGTTATTATAGTTTTAATTGTTATTATAAATAATAACTATTATTGTATTCCAATGGCTCTGTGATCTCATTTATATAGATATTCCTTTCAGTGATGCAGATCACAACCCATCTGTGTCTGCCCACTCTGTGTGACTCTTATCCAAGTTGTCCCATGAATTCATCACAGGGTCATGAATTCATGACCACATTCCAGGGGCCTTGCTGATATTCTCTTGAGATTACCAGTGGAAGGCAAAAATCTGCCTATAGGTTTCCCTTGTTTTTGCTATACAACTAGTCTATCTTTTTTTTAATCAAATGTTTCACTAATCACTTATCTTATGCTACTTTTCCTATATGATTTCTTGTCTGTAATGTATTTACTTGTGCCCAACCCAGTTAATATTATGAAGAAATTATTGTCTCACATAATTAATGATACAGTCATAACAAAAACTGGCATTACTATGGCATTTTAAGGTTTACAAAGTGCTTTGCCCACCACTGCAGATGAGGAAAGATGCTTTGAAAAAGGAAGCACCTATGACCACAGGTTCTATGATTCACACGTGTTCCAGCAGGATTAGCACCTTGTTTCACAGGTTCAAGGTATAAATCTTACAGATTTTATTGATAGTGGATTAAGGTGAGATTGGCTCCCCAGAAGGGGACCAAAAAAGATTAACCAAAAAAGAGGATTGCAGGTTTCAGAATAATAATGCACTGTTAATCTGGATTTGTGAGAACTCCCAGTCAGGTATGAGAGGAGACAATAGCTGTATTCAGCTACACTGGGCAGGGTGAAGATAGGAGACAAGTGACCTAGAACCTTTAAAAAGCTGCCTGGAGCTAGTGACAGAGACAGGAATTCAATACATCAATCAATGACCATATGTTAAGTATCTACTTTGTGCCAAGCACTATGGCAAGCATTAGGGTTAAAAGGACAAAAATGAAAACTTTCCTTGCCCTCAAGAAGCTTATAGTCTATGTACATATGATATGTAAGTATTCTATGTATTATATGATATATATATATATAGAAATCTATATAACATTTATACAAGGTGTACCCCTATGTCAGAATCACCATGGAGGTGGACATACTTTCCCCATACCCAGCAGCCACTGGTGGATTGGGGAAATCACATCCACCTCCATAGTTATGGTAAGGCCAGGTTACAGAAGTAACTGGAGGGGTGAGGCACCAATAGTTGGGCGGGGGAGGGGATCAGCAGATATTTTGTGTAGAAGGTGGTGCTTGAGCTGAGTATTGGTTGTAGGGATTCTATGAAGCAGGAGTGAGGAGGGAGGATGTATCAGTTATGGGGAACAGCCAGTGAAGAAGGGTCGTGTGTGAGGAGCCATAAAAAAGTCAGTTTGACTGGAGCAGAGAGTGAAGAAAAGGATATAAGGTGTGATGAGCCCAGAAAGGTGTAGTGGGCCCAGGACATGAATGGAGAACCTTAAATACCAGATAGGAGAATTTAAAAATTCATCCTCCAGGTAAAGTGAGGCAAGACAAAGCAAGGCAAGAAGAATTTATTAAGAGCTTCTGATGTATCAGCCACTGTGCTATGCCCCGGAGATAGAAGTTTACAATCTAATGGGGCAACATGACCTACAAAAGGGAGCTGGAAAGCAGGGGTGGGGGAAGGAAGCAGGGTGGAAAGTCTTCATAGTCAGGAAGGGGATGAAAGTTGGCAAGAAAGAGAGTGTCGTGGCCAGACTTGTACTTTAGGAATATCAGTTCAGCAGCTGTGTGGATGATGGACTGGAGAGGGGAGGGTGAAGGCAGAAAGACTAGTTAGGAGGCTATCATAATAGTCCACTGGAAGAATGAACTAGCCAGGATTCCTAATTCCCAGAATGTGGGGGAGGGGAGAGAAGGAAGCAGCTTGGAAAAGCTCTTTGCAACAATCCATGTAGGGGCTTGTTGATACTCTCTGGGTCACAGAACCAAAAAGTGTGTGTATGATAGTATCAACCTCGTGCCAGCCACTGCCCGCTACCCTACCACAAACAACTTTTGTTTCCCCGTACTTTGATGCTTTGTTCCTACTCTTCTCCCCACTAGTAATTTCCTCTACTCCCTATCTCTGCTGATCCTTCACAACTAGCTCAAATGCCACCTCTTCCATGAAGCCTCTCTTGATCTTCTTAGACTGATGGACGAATTGAGCTGAGTCTTGAAGAAAGCCACTGACCTTAAGAGTCAAAGATGGAGGGTGCGGTGCAGAGCTTTTCAGCCATGGGAGACAGCCAGTTCAAAGGTATGGGGATGGGAGATGGAGTATCTTGTGTGAAGAGAAGCAAATAGTCCAGTAGTGCTTAGCATAGGACCTGCCACATGTAAGTACTCAAAAAAGACTTGTTGATGGATTGATCTTCAAAGACATCCCAGGATTTAGAATTCAGACTTGAGTTCCAATCCCTAATTTGTCATTTTCCAACTTTATGACAGCAAGCAAGTTACTGACTCTGTCTCCCCATCTGTCAAATGGTTATAACATTTTCACTGGCTAACTCAGAGGTAGCTATTATTCATTCTTTCATTCAATCAGCAATGATTGTGTATAGAACCCTTCACAAGGTTCTGGGAGAGCGGAGATATAAGTTTCAGATAGGATATGGTTCCTGCCCTCATGGAGCTTATAGTCTGGTAGGGGAATGGGAGACTAACATGCACAATTAGTGAACCTAAGTTGCAGAACCGTTACCGATCTGCCTTGCTGAAGGGAGCTTCCACACCAGGAGTTCCTCATGCTCATTTGGTTTGGATCAAAACAACCTAAGAGCAATAAGGAATGAATGAATAAGTGAAGTATTTATAAAGTAAGCATTTCTATGTTCACAGCACTATGCTAAGTGCTAGGGATATAAGTAGAAAAGTCTGATGTCCTTACTCTCAAGGAGCTCACATTCTAAGGAGGGAAGATTTTGGCTACAGGTCAGAAGAAAGATCCCATGGTCCTTAGGGTGGGGCAATAAAGTGGATTTTAAATGACTCTTATAATAACAACCCCTCCATATAAACAACAAAACCAAAAAAATTTATTATTCACTGAAATGGGCCCTCCAGCATTGTACCTATGGTGTGGGATGTTTCCTGGGCATAACCTGGACCTAACTCAAAGAACAACACTGAACCACTAAATGGAGTCAGAAGGAGCATGTGGGAAGGGAGAGATGTAATGGAAAGGTATAATTGTTACCTGGAACCACATGACTTTTAATGACTTTTGGTAGGTTCCTAGCTGCTTTCTCCAATCCTGCCCACCAGTAGAGTTGAATAACATGAGTCCTAGTTGGGGGTGGGGAGAGGGGGATGAAGACCCTGGATGTGATAAGCATCAAACCATAATTGACATCAAGGAGGGATGAGGCTTATTTATGGTGTTCTGAGGAGGCACTATTAGAAGCCATGAGATGAAAGGAAAGGGAATTTTAGGCTGAATTGCAGGATAATTTCCCCACCAGCGAAATCAATTAGACTGTCTAATAGTCTCTGAAGATTTGCATCTTAGCATCAGTTACTTCAAACCGACTTGGCAAAGCTCTGGAGCCCCTGCAGGATGTGTGGGCATGTTGGAGCCCCCAGGAGGAGAGTGGGGTGGAATCCTTGGCCGCCTTTTTCTTCTCTTCCTCATTTTCAAGTTGCCATGACTTACTGACTGCAAGAAAATGTGCCTCCCTTTGAATTTCTTGCAATAAAAATGACCTCTCTGTATTTGATCCGGACTGACTCACAAACTAATGGATATCTGCCAGCAGTGTGTGCTCCTTACCTGGAAATAAATGCTTGGGAGGGGAGAGGTGAGGTGGGGTGAAGGGAGGTGGGGTAGGGTTGGGTTTTGATGGATAACTCCAAATGGTAGACTTGCCCCAATCTTGTGGGTTTTTTTTAAAGTATGTTCTTTAATTGCTGATTTCCTTTTCTCTTTTTCTTTTGCTTAAGCAGATACAAAATGCACTGTTCAAAACCTTCAACTCTATATGGTACAGTTTTTTTACAAGAAATTCCCCTCACATGTAGGCTTCTGGAAAGCTACTCCAAATTCAAGGCATATTGTAGGCCATCATTCACTCAAAAATATAGCTCACAAGCCCCCATTGATGTATTTCTTTTAGTCAGTCAACCAGATGACACATAAGTTTAAAGCAAATGACATTTAATTAAACCATATAATAAACAAGTGACAAGAAGTAGTCTTCTCTCCACCCCTCAGATACACTGTTCCATAGGTTAATATACCACTACAGGTAGAAGGACACTTATAAGGAATACGTGAGGTCAGGGCAACTTACAACTGAAGGGCAAGCACCTCTTTCTCTCTTGTTATTTCCTACCTTCCTGAAGAAACACCAGTATCTTTTCACCACCATTCAAATAGTTAAAACATGTTACCAATGCCTTCAGTCTGCTGATACCGTCTCCAGAGCTGCTCTCTGAGCTGCTGCTCTATGTGAATGTGTGAGTGTGTGTGTGTGTGTGTGTATGTGTGTGTGTGTGTATGTATGTTTTAATTTCCATAAGGGAAGGTACTTTCATCTCTTTTAGCATGTGGCCTCAGGGGTTTTACTCACACTCATCATGCACCTATCCATTGTCCTTTTTGTAATATTCATTTTTTATTTCTTTGGAGAAAGTTGTATTTTATATCTCATTGTATTGAAATGGAATTATTTCTATTGTGTCTTTCTCTTTTTTGAATTTCAGTTACTTGCTTAATTCTGGTTAGCTTTCCTTCTTCAGAAGCCTTTTGCATTTGCTGTATGTATACCATTGATGGGGTGTCTGGGGTGTTCAGGGAGGACTAGCACCTCTGGTGTGAGGACTTGCTGAGCCTTTTTCAGTCACTCAGCTCTCACCTGTGGCACCATGAAATTGTAGTATGTTCAGTAGCTATACCCGGTAATCTGTCTCAGCAGACCTGCTAACCCAGTTTGAGGGTAACTGAAGGGTCTCAAATCTGTTGGTGAGTTAGGGGGTATCTACCACAAGTGTGTGAAGACTTCTCCCAGTAAAAAGGGCAGATGAGAACAATTTGCTCCAATATCCATGAAGGCTCAGAGCTTGGTCAGATATCAAAGACACCAAGGTCATTCACTGCATCCTGGGTCATCATCAACAGTCGTCTTGACTTTTTGTCTTGCCAATGGATTTCGATGACTCTGGAAGAGAGAGCAAGGCTACCAACTTTGCACAACTCTGCCTCACTTAAATCTAATTCAGGCCCAAGTCAAGACATGTCATTGATCCTCTTCAAAAACAAAGGACAAATAACAGTACTACTCCTGCCTGCGCTTGATCTATATAGGGACTGATAGCCTAGGAGGTAACTTCATTAGGTGGGTATGTCTTATTTGTCCCAGGAAAAGGATCATAGGTCATGGTTTTTAAGGCTGAAAAGGACCTTAGAGGTCATTTAGTCCATCCTTCTCCCTGGACAGATGAGGAAACTTTGGCCCAGGGAGATTATGACTTGTCTAAAATCACACTGTTAGCAAGCATTAGAGGCAGTATTAGAATCCAGCTCCTCTGAATCTAGAGCCAGCCCTCTTTGTATCATTAAAGTCTAGCCTTGAACATTAAAGACCTCACTCAATTCTGGTTGAACTGAACTGTTATCCATTTCCACCAAATGTGAAAAGTAGAGTGCAAATTTCAGTAACAGGGTAATTCTAGTCCAGCTCTGGAGAGGACCAGTTGCTGTTGCCCCATTCACCAGATTATCAGAATCCCAATAGCTCTAAGGAGATCTGACCATGTAATCACTGGTCAGTATCCATGGGATGGTCTTCCATATAGTCCTCTTACTTAGTACTTGCTCCAGGAACCTCTACTTCCTTTGAGTTTCTCCAGTGGGACACTGGTCATTTTTGGGAAGAGTATTTGAAGGCCTGTCTTTCCCCATTAGACTGTAAGCTCCTTGAGTCTGTCTGTTTTTATTTGTATATTTGTATCTTCAGGCTTAGCACAGTGCCTGACACATGGTAGGTGATTAATAAATGTTTTGTAGGTACTTAATAAATGTTTATTGACTGACAGACTTGTTATGCTTGGTCCCAGGAGGCAGAACTTGGAATGATAGAAGGTAGTTGCTGTGTCTCCAGTGCCTGGCACATAGTAAGTACTTAATAAAATACTTGTGGAATGACTGATACTAGTTAAAATCTTGGCTCTGACTCTTACTACCTAAGGGACTTTGGGCAATTAAACTTCTCAGGTTCTCTTAATCTAGGGTTTTACATTAGATAGGCTGTCTAGAGTCCTTTCCAGTTAGGATGGTGGCAGGAGCAGTCCTAAAGGACTGCCCCAGGAGGTAATGAGTTCCCTTTCTTGAAAATTTTCCAGCAAAGAGTGTTCTAAAAGGGTTTCTGGTTCGGGCAGAGGTTGGGTGGGCTGGCTATTGGGGTCCCTTCCAATTCTGAGATTCTATGATTCTGGGACTGTTTTACCACCACAATTACTATCCCCAGAGTGGCCTGGAGGATGGAACCCTGGATCTGGAGTCAGGAATCCTACCCCAGACACTTAGCTATTTGAACAGAGGCAAGTCACTTAACCTTTCTGAGCCTCAGTTTCTTCATCTGTAAAATGAAGATAATAAAACCTCTGGCAGCTAGGTGGTGCCATAGTGTGCAGAGCACTTGGAATCAGGAAACCTCATCTTCAGGAATTCAAATCTGACCTTACACACATAATAGCTGTATGACCCTGGGCGAGTCACTTCACCCTGGTTGCCTCAGTTTCCTCATCTGTAAAATGACCTGAAGAAGGAAATGACATATCACTCCAGTATCTCTGCCAAGAAAACCCCAAATGGGGTCATGAAGAATCAGATATGACTGAGACTACTGAACAACAGCATTTCCCTGACAGGGTTGTTCTGAAGATGAAATAATATATATAAGATATTTTGTGCACTTTAAAGAGTTATAAAAATATTAGCTCTTATTATTTTAACACCCAGGCTTGTTGTTAAAGGACCCTTGTTCCAACAGAGCTCTGTGGGTGAGGATTCCAACAGGCCCAGAAAGTTCCTTCCATCCTGAGCTAATCCCTGGATGTAACGATTTCCCATTGTGGGAGAGCATACAAGGAGTACATTGTTTTTTTTACAACTGCCTTCTGAACAAAGACAAAGGGCCGGCCTGATTGACATCTATTAAGATTTCTATTGAAATGATGCCCATCCTTCAAGGCGAGAGGACTCCAAAGTATGGACGATATGTATTTTGGCAGCAGCAAGCCATTTGTCATTCATTTTAATTTTTTATTTATTTTTTTCATTTTAATTCATTTCTAAGATCCCACAAACATGTAAGTGCCTTCGGTAAGTAAAAGGATTGAGCTCAGTGCTAGAGATTCAAAGATAAAACTCACTCCCTGCCTTCAATGAGCTTATACTCTACTAAGAGGAAGTATGACCTTCCCACAAATAAATATGACCCAAGGTCCGGGATGATCAAAGTAGAGGAGAGATCCAGGCAAAGGGTTCTAAGGAAAATTTGAGAAGAGGAAAGAACAGATTGCAGACTCTAGCCTTTAGGGGCATGGGGTGGACTTTTCCATGTTGGATGTTTTCTAGGCATTGCAATTAACCTTGAAATTTAATTCCACTGCTCATTCCAACATACACCAGAGGCTTAGCTGGGATATTGAAATAAGCCGTGTTAGCACTCTGAGGTGAGGCTTACCAGCTTAAACAGTGAGAGGGTGGCTCCTTGTTTTTAATTCAATTCCTGGCACAAGTCAGAAGATTCTATCAATTCATCTTTTTGAAGTTTTTCTCTGTTCTTGTTTCCAGCTCCATTAGTAAGCTGGCAAGTACTGTTGGTTTCAATTCAATCCAACAAGCATTTATTAAACACCTACTTTATGTCAAACACTGGGGATCTGAGGACCAGAAAATCAGGGCCTGCCTTCAGGGAGTTCATATACATCTAGGGGGAAACAACACGTACCCAAATGAGTATGTACATTATGTAATTTTGAGAAGGGATAGAGAGCATGAATAATTGGAGGAATCCAATGAATAAATGGTCAAACAATGTGAACAGGCAGTTTTCAGATGAAGAAATCAAAGCTATCAATAGTCATCTGAAAAAATACTCTAAATCACTACTGATTAGGGAAATGCAAATTAAAACACCTCTGAGGGGCTACCTCACACCTATCAGATTGGCTAATATGTCAGAAAAGGAAAATGACAAATGTCGGAGGGAATGTGGGAAACTGGAACACTAATGCATTGTTGGTGGAGTTGTGAACTCATTCAACCATTCGGGAGAGCAATTTGGAACTATGCCCAAAGGGTGATAAATCTGTGCATACCCTTTGACCCAGAAATACCAATACTAGGTCTGTATCCTAAAGAGATAAAGAGAAAAGAAAAAGAAAAAAAGGACCAATATGTACCAAAATATTTATAGCAGCTCTGTTTTTGGCAGCAAAGAATTGCAAATCGAGGGGATACCCATCAATTGTGGAATGGCTGAACAAGTTGTGATATAGGATTGTGGTGAATACTATTGTGCTATAAGAAATGATGAGCTGAATGGCTTCAGAAAAACCTGGGAAGACTTATATGAACTGATGCACAGTGAGGTGAGCAGAACTAGAACACTGTACACAGTAACAACAGTATTGTAAAGATGGTCAACTGTGAAAGATGTAGCTGCTCTGACCAAAACAATGATCCAAGACCAAAGGACCCATGATGAAAAATGCTATCCACTTCCAGAGAAAGAGCTCAGAAACTCTGAATGCAGACTAAAGCATCCTTTTTTTTGCTTTCTTCATTTTTCTTGTTTTTTTTTTTTGGTCTGTTTTCTTTTGCAATATGGCTAATATGGAAATATGATTCATGTGACCTCAATCAATGTCAAATTTCTCACCTTCTCAAAAAAGGGAGATATGTGGGAGGGAGGGAGAAAATTTGGAACTCAAAATTTTAAGAAATGAATGTTAAAATCTTTTTTATACATAATTAGGAAATATTTAATGAAATGAGTAAAATATATTAAAAAAACCAATTGGGGGAATCAAGAAGCGCCTCTTGTAGGAGGTAGCTTTTGAGAGGAGCTATGAGCAAAGGAGGGATTCCAAGAGAGGAAAGTGAGGAGGGAGCACATTCATACTGTAGAGTCCTGAATGACTGCCCAGAAACCCCAAGGAAACTCCCGGGGAAGCTAATGCAAGCTTCTTTTTCTTAATTTTTTAGATTTTTTTAATTTTTAGTTTACAACACTCAGTTCCACATGTTTTTGAGTTCCAGATTTTCTTCCCCTCCACCATACCCCCCCCAAGACGGCATGGAATCTGATATATTTTCTACATATAGGGTCACATTAAACTTATTTACATGATAGTCAAGTTGTAAAGAAGAATTATGACCCATGGAATGAATCATGAGAAAGAAGAAACAAAACCACAAAAGAAGAGAAAAAGAAAAGAGAGAGCAAATAGTTTGCCTCCATCTGCATTCAGACCCCATAGTTCTTTCTCTGGATGTTCTTTCTCTAGCTCTCTCCACCATGAGTACTCTGGAGCTGTCTTTGAACCTTGTGTTGCTGAGAAGAGCCAAGTCTATCAAAGTCAGTCATCACAGAAACAATGTGTCTGAGGTTGTGTACAATGTTCTCCTGGCTCTGCTCCCCTCACTCCAAGCTTCTGGAAATAAGAGTAGCATTCTGTTGTATACTACCAAAGCCCAAAACAATGCCTGGAGCACAGTAGGTGCTTAAAAATGTCCGATGAGGAATGAGCAGCTTTCCTCGTACTACCAGAAAGTTTGCAGAGTACTTTACAGGGGTCTTGTTTTTGGTCCTCACAGCAAGCTTGGGAGCTAAGTGTTAATTATTATTGTGCCCATTTTTAGAGATGAAGAAACTGAGGTAGACAGAGGTTTGATGACTTGGAGGCAGCTGAATGGTACTGTAGTGCACAGGGGGCTGGTTCTGGAGTCAGGAAGACCTGAGCCTGGCCTCAGACACTTACTAGCTGTGTGACCCTGGGCAAGTATGCTTTCTGCCTCAATTTATTCAACTGTAAAATGGGAGTAATAATAGTACCTATCTCCCTGGGGTGTTGTGAGGGTAAAATGAAATTGTATTTGCTAAGTAGCACAGTGCCTGTTACACAGTAGGAACTTCGTATAGTTTTCTTTCCTTCCTCCATCACTTCCTTCCTTCCTTCTTCCTTCCTTCCTTCTTTCCTTCCTTCCTTCCTTCCTCCCTTCCTCCCTTCCTTCCTCCCTCCCTCCCTCCCTTGCTCCCTTCCTACTTCCCTCCTTCCTTCTTTCCCTCCTTCTTTCCTTCCTTCCTTTCCTCCCTCCCTTCCTTCCTTCCTACCTTCTTCCCTCCCTCCCTCCCTCCCTTCCTTCCTTCCTCCCTTCTTCCCTCCCTCCCTCCCTCCCTTCCTTCCTTCCCTTCTTTCCCTCCTTCCTTCCTTCCTTAGTTCTTCCCTCCCTCCCTTCCTTCCTCCCTTCCCTCCTTCCTACCTCCCTCCCTCCTTCCCTTCCTTCCTTCCTTCCTTCCTCCCTCCCTTCTTTCCTTCCCCCCTTCTTCCCTCCCTCCCTTCCTTCCTTCCTCCCTTCTTCCCTTCCTTCCTTCCTTCCTCCCTCCCTCCCTTCTTTCCTTCCTCCCTTCTTCCCTCCCTCCCTTCCTTCCTTCCTCCCTTCTTACCTCCCTCCCTTCCTTCCTTCCTTCCTTCCTTCCTTCCTTCCTTCCTTCCTTCCTTCCTTCCTTCCTTCTTTGCCCAGGATCACACAGCTAGAAGGTGTCTGAGGCCAGATTTGAACTCTGGTCTTCCTGACTCCAAGCTAGAATTTCTATACCAGTTATACTTCTCTTGTCTGTTCAGATTGGTGGCAAGGATCCCAGGCTCATTAAAGCTGGGATGGGTTCAAGAGAAAGCTGACTTCCTTAGGTCACGTTTTTTTTTCGGTTCTCTAAATTTGGATTCACATGTTGTTGGCGAAGGTTCCAACTCTCCTCTTTTCCTCCCTCCCACTTTCCTCCGGGCCCCACAACAAAACAGGCCACAAAATGAGTTTGATAATGAAGCATATTAATGGCCCAAATGCACCCTTGAATTTGGGATTTATTCCCGTAGATCACATGCTGAAACTTGACTTGTGCTCCTGTGCAGATTTGTGAGAACCCCTGGGCTACTGAGGTTGCTAAGACAAAATGTAGTTACTAACATTGGAATTGACCATTTTTCTGTTGTCACTAGAAATCTCAGCCTTGGAGGGAGGCACAAGGAAAGAGTGAGGAAGGATGGAGTGGGGGAGGGAAAGGAAGATAGTTGGTTGGAGGGTTGATTTTCTTAGATATGTACGAAGGAAAGACTCTCAAACTTAGGCTATTTTATTCCTCCCTTCAAACCCCTTGTTGAACAACCCTGAGCATCAAGGAAATTATCCCACATTGAGAATACATCTTATCAGTGTTAGGCCAGTGGCTGACCATCTAAATGAGAAACTCTTGTCCAAAGACCAACATATCAAATCCCAGACTTAGAGCTACAAGGGACCTCAGAGGCCATCTAATCCTAGCCTGCCATTTTGAAGATGAGGGAACTGAGGTCCAGGTACCTGAGTTTTGGAGTCAGAGGACCTGGGTTCAAATCACACCTCTGCTCTGTATTAGCTGTCTTTACTTTGGACATATTGTTTGTCCTTCTATCTGTAAAATGAGAGAGTTTATCTACATAGAATGTAAGCTGTTTGAGGTCAGAGACTAAAATGTTTTGATTCTTGTATTACGGGGCCTCAAAGAGTATCTTGCACACAGTAGCTGCTTGTTGATTAAGCAATCTCCAAGTTCTTTATAAGCATTTAAATGTGTACTATGTTCCAAGACCAAGTAGAGGGAAGGGGATACAACATTTATGCAGATAATAATCATACTTAATATTAGCAAGCATTTATAGAGCACTGAAGGTCTGAGAAGTGTTTTATATGTGTTATTTCAATTGAATGGAGAAATCACTGGATAATAATTCGAAGAGGAAGAGAAAATTCACAATTAGGAAAGGGGAAAATTACCTGTAGGAGGTGGCACATGAGCTGAGCCTTGAAGGAAGCTAAAGATTCTAAAGGACAGAGATGAAAAGAGAGTGCATTCCAGGCAAGGGGCACATCCTGGCCAAAAACATGGAGATAGCTGATGAAATGTCCAGTCCAGGGAATGTGCTTGGTAAGCAGTCCAGTTTGGCCAGTATGTAAAGGATGTAAAGGGTATGTAAAGGGCTGCTAGGCTGCAGTGGATAGAGAGCTGGACCTGAAGTGAGGAATACTCAACTTTGTGAGTTCAAATCTGGCCTCAGCCACTTACTAGCTATGGAACCCTGGGTAAGTCACTTAACCCTGTCTTGCCTCAGTTTCTATAAAATGATCTGGGAAGAAGGAAATGGCAAACCACTCCAGTATCTTTGCCAAGAAAACCCCAAATGAGGTCATGAAAGATTGGAAAACAACTGAAAAGAATATGTAAAATAGGAGTATTAGTCTGGAGAAATAGTCTAGAGGTGGACTGTGAGGATTTTAAACACCAAGCTGAGGAGTTGGTGTTTTATCTTAGAGGCAAGAGGGAACCATTGAAGATTCTTGAATGAGGGAGTGACTGTGTTTCAGGAGGATTATTTTGGTCCTGATTTAGGGGATAGATTAGAGAAAGCAGAGGCTGGAAGCAGAGATCTTGATCTTGCTGGGTGCTATGTTAAGAATAGGTAACTTTTTTGAGTGGAGAAATGGGAAGGGATGTGAGACATAATGTGGAAGGAGAATTGATAAAGCTTACAAATTACAGAAGAAAGATGGGGTATTTCATAAATAGGAGTTGTCTCCTCCTCCCCCAAACATTCCTTGGTGCCACTGATTTGATTTAAGACGCTGGTCTGGCTGGACCATTGACTTGACCCAGGTTACATTTTTCACCTTCCTTAGAGGAGAGGAGACTGTTTCTGAGGATTTCACGGGAGTTTTCCTCAGGATCATCTGCTACTTAGAGGTGGGAGAGAGCTCAGAGACCATCTACTCCACCCCTCTCATTTTACACTTGGGGAAACCGAGGCCCAAAGAGATGAAACCAGTTCCCGGACGTCACACGGAGTAAGCAGCAGACCCTCTGATTCCAGAGCCAAGGCTCTTTCCCCTGGAATTCGCCGAATGCTTTAACTTCCTTGTAATCTTACCACCTTATCTTACGAACTACATCATGATAAAAATGAAATGAGCCTCCTGCCCTCCCTCTTCCCCCATAAAAATAGCTAATAAAATGTAATACAAAAAAAGATCCCCAAAGGGCTTTGGGGGAATTTCATGGAGATGAGTAAGTCGGCCGGATCCCAATGAGAACACAGGCGTGGAAACCCCGACGCTGTAATTACTTCCCTGTGCACAAGCCTGTCTGTCCCAGAGACACAGTAAGTCTCTAACTCTTGTGGGGTCTGCAGAGGGCTCCTGGGCCACTGAGGGCAAGCTGCAGAGATGGCTGGGAGGGAAGGGTCTGAGAGGTGGTGAGGCTTACGGTTGTGAGATGTTTACACCCTGGAACTGGGGATGTTCGACAACCCTGCGGGTGGGGGTTAGCCGAGGCCTCCAGAGCCAAAGAAATCCCTCAGTTTAGACAAGTCTCCTTTCCGTGTGGTATGTGGGGTCGCCAGCTGGATCCTGCTGGTGCTGAGAATTTCAGAAAACCCCCCTCTGAAAAGCAATGCTCTCCTCCCAGCACTTCTGGTTTCAATCTTAGGTGCTTGGCTAAATGTTTTCTTTATCTTTTAATTCTAGGGGTAGTATCAGCCTGCTTCTGTAGGGAGTGCTTTTGACACCATTAATAATAATAGTAATAAAAACCATGGAACGTTTATATTACTCAATCGACAGGCATTTGTTAAGCACCCATTATGTGCCAGGTGCTCAAGTATTACAAATTATACAGACACATAGACAGACACACATATACACACAAACACACAGACACACATACACACACAGACACAGTCACATAGACACACACACAGATACACACAAACACACACAGACACACACACATCTGAAATGTGAGATGTGCAAATTTAAGGACATCTCCACTCCAAATGTTCATGTGGACTATTTGTGCCCATTCTGTGGTAGAGCATGCCGAGCTCGTATTGGTTTAATCAGGCACAGTTGGACACATTGTACCTTGACCCCAACATAGTGATGTCATTTCGGTTCTCTTTGAGCATGACAGACAACAACCAACTAATATATAAGCATATGTATAATACACACACATACATATATCTATGTCTATCTATATATAAAGAATATAAATTTAATAAATATTTATTGTTCGACTGTGTCATAGGATCATAGGTACAGGACTAGGAAGGGCCTTAGAGACCACCTAGTTGGACCCCCCTCCCTTATGTTATTTTTTTATTAATTGTTTTTCAATTAGGACGTTTTATTTTCTCCCCTTCTCCTCTCCCCAGTGGAGAAAAAGAAAATAAAAAACAAAATTCTTATAAAATATGCATATTTAAGTGAAACAGATTCCCACTTTGGCCACATCCAAAAACATATGCCTCATTCTTCATATTGAATTCATCATCTCCCTGTAACAAGGTTGGACTTCCTCACTTTACAAAGAAGAAACCAACGCCCCAAATATGAAGCACAAGGTTATACAGGTGGGTAGTAGCCAAATCAGAATTTGAACTCAAGTCCCTTGACTCTACTGTGCCCTGGGATTACTTAATTTCAGTAGCTGTTCCAAAGGAGAGTGGGTTGCCTCTGAAAGTAGTGAGCTCTAGGAGTCTTCAAGCTAAGGCTGTATAAATACCCATCTAGAATGTTTTAAGAACAGATTTTTTCTTCAAGATACCTCTGCCCTGCACTGCTTTTGTATGGGGGAAGGGCCTCCCAATGGCTTAACTTGGCAGAAAAACATCCTTCTGCCCAGAGCTTTTAACCCTCTTGCCCCTGCTGTTGTCCTTCCCAAAGACTTGGTGATTTTGTAAACCCACCCACTTTCTGGGCCCTTGATGGGAGGTTGCTGAGTCCCAATAAAGCAAGGGGTACAAGGGGGCAAATCTCATCAAGCTTGCCCCTTGCTGCTCCAACAATGAGATCTGTCAAAAGCAGCCGCAGTTGGAGACTCAGCTTCTCATGGACAGAGCCCACAGGCCAATCCAAAATGCCCATCCTTGGCAACTCCGAAGAGTCTCCTGGGAAGGCGAGTAACCAAGGGAAGGAGTGACATTTTCGCTGACCCTGGCTTTCACGAGGCCAGAGGCGGGAAGCTGGCAAGGGATGGCTTGGAGGGTTGCTAGGAGGGGCTGGCCCCATGGCTCTGAGAATCCTCATCCCTGGGGAACTGAGGTGGGGAGGGCAGGCTGGCTACAGGGCAGGAAGGGGCAAACAGAAAGACCCAGGAGAGCTTCTGCATTTTCTCTTGTCTGAATTTTGCAGCCTCAATAAAGCTGTCCAGTGGGTTATTGGCCCTGGCTAATTTTTCGTTACTTTGCAACTTTTGGTGTGGATTGAAGTCTGGGAAAAATCGAATGTGAATAGAGAATATATATGAGAATATATGAATCTGTGAGTCAATCAGCAAGCATTTCTGTCTTCTTACTCTCTCTGTCATTATATTCTGTGCTGGGAGTATAAAGACAAAACAGTTCCAATACTCAAGGAACTTAGATGCTTTCTTACAATATCTCAGAGGAGTGGTCATCTTACTTCTATTTGAAGTCATACAGTATGGGGGAAGCCCACCATCTTCAGGGGCAACTTGGAATATAAATACCTTGAGGGGGGTGAGGACTATTCTATTTTTGTATCCCAAGTGCCTAACACATAGTAGGCCCTTAATAAATGCTTGTTGACTGATATGTGTACACGTAGTTTCTTTCAGGAACTGCTAGGTGGAATAGAGTAGAGTGCCAGGTCTGGAGTCAGGAAGACTCATATTCCTGAGTTCAAATCTGACCTCAGACACGTACTAGCTGTGTGACCCTAGGCAAGTTACTTAACTTTCTTTGCCTCAGTTTCCTCCTCCATAAAATGAGTTGGAGAAGGAAATGGCAAATTCATTTCAGTATCCTTGCCATGAAAACTCCAAGTGGGGTCACGAAGAGAGTCGGACAGGACTAAAAAAGTACTGAGCAACAGCCACAAAGTCGATAAACTGAAGAGTATCCAGAGGAAGCCAATCAGTTTGGTAAAGTCTGGAGTCTAGGTCCTATGAGGATCAGGTGAAGAAACTAAGGATATTTAGCTTGGAGCAGAGACTCAGAAGAAATGATAGCTGGTTTCAAATGTTTGAAGGGTTTTTGTGGGGAAGAGGGACAAGCCATTCTGCCTGGCTCCAGGGCAGAACATGGAGCCATACACAGAAATGGAAAAAAGGTACAACTGAGGCAAGAGGTCAGGAAAAGTGTCCTGGCAATGAGAGATGTCCAAAATTGGACTGGACTGTCTTGGGAGGGGGTGGGCTGCCCTTCTTTGGGGGTATTCAGGCACACAGGAGAGATCACTTGCTGGGCTTTTAGATTCCACATTTATTCATTCTCTTGATTACTTCCAAAGCTACGATAAGTAGGCAAGGCTGCCATTGAGACCCCATGTCTCTGAGGGCGCCATCCCAGACTTTCCTGATTTCTGTTTTTGTGTAAGGGTGATGCAAAGAACAGAGCTTTGATGTCCGGGAAGAAGGGTGGAGAGGGTGGGACGAGAAGGGGTGGAGAGAAAGATAGAATCTGAGAATCATAAACCTGGGACTCAAGACTCCTTCTCTCCTCAGGATTAGACTTGTTGTGTTTAGCCCCAGAGGGCAGAACCGGAACCAGAGACTGGAAGTTGCAAAGAGACCAATTTAATTTAGCCTTGATGTCGGGAGAGACTTCCTAACACTGAGAGTCATCTCAAAATGGAATGGGCAGCTTGGGAAAGCAGCAGGTTTTCCATTCCTGGAGTTTCCCTGAAAGCAGCCACTGGATGAGCCACTTGTCATAGATACTGTAGTAAGGGGTGGGATATGGATTTCTATTTAGGGTCTGGCTAGGATGGATGACCTCTGAAGTTCCTTTCCCCTTTGAAGTTGTGGGAGTCGGTCCTTCTACCATTCCTTCCTTCTGCCTAGTGGGGGCCATCTCCAGTCATCCTGATGAATATCTGGCCAGTGGACCAGATGGCTCCAGAGGAGAAAGTGAGGCTGATGACTTTGCACAGCACTCCTCACTTAAATCCAATTCACTTCCGTGTCATGGCATCATCTTCCTGATGTCATGACCCTCTTCAAGAAACAAGGACAAGCAACAACAACCACCTTCTGCCTAGTCCTATCAGCTCCTAGAGGGGTAAGAAGGTGTCAGAGAGGCTAGGCTTGCACGTTGATGAATGAGATCACAGGGAAGGGTTCAAGCAGCTGGAAATGTTTATCTTGGAGAAGAGAAGACTCAGTCAATCAGGCAATAAACATTTATTAAGCACCTACTATGTGCCATTTGGAGGAGGAAATGGCAAACCACTCCTGTGTCTTTGCTAAGAAAACCCAAAATGGGGTCACAAAGAGTCAGGACTGAAAGGAATGACCAACAGCAAATGTGCCAGGCACTGTGCTAAGTGCTGGGGGAGGAAGATGATGATTGTGTTTAAGCCATGAAGGGTTGTCATATGGAAGAAGTATTTGGCCTGATCTGTTTGTTCCCAGAGGGAAAAAACAAACAAACCAGGTATTAGACTTTCGTTTAATTTAGTGAAGAAAATCCCCAATGCTAGGACCTGCTCCAGAGTGGAATGAGCTGCCTTGTAAGGTAATGGCTTCCTCCAGCTGGAGGTCTTTAAGCAAAGGTTGGATGACCATGTGTCAAAGATGGTGGTGAGTGGGCTCATTTTGGGTGGAGGTGTTGGACCAGATGGCTGATAAGGTTCCTTCCAAATCCAAAATTCTGTGATTCTCTCCCTGAAAAATTGGCTGAGTAGAATTGAAAACAGGATAGCAGGCCCTTGTCAGGTTCTTCTCATTCCCACCACCCCAACTGCAGGCCTGCAAGTGTGCTGTGAAGCCATGCCAACACTGAAAGGTGTGTCTGGTGTTTCTCCTTAAACACGAGGAGCTCAACGGGATGTGGCCCCTCCTCTTTGCCCTCATCTGCCCCCATGTTCTGCGTCTGGGAGAACCAAGAGCCTGGACTTTGCAAAGCCAGGGATGGAAGCCAATGGGGGCGTCTGGCATCCTTACTTCCAAAGAAAAGAACTTAGATGGAATTCAGTTCAATTTAATTCAATAAGCATTTATTAAGCACCTATTGTGTGCCATGTATGGTATAAGGCACTGGAAAAACAAAGACAAAGGTAGGTCTTGCCCTCTAGGAGCTTAGATTCTACTAAGATCAGAGGGGTGGGATATAGCATCCACTTACTAGTTACGTGACCCCAGGTAAGTCACTTAAATCACTCTGTGCTTAATTTTCTTATCTGTAAAATGGGACCGATAATCACACCAACCATCCATGGTTGTTGTGACGGTCAAATGAGATAACAACATATATACAGTGTTTTACATTATAAACTTTAAAGCGCTATGTAAGTTCTACCTATTTTCTATAAATATATGCATATATATACATGTATATGTATATACATACCTACCTACTCTCCCACATACATGTGTGTGCTGGGGAGAGAGAGAGAGAGAGAGAGAGAGAGAGAGAGAGAGAGAGAGAGAGAGAGAGAGAGAGAGAGGAGAGGGAGAGAGAGAGACAGAGAGAGAGAGAGAGAGAGAGAGAGAGAGATAGAGAGAGATATGGAGAGAGGGAGAGAGGGAGAGACAGACAGGGAGGTGATACAGAGAAGGGAGGAGTGCAGCTCTGGGTTCAAATCTTGCCTCTAATATTTACCATTTGTATGACCTGAAATGAGTCACAACGTCCCTGGACCTCTGTGCTCTCCTCTGTAGAGTGAGAAGGTTAAACTAGACCATCTCTGAGGTCTCATTCCCTCTTGTGATCCATGATCCTAAGTAATGGGTATCTAGCGTGTACAGTGTTTTAAGGTTTTGCAAAGTGCTTTATAAATATTATCTCATTTCGTCCTCACGACACCTCTGGGAGGTAGTGCCATTATGATTCCCATTTTACAGGTGACAAAGCTGAGGCAGATAGAATTTAGATGATTTGCCTAGGATCTCCTAGCAGGTAGGTATCTGAGACCAGATTTGAACTTAGGTCTTCCCTCCTCCCCTCCCACTCCTTAGGCAGCTAGGACCGTGCAGCTAAGTAGATGCAAATTATATATGTAAGGGAGTATGTGGGATTGTTATGTTTCACCTACACAGGTCACATATGTATGCATGAGTCTGTCTAGATGTGACTTGCAGGAAGGCAAGAGCAGACATCTCCAGACTCTCCTAACCCCACCTTTCTCCAAGGGACACTTTGATTCCTGCCAAGAAGGGAAGGAGGAGGTTGGGGTCAGAGGCTGGCCAGAGAGAAGGAGTAGAATTACATCTTTCTGTTCCCTTAAACATTATTAGTTTAGGGGGAATAATTTTTTAGGTTTAAGCTACATTCCCAATAAGTATTCCTTAATGGGAATGGAGAGTCCCAAGATATATCCAAGGCTTAACTCCCTTCCCACCAGATTCCATTTCTAAAATGAACATACATAACAAATAGAAAATAAGTCTATTAATTTAAGTCAATAGCAAAAGAGAAATAGGAGAAAATATACGTAGGAGATATACTAGATAACACTCCCTTTGGGAATGAGATAACTCAGTTCAACCAAGAAAGTCTGTTTCAGGTCTCACCCAAATGAAATTCCCTAAGATTGCTAGCATAGTAAGCTGGGAAGAGGGGCATGATAGAGATTGCCACTCCTCTACATGCTGGTTTCATCTCAGAATCTCTCTCTCCTTTCAGGGACCTGATGAGAGGCTGGAATTGAGCATTTTCTCTGGAGCAAGACTTGTTTCCCAGGACTTGAGGCAGGAAGCCAGAAAAATAGGAATTCTTTTATCTCTAGCCCAGGGTTGGGCTTAGATTTGTTCTGGGAAGTTTGGATTCAGTCAAAGGGCCACACTTGAGGATCTAGAGGGCTATATGAGGCCTTGAGGCTGCAGGTTCCCCACCCCTGCTCTAGTCCTTACCAAATCCATCTGCCCCTCATGAAGGAGCAAGACACTGAATCTCTGCCAATGAGGAGAGAGTCTCACATAATGACTCTTTGAGCCAAAGTTTACATATACAATATAAATTTTAGGTAATTTGGAGATAGAGAAAGCACCAATAAACAGTGTTCAAGGCAAACCTCTTGTAGGATGTGGCATCCAAACTGAGCCTTGAAGGCAGCGAGGATTTTCACTTCCAAGTGGAAGTGAAGGAGAGCATTCCAGGCATGGGGGAACCACCTCTGCAAAGAGATGGAGGTGGGAGATGAATTTCATGTACGTGTGGATCATTGATCTCCCACTGTTTCTCTCTCCTCTAACAGTTCAGAAACCCAAAGAGTGACCTTGATGTGTGGTACAAGGGAAAGACAGTTGGATTTAAATCAGAGGAAATGGGCTTAAAACTCAGCTTTGCCATGTATCTGCATGACCTTAGGCAAATCACGTAACATTTTTTGGCTTCAGTTTCCTCTTCAATAAAGTGAGGGTATTAAGTTAGATTAAATGACCTCCAAGTTCTCCTCCAACACTAAAGCTAGGATCCATGACCTGGAGGAAATTCTCCAGTGGGCAGCATCCCTCCTGGAAGATTTGTGGAGAATTAACAAGTGGCCGGCTGGTCCTCTTCCATGCTAGTGGCAGCTGAGGAAAGCTGCACCCACTCCTTTTGAGATTTACATTTCTTTCTGTTTGGTAGCTGTGAGGAGTGGGCAGGGCCTCTGAGTTCCTGGGGGGCCCTGGCTGGCCTGCAGAGGTTGCAGGCTAGGACACAGACAGCAGAGTGCAGCCAAGCCAGCTGCACCCTGGGCACAGCACGGGAGTGAGGAGGAACAGATCAGAGTGGGAGGACAGATTGGGCTGCGGGGGTGTCATCAGCCTAACAAATGTTTTAACTGCTGCTCTAGCTGAAGCCAGGGAGCCCACTGTTTGCTGCTTCCTGGAGACCTTGGCGTCACTTCTGAGAACCTCCTCAGGCCCAGAGATAACAGCCGGGGAGGCGAGCTGGGCCAGTTACAACCTTTCCCTGCTCATGTTTGTTACCAAACATAGGTGCAGATCTGCATGGGCTGCTGGCTCTGTTTCTGCTTGAAAAGTCTTGGTTCTTCCTGTTATGGAAACAGGTCAGGATCGCCAGGTGAAATAACACCCTGCTGCCAGCAATCAGAATGGCTGTTTTTGGGGTGGGGGAGGAAACATCCTCCGGTTCCCTGCTGCTGATCAGCCAGACAAAAAGGCATATGTGCAGACCTGGTTTTTGGCAAATCAGTCTCTTCCCAACCTAAGGAATGGGACTGGACATTTCTGAGAAACAGGTGTCATCTCATTGGAGGGGAAAATCTCACAATTAAAGGTGTCCAGAAACAGAATGCCTCTCTGGGTGTGGGGACCCCTGAGCAGTCCTAAAATCTATGATCCTATGGAGCTGAGGGATTGAGAAGAATTTCCAAAAGAGAGAAGAAAAAACAAAGCAAAACGGGCACCTAATTGAAGGCTGATAGGCCATTGGCCAAAGGTGTTGTAGTGGGTGGTTCAGGCTTCAGACAGGGTATTGGTCTAGAAGAGTGGGTCCATAGATTGCCACCCAAGTTGCGGGACAGAGTCACCTAGATGGCACAGGAGATAGATCCCTTGACCTGGAGTCAATAAGACCTGAATTCAAATCCAGATTCAGACATTTGCTAGTTGTGTGATCCTTAGCAAGTTAGGTGACTGTTATCTACCTCAGTTTCCTTATCTGTAGAATGGGGATAATAATAGTACCCACCTTCCAGGGTTGTTACGGGAATCAAGTAAGATTATATTGGGAAAATGTTTTGAAAACTTAAAGTGCTACATGAATGCTAGCTGTTATTATTTTAGGGGGTCCATGATCTTGGATGGGGAAAAAAAAGTCATGTCCTTATTTTCACTCACCTCCTTCAATTATTTAAGCACACTCTTCTGCAGAGGGGTCCATAGATCGTCAAAGGGGCCCCCCGTCACCAGAAAGCTTCAGAAGTGCTGGTCTAGATACTCATTGAGGTCCCTTCTGAGTTGGGAGTACTATTCTCTGGAATGGTGGGTTAAAGTAAATACAGTCTGTGGAACATGATTTATCTAAACTCAAGCTGAAATCAGCGTAATTAGGAAGCTGGGGAGCATGACCCAAGAATGCACATCTTAGCTCAAAAGGAGATGGACAGTGGAGAAGTTAGATAAAAGACTTAGAGATTAACCCCCTTATTCTGGAGAAGAAACAGGACGAGAGAGATGAGGTGACTTGCCGGCTGTACTCAGGCTATGAGTAGCAGAGTCAGCATTTGAACCCAGACCTTCTGACTCTGTCCAGTACTCTTTCCATTGTACTGTGCTAGTCTCCAGAGCAGTGGCTCTCAAATTTTAGGTCTCAGGATCCCTTTTACACTCTTGAAAATTATTGAGGGTCCCTCCTGCAAAAAGTTTTTGTTTATGTGGGTTATAACTATTGAGGACAGTTAGGTGGCTCAGTGGATAGAGCACCAGACCTGGAGTCAGTAGGACCTTAGTTCAAATCTTGCCTTGTACACTTTCAAGCTGTGTGACTTTGGGCAAGTCGCTTAACCCTGTTTGCCTCAGTTTCCTCATCTGTTAAATGAGCTGGAGAAAGAAATGGCAAACCACTCCAGTATCTTTGCCAAGAAAACCCCAAATGGGGTCACAAAACATCAGATACAACTGAACAAAATATATTGATATTAACAATATTAGGAATTAAAATATCTTATTATTATGAAAATAGTTTTGACCTTATGCACATGGGGTCCCCCAGGCTTTCTAGACTCTGGAGAGTTATGGCTGAATACCTGTGTGGGGATGGCTTGCTCATCCTGATAGACGAGTAGCTAGGGGAAGCTACTTCTGGGTCCTGGTCATCATCAATGGTCTTGGTGGGTGGGTCTTGGCTGAACAAGTGTGTCCTGAACCTTCCCCTAATCACCTTCGCTTAGGTTCAACTTGCTCCTAACCATATATATCTACATTTATTTTAGCTCTGACCTTGTGTTTAGCAATCTTGGCTGGTCAAATAATAAAGAGAGCTTATATTTATATGGCACTTTACACTTTGTAAGATACTTCTCTCCCCAGCCCTCACCCCAGCTATCCATTATAATAAAGGGGGTGGGAACAATGCAGGAAAATTAAGCAATGTCAAAAAATTCTTATGCTCTATTCTGCAAAGAAGAGTGGGGAAGGTGCTGTCTTATCTATTTATTTTGAGTCCCAAGCCTTTTAAAAACCTAAGCTACTTTGCCCAAGGCATTTGGTCACACTCCTTCAAATGTTTCTAGATGGGGGGAAAAGGGCAGTACATCTATGCCTTCCTCAATAGGATGGACATTGAGAACAAGGGCTTAAGGCAGATGGAGAGGGACATAGGGAGAAGAAGGAGGAGGAGGATGAGGAGGAGGAGGAGAATGAAGAGGAGGAGGCAGATGAAGAGGAGGAGGATGAGGAGGAGGATGAAGAGGAAGAGGATGAAGAGGATGAAGAGAAGGACCTCTCCCAGTTGGTTCAGGCAATCATGTTTGTCTTCTTGGAACTCTCTCCCTTTGGAATCATGTTGTTGTTGTTCAGTTGCATCCGACTTTGTGACCCCATTTGGGGTTTTCTTCGCCTCCTCCACTTCCTTCTCCAGTTCCTTTTACAGATGAGGAAACTGAGACAAACAGCCCTATGTAAATTGTCCATGATCATACAACTAGTCAGTGTCTGAGGCCAGATTTGTACTTAAGAATAGTCTTCTTGACTTCCTGACTCCAGCACTTTATCCACTTTCCTTGCCTTAAATGATATTTTATGTGACATATAAAACTCACAGAGGGGAATTTCAAAATCTGTTAAGTGGACAAGTAAGTGTTGCCCTGTGACATGGATGCACAACCTAGCCATCCTGCCCTCCAGGACTGGGAACAAGCCCAGGCTGAGGTTTAGAGAAAGTCAGGGGTTGGTATTTATTTAGAGTTCCTAGTAAATGTAATTCACCCCAGAAGGGAAAACAGAAAGCTGCTTTGTCTGCCTTTTTTAAAGAGAAGCTTCAGACCCTGCTGGTTTATGGAGCAGTATTTCTCATGGTGTTCCTTGGGACCCTGGAGTTCCATCATGGAAAAGAATTGTAAAGGTTGGCAAGGACAGCGAACACAGTTACTTTGTGCTTTCCAGAGCTGGAACCATACTCTCATGAGGTAAATGGGGCTTTGCCTCAAGGTGCTGACACTGAAGGACGAGGGGGGTTTCTTTGTTGAAGTGCATGCTCCCCAGCCTTGCTTCCTGGGCCTCTGCTGTCCTATGCCAGCCTGTGCTAGACCTGCCACCCTCAGCCTTCTGTCACCATTCTCCTATTCCACCTTCCCCTCTAAGGCCTCCATGGGTGGCAACAGGTCCGCTTCTTCCACTTCTGTGACTGACCATGTTAGCCTGGGGGGCCCCCTGAGAACAGAGACTTTCTTGTCTTTCTTTGTATCCTCAGTGCTTAATACAGTGCCTGGCACACAGTAGGCGCTTAATAAATGTTCATTGACTAACCGACCATATCCACAATCAGGCTATTCTCTGGTCTAGACTACTGTTCTCCTTTCCTGTCTCCCAAATATTTATGTTTCAGGGGCCATCGCCAGTCGTCTTGACTTTTGTCTTTCCTCTGGACTTTGACAGTGCTGTAGGAGAAAGTGAGGCTGACGATTTTGTTCACCTCTACCCTACTCGCATGAGTCAGAATAGCACCCTCGTGTTATCACTGATCCTCTTTGAGAACAAAGAACGTCAACAATTTTTGCTTGGGGTGAAAAAATTCCTTCTTACAGCTGCTAATTTCTGAGTTACACACTCAGTGTGTGTGTGTGTGTGTGTGTGAGTATGTTAAGGGATGCTGAGAACCATCAGAAATTGGTCAAAACTGATCACCTGCCAAGCTGGCATCTTACTGGTATTGAATCCATCGAGGGGTGTGCCTCATGGTGCACGATAATGACAGTAGCCCACATTTCTATACTGCTTCAATGTTTGCCAAACACCTTACAAATATCATCTCATTTTATCCTTACAAGAACCCTGGGAGGTAATGCTATGGCGATGATCATTTTATAGATGAGAAAACTGAGGCAAACAGAGGTTAAGTGACTTGCCCAGGGTCTCACAGCTAGTACATAGCTGAGGCTGGCTTTGAACTCAGGTCTTCTGGACTAAGGTAGCACATTGACTCAGGTTGTATGAGTCATTGTTGGTCTGTTGTGAGAGTTGTGAGAGTACCCATAAAGTCTTCATTCATACCACTCAGTACCTGTGAGATCTTGGACCAAGTTACTTGCTTCTCTGAGTCTCAATTTCTTCAACTATAAAATAAAGCATTTATTAAGCACCTACTCTTATCATTTTTAAGGACCTACTTTCAGCACCTACCTCATTATTAAATACCTACTCTTATTATTCTAGGTTAGGAGCTGGGGATGCAAAAACAGACAGACCAACCAACCAAGCCTTGCCCTCAAAGAGCTTACATTCACCTGGGCAATACAACGTGTTATAAATACAAGATACTTGGAGAAAAGAGAGATCGTTAACTGGGAAGGGATCATAGAAAGATGGCACCCCGGCCTCAACCTTGAAGAAGATAAAAATTCTGAAAGGCAGTGAGAGAAGGGAGTGCATTCCAGGCACAGGAATTTCTATGAAAGCCTAGGAAGAATGTTGAGTTCAAAGAACAGCTAGTGGTCATTTTATCTGGAACGTAGATTACATAAAGGGAGTACAAGCCATGCTCTGGGCTGCCTATCCCAACTCCCATTCTTTCTGACAAATTGGGTCCCTAGGGCATAAATACTGTGTCTCCTCTAAGGCTTAAGGGGCTGGGGGAGGTATTGTATAATACTATATTTCATGAGCCCCTACTGGTGAGCTTCCCCCTATGGTTATCAATTGATATCAATTGGTCAGTCAGATTTGACTAGTTTTTAGGAAGGGATATTGACCAACATAGTATAGTAAGAATATTCACCCTCCACCACAACTCCCCCCTCCAAAAGTCAATGATACACTGTCCCACAAGTACACAGAGAATTAGGAGGGAAGTGTGGTCAAGCAAAGAGGCAACTTGGAGTTTCTAGTGGTGGAAGTCCTTTTCTTATTATTTTGGGATACCCATTTCCCTGAAGAATGGTATAACTGGGTCTTATGCTGGGTCTTGAATTTGCCTTTTCTCATCATATGTGATCTATTCTTTGCTCCCACTGCAGACACTTCCTCCAACTATTGCTAGTTCAGGGATCATGCTAGGATGCTGTTAGAGGGGAGGGGAGGGGAGGTCCAACATCTCCCTGACTTTTCAAAGCTTGACAGCTCCCATTCTGATGAAGAGAGGGGGGAAGGAATCTGAGGCTAAAGCTGAGGGGCTCTCCTTCCTTCCTATTCCCAGCTGATCTCTTCTCAGGGGCATCCCTGGAAGACTTCCACCCTGAACTTCCAGACATTCAAAACCTTTGGTATCAAATTAGCTCCATATTTTATAAATGACCCACAGGGTGTGATCAAATCCTTCAATCAATTGAAGTAGATTTCCGGTATGACATCACTCCACTTCGTCCAATGGCTTTCAGGGACTTTTTGTACTGTTGAGTAATTCATTGAATCATATTTTCACCTGGTTAAGGTATCAGAGCACTTCATTTTATTGTTTATTTTAAGTGAGGCAGGAAAATTGATCTCAACTCAATGACTGCCTCCCCTTACAGGATTAATGTTAAACCAGACTGGAAACATCAATAGGAGCCATATTTTTAAATTGTTATTTTGGTTTTTAGATCATCTACCTTTCCAATGTATCTCTTTCTCTTCCCCCTCCCAGAGAACCATACTTTATAGCAAAAACATAAAAGAGGGAAAAGGCAACCAAACTAACCAAAATTATTCAACGCTGTATGCAGTAGCCCCCCACCTCTACAAAGAAAGGAGACAGCTTTCACATATCTCTTCTTTGGGACTGAATTTGGTGTCATGATTTCATATTATTCAGTTTTAGTTTCTGTTATTCTTGTCTTTTCTGTTGGCATCCCTGGTATCCCCATGTGTATTGTTTTCTTGGTTCTCTTTCCTTTCCTTTATATCTATTGAAACATATGAGAAATCAGGAAAGGAGAGAGTATAGAGAAACAAGACAAGAGGACTGGGAGAGGAGGCACATGATACAGCAAAGGAAACCAAGTAGGAGTGGTGAGAGAGTCAGAAGGAGAACTAAGACAGAGCATGGCCACTGAAGGAGAAACCATGTTGGGTGCAGAATGGGGAATCCTGGGCTCTTCTATTAATTTTCTCTAGTCCTTGGACAAACTCCTTCCCCTCTCTGGACCCCACTGAATCACAAAATCTTGGACTTCAGAGGTAATCCATCCCAACGAATATTTGTATGGGAAGCCCCTTCTACCGTCTCTGATAAGCAGTTATCCACCTTTGTCTTGAAGGCTTTCAATACCGGGAGACTTCTAGTGGCAGCTTGGTGGTACAGTGGATAAAGTACTTGGATTTGGAATCAGGAAGCCCTGAGTTCAAATCCTGCCTCAGGCACTTCTTAGCTATGAGACCCTGGGTAAGTCACTTTGCCACTCATCTGTACAAAGGGTATGATAACAGAATGAGTCGTTGTGAGGACAAAATGAGATAATATTTATAAAGTGCCTTGCAAACCTTAAAGTGCTATATAAACGCTAGCCATTACTATGAAACAGCTCTAATTGTTGGTGTAATGGTGGTGCTCAGGGGAACCCCTGATGTGTTGAATGGGGTCATTGGGGGCACCTCCTCTGGAGCTGGACATGCAAACCAGGGGCCGTTCTCATCACCCTCATTATATTAGGAATTTTTTTTCTTTTCCTAACTGCAAACTTAAATTTATTTGGGTAGCTAGGTGGTACAAGCCTGGAATCAGAAAGACTCCTTTTCCTGAGCTCAAATCCAGCTTCAGACACCTACTATTTGACCCTGGGCAAGTCACTTAACCTCTGTTTGCCTCAGTTTCCTCATCTCTAAAATGAGGATAATCATAGCACCTTCCTTATGGCATTGCTATGAGGATCCAATGGCATAATATGTGTAGTGTTTTACAAACATTAGAGCATTAATATGTGTGAGCTATTGCTGTTATCTTTAGGGATAGAATGGTTATAGTTGAGACCCAACCTTTGAAGCTAAGATGTGAGTTCAGGTACTACATCTGAGGCATTCTAGCCATGGGATCCTGGGCAAGTCCTAACCTCTCAGCACTGTAGGTAATTCTCTAAGATAGGGGTTCTTAACCTGGGCTCCACAGACCCCTCAAGGGGTCCATGGATTAATTATAGGAGTTCCATTAATTTGGATGGGAAAATACATTTGTTTTTCAATATAATTGGTTTCCTTTGTAATACTATGTATTTTATGCAATTAAAAATATTATTCCAAGACTTCACCAGAGTGCCCAAGGGGTCCCCAAGACAAAAAAAATGGCTAAGAAGTTCTTCTCTAAGACAATTAACTGCAGAGACCTATATGAGTAGATGGAGATTTCTTACCTAGAAGTTCCCTATTCCAATGAAATCACGGGTCGAATTTCTACCCAATTATCATTAGTCCCTCTCTGCTGTCACCATACTGGGTGACATGGCCCTTTCTGGCCACAATTTTTCCACCTCTAAAATGGTGGCATTGGATGGTATCAAACATTCCTTGTGGCTCTTATTGTCTATGGATTTGCTTCTTATGAGGTTCAGATAAGGAAACGTGCTGCCAGGCAGGCTGCTGCTTTTTTCTGGGTGAGGGTGGCCAGGGTCCTGGGGATAGAGAAGGGAATGGGAGTTGCCCCTCCTGCTTCTGTTCCAAATAGGTTTCTGTCTCTGGGGTTGTGTGTGTGTGTGTGTGTGTGTGTGTGTGTGTGTGAATGTGTCAGTATATGTGAATGTGTGAGTGTATGTTTGAGTGTGTGTGAATGTGTGTGTATGAATGTGTGAATGTGTGAGTGTGTGTGAATGTGTGTGTGTGTATGTGAGTGTGAGTGTGTGTATGAGTGTGTGTGAGAGTGTGTGTGTGAGAGTGTGTGTATGAATGTGTGTGTGTGTGTGTGTGTGAATGTGTGTATGTGTGTGTCTCCACCTGAAATCCAACTCCCTGCTCTAAGAAGGCTAGAATGGAGATGATTGTGTAGAGATTAATGATCCCAGACCAGGGCCTCTTCCACTTTCACTCAAGAGTTTTTGTATTTTTTTTCCTTTTTAAGTGAGAGGTTGGAGGTAAAAGTTACAAGACCAACAAATTCCCAAAGGGCAGGGCTGGAGTCAGTTTCCTCCCCCCAGGCTCTCGCTCGGACAGCCTGGCCAGGCTTTAGTGGGGGAGGTAGAACCCATCACCCTCCTTAGGCCAGAACTCACATCTTTCCCTGCCTGCCCTTCCCTCCTCCCCTCCCTAGTTTGATCTCTTTCTGGGTCCCTCATCTTCACTCCCTTACCCCACTGTATAAGAGGTGACTGGCCAAGGAAAACCTTCTAGGGAGGGCTTCCGTTATCATCCCAGCAATGGGCTGTCGTGCATTCCAGGGTCTCCCAAAAAAAGACCTCAGAGACACTGGGCCTCATCCCCTCATTTTACATTTGACAAAACTGAGGCTCAGGCAGCAGAATTGACCTAAAATCTGTAAATTTAGAGCTAGAAGGGCCCTCAGCGGCCATCTGGTCCCATCCTTTCATTTAGGTAGGGAAACTGAGGCCCAGGAAAGGGAAATGTAAGGTCATAGAGTGTCCGAGGTGGGAGTTGAACCCAGGTCCTTTCACTTTAGAGGTAATGCTGTTCAGCTAGAAGGGACTCAGCAGTCGAGCTGTCCCCTCTGCAGCTGAATAAGAATCTACCCTGTAACATATCTTCCATTCAAGGCATAGCTCAGGTACCAATTCTCAGCCCCATCTGATCAGTTCTTAGCATTTCTATCTCTTACTCTAAAAGTACTTTTTATTTACTCATTTGTTGACAAAGGATCCTAGATTGAGACCTGGACAGGCTTTTAGAGGTCATGGAGTCCAATGACCTCTTTACAGATGAATAAACTTGAACCTAAGGTTAACTGATTTGCCCGGAGTCACAATGCTTGAGTCTGAAACAGAATATGAACTCAGGTCTCCTATTCTCTCCCTCCTCCCCCTCTTTCCCTCCTCCCCCTCTCCCTCCTCCCCCTCTCCCCTCTTTCCTTTCTTCCTCCCCCCTACTTTCCCTCCTCCGCTTCCTGCCCCCCCATCTCCCCTCTCCCCCACTCCTCCTTTCCCTCTTCTTTCTCTCCCTTGCCCAGAGTCACAGTGTCTGAGGCAGGATTTGAACTTCAGTACTCCTGACTTTAGGGCCACTGCTCTATCCTAGCTGCCACAAACTCAGGTCTTCTTAATTCCAAATCCAGTACTCTATTCACTGCACCAGCTAGCTGCCTTGAAGGTCGAATATTCTACCGACTGAGCTGTTTGTATTATATTTATTTCTGCTTCTTCCCTGCCCCCAGGAGAATGTAAACCATTTGAGGGCAGGGCTGGTTTCATTTTTACCTTGTAGATACTTAATCAATGCTTGTGGAGCTGTGGTAAATGATTGTAATGGAATATTATTGTGCTATAAGAAATGATGAGCAGGATGATTTCAGAAAACCTGAAAAGACTTAGATGAACTGATGCAATGTGAAGTGAACGGAACCAGGAGAATGTTGTACAATGAAGAACTGTGAATGACTTATCTATTCTCAGCAATACAGTGATCCAAGACAATCCCAAAGGACTAACGATAAAGCACACCATCTACCTCCAGAGAAAGAAATGATATTGATTGAATACAGACTGAAGCATGCGATTTCCACTTTCTTTCTTTCATTTGAGTCTTCTTGTACAAAATGACTAATATGGAAATGTACATAATTGCACATGCATAACCTATATGTGATTGATTGCCATCTTAGGAAAGGGGGAAGGATAGAATTTGGAACTCAAAACTTTAAATAAAAATGTTAAATGATTGAAAATAAATAAATGCTTGTGGAGTTTTTGTATTTAATACCAACTAATAGTTATCCAATCTCTGCTTGAAGCCCTCCAGCAAAGAGAGGTACCCATTGCCTTCTAGGGCAGTTTATTCCACTTTGGGAAACCTCTAATGGTTAGGAAGTTTATTTTATTTTATTTTATTTTATTTTATTTTATTTTATTTTTCCTTGCTGACATCAAGCTGAAATTCATCACTCTGAATCTCCAAGCCTGTTTAGTAGCCTGGCCCAGACAGAAGAATGGAGTCCTGGGAGGCCTGAGCCCTGCTTCTGCCCTGCTGCCCCCTCTTTCTGCAGGGGGGAGATCAAATAGACCCCCAGGGTCAGAACATTTCAAAGGATGGGGCATTCGCTGCCATGTGTGCAGTTTGGGAACTCGGTGGAAGGAAGCCCCTTCTGTTGAGAACAATCCAGTGCCGTGCAAACAGCTCTCAGGACAGCTGAAAAGTAAAGCCAGCTCAGTGTGTATAAAGGTCAAGTGCAGGCCTGAGTCTCAAATTCAGCCAGGGAGGTAGGATTGTTGACAGATGCCTTCCACCCTCCCTTGTCTCTCTTCCCCCCACCCTGGGAGCCCCTGGGGGCTATCAGAAAGGATGAGCAGGAATTCCCTGCTCTGACCTCCCTCTCCTCTGAACTCTTCCTGTGCTGCTGGGAGCCTCTCCACCCTTCGTGGGGTTCTTAGCAGAGGTTGCCTTGTGTTGTTAATTAATTTTTGTGATGTGTTAGTTGTTTCTTCCCTACTACATTGCAAATGTCTTGATGACAGGGCTCAGGGGATCATGGGGATCATGGGATCCCATGTCCTAAGACTGAGGAGGATGTCAGAGATCAGAAAGTCTCACCCTGATCAGAAATATGAAGCCCTTGTACTCCCCCAAGACAATGGGTCGCCCACACTGTTTCAATACCTCTAACGATAAGGAGCTTACTGTTTCCCAGGCAGTCCTTCCTACATCTGGATAGCTCTCGTCCTTAGGAAGTTCTTCCCTGATGTTAAGCTGAAATCTGCCTCCCCATGTCACAGGTCATACGATACGACTGAGCTGAAATCTGCCTCCCCAGAACTTTTATCCAGGTGGTCATTGTTATGCTCTAGAGGCCAAAAAGAACAAGTGTAATTCCATATTCAACTTTAGTGTATTCATAGGTTTATATTGTCATAGAATCACGGATATCGAGCTGGGAGGGCCTCTTGTCCAACCTCCTTATTTTACAGTTATGGAAACTGAGGCCTAGAGTGGAGGAGTCAAGTGCCCAAGGTCATAGAATCACAGATCTAGAGCTGACTCAGAAGCCAATTAATCCAACCTCCCGATTTAATGGACAAGGAAGGCCAAGGGAAATGAAGTGACTTGTCCATAGTCACAAAGGTAAGTGGCAGTGCTAGAATTTGAACCCAGGTCTTATGACTCCAAATACACAGCACTTTTCCTGCCAGGCCATTCATTTTTATCTCTGTATCCCCATAGGACCTTAAAGAGAATAGTATTTATGAGAAGCAGCATAGAGTAGTGGACAGCATGCTGGGCATGAATTGGAGAAGACCTGGGTTCAAACCCTCTCAGATACTTGCTAGTTGCATGACCTCATATATCATTTAACCTCCTTGAGTCTGTTTCCTCATATGTAAAATACTACTTGCCTCTCAGGGTTATTGTGAGGGGAAAAATGAGATAATGTATGTAAAGTGTTCTGTAAATGGTAAAGTGCTACATACCATTAATTAATTAATATTATATTGATTAATATTATTTATATGGTGGGTCCATCTGGCACATGTACAGAACCCATCAGCTTGCTCAGCTAATACAACCTCTCTATGGATGAGTAGAGTCTTATGCAAATTCACCCTGTTTGAACCCCAGGTTACATTCCTCCCCTGGGTCAAAACATTTTGCAGTCCCTTTGTGCAACATAGTCTCTTTTTCTCAGCCTCTAGTGAGGTGTGTCCCTCAGTTCTCTCCCATTACCTTATATTTCCCAACATGATCACCTCTTTACAACATGCTGCTTCCTGCCTAAAAAAGCTAAAATCTTTCTCCTTTCTTCTCTCCTAGTCCAGCCTGTGCTCAAAGTCACAGAATTTCATGGTTGAAAAGGACTCGAGGTCTTCTAGACAACTTATACCTGATCAGAAATCCCCTCTCCAACATACCTAACAAATGATCATCCAGCCTCTACTTAAACACTGACTATAAGAGGGACTCCATTGCCTCCCAAAACAGACTTCTTCTACCTTTGGATAAATCTAACAACCTACATCTGCCTCTGTAATTTTTACCAGCTGTTCCTAGTTCTTCCTTCTGGGGCCAAGCAGAACAAGTCAGCTCCTTCTTCCATGCAACAATCTTTCAAATACTTCAGGATGGCTCTCATGACTTCCCTAAATTTTTCTCTTCTCAAGGCTAAACATTCTGTCTCTGCACAACATGTGAATATTCAGGGATCAATCCCCTGGCTGAGTTGATTATCCTTCCTGGAAGAATAACATCAAGTCAAATCCCCAGCCTAGGTTATCCTGAGTTGGAGTGGGCTTTGTGAGCCAGCCTTCTGAGTGGCTGTGTGGCTATGTGTGTGTGCGTGTGTGAGCGTGCATGTGCGTGTTTTGTAAGTTAAAAAGCATGGCCTCTAAATGTGGACCTTCATGGATGTTTCTAGACGAGTGTACTGGTCCAGAGAGAGAGATATACATAGAGGAAGATACAGAGAAAGGAAGGAAGGAAAAAAGCAAGAAAGCAAACAAGCAAGAAAGGAAGAAAGAAAAGAAAAGAAGGAAGGGAAAAAGGGAGGGAGGGAGAGAGGAAAAAAGAAAGGAAAAAAGAAAGGAAAGAAGAAGGAAAGAAGAAGAAAGAAGGAAAGGAAGCAAAGAAGGAAGTAAGGAAGAAGAAAGGAGGACAGAAAGGAAGGAAAGATGAAAGGAAGGAAGAAAGAACGGGAAAAAGAAAGTAAGAAAGAGAGAGAAAGGAAAGAAAGAAGAGGAAGGAAGGAAGAAAGAAAGGCAGGGAGGAAGGAGGAAGGAAGGAAGGAAGGAAGAAAAAGAAAGGTTATCTAGCATCGAGGATATTTAGCCAGGAAACACAGAGTGGTGATGTCAGCTGCCCATCCACTCTGCCAGGGGAAAGTTCATGTAGTTAATTTCATAGATAGGTGTCAACTTTTGGTTGGAAAATCACTCAGAATGGAGTGAAAATTTCAGCATTCTGCCATTGGTGACAATAGGAGAATGTAAGCTCTTCGAGGACAGGGACTGTTTCATTTTTGTCTTTGTGTTCACAGAACCAGCACAGTAGCTGGCTCTTCCTAGACAGCAAGGGTGAAGGGGAGAAGGGAAGAGAGATAACTCTCCTATGCAGATGACTAAGAGTTAATTTTAGACTCTGAGAAAGCTGAGGTTATCCAGTTCAATATTCATTCCCATTCCTAGAAAAGGACTTCAGCAATCTAATTCAGCACATATTTGGGGTTCCAAGATCACACAGACTTGAAGTTTGAAGGACCCTTAGAGGGCATCTTAGTCCAAACCCCTCATTTTTCAGATCACTAATTTAATAAACAAGCATTTATTAAATACTGTGTGTGTCTGGCACTGTACTAAGCACTGGGGATGCAAAGAGTTGCGGAAAATGAAGCTCCTCAGGTTCAAAAGAGTTACTCAGGCCACAGTGAGCAGAGGAGCAGAGATTTGAACTCAGGTTCTCTGCCTCCACATTCAGTTCTTCTACTACCAAGTGTCCATTCAAAGGCACTGTGCTGGTCTTTGGGAAGGCAAAGATAAAGAAAAAGAAGCCAGTTGCTGCCTTCAAGGAGCTTCTGCATATATGGTATTTCTCCAAAGCAGCCTAGAGCATCCTGGTGGGAGGCTTGTTTGGAATGGGTATTTTCTGTCAGCAGCTGATGAAAATTCCTTTCCAGGCTTTTAAATATATCTAATCCTTATTTACCTCCCAAGAAGAGAAATTGGAAAAAAAAAAGATGGGGTAGAGAGATGGAGGGAGGGCAGAGAGAGTTGATGCAGCTCTGATGTCAGATGTTGCGGGGGTTGGAGGGAGAAACCCAACTTTCTGAGATGCTTGGTCCCCTTGACTCTGCCTAAAGTATGCTTTTTTCTCTCTCTTCATTTTCCTATGTGTCAGGAGAAAATGAAACTCTAGTTGTCTGTAATGGTTTGTTCTTTGCCAGAACGAAGACCTCTCTCTCTTCTCTCATTTGTTTTATTCATAGGGTGTACAGAGCCCAAGGGAAGATTACTCAATCCTACCCCCTTTACCACCTGCTTCACCAGAACCTTTGATGTCTCCTTTCCTTATCCAATTCCAAATTTTTTCCTCCTACTTTGGGATTTCCTTGTATTTTTTCTAAACAGCTGCTATTTACCTAATGCAAATGAGAAACACCTAGAGTATATTTTATAATTCCTGAATTAGCCATGGTGTTTTTTTTCCTTCTTCAAAAAAGCCAAACCAGGATTATCTAGCATCAAGGCAACAGACATTTATACAAGAAATACAGGGTGGGGATGTCAGCTGCCCACCCACCCTGCCAGGGGGAAGTTCATGCAGTTAACTTCATAGGTAGGTGTCAACTTCTGGCTGGAGAATCACTCATAATAGAGTGAAAACTTCAGCCACACTTCCATTGGTGACGATAAAAGAAGGTAAGCTCTTTGAGGACAGGGACTATTTCATTTTTTTTCTTTGTGTTCACCACAACCAACACAGTAGCGGGCTCTTCCTAGATGCTTAAGAAATACTTGTTGGATTGAACTGAATCAGCATGGAAGTGCTTCCTCATCCGATGGATGCCTTGGTCAAGGCATCAGGTTCTTTCTCTCTACAGCTGTTGTTAACAGCATCAACTGTAGTCATTCATAGACTTATAGCATCTTACATTTGGAAGAGACCCTAGAAGCCAACCTTATCCAGATGTGAATTTCCTCTACATCATCCCAAAGAAATGGTTACCCAGTCTTTTCTGGAAGATCTTCAATGAGGGGGAATTCACTATCTCTCCAGGTAGCCCAGACCACTTTAGGACACCTCTGGTTGTTAGGAAGTAAAATCTACCTCTCTTTAATTTCTACCCATTGTTCCTGGTTCTGCCTTTTGGACAGAATAAGTCTGACCCCTCCCCCATGTGACAGCCCTTAAAAGAAAGCTCTAATGACTCCTCTAAACTTTCTCTTCTCCAGACTGATCACTTTCAGTTTCTTCAACCAGCCTTCATTTGGCATGACCTCAAGGCCCTTCCTCAAACTGGTCACCTGGACACTCTCCAACTTGTCAGTGTCCTTGATGAGGGGTGCCAGGAACCGCAACACTCCAGATGTGGTTTCAACAGTGTACAGCTGTACACACTACGTAGGTCATCAGTCCTGAACACTAAGACTCTCTCAACTGGCCGTCCACAAACTCGTTAAATTTTCTTGATTGCCATAACTTATATGTAGCTTATAGTTCTTTTTAAAAAAATCATATATTTTTTTCAATTGAACTATTCTCTGGGTATGCTTCTTCTTCTTATACTTGTGAAGCTGATTTTTTGAACCCAAGTTCAACATTTCCATTTCTCCCTATTCCATTTCATTTTTAAAAATTTGGTCCAAGGTTCCTCCCTGCCAAGATCTTTTTAATTCCTGACTTTCATCCAGCTTGTTAACCAAGTCTCTCAGCTTTGGGCTAGTCACAATTTGAAAAGCAGACCAGGTCTTTGATGTCTGTTTGTATACAAATTACTGTTAGTAATAGCTATGGCTTTCTCACTCCCACTTTGCTTCTCTCCATTCCCCTTTGAGTCATCCATTATTTTGATTCTTTTGACATCATGGTGGCCCTTGATGGAGATATGGTACCACCAGAAGAGTGATAACTATGACATGGCTAAATGTCTTTATGATATTTTGTGTTGAAATGTGTCTGGCTCTTTAAAAGCCAACTTGCTGGGAACTGAGTTGAACAGTTTCATTGAAACCAGCTTAACCTAGTAGCACCATAGGCCATTTAGGATAAAAAGCCTGCTCCAGATAGATCAGTCAGCAAAGGAGAACCAAAGCAGATTCGAGGCAAAGTTGAGATGGAGATCCAACTCCAAGGTGGATGACAAGATGACCCTGGCTCTTGATCAGGGTAGAAAATAAAAAATAATGACCTTATTAACCCGACTTAATTGGATTTTGTCTAAAAGTAAACTTTAAATAAAATAATAAAATATTAGAGTTGTAAGGGACCTTAGTTGGCATATGGTCCAACCTCCAAATCTCTGCAACCTTTCTAAAAATAATAATGATAAAAATAATAGTCATAATATCTAGCACTTATATAGAATGTCAAGGTTTGAAAAGTACTTTGTAAATGTAAGTTCATTTAATCTTCACAACAACCCTATGAGGTGGATGCTATTATTTTCCTCATTGTACAGAAGGGTAAAATGAGGCTAGGCGAGGTTAAGGGACTTGTCCAGGGTTACATAGCTAGTAAGTGGCTGAACTCCAGCCTTTCTGACTGCAAGTCATATGGCCTCTGCTTGAATACTTCCAATGACAGGAGACTCTCTATAACTTCAAAGACATCCTATTCCATTGTTGGACCTTACTTTGATTTTTTTTTAGAAAATTCTTGCTTATATGGAATTGGATGGGCTGAGTGTAGAAGAGTAGGTGTCATAGTACAATAGTTACAAATTAATTACAAAAGCAGGGTCCTAACTGGATTTTTATTTGTAAGTTTAACAGAAGTTTTATTTTTTAAATCACTTTTTCGAATTTATTTTAGTAAATTACTTTCAGATAACAAAGCATTGGTTTGATTAATCTCTTGCCTACAGTCTTGGGGTCTGACTATATTTCGGCTTGCTTCTAGCAACCTCCAACTAACTACTGATGAGAGTGAATTGGAAAGTTATCTAACAAGTCCAGGGATACATGGCCCAACTTCCTATGTGGTGCTTCACCCACAGATGCACTCAGTAAAGAAATGTTTGTTGAATGAATTTGTTGAATAGAGGTTATACCTATTAAGTTTGTAATGGAGGAACTATCACTGGGAAAGAAACCTTAGACCCAGATATATAACAGGGGAGGGAAAGGAAATTCAGAAGGGAGGACAGTAATCAGAGAAGTGACAGAAGGAGTTAGAGGAAGAGGGAGGAGCAAAGATCTGATTTGGATATCAGGAGCCTGGAAGTCTAGAGACTGCTGGGAAGTCCTGGGGCTCAGAAATTCAAGAGCACTGGGGTGAGGGGCAGGGGCTATGTTCCAGATCCTGGAATAGAGGTCAGAGGGCAGAGCTGGTGCTAGCTGTTTCACCAGGGAATGCGGTGGTAGAAATAGAAAAAGAATACACTCAACTGGAACTATTGGAGTATAGTCAGAGAGGAGTAAGGAAGTTTACATGGACTTGTTGAGGGCCAGGCCAAGGAAGAACAGACCTTTGAAAGGTAGTAGGGGATCCAGTTACACAGATTCAGGTGGACCCACCTGTTCAGTAAGGCAGCCCCTGAATAAGTCTTATGGGAGGCAAGGTGGAATAGTAGGAAAATTGTGGGACTTGAGAATAAGGAGAGACCAAAGTACAATTCTCACCTCTATCTTGTGTAAGCAAGACTATACTTGGCCAAGCTTCAGTTTTCTCATCTGTAAAACAGAAATAACAGTGCATTTGGTACTATATCACAAAGCTGAACCAAATGAAATAATTCAAATAAAGTACTTTGTAATCTATAAAATGCCAGTGATGGTGATGATGATGATGATGATTTTTTTCTGAGTTAGACAAGGCCAGATACTCTATGTAATGTGTACATGCAATTTGCACATCTGGATGTAGTTTACTCCCCAATATTTCTCATGGGAAGGTAGTTCCTTGAATGAATTAAGAACATTTATTACTTATTATGTTCTAGGCACTGTGCTAAGTTTAGAAGATACAAACAGAAATGTGAGATCATCTCTGCCCTCAAGGCGCCTATATAGACTTAGAGCTACATGTCCAATATCCTTATTTTTACAGATGGGGAAACTGAGGCACAAGGTAGTTAATTGACCTGAAAACTTTAAAATGTTAGAGAAATATCCATTGTTATTATTACTTTATGCCAGGCATTGTGTTGAGTACCAGGAATACAAAGACAAAAAAAGTGGGGATGGAGTGGGAGGAAGAACTGGTTGGTTTCTGCCCTTTAAGGAACTCTGCTGGAAGGAGAATTATCAGGCAACTCTCCTTAGGAGCTCTCCATTGCCCTCACATTACACCCCTGCCTCGGACTTACTTCAGTGCTGACCAAGAACAGACCAAGCATCCTGCTCACCGTCTGATTTCTGGGGGGAGAGTTGGGCTTGGTAACCGGAGCCAAGCAGAGTCCCAGAACCAGCTTCAAACAAGAGGGATTGCCTGTGCCCTCAGCTGTCAGGGTGTTCATGTTGGGGGGAGGGGAAGGGAGAACACACACACACACACACACACACACATACACACACACATATACACACACATATACGAAGGTCGTTGAGCCAACACCTGTGCCTGGAGAGGTAACTTTGTCCCAATTAAATGGTACCTGTCACAGGCCAATGTTCCCTTACAGTAGCATGAAGGAAAGCAGGCCAGGGAATTACTTTATATATCTCCTTTATTTAAAAAAATGGCAAGGCTTTATACTAAGTCAGGATGTCTCTTGGAGATTTCCTCTGTTTGAATTAGAGGCTGCTCCTGAGCCCTCCCGACAGCGGGAGGTAAGCACTTATCCCGGCTTCCCTGCTCCCTCGCCCTCCGTCTGTTCCGCTCACAAAGCGGCCTCTGATTTTAATCAAGGTAACCTCGGAGTGACTTATAAATGGACAGTATATAATAAGGGGAGGAATCAAAAGGCGAGCCGGGCTTCCTGCCTGCCGGCGAGGTCAGCTCTCACATTACAGCAGGCTCGCGCTGAATGGCAGCGAGTGGAAGGTGACAGACCATCTGCTTTCCTTCAGGTTTCGGGGCTTGCTTTCTGAAGCTGGTCCAGCCTCGTCTCTAGTGCGTGCATTCCCTCGGCGACTTTCTCTTATGTATTTGAATTCATTTGATCTCCAGCAAATTTTTCTCTGCTCATCGAATCTGAAATGAGACCTGGGCAACTTTGAAGCAGTTTTCGCTTTCCTAACCCATCCCTAATTAATTATTTTTCTGTCTTCGGGACCAGACTGGCAGCTTCGGACAACAGTCTGGAGGCAGGGCTCAGTGCGGAAAATGCTGCGTTTGGGGTTGGGGGGACCTGGGGCTCCGTCACTGGACTTCGAAGGGATGGGTCTTTGAACTCGGGTCCGATGATGCCAAACCTCGGTAAAATGGAGGGACTGGACTTTAAGCCCCTTCCACCTTGAGCTCTATAATCTTATGACAAGTTAATCTCTCTGGGCCTCAGTTTCTTCACTTGTCAAATTAAGGGGTGCTCAAAAAATTAAAGGATGCTCTAAGGTATCTTTCAAGTCGAGATGGATAGTCTTACAAGTACCAGTGGGTATTCATTGTACTTCTCTGCCCCTCTAGACCTTGAAGAAACCCTAGAGAATGCTTCATTTGACATATGAGGAAATTGAGGCCCAGAGAGCTTAACTTGTAGTAAGATTATCCACATTGACGGGGAAGGGACGTTAGGGGCTATCTATTCCAACCCCTTAACTTGACAAATGAGGAAACTGAGGCCCAGAGAGGTTAACTTGTCACAAGATGATAGCCCTCAAGGTGGAAGGGGCCCAAAGTCCAATCCCTCTGTTTTACAGAAGAGGAAACTGAGGCCAAGAAAGCTGAATTAACTTGTTCAAGGTTAAACTAGGATTTGGATCCAGGTCTTTTGACCCCAGAGCCAGGGTTCTTTTCATTCTTACACTTCCCAATTTAGGTCTACAATCCTCAAAATGTCAGCTTACCAAGGAAAAAAGCAAAATGTAGGAGATCCTGGTCTCCAAATTTCTGCATTTCAGAACAGATATAAACCCTCAGTGATTTCCTCTTACATAGTATGTATATAAACAATGTGCAGTAGTGGGTAGAACTCTAGACTTGGAGTCAGAAGGACCCAGGTTCAAATCCTGCCTCATACAATAGTTATGTGACCCTGGGCCAGGTATTTAACCTTTGTGTCTCAGTTTATGATAACATAAGGAGATTGGACTAATGGCCTCCAAAGTCTCTCCCAGCTCTCCATCTAGGCTCTTGGGATAAGTTGTTTGAACTCTCTGGGGTCTGGTTTCCTTATTAGTAAAATTAAGGTATTGGACCATGTAAACTCGGAGGTCCTTTCCAGATCTAAATCTATGACACTGTTTTACTATCTTTCTACCCTAAGGCAGTGAAGCAGGGGTGCCCGTTATCCAGAATGGGCGGTCACTGCTGGGGATCCTCGCTGGTGGGATGAGGTGAAAGAAATGAGGAAAGAAAGGTGTCATCTTTGACTGTCTTAAAACAGAAAGTGAGACTGCTTGAATTTTCTTAAAGGAAGAAAACATGCTATAGTTAACTTGTCGAAGAACTCATCGGGACTGATGATTTCCCCAAGGATGATTATCCAACAGGGCAGAGGAGGCAGATCAGGAGGCAAGATCTGCAAAGTACTTAGATCACAAACAACACCCTCATCCCCCCAGTCTGAAGGAAGGATAATGAGGCAGCCCTAAAAGATGTAGAAGGCAAAGTTGAAGTGGGGAGAAAAGGATGGAATCTCAGAGGTGGAAGGGACCTCCTAGGCCAACCTTTTCATGACTAGGAATCCCCTGTATGTCTCATCCCCAAAGGGTCATCCAACCTCTGCATGAAGACCTCCACTTAGCGTGGACTTTGTTACATCCCAAGGGCATTTCATCCACTTTGGGACAGCCCTCCTTGGTAGGAAATTTTTTCTGACATCACATTTACATCTTTGCAGCTTTCACCCATTCCTTCTTATCTTCCTCTCTGGGGCCTAGAAGAATAAGATTGATCTCTCTCCTTTTTTAAAAAACCCAACCCTCTGATTTAATTGTCAAAGAAGTTCCCTCTGCCAATGCCCACCACTGTCCCTTCTCTGCAACTTCTAACCATAAAGAACTGCCTCTTTTTCACTGAGAAGTTAGGCGATTTGCTCAAATTTACATAAGTAGCATGTCTCCAGAGGCAGGTTTGTTGAGGCCAGCCCTTTCTCCATTAAGCCCCATTGCCTTCTCTGTTATAGCCCTTCAGTACCCGAAGACAGGTATCATGGTTCCCCTCAGTCTTTCTAAACATTCTCATTTCTCTCTGCTCGTTGTTGTTCAGTCATGGCCAACTCTTTGTGACCCCATTTGGGGTTTTCTTGGTGAAGATACTGGAGTGCTTTGCCTTTTCCTTCTCTAGCTCATTTTTACAGATGAGGAAACTAAGGCAAGCAGGATTAAGTAACTTTCCTGGGATCACACAGCTGATAAGTATTTGAAGCTGTATTTGAACTCATGAAAATGAGTCTTCCTGATTCCAAGCCCAGTGCTCTATCCACTGAGCCACCTAGCTGCATTTCTTTCCAGTAAAATTTATTTGGCATAGTTTAGAGACTGTCCACCATCCCAGTTGCCTCCTTCCAGTTGTCCTTTGGCAAGGGCCTTTCTAAACTGTAGCACCTATAGCTGATGGGCTGTAGTCAGAGCATATTCCAGATATGATCTAATGAGGGTAGAATACAGCAGAACTATAACCCTCCTTCCCCTTACTCACACCCCATTCTTAATGCTATACCTCTCCTAGATCCTAGATTTAGAGCTGGAAAGGACCATAGAAGCCATCTGATCCAACCCTCTCATTTTACAGATGAGGAAACTGAGGTACAGATGAAGGAAGTGACTTACCAAAGGTTACCCAGGTATTAAAGTGAGATTCAAAGCCAAGTTGTCTGACTCCCAATTCAGCATTATTTCCACTACAAACAGTCAACAGTGAATAGCTCTCTGGGCCTGGAGTCAGGAAGACCCGAATTCAAATCCAGCCTCAGACATTTACTAGCCGTGTGACCCTGGGCAAGTAGCTTAACCCCTCTTTGCCTCAGTTTCCTCAATTGTAAAATGAAATAATAATAGCATCTACCTCCCAGGGTTGTCGTGAGGATCAAATAAGGTAATATTTGTAAACCATTTATTTAGCACAGTGTCTGGTATGTTAGTTGCTTTCTGTCATTGGAAAATTCGAAGAGGACAAAAAACTTGAAGGCTTATTTGAAGACCATGGGACCAATATGTTCTAGAAGGAGCTCCTCTTTAGGTTTGGATGGGCTCTGAGTTCCCTTCAAACTCTCATATTCTATGAGTCTGTGAAGACAAAAAGAAGGTTGAGCAGTTAGGATGACTGGGGAGGAGGCCCGTGAGGAGATCACTGTTAGACCTTTGTCATCATTCTGGTTTTCTTGGAGTCCAGAAGATAGAAGCCAGAGAAAGACAATGACTAAGGAGAGAGTTGGTTAGGGCAGCAGATTTCAGTCCTGGCTCCCAGGCTGATGTCCTTGCAGAAACATGCCTTCCACTTCACAGGAGTGGGCATAGGAAGCCTTAGAGGGAGGCCTTTCCATATTTCTCATTACTACGTAATGTACTCAGCCAGCCTCGTTATTCCCCAAAGGATTTCCCCTCACAGAAGCCTTCATTCTCAGAAATAAGGTACACCCAAGTTAAAAGTCACTTTGAAAAGAAAATCAAGCTTTGATAACATCAACTTACTCCCTGTTCTGGCTTCGGTGTTTGCAGGATGTCACTCAGGGAAATTACAGATGCAATGTACTAGGAGGACTGCATTATAGAACATGTCTAAGAGGTGCTTTAAAAGTCTGGTGAGTCAGAGCTGCCAGGGCCCTCCTTACTCCCCGAAACTGAACTCTTGAGATATCATTTGGGAGGGCTAGAGAGAATCCCATCACTCTATTGGAAAGCTTCAGCCGGTTAGCATTTGGTTCCAAATGTACTCCCTCTACGTGAAAATGCTTCTTGTCTTTAGTCACATTAGAAAGCTAATTCTTAACTTTAACCATGTTATAAAGCTGATTCTTAACTTTAGCCAAGTTATAACACTGATTCTTAGCTTTATTTTTCCCCCACTTAATAATATTTATTTTTTTCAATTACATAGAAAGAGAATTTTCAACATTCACCTTTATAAGATTTTGAGTTCCAAATTTTTCTCCCTCCCTGCCTTTCCTGCTCCCCAAGACAGCAAACAATCTAATGCTATACATATACAATTATATTAATCATATTTCCACATTAGTCATGTTGCGAAAGACATGATTCTTTACTTTGACCACATTATAATGCCAATTCTTAACTTTAACCGTGTATAATGCCGAATCTTTTCTTTAACCATGTTATAACTCCAGTTCTTTATTTTAACCAAGTTACGATGCTGAATCTTTACTTTAACCATGTTATTATAATGCTGATCCTTTAACTGTATTACAAAGCTGATTGTTAACTATCTTACAAAGGTAATTCCTTAATTTTAACCATACTTGTTCCCTTCTATCCCTCAGAAGGTAGGAAGCGATTCTTCTGGCAGGATTACTTATTTTTTCCTTAAACTAGGGAATCTGTGGTCACTGGAAGAATTTGCACTCGTCATCTGGCCCAGTGGTGTTGGAGATGGGAATTATGGTAGCTTCCATTTCATGACAGCGCCTTACAGTTTACAAAGCAATTTCCTTGGACTGTTGGGATCTCTGTGAGAAGAGACCTCATGGTTGCTTAGTTCAATTTGTCCCTGAATAAAAATCCCATCTGTAATATGCCCCCCAAGTTGTCAGTTGGCCTTTTCTTGAAGGCCTGTCATGAGGAAGAGGCCTCCTTTCCCTTATTTCTGTCGAGGGCAACTCCAAACTCCATCCTTTCAGTTTTGTGATGTCAAGAGTAATTCTTAACTTCTTCCTCTCCTGTCCCTCAAAATTCGATTTGTTACCATGTATTTTATGCCATAATTTATAGGCAGGTAGATTGCCCAATGGATAGAGTTCTGGGCTTGGAGTCACGAAGACCTGAGTTGAAATCCAGCCTCAATTACTTACTATTTGACCCTGAGAAAGTCACTTCATCTCTGCCTGCCTCAATTTTCTTCCACTGAAAAATGGGTATTAACACCTACCTCCCAGGGTTGTTATGAAGATCAAATGAGATAATATTTATAAAGCACTAAGCACAGTGCTTAATAAATGCTTGTTCCCTTCCCTGAAACATGTTATAAAACCTTAAAGTGCCATAGGAATGCTAACTATTATGATTATTAAATCTTTTTTATTATTTTTTTTATTTTTAGTTTACAACACTTGGTTCTACATAATTTTGGGTTCCAGATTTTCTCCCCCCCTCCCCAAGACGGCATGGAATCTGATATATCTTCTATGTATAACTTCCCATTGAACTTATTTACACACTAGTCAAGTTGTGGAGAAGAATTATGACCAATGGAATGAATCATGAGAAAGAAGAAACAAATCCAAAAAAACCCCAAAAACAAAAACAAAAGAGAGAAAAAATGAAGTAGAAAAAAAAGGTGAGCATAAAGTGTGCCTCAATCTGCATTCATACTTCATAGTTCTTTCTCTGGATGTAGATAGTATTCTCCATCATGGGTCCTTTGGCGTTGTCTTTGCACCTTGTTTTGCTGAGAAGAGCAAAGTCTGTCAGGGTTAGTCCTCACAGAATCCGTATATCTGTGGTTGTGTATAATGTTCTCCTGGCTCTGCTCCGCTCACTCAGCATTATATCATGCAGGTTTTTCCAGGTTGTTATGAAGTCCGTATGATTATTAAATCTTATTGGAACTACTTGCACAATATTTCTCACCACCATCCCTTGCTCTCCACTCAAATGTCTACTATGTTAATTCAGGCCCTCATCACCTTTCACCAACACTATTTTGACAACCTCCTTATTGTTCTCTATGTTGCTCCTCTCTGATCCAATCTCCATGCAGTCACCAATGTGGTTGTTGCTCGGTCATTTCAGTCGTGTCTGACTCTTCTGGAGCCCATTTTGGAGTTTTCTTGGCAAAGATATGGTTTTGCCATTTTCCTTCTCCAGCTCCAGATTAGAACCCAGGCCTTCTGACATCAACTGAGTACTGTTTCCACTAATCCTCGTCATCCAAAACATACCAGCTCAATCATGTATCGTAACGTATAGATGATACAATTAGGTCTGTTCCATTATCACAAGCATGACCAAAATGGGATAGATCATAAGAAATTTACTGATCTGAGCTTCAGTTTCCTCATGTATAAAATGGTGATAATCATTGCAGGGTCTGATAGGGTTATTCTTAGGAAAACTTTCCTCAACATTAATTCTATATTAAAGTGGAATGAGCTGCCTCTAGACAGAAGAAGATTACGGAGCCTCCAAAGGATTTTAATAAGAAGAAGGATGTGGTCAGATGGTAGGATAATGGTATTGGCTGCTAGATGGTGCCATAGTGATAAAGCACTGGGCTTGGGATTAGGAAGAATCATCTTTCAGTGTTCAGATCTGGCCTCAGATAGTTACTAGCTGTGTGACTCTGGGCAAGTCACTTAATCCTGTTTGACTCAGTTCCTCATTTGTAAAATGAGCTGGAGAAGAACATGGCAAACTGCTCCAGAATCTTTGCCAAAAAAAGCCCAAAATGTGGTCATGGAGAGTTGGATGTGACTGGACAATAACAAAAATGCCTGATAACAGTAATCCTCATTGATTTCCTTTTCTAAAGTGGATCCTGATACCCAAATGGGAAGGAGACCTTGCCAACAGCTATAGCTAAGTTGCATTTTTGAGATTTTTCCCAGTTACTCTGGATTGAAAACCAAAAACCAACCAACCAAACAAAAAACAGAGAGAGCATGAAAAAGTCTGACATATCTCTTTCAGGTCAGATAAGATCAATCCAGGCCCACCTGAGCCCATAGTAGAGTTGAGGTAGAGGGCCCTTTGACTCTTGAGTTACTTGTTCCTCACAATAACCTTGTGCTGTTGGTACAGAAGGTTCTATAGGTTCCTTTCAGCTCTCAGATCTATGATCCTATGCATCTAAAAACATCATTTGACAAATGAGGAAATTGGGGCTTATAGAGATAAGATGATTGCCCAAGTTGTAGCAGGGTCAAAAGCAGGATATAAACTCATCTATCAACCCCCCTTCAAGTCAAATTTAAGCTAATTCAATTTAATCAGCATTAATTAATTAATTGCCTCCTGGACATTAATAATAACAGCTAGCATTTATGCAGGGTTTTAAGGTTTGCAAAGTGCTTTACATATGTTAGCTTATACCCATTTTACAGATGAAGAAAGTGAAACTGATAAATTAAGTAATCTACCCTGGGTAGCACAGCTAAGTGTCTGAGACCATATTTGAACTTGGGTCTTCTTGACTCAGAATCCAGCATGCCATCTACTGGAACATCTAGTTGCCCTGACAAGGCAATGAGCTCACTGCTGGATATAGAAAAGCAGAAATGATTAATATTCTTGTCCTTTAGTCGTTTGCATTAGGCTGTGGGAGGAATCCAATGTTTACACAGAGAAGTATATTCAAGATTGGTTGGTTGTTCATTCTCAAAGAGGACCAAAATGACATCACTATGCCAGAGTCAAGTTTCAATGTGTCCGACTGTGGCTGATCAGACCAATACAAGCTGGAATGCTCTACCACAGGTCGGGTATAAAGAGTCCATGTGAACACTCGGGGTGGATTCTCTAAATATGCCCATCTCGCATTTTCTTTGAGCTGTTTCAATTCTGCTTTGCCATACTGAGCATGCCATGCTGAGCCATCCTGTGCCAGTGTCTCCCATGTATTTTCAAGATAATTTGTAGAGGGAGGATAGGAGGAGGAAGAGGGAGATGCAGTCTAGGCACTGTTGAATGGCCTATACAAAGGCAGGAAGGTAAGAGATCAAATACTATGATCAAGGCACGGCAAATGGGCCGGTTTGGTTGGGATGCACAGTGTGTGAAGGGATGCTATAGGAAAAAAGCCTGGGAAGGTAGGAAAATTATGAAGTTGAAACTCTCTAAAGCCAAGCTGAACTGCTGCCATTTTACCCTAGAGGTAATTGGGAGCTAATGAGGGTTCTTAAGCAGGATCATGGTCAGACCCAGGTCTTCTAGACTGCAAGTTCGGTGCTCTATCCTCTGCCCCTTAGATGCCTCCACTGGAACCTGGAGACTTAGTTTACCCCTCCCCAGGCACTCTCCAGGCCCACTTCTGCTGGATCAATCTACACCTCAGAGAGAACAGCGGTGCACTGGTTGGGGGAGAACCATAGCCATTCTCTTAACCCAACTTTCACAATGGAGACAAATGCCTCCTGGGATTTAAGTTCAAAAACAAGTTTGGGGAAGATCTGTTTTGTTTAGGGATTTAAAAGGATTACCCTGAGAACAGTTGTTTCCCCCCTGCCAAGGTGGCTGGGGCCTCAGGTGTGAAAAGGCCTTTAATAAAGGGAACTGACAGAGACCCATACAAATTGACTACAAACCAACAGGGCCGAAAGGAGGGTGGCGGGATGGGGGCCTGTTGACCAACTTCCACAAGTTTTAGGAAAACAAATGCTTTACATTCAAAAGGTGAGGTGAACACTCCAGGAGTCTGGAAGTTTCTGCCCTTTGCTTAGCTTCCCCTCTCCCCAATTCACTAGGGGCTGGATGTCAAGGAACCAAGTTACTTGGGAAGAGTGTGGCTTGTAGGAAGAGTCTTCCTACAACCTTACTGCCTACTACTCCCTCTTACTTGGCCCTGACCCAGTCTTTCTAGCTAACAGAGTGCTAGGCCTAGGGTCCAGAAGACCCAGGTTCAAATACCACCTGAAACACTTACTGAAGCCCCCTAGCTCCTCCTCCCCACTGCCCTTTTTACCTTCTTTTCTTCCCTACTCTCGTCCTCTCCAAAGCCTTCCTCCTTCCTCCCTGAGTCTTTTTTTCCTTCTCAGCCAACCACTGACTTTACCAAGGAGATGTGGACCAATGGCCTCCAAGTCAAACTGTGTGCTTATCTTAGGATCTCAATGTCACTCTATCCTCTTAGGCTTTCTATTCTTTTTACTGGGAGTGAAATCCGTTTTCCCCTTCCTCTCTCTGTTTCCAAACAGCACCGAGTCATATGGATTATAACAACTCCACTGTCCCTCATTTCTGCCCCTTCTTTGCCCCCAATCCTCGGTTTGGGCCTCCTTCACCATCTCTGCCTCCAGCCTCTCCCCTTCCTTCTTCATCCCACCCTTCACCCTGCTGCTGAAGCTTTCTTCCCAACGCCCATCCCCTTTCCTGATTCTGTGAAGTCCCCAGTGCCTACAATGGACTTCTTTCACACCTTCATCAGTCGAACTCTTTCCCTTCCTTCAGCCATAATAGCTAACATTTATTTTCTTTATTTATTTGCTATTTGCTATATACTTTCCAATTATTATCTCACTGGATCCTCAACAAGAACCCTGGGAGGTAGATTGGATTATCCCCAGTTTGCAGATGAGGAAATTAAAGTTAAGTACCTTGCTCAGAATCCCACAGCTAGAAGGTATCTGAGGCTAGATTTGAACTAAGGTCTTCCTGATTCCAGGTCCAGCATTCTATCTATTGTAATACCTAGCTACCTCCACAGCTTAGGTACCTCTTCCTCCTGGAAACCTTTGGTTTCACCCAACTAGAAGTCAGTTTACTTCCCTAATCTCTCATTCCCCTCTAGCTTTTTCTATGCACCTAAGTAATTTTTATTTCCTATTAAAGCTATTCATGAACATGCCTTATATTCCAAATAATAATTATACTAGCTGACAGTTATGGAAGATTATAAGGATCTCAAAGTGCTTCATATTTTATCTCATCTCATTCTTACAACACACCACATGAGGTAAGTGCTGCAGAGAAATTAAGTGACTTTAGCCCAGATTACTTGGGTTAAGTGTCAGAGGCAGAATTTGGACTTAGATCTCTCCTGACTCCTAGTCCAATACTCTTTGAACTATAAAATGCTCCTATTAAATTGTAAACTCTTTGGGGTCTATCACTCAAATAAATCATCAAGGATTTATTAAGCCTTTATTAAATGTCAAAGACAAAAGTGAATCAGACCCTATCCTCAAGGAGCTTCCATCCTCACAGAGGAGAAAGCATGCACATATATAAGTGTATATAAAAATAGGAGGTTAAGAGAGAGGGCATTGAAAGCTGAGGGAGTGTTGTGGGAATGGAGAATGATGAAAGGCTGTTTTTTAAAATAGAAAGTGGTGCTTGAATTGAGTCTTGAAGGAAATAAGGGATTCTAAGAGATAGAAGTGAAAAGGGAGTGTCTTCCAGGCATGGAGAACAGCCAGGGCCAAAGCTCAGAGAGAGGAGATGGAATATCACGTGTAGGGAAGTGTGGGGCAGAGTAATGCTCAACCTTATAGTTTAATCAGTAGTATCTTTCTCATGGTAGACTTAAAGTTGCTGAATGAATGAATGAATCTCTAATCTCTATAAAATCTAGATTTTAAATCTTCCTAAAGATGTGTTAGCCAGATTGCTTGTTTACTTGAGCAAAGGGATCAAGGGCTGCATACTATGGCTGGGGATGGGAGATGCTGAAATTAGCCAGAAAGATCTTAGAGGAGTAGATTTGGAGCTTGAGGGAACCTCAGAGGCCATCTACTCTCACCCCTCATTTTATAGATGAGGTCAGCAAGGCCTGGAGGTATGTGACTTGCTCAAGGTAATCCAGGTAATAAGTGGCAAAGTCAGGATTTGAATCTGGTCCCTCACTCTCTACCACACAGGATAAAGTTTCATTTTATAGAAGGCTCATGATGCATTAGATTCTTTTTCCAATTAAGGAGATTTGCACATGGTAGGAACTAATAAGGATTCATTGCATTCAATCTAATAAGCCTAAAAGTATTTTAAGTTCCTATTTAAGATGCTTTATTAGTTATCAGGAAGACAAAAGAAAACCAGGGTTTCTAGGTGGTATTCGGGCAGCTAGGTGGCACAGTAGATAGAGCCCTGAACCTGGAGTCAGGAAGATACATCTTTGTGAGTTCAAATCCAGCCTCAGACACTTACTAGCTGTGTGACCCTGGGCAAGTCATGTAAGCCTATTGGCCTCAGTTTCCTTATCTGTAAAATGAGTTGCAGAAGGAAATGGCCAAACCACTCCAGTATCTTTGCCAAGAAAACCCCATATGGTGGGGTCATAGAGAGTCAGATAGAGCTGAAAAATGACTGAACAACAAAGACAAAAATGAAACTACCCAGGCCTTTAAGGAGCTTACACTGAATGGGGGAGATAATTTAAGATTATGAATTTGGAGCTGAATTTAATCCAACTCCCTCATTTTACAAATGAGGAAACTGAGTCAAGATTTGAGCCTAGGTTCTCCAATTGCAATGTTCCTTCCACTTTCCTCCCTTTACCCTCAGCTTTTCTTTCTCCGCATTGGATGATCTATTTTACAGAAAAAATATAGACCAATGTAGGTAATTCATTAGTAAGGAAATGGAAAAATCTATAAAAATCAATATTGAAGGTTTAGGAGGTATATAGCCTCATAAGATAAAGTGAATCCAGTGGGATTCTGACATGAATTCCTCCTTTTCCATGGTGCCTGGAGGTCCCAGGAGGTTGCCTCCTAGAGGATGATTTGTACTGGTTGAATTGGGGAGGGGTGAGAGTGTGAAGTCTGCTTTGTTAAATCAGTGAGTTCATGTTGATAAACGTGCTCTCAGGAGCTAAAGGAAATTTTAAAAACCATTCTTCTTGCTTGATATTTCATACTAGTCAGCAGAAGCCAGGGAATGTCACACGGTAGGTGCTTAATAAATGTTTGTTCTCCTGTAATACCCCATACCCCTGGTGTGAGGGCTTGCTGAGCATTTTCAAGGCTGCTCATTGACCTTTGGTGTCCAACTAGTCACCCAGCTCTCACCTTTGGCTCTAAGAAGGTGTACCCTGGTAAAACCATCTTTGGGAGATGGGTTAAACCAGCTTGAGGGTAACTGACCTCAAACCCTTCAGGAGATGTCTACCCTGGACATAGGAAGACTTTTCCCCAGCAGAACAATGTCTGAAGCAGGCACTATGGAGCACTTAGAGCTTGGGCAGACATAGAAGAGCCAAGGTCATCCACTGCATCCCAGGCCATCACCAGTCATCCTGACTCCTGTCTTGACACTGGACTTCTATGACTCTGGAAGGGAGAGTGAGGCTGATGACTTCATGCAACTCTGCCTCGCTTAAATCCTATTCATGCATGAGTCAAGATATCCCAGGTGATGTCATTGGTGTTCTTTGAAAATGAATGAGAAACAACCAACAATAAATGCTTATTCACTGACTGATTATTGAAGTAAGCCTCTGTAAATGTGCAGGCTGAGTTAGAGAATCATAGAGTTAGAGCTGGCAGGGACCCTGGAGACCATCTTGTCCAGCTTCCTGATTTTACAGATAAGGAAACTGGTGCCCAGAAAAGTTAAGCCACTTGTCTTAAATCACGAAGTTAAAAATAGAAGATCTCAGATTTGAAACCAGGTTATAGATCTTGAGGTGGAAGGCACTTTCTAGTCTGACTCCCTCATTTTGCAGATGAAGAAACCAGGTCCAAAGAAACATTAGTGACTTGTCCCAGGTCACACATGTCAGAGGTGGGATTTGAACCAAAGTCCTCTGATCCCAAATTCATTATTCTTTCTACTCTCCTATACTCTTACTGTACTGGCCACATGGGGCCTTGGGGATATGGAAGGTGTAGATATGGTGGTATCTAGCACATAGGGGATGTCGGAGGACTTTGGGTATCTCAGGCGTGGAAAGTGAGGGGGAGACTTAGGGAGTTCAATGATAATAATAATGATGATAATAAGAACATAGCTTTGGAAATTTTAGGGCCTTTAGAGACCATTTCAGTCAGATATGACTGAAAAAGACTGAACACCAAAAGAGACCATTTAATCTAACTCTTCTCATTTTGTATTTCAGGAAAATGAGGTACAGGTAAGTTGAGTGACTTGTCAATGGCCACACAGGAGATAAGTAAGTAGCAGCATTAGGATGTGAACTCAGTTATCCGAATCTAACCCAACTCTTTCTAAAGGAATGGGTCCTCTTTTCCGAGCTTGACTATGTTCTCCTTAGTTCTAAGCCTGTTTCTTCATTCATAAAACGGGGAGAGATTGGCCTAGATTGTCTTCTAAGGCCTATGATCCTATGAATCTTGGCCCAAATGTCCCATTCTTAAAGTGGGGAGGGGGGAGGAGGAGGGGAAAGAGAAAGAAAAGAGAGCAGACAATGTGGGGCCCAGATGGGGATGATCAGAATTCTTTCCACAAGCTCCAAGTAGCCTGGATTTCTAAGAAGTGCTCATATCGCCACCTTGTGACCGTCTGTGGCAACTTCAATGACGTTGATGGGGAGAAACTTCCTTGACTGAGAAGCCAGTGTTGGGTTTCAGCAGGACCAACTAGTATGGTTGGACTTGAATCATCTCTCCCTTGAAGGATTGGGGTTGAGGACTGGGGGGAAGGGGCAGTGTTTTCATGTCTAGGAGAATATTTTTAAGCCTAAAAACTCCCTAGACTCTAAAAGTGATAGAGCCTAGGCGGCTGACCCAGACTAGTCCAACAAGAATTTTTAGAACACCTACTATGTGTTAGAAACCTTGGAAATCCAGGCAAACGGAACAACACAGTTCCAGGAAACTAGATTCTTCTGGGGGCTACAACATGAACACAAATAAGTCAACTCAGGATAATTTGAAGAGAGAGCCCTAACAACTTATGGGCTTTCCTGTAGCAAAAATCCTGTGAGCTGAGCATTAAACAGTGCTAAAAATCAAGCCCTCCCCCACATTCAGCTGAAAAATTTCCCAATATGTCATCATGATAGACATGGGTATGCAAATAAACTCACAGGATCATAGATTTAGATCTAAGAAGACTCTTAGAGATCTTCAAGTTCAATGATCCACCCCCTCCCCACTCTATTCCATTTTGCAGATGGAGAAATTGAGGAGAGAAGGTGATTTGCCTACAGTTACAACTTCTCAGGAGGGACACATTGGTGGAACTCCCAGGAAGATGGGCTTGTCTGTATTCCTTACAAGAGTATTATGTGGCATGTAATAATAACAGCAGTAATTCATATTTCTTTAAACAATTTTAAGTATTTTCCCCTACCTCAAGTCTTTTAGGTAGGTGGATCAAGCATTGGCACCCTCATTTTACCGATGAGAAAACTGAGGCTTACAGGTGGGGCGGGGGTGGGGAATTGTTTGCTGAGAATATCTACCCGTTTATCTCCAGGTACCCAACTCTTTCTGCCCTGCCCTGTCTTCTGCCCACCCCTGAATTCCCCTCAAAAGAAGCACTGAAGGACTCTACACACCTTCCTTGTGAATGCTGTAATGTTCAGATTCATTTACCTGAAAGAGGGAGGTCTCTGAAGCTTTGTAAGGAGACTTGGAAATTCATCCGAGCCACATTTGTAGGGAACCAGAGTTCCAGGTTTTTTTTTTTGAGATAGTTTTGATTTCAAGAAATGAAAATAAATCTTAAAGGAAAATTTAGGGATAGGGATTTCTTTGGTATAGGAAACTCCCAGGGGAGGAAATTCCTTCTTTCCTCCCTCTATCCAATGCTGCTCAGCACCTTCTAGTCTTAGAGTCACTTGCTGTCAAGGTTCTCCAACTATGGTCTCCCAAAGCCAGCATATGCTGGAGGAGGGCCTTGGAACCATTCTTTCTGAATGCAAAACCAGCTCTCTATCCACCACACTGTTTCTTTGGAAAAGGAAAATTGACCAAAGAAATATTCTTTGGCACAGCAACATGATGGCAACGGGCAGAGGGGTGGTATCAGGATACAGTGATAAAGCGGAAAGGACACTGGCTTTGGAGTTAGCAGTCCTGGGTTAGAATCCCCTCTGGTCCACTTATCATCCGTGTGACCTTCAGTACAGCCTTTCATTTTTCTGGGCTTATGTCCTTCTCTGTCAAGTGAGGTGGATGGACTAGAAGCCCTCACAGTCTCTTCTGCCTCTAAATATGTGATGCTATGAGCATTCAATCTGACAAACATTTATTCAGACCATACCATATGTGGGGTTGTGTTTTGGGTACCAGGGATTGTAGTTGTTCAGTTGAGTCTAACTCTCCATGATGTCATTTGGGGTTTTCTTGGCAAAGATACTGGAGCGGTTTGCCATTTCCTTCTCCAGCTCATATTACAGGTGAGGAAACTGAGACAAACAGGGTTAAGTGACTTGCCCAGGGTCACACAGCTAGTAAGTGTCTGAGGCCAGATTTGAACTTATGAGGAGGAGTCTTCCTGACTCCAGGCCAAGAGTTCTATCCACTATGCCATCTAGATGCCTTGTACTAGGGATACAACTATTAAAAACACAATAACATAACTTAGACACAAATAAACATGAATCAAAGTAGGCTGTCGCCAGAACAAAGGAGAGATTTAGAAAAGGAGAGATCCAGAAAAATGAGGAAAATCTAGGAAAGTTAAGGAAAGAGAATACCAGTTTCTGGAGATGGGGTGAAGATTACAGCAAGCTTCATGGAGGAGGGGGCATTTGAGCTGAGCCCTTAAGGAAAAGAAAGATTTCAAGGTCAGTTAGTCAATCAGTCAACAGTGAGTTAACAAGTATTCTTTTTTTTTAAAGTGTCTCCTAAGTTGCAAGGACTGTGCTGGGGATTCAAAAAGAGGCAACTAGAGTCTTTGCCCTCAGGTAGAGCACATTCTAATGGGATGGGGGTGGACATACGGAGACATAGGGAGACAACTATAAGAGATATCTGGTGTAAATAGAGAAAAGGCATTAGTTATGGAGGCAGGAGTAAGGGGAGAGGATGGGGGACTGGGCAAAGGTCTCCTGTAGCCAAGAGAGCCAGGAGGGAAGGGGGCAGAACATTCCAGGCAAGGTGTGTTCTAATTTAAGTTTTGGAAAATATAGCCTTTGTTTCCCTCTCTCTGTCTCCAAGAAGCTCATGTTTATGTTCTTCTTTTCTTAAACTCCCATAGGAGACCCCGAGTCATCATTTTCTGTCTTTACCCCATGGTACTAGGAAAGTCTTCCTAATGGCTAACCTTTGTACCTCCTGCTGCAATTTAGGCAGCTTTCCTCCTAATTTTTAGAGAAGAAATGGAGCAGGGGAAGGTACCTATCATTCATTCAGGAACCACTGTGATTATTAGGTCATCTCTCCTCTGGGCAAAGTAATATTTATTCCTTCAGTTTGTCCTTGTAAAGCACACATCCTCATTCTTCTGCCATTTCGGTAGTTCTCATCCTTGTTACTGGTTCCAAGTTTTCAATACCCTGCTTTATTTGGGGGACCCCAGAGGCCACCATGGGAGCCGGATCAACCTCCACCCTTGTTTCTGCAACGCTTAAGCTTCCCGAGGCATTTCTACCACCAAGTAGACATGATATCACTGGCCCTCACAACATTCCTGTGGGCAGGCAAGCAGGTGGGCGGCCATGTTATTAGCCTCCCTGAGTCTCAGTCTTCCAATCTGTTAATCAGACCTAATAATACCTTACTTCTAGAGGTGTTATTATGTTAGATGCCATTGTGCCCAATTCCCAGATGGGGAATCAGAGATAGAGGTGGCTTAGCCTGCCTAGGGCCACGGGGGATCTTATTAAGCCATTAATGTTTTTTAAGTGCTCTGAGATCCTTAGATGAAAGAAACATATAGGTCTAGAGTGTTATTACCTGGGTTATTACTTTTCTAAAGAAAACTTTGAGAAATGCTTGAAAGAGAGAGAATTAGGGTGCTCCATTTAGTGGCCTGTCTTGTCTGTGGGGGTCTCAAAAGATCAAAAAATTAAAGAGCAGAAAAGGAACTTGCATATTGAGCTTGGAGATAAATGTAGCACTCCATGGAACGATGACGTATTTTAAGAAAATTTTAATGGAAATGTGTTGTAGGTGGTAGTATATAAATTAGATGGCTAAAAATTTTTTCCCCCTAAATTTAGTCAATTCTAACATAAAGTAAGCAGCTAGGTGGCATAGTGAATAGAGTGTGGGGCCGGAGTCAGAATGACTTGAGTTCAAATCTGGCCTCAAGCACTTAATAGCTGTGTGACCCGGGGCAAGTCACTTAACCTTGTTTGCCTCAGTTTCCTCATCTGTCAAATGCTGGAGAAGATGACAAACACTCCAGAATCTTTAGCAAGAAAACCCAAAATGGGGTCACAAAGAGTCAGATATGACTAAAATGACTCAACAGTAATAACATAAACTAATTACAAACAGGGGAAACAAATATTAGCTTTTACATACACTCCCAAGTGCAGCTTTGGTCATTTAGGCATATATTTATTGATATGAATCATAGACTTCAGCTCAACCGCAGGCTGAACTCTTTACAAAGCACCAGAGAGAGTGAATCCCCCTAGAGGGGGGGCTCACGACAAAAATGGGCCGGTTAAACTTCCTTCTGGTCCAACTTCATTCAGGAAACAGAGGCCCATACTGGGTGAAGTTACTTATCCAAGATCATAAGGGCAGTAAGTGGCAGAGCTGGGACTTGAACCCAGGTCTCCTGACTCCAAATCCAGCATACATTTCATTGTATTCTTTTTTGTTTTTAAATTAATTTATTTTTATTATGAAAAATTTTATAAAATAAAATAACTCTTTCTGTATGAAAAAAGAGGATTATGCATGAAATTGCAAATTTCTATTGCATAGTTTGCTTATTTTTAAAGTTTGTAACAAATTCACCATGTAGCTTTCAAAGCTGTCCTGCTTTTTTGTGGTCCCTCCTGTCCTTCCTTCTGTTCTCTTCTGTACATTTCTGTACAAAAAATGCTTTGGTGACTCTCCTTTATTTTCTATTCTCTGTTATTTTCTGTATGCCATTACTGGTCCTGCTGTCCCTTCTAATTCCCTACCTTCATTAAAAATCAAAGGAAAAAAAAATCCTGCAACAAATATGCATATTCAAGCAAAACAAATTCCCACATAGGTCATGTGTGAGAATGTACCTCTCCTTCTGCACCTTGAGTCTATCATCTCTGTGTCAGGAGGTGGATGGCCACCTTCACCATTGGTTACTTCGAATGATGGGAAAAGTCCAAGGGATTTTCTGTGCCTGTGAAAAAGGTGGAAACACCACCAATGGTAGAAATATCACCATTGTTTGCTCACCAGGCAGATAGGACTAAGTGTATTATCCTGGACTTGCTGAAGTCTAATAGGAAGTGATTTGACTCAGGCCACTCAGCAGGACATCAACAAAGAGGACTCCAGAATCCTGATTTCCAATCAAGGACCTCTTCCCAAAGCCTTGATGTCTTGTAGATTTCAGACACAATCTTGAGTGTTCTGACTTTTTGTTATAGGATCCTGCTCCCCAGGTACCATGTTAAGTGACCTCTGGAGTGTATTCCCTTAGCCCCCAACCTTTAGAGTCTGGATTTGGTGCTTAGCACAGTGCCAGGCATATAGTAGGTGCTTAATAAATGCTTCTTGACTGAATGGGGCCTAAATAAACCATGCTGAATATTCTACTTCCCTGATAATCTCATTACCTTTGAATTTTTATTTTTCACTGGCAGGTACTAGGTTCATGGTTCCACTGTCTTTTTCAGGATAATCACCTTCTCTTAATGTCATATTTTAGGGGCAGTGGAGAGAGCTCTGGATTTTGAGTCAGAGGACCTGCGATTAAACTCTAGCTCTGCCATATGGTATTCTGTATGACCTAGGATTCATGATAGGCTTGTGGATTTAGAGCTGGAAGATACCTTAGAGGTCACTGAGTCTGGCCCCCTTGTTTTTCAGAGGAAGAGACCTAGGGTCGTGGAGGTTCCATGATAGTTGCTAGGTGGATAGTAGCTACTAACAACAATAAAAATCATTTATCACAAGTCCCTCCTATGTGCCAGGCACTGTGCTAAGCACTGGGGATACAAAGAAAGGCAAAAGACAATCCCTGCCCTCAAGGAGCTTTCAGTCTAAAGAGGGAGACAATAGGACAAATATTACCTACATAAGATATTTTCTTGTTTGTCCCTCATTTTTGGAAGAAAACCAGTGACTTGTCCATGATTTGGATTGAATGAGGCAGAGTTACACAAAGTCACCATGTGACTTCCAGAGTCATTGAAGTCCAGCGACAAAAGTCAAGATATCTGGTGATGGCCCACAATGCAGTGGGCCCAGTGAGTGCAAAGGTCAAGCTGGAGACCAGCAAGAAAACCAGCGTCCATGGCTTGTAGATGTGGAGGAAGGAGTGGCTTCCTTCCTCTTGGCCTCAGTTCCAAGATGAAGGCATTGGGCTGCTTGACTTTTAGCTATTACAACACTAAGTCTGTGTGCCCATGACCTCAGAGATGCAGTCTGGCTCAAGACTGCTTAGTGTTATTTCTTGAAAAGGTCGACCGTGGATGTTTTCATCATGGTGGAGCAGTTTTTTTCTTTAGCTGCAAAATGGAGAAGTGGGATACGATAATCTCTAAGATCCTTTCCAGCATTAAATCCTGCGGTCCAATGAGCCTGGAGTCTGTTTATTTTCCAAAATGGGTTATCCTCTTGACTTGTTATTGTGGTGGCTTAAAAAAGCTTCAAAAGGGGCATCATGGTGTAGTGGCTAGGGTCTAAAACCTGAGATGGGAAGGCCCTGTCATTGATGTTCTCTAGCTGTGACTGTGGGCAAGTCCCTCTGAGTACCCTCTCGAAGACTTATCTCTCAAGTGACAGATGGCACTGATGAACTCATGGATCCTCAGTGTAAAGTGAAACCTCTTGGGTGTGTGTGTGTGTATCTCTCTGTTCCCTCCTCACAATGATGCTACATTCTAATGGAAGATCACCCCGCTTAGCCGCTCACAATTCTTTTTTCATCTGGTTGAATCCAGGTTGAAGTTGAGACAGTAGGCAAAGATGATGATGATGAAGATAATGATGATGATGATGATGGTGATGATGGTGATGATGGTGATGATGATGGTGATGATGGTGATGATGGTGATGATGATGGTGATGGTGATGGTGATGATGATGATGGTGGTGATGATGATGGTGATGATGATGATGATGGTGGTGATGATGGAGATGATGATGATGATGGTGATGATGATAATGGTGGTGATGATGATGGTGATGATGATGGTGATGATGGTGATGATGGTGATGATGATGGATGATGATGGTGGTGATGATGATGGTGATGATGATGGTGATGATGGTGATGGTGATGATGATGATGGTGATGGTGACGATATGGTGATGATGGTGATGATGATGGTGATGATGATGGTGATGATGGTGATGATGATGATGATGGTGGTGATGATGGTGATGATGATGGTGATGATGGTGATGGTGATGATGATGATGGTGATGATGATGGTGATGATGGTGATGATAATGATGATGGTAATTCAAATTTATATAGTCTAGTAAGGTTTGCAAAATGCCTTATATTTAGGCTATACCCAAAATCTTAGTGCAAGTTTGAGTTTATTAAAACTTATTAATTCTTAGGTTTACACTCAAACTTTTGGGACACCCCGGGTATGAGTTCCTTGGAGTCTCACAACTAACCTGTGAGGTGGTTACTATAAGGATTATTATTCCCATTTTATAGATGAAAGAACTGACTTTGGGAGGGATTACCCAGCCAGTAAATGCCAGAGGCAAGGTTTGAACTCAGGTCTTCCTGGTCCCAGTTATCTTTCCACTAAGCTTGGCAGAACCGTCTCTGAAGATACTGTCAACCTGGAGAAAATGGTTGCTGCATTTTTTTCTGGGCATGGAAAGAAAAATGAGCCATTAATTGGTCTTCCTGGCAGGCATTGGGGGCTTTTCCTTAATGTGGAGTCTCTTTCAAAGTGATCACTGGATGACCTCTGCCCCTCTCCATGACATATATCATTTACCTACCTCTCACAAGTGGAAATGGAATGAGCGGAGACAATGTCTGTGAGGGGATGTTAGCTTCCTTTGACTTCACCTTTGATCATATTCCTTTCAGAGCCGAGTTCCCCTTGAACACTCCTGGGGCCCCATGGTGCTGTGTTGGGGTGGGCGGGTTCTGCCTACTGTTTGAATAACTTAGAATGGATGGAGAGAAGGGCTTAACTAGGACCTAGCCCATCGGATTTCCATCCCTGTCCGTCTCCAGGGGAGAAATTTCACAAGGTTTTCTCACTATTCCTTTCCAAACATTTTCTTGGAATTAAAAACTGGCCCTACGCATTAGCTGATGGGTAAATGAGGGCCTTCCCAGGGCTTTGCCAGGAGGAAAACTCACAGAGTTCATGGTTCTTTCTTACAAACGAGGATTGATTGTGTGGGGCTTCAGTCAGAAATGAAAGTTGTTCAGTCTTTTTCAATCATGTCCAACTCTTTGTGACTCCATTTGGGGTTTTCTTGGTAAACATACTGGAGTGGTTTGCCATTTCCTTCTCCAGTTCATTTCACAGATGAGGAAACTGAGGCAAACAGAGTTAAGTGACTTGGCCAAGGTCACACAGCTAGTAAGTGTCTGAGGTCAGATTTGAACTCAGATCTTCCTGATTCTAGGCCTGGGTGCTTTATCCACTGCACCGCCTAGATGCCCTAGAAATATAAATATCTGAATGCTTAGTCCTAGGAAATATATCTGGCTCACTTATCTATAATTCAGTGGGGAAAGTGGATTTCTTAAATCTGAGAGAATGTGGAACATTGTGGCAAATTTGTTACAGTTTTAGATTCATGCTCATGACCCTGAATTATGAAATTACTGTTTGTACCCATACTGCTGAGAGGCAGTCCGATGTAGTAGATAGACTCAAAGCCAAGGATGACCTGGGTTCAAATCCTTCTTTTGATATATACTGATTGTGTAACCCTAAATAAGTTATTTAGCCCTGTCCTCTATTATTCAGTTGTTTTTAGTTGTGTCTGACTCTTTGTGACCCCATTTGGGGTTTTCTTGGCAGAGATACTGGAGTGGTTTGGCATTTCCTTCTGCAGCTCATTTTACATATGAGGAGACCAAGGCAAACAGAGTTAAATGACTTGGCCAAGGTCACATAACTAGTAAGTGTCTAAGGCCGGATTTGAACTCAGGTCTTCCTAACTCTAGGCCTGGCACTTTATCCATTGCGCCACCTAGCTGCCCTAGCTGTCCTGTATGTCAGAGGTATCAAACATGCTGTCTATAACACTCTAGAGTATGGCCTGAACAGTATTAAAATTGGGAAATATTTAACAGAATTAATAAAAATACAATAGAACATGGGTAATGTTAGCATGGGGTTTTCTAAGTCAACATGCTGCCTGTGGGGATCCTTATGTAAGGTTTAGTGCCTGGGTTTCTTATCTGAGTTTGTCACCTCTGCTCTAGGCAACTCTGTGAGACCATGAGTTACAGAGAAGGTGGTGACTTGCCTTGGTGGAGGTAGTTTGCTCACCTGGGAGTTCTGTAAGAACAAAAAAGTCATAGGTATGGTCCCTATCACTATCCTAATAGAGAAGATGAAATTAATAAATCACCAAACTAGAAAAGAAAGAAATAGGATTTTTGTCATAGCCAATTGATTGATAAACACTAAGAGCCTGGTATGTATGAGCCCCTGTGCTAGGTTACAGATTTAGAACTGAAAGGGATTGTAAAGGCCATCAAGTCCAACCTCTTTATTTCACAGACGAGGCAACTGAGGCTGAGAGTAAGTGACTTGTCCAGGGTCACACAACTAGTTAGTATATGAGGTCGGATTTGAACCTAGGTCTCCTCAACTCAAATTCTGTCATTTTATCCTTTATATACAATTGGTTCAGTATGACTGGGGATAAAAAGACAAAAATGAAGCTATCCCTGCCCTCAAGGAGTTTACACTCCATTAACCTTGATTTCCTGGAAAAAAAATCTTAGCATTGTTCTAGAGATGTCTCTGCCATTGGTTGGAATGGGAGTGACCAAGTTCCCTTTCTAAGCATCTCCTCTCAGGCAGGTGATTTCCTTTCAAATTAACAGGGGCGGGGCAGCTAGGTAGTGCTGTGAGTGGAGCACCAGCCCTGGAGTCAGGAGGATCTGGTTTCAAATCCGGCCTCAGATACTTGACACACTTACTACCTGTGTGACCTTGGACAAGTCGCTTAAGCCCAACTGCCCTGCCTTTCTTCCCTCCAAAAAAATTGCTTTTACGTGTCATTGGAAAAAAAAATAAAATACTATTTTTAAAAAGAAAGTTTATAAGAAAAAAACAGATGAAGAAATAAATTAAACTTTTAATTAAAAAAGGTCAAAGACAACATGAATGAGTGATGTCTTGATTTTCACAGGAATCAGATTTAAGAGAAGTGGAGTTGCCTAAATAGTCGGCCTCACTCTCTCTTCTAGAGTCATTGAAGTCCAGTGTCAAGACAAAAATGAGGATGACTGGCAACAGTCCAGGACACAACGGATGACCTTGACATTTTCAATGTCTTACCAAGCTCTAAGCCCTCCACAGCACCTGCTTCAGCCACCTTCATGGCTGTTGGGATAAATTGTTCTCATCTGCACATTCCATCTGGGGAAGTCTTCACATGCTTCGGGTATACATTCCCCTAATTCACTGATAGATTTGAGGCCTGTGGTTACCCTCAACCTGGTTTAGCCCATCTGCTGAGGATACAAAAAGAGGCCAAAAAGGAGCTTACAGTCTAAAGAGGGAAAGCAAGGAAGGAGGGAAAGGAAAAGAACCAGGTGAGACCTTTAATCCGAGAGACAGATCACAGGCTGTATTTGGAATTCAAGAAGACTTGGGTTCAAATCCTGCCACATGTCCATGGGCAAGCCATTCCAATTCTCGGAGCCCCCGTTTTCTCCTCTAGAAAGTGGAGAGAGTAAGACCTGTGACACCTACCTCATCCGGTTGTTATAAAGTTCGAACAGGGGAATGTATATTAAGTGTTTTGTAAACTTTAGAGTGCCATGGGAAACAACAGTTATTGAGATCTGGTTGGCCAGCCTGGTGTTCCCCTGTGTCATGTTTGCTCCTGGGCAGAGTCTCCTGTTGGGCTATGGTGGAAGCTTTGGGCACTGCCTACAGCAAAGGTGACTTCTGTGTCCTGGACCACACCTTCTGAGCTCTCTCCTCCTCTCTTGGGTGTGTCCAGGCCAGAAGGCCAGACAGCTTAATTACTTGCCTCCTTAATTACCTGTTATCACACAGAGCAGTCAAATTTATGGGCCATTGGTTTTTCCCTGGAGTATTTCCTATAACTGAGAATCTAATTTTCTTCTTTCTGTGACCATCCTCATCTTCATAAACTCTTTGGGTAAAAGGGGATATCCTAATGGTGTCTTTGCCTACACAGAAGGAGAATGCTCAACCACCCCAGACAGGGGAGCCGAGACATTTCAGGCCCTCAATAAATATCCTCTGAGGTGGCAGCATTCCTCATTCTGGGGTCTGACCATAAACCATTTCTTTATTTCCTGTGATTTGTAAAGACACAACACAACGCATGGAAATTACTCCAAATACTCCTCGTATTAGGGAGCCAGGGGAGTTTGAGTTTTGAGAAGGGCCGTGACATAGATAGACCCATTTGAGGAAAACTTGCACAGCTGAGCTGTGGATGGCTTGCTGTGGGGAGAGCTATGAAGCTGAGAGACCAATGAGGAACCTATGGCAGTAGTCCAGGTGAGAAGAGATGAGGACCTGTACTAAGGTGGTAGCTGAGTGAGTGGAGAGGAGGGGATAGATTCGAGAGATATTTTGGAGGTAGAAATGACAAAGATGGGGCCATTGAGTGCATATGGGGAATGAGAGAGATTCAGGAATAGAGCAGGATGCTTAGTTTTTAACTGAATGACTTGGAAGACAGTGGTATTTTTTAGAATAGCAGGGAAGTCTGGAGGAAGAGAATGTTTGGGAGGGAAGAAGGAAGGATAATGAGTTCTGTTTTGGATATGTCCAGCATGAGATGCCTACTATGTCCAATTTGCAATGTGTAATGGGCAGTTGGTAATATGGAACTGGAACACAGAAGAAAGATTAGGACTGGATAAATAGAGATGAAAATTGTACTCATGGGAGCTGATGGGTCCAGTCCAGTATTCTGTGCCTTATGCCCATGACCTCCCTAGAATGTTTGAGAATGGCTCCCCACCAGTGGATAGGCTAGTATAGATGCATACTTTGCCAGAACCCATTCCTCTAGTCTCTGAGTTTCACTTTAGTCCCACTTCTGTCAGCCCCCTTTTTAATCAAAGGATGGCCACAGAAGAAACCATCAGCCTTCCAACTTTCAGCTGGAGCAGTATGGGACAATCTTGGATTTTGAAAATTCCTTGCAACCTGAATCCATCCTGTCTTTCCAGCCTTATTACATATTCTACAGTCCAGTCAAAGCACCCATCTTGTTTTTTTCTTGTACCCAACATTTCATTGCCCACTTATGTGCCTTTGCATTAGATATCCTTGGTTCTTGGATTAGCTCCACAGTTTCAATGATCCTCTCTATGCAGCTGATTCTCACATCTATTTTTTCCAGTCCTAATCTCTCTTCTGACCTGGAGTCTCACCTCTCTGCCTACCAGTTGGCCATCTTCAACTGGATATCCTGTAGTCAACTTAAACCCATCATATCCAAAAATGAGCTCATTTCTTCCCCCCTAAAGATTCGCCCTTCTCTAACTCCTTATTGATGTCGAAGGCACAACCATCCTCCTAGTCACCCAGGCTCTCTATCTAGGTGTACCTAATATTCCATCTCCCACCTATGTATCACTTACCAAGCCTGTCTTTTCTACCTTCACAACATTTCTCATACATGCCTCCTTCCTCCTTCTGACATTGTCACCACCCTGGTGCAGGTCCTTACCACCTCTTATCTCTAGTATTGAAATTTCCTTCTGGCTAGTTTTCCTGCCTTGAGTCTCTCCTGATTCCATCTTCCACTCAGCTGTCAAAGAGAATTTTCTAAGGGGCAGGTGTGCTTGAGTCACCCCCTTGACACACCATTTCCTGACTGTGGGCATTTTCACTGGCAATCCCTCATGGCTGGGATCTTCACCCTCCTCATTGCCATCTTCTGGCTTCCCTCTAGCCCCAGATTAAATCTCACCTCTACAAAAATGGATCCTCCTTCATGCTAGGGCTTCCCTCCCTTGATTACTCCTAGTGTTTTCTGTCTATAGTTTGTTTATACATAGCTGTTGGCATGTTGTCTCCCTCATTAGTCTGTGAGCTCCTTGAGAGCAGGGTTGTCTTTCGCCTTCCTTTTGTATCCCCACTGCTTTGCACAGTGCCTGGCACATAGAGTTGTTCATCTTTCATTTTGGAAGAGGACCAATGACATCAAGATGTTGGGGTCAGGGTACAGTGTGTTCAGCTGTGGCTGATCAGTCCAATATGAGTTCAGAAGACTCTACCACAGGTTAGGCCCAAGTAATCCATTAGAACATTTGGGACGGAGATGTCTCTGGATTTGCAGGGTTTGTGTCTCCTTTGTGCTACTGTGATTCTGCTTTGCTCATAGAGCACAGTGCCTTCTTTGATGTGGGCACATCAAGATGGGCAGTTCCTGTGCCAATATCCACCATATCTCACTAATGATACTAAAGTTCTTCAGAGAGACCTTGAGAGTGTCCTTGTATTGCTCCTTCTGACCTCCATGTGAGTGCTTGCCTCATGTGAGTTCTGTGCGAAATATTTTTTAGGTATGTGTTTGGCATTCAGGCTGGCTACATGCCAGCCTATCGGAATTGTACTCTCTGCATTAGAGTGTGAATGTTTGGCAGTTTAGTTCGAGTAAGGACCTCGGTGTCTGGTACCTTATCCTGCCCAGTGATCTTCAGATTCTTCCTAAGACAATTCAAATGGAAGTGACTCAGTTTCCTGGCATGGTGCTGGTATACAGGTTGCACAGGCATATAACACTGAGGTCAGCACCACAGCACTGTAGACCTTTAGTTTGGTAGGCAGCCTAATACCTCTCCTCTCCCACATTTCCTTTGGAGCCTCCCAAACGCTGAGCCAGCTGTGACAACACATGCATCAACCTTATCATCTATGTGGACATCCCTGGAAAGCATACCGCCAAGGTATATGAATTTAGCCACAGAACTCAAAATTTCTCCATTTACTGTGACCAGTGGTTCCACATATGGATGGTGTGGTGCTGGGTGGTGGAGAACCTCTGTTTTCTTGTTAATTGGGTTTTTTTTGGGGGGGGAAGAAGACAGGGCAGTTGGGGTTAAGTGACTTGCCCAAGGTCACACAGCTAGTAAGTACGTCAAATATCTGAGGTCAAATTTGAACTCAGGTCCTCCTGATTCCAGGGCTGGTGCTCTACTCACTGTGTCACCTAGCGGCCACTTTCTGTTTTTGTTAATTGTTACGCCAAAATTGTTATGCCAAAATTAGCACAGGGGTCAGAGAATCCATCCCACACTGTTGCACCTCAGTCTCTGAAGCTGCATTGAGTGCACAATCACCTAGGAAAAAAAGCCACGCCCCAACTCTCCCTCCACTTTAGTCTTAGCTTGTAGCCTTTTCAAATTACATACTTTACCATCAGTGTGGTGGCTGACCTTGATCCCATTATTGAAGGTGACTGATGACATCAAGGGAAATATTATTCTAAAAAGCATAGGAGCAAGCACAGGTCCCTGATTCACTCCACTGGTGACTGGGAAAGTGTGACAGTGTCATCCATTACCCAGAACCTGGGCAAGCATGCCATAATGAAACTGATGTATAATACTGATGAACTTCTCTGGGCAACCATATTTTGCCATGATCTTCCACTAGCCCTCATGACTGATGGTATCAAAGGCCTTGGTCAGACTGACAACGTTGTGGACAGACCTCTGTTCTGCTCCTGGCATTTCTCCTGGGGTTGTCAGGCAGCGAATACCATATCGACTGTTCCTCGGCCCTTTCCGGAGCCATAGTGGCTCTTGGGTAGATGACCATCTTCCAGGTGAAGGATCAGCTGATTGTGAAGGACATCAGCAAGGATCTTGCCAGCAATGCCTAAGAGAGGTACCCTTCTGTGATTGTCACAGGACAACCTATTTCCTTTTCTTTTATAGAGGTGAATAATGGGAGGCATCTTTGATCTCCTGGGGGATAACTTCCTCTAGCCACATAATCCAGAAGATTTCAGGCAGCTTTTGCACGAGCAGTGGATCCCCTGCCTTGTAAATCTCAGTTAGAATAGAATCAGCCCTGGGCTCTTTGCCATGTGACAAGAGCCTAATGGTATTCAAAACCTCTTATTCAGTTGGAAGTGTGGCTGGAGAAGGATTGACTTCAACCTGAGGTATAGGGTCAACAGCTTCAGCATTGGTTGACAACGGTCTGTAGAGAACATCATGGAAGTGTTCAGCCCATCTCTCCAGGATCATGCCCTTATCGCTGATCAGTGTGGCTCCATCTGCTGGTGGGACCTTGATAAATACTCGATAGATGGACTGACCAGAGACGTCTTGGGAGTCAGAGGGTGAACCGAGAAAGAACTCTCTTTGTGAGGACAGCTTGGGCTTCCCAGAGGCCTCAGGTACTTGGCTTGAAAATCACTCATACAAGCTTCTGCTGTCATTTAATTACTCCCTTTGATCACAGGGATAATTTTCTGCAACCCTCAAATGCTTATTACAGCTCAACCAGGAAACCTGTCACTTCCTGTTTCCATCTTCATGCACTGAATATGAAACAACCACAGAGAAGATGGCAAAGGCAAGGGAGCAGTTGAGGAACATTTTGTATTTTACCTTCTTCCTTCCCTATCTCTGCTAAGGACCAGCCTGGACGCTAGTAGTACAGCAGACCCCACTGGGCTTGGGGAATATAAATGGAATTCGAATTACCATCTGACTGCAATACAACAGTAGGATAAAGTAAGAGGGCATACCCTGGGTGAAAGTGAGTTCAGTCCTCAGAGACCATCATGCTCCTCCCCACCTCTTTCATTCTACAGATGAAGAAACTGAGGCCCAGAGAAATGGAGAGACTTTCCTAAAGTCTGGCGGGTAGTAAACATCAGAGGTGGATCCTCTGATTCCAGAGGGGAAGAGGAAGAGGAAGAGAAGAAAGCAAGCATTTATTAAGCACCTACTATGTGCCAGGTGCTGTGCTAAGCACTTTGCAAATATTATCTCATGATCTCATCTACAAATAAATATTATCTCATCCTCACAACAACCTTGAAAGGTATGCTATTATGATCCCCATTATACAGATGAGGAAACTGAGGCAGACAGTAGTTAAGTGAAGTTCAGCTGCATAGGCAACGAGTGAGTGTTGGATTTGGAGTCAGGAAAATTCCAAGTTCAAATCCCACTGGTACTAGTCATATGACCCTGGGCAAGCCAATTAATTTCTCGTAGAGTTCAACTCCTACTGGTACTAGCTGTACAACCCTGGACAAGTCAGTTAATTTCTCTCAGTCCCTGTTTCCTCTTCAGTAACATAGGGATAGCAATAGCATCTACTTTACAGGGTTGTTGTAAGATTCAAATGAGACATTTGTAAAATGCTTTGAATTATAGACTCCAAGATTTAGAGCTGAATGGGAATTTAGAGGCAGTCAAGTTTCATTTTACAGATGAGGAAAATGAGGCACAAAGAGTTTAAAGGCTCGCCCAAGGTCACACAGCTGGTGAGCTTCTGAGGCAGGTCCTCCTGGTCTCGCTAATGGCCTACCTGCCATGCCACGGTCGTTAGGATGCCTGGCATTAGACTTTCTCCAGATGTGCCCGGAAGGAAGAACCAGGCATAATGGTTTACTCGATGGAAAGAGTATTGACTTCAGAGTCAGGATTGGATGACCTCTAAGGTCCCTTCCAGCTCTGAATCAAAGGTGGTATCATCTTAGAGGAGACAAATATAAATGGTATGAAAGGAAAACCCTTTTAACAATTAGAGCTGCTGCTAAAATGGAAGGTGCCACCTGGGCAAGTGGGTGGTGCCGTCAATAGAGCACTGAGCCTGGAGTCAGAAAGACCTGAGCCCAAATCTGGACACAGACACTTATTAGTTGTGTGACCCTGGGCAAGTCACTTCACCTTGTTTGCCTCAGTTTCCTCAGCTGTCAAATGAGCTGGAGAAGGAAATGACAAACCAAGCCAAGAAAACCCCCAAATGAGGTCACTAAGAATCAGACACAATGGAAATGGCTGAACGACAACAACTCCCTGACTTTAAGCCAATCACTGTTCCCTGCTTCACCTAGGTGGGCAAGGCTGCAGGAATCACCTTGAGATAAACAAGGTATCTTCTGGCTAATATCCATAGCTACTAACAGAGACAGTGTGGAATAGAAAGCGTACTGGACTTGGATTCAGGAAGACCTGAATTCAAATCTCGTTTTATTTCTTTTAATTTTTTTCAGCCTCAGTTTCCTTATCCCCAAAATGGGAAGACTGACACTTATTTCACAGGGTTGTTAGGGATAGGGATTGGACCTGGGATTGCACTGGTGTTGAGAATGAGGAATGTCCCTTTAGCAATACAAGTTAGCACCTTCCCGGTGACTTGGCATTGCTAAGAGTGGCCTAGAGATCTGAGAATTGAGGTGACTTTTCTATCATCACAAACCCAATAAATGCCAGGGGAAGGCTTGAACGCAAGTTTTCTAGGCTCCATGATGAGCACTTTATCCATTTTACCACACTGTCTCTCAAGGCTATTGGGAGATTCAGATAAGATCATACATGTTGTTGTTCGTTCTTTTCAGTCATGTCTGACTCTCTGTGACCCCATTTCAGGTTTTCTTGGCAAAGATACTGGAGTGGTTTTGCCATTTCCTTCACCAACTCATTTTACAGATAAGGAAACTGAGGCAAGCAGGGTTAAGTGACTTACTGAGGGTCACACAGCTAGTAAGCATCTGAGGCCAGATTTAAACTTAGGAAGAAGAGTCTTCCTGACCCCAGGCCCAAAAGTCTATCCACTTCATCGCCTAGCTGCCCCTTAACTTCATGCTCATTTGCAAATGTGCTCCACCTGTGCGGACCATAGAGATCGGAGTTGGAATGTCTTACGTGAGGGTCCCTAAGGACAGCTGGGCTGGAACAAAGAGCTTGTGAAGGGGAGTGTCGCAGAAAAGCTAAAATGACATCCTCATGAGTTAGAAAGACTAATTTCCATCTTTAGTCTTCTTTGGTGCATTTCTTGTATGGTTCTATATCAAAAGGGGTCCTGCCTTGATAACCTGCCCTAGAATACCAGCCCAACCTCTCCAGGCAGAAGGATTAATGTTCCTTGCCTCCTGACCTGCAGAAGTGCAGATGGCCCCTGCAATAGTGCCCTCTGGTGGCCACTTCTTTAGAAACACATATACCATAATTTATTCAGCTGTTGTGTTTGTCCTTTGTTTTCCAAGAGGACCATGACATCAGGGAAATGATAACATGACTTGCAGTTGACTTGGATTTGAGTGAGGGAGGACTGTTCAGGGTCACCAGCCTCATTTTCTCCTCCAGAGCCATCTGGGTCCGGTGACCTGATATTCACCAGAATCACTGGAGATGCCCCAGGATGTATTGGGAGACCCTGGCCCTTTCACACTAAGGCCTTTTCAGGTTCTCACTTAGAGTGAGGTGACATGCATTAAGAAGTGAGTCAAGGGATGGACACTTTAATTAGAAAAAAAGAAAAAAATCAAGCTGGGAGGGGAACACCTTCAGGGTTGCTGTTCCAAAGAGAAACAGTTAGCAATGACATTCACTCTAAGCCAGGAAGGCCAAAATTATAGCCCTTAAGTGGAGCTTGGGCAGAGACCTATTGTGGTCCAATCTATGAGCTTCAGAGTGAAACGGGTCAGAAGAAAGAAAAAAAAGAAAGGAAGAAAAAGAAAGAGAAAGGGAGGAAGGGAGGAAGAAAAGAAAGAGAGAGAAAGAGAGAGAGAGAGACAAAATTTACCTTCCTTTGGAGAGGAGAAGGCGAAGGAAAGGGAGAGGACAAGCTGAGTAACCCAACCAGCTGGGTCCCCTTTCAGGCAGCTCACAGGTTGTGTTTGTCTTTCATTTTTGAAGAGGACCATGACATCCCTCAATGGATAGGCATCCCTTTATTTTCCAATTTTTTTGCCACCACAAAAAGAACTACTATGAATAGTTTAGTACATAGAGGGCAGTTTTACAATTCTTTGATTTCTTTTGAGTATAGGCCTAGCAATAGTTGTAGCTGGGTCAAAGGGCATATACTGTTTAACAACTTTTTGTAATTCTGAATTGCTTTCCAGAATAGTTGCAGCCACTCAGAGGTCTACCAACAGTGCACCAATGTGCCTATTTTCCCACAGCCCTTCCAACATTTGTTGTTTTCCCTTTGTCATCTTTGCCAGTCTGATGGGTGTGCAGTGAAATCTCAGATGTGCTTTAATTTGTATTTCTTTAATTAGTAGTGATTGGGACTATTTGTTTCATATAATTATAAAGCTTATTCCCTTGAGAAGTACCTATTCATATCCTTGGTCCATTCCAATTGGGGAATAACTCTTATTCTGACAAATGTAGATCAATTCTATATCTATATCTATATTTGTATCTATCTACCAATATCGATATAGCTACAGATATAGATATGGGTATAGATATAGATATAGATATAAAGATATAGAAAATAAGATCTCTATCTAAGAAACTTTCTGTAAAGATTTTTTTCCCAGTTAATTTTTCCCTCTTTCATCTTTATTGACTTTCTTTGGGCAAAAACTTTTTTAATTTTTATGCAGTCAAAATTACCCATTTTATCTTCTGTTAACCTCTCTATTCTTTATTAGGTCATGGACTTTTCTTCTATCTATAGATTTGCTAGGTATTTTTCCCACGTTTCTCCAATTTGTTTTTTAGCTTGATTGTGTATCCATTTGGGGCTAATCTTAGTACAAGATGTGAGGTGTTACACTAGATTTAATTTATTCCATATTGCTGTTCAGTTTTCCCAGAAGTTTTTATCACATAGTGAATCATTATCCCAGGTAGTTGTAGTCCTTGCTGTGGTATAAGAATGGGATGGAACACTGCTCTAAGAAATGATGATGGGGATGATTTCAGAGAAACTTGGGAAGACTTATATGAACTGATGCAGAGCATAGTGAGCAGAACCAGGAGAACAATTTATACAATAACACCAATATTATAAAAAATGAACAGTATTAAAGACTTTTATAACCTGATGAAGAATTTAATGAGCAGAACCAGGAGAACAGTTCATACAATTACAACATTGTAAAGACAAACAGCTTTGAATGCTATTAAGAACTATGATCTTCCTGGCTCTGAGGACAGGTTTTATCCATCACTCCACGTTGACTAATCATAAGATCACAGGATCATAGATCTAGGGTTTGGAGAGCTCATCTAATCCAACGCCTTCCATGAACAGCTAGGTGCTGCAATAAATAAGGGTATTGGACTTGGACTCCAGAAGACCTGAGTTTTAATCCTACCTCAGACATTTACAAGCTGTGAGACCCTGGGGAACTTACTAAAAAATCTCTCATTCTCTCCAAAATTAGGGAAAATAATAGCACCTCCTAGGGTTACTGTGATGATCTAATGATATAACGTATGTAAAATGCCTTGTAAATCATGAAGCACTAATTATTAAAAGCTAATTACTAACACCACTACCACTAGTACTACTCCCACCACCACTTCTTTTACTACCACCACCACCTTTACTGCCACCACCAATACCGACTTTAATGCAGAGATCTTTGGTCTGCTTGACTCTGTGTTTTTTGGTATCCTCAGTCTGAGGATTTATTTCTGAGGTTCTGAAATAATCAGTTTTGGAGAAAATCTCCTTACTTACTCCTGGAGTATGTTGGCATGATGGGCTGGCTCTGGCAAGAGCTGAAACTAAGAATTTTTATACTTAGGACAAGTGAAACATTGTCTCATTGGGGAGAGATGGAGTCCCTGGGACCATGGCTTGAAGTTGACTCTGCAGAGGTCATGGGGTAAAGTGGGGGAGGAAGAATTCAACCCAGACAGTTTTCTACTTAAATTAATTATTATTGCTAATTAGGTGCTAAACTCTGTGGTTTCTATGCTGTTGAAGGACTACAAGTACCGTTAATGCCCTGAAATTTAATGCCTTGGGGAAAAGTCCTGATGCTCCCATCCCAGTTACTCCTCTGGTGTGGGTCCCAGGTAATTTGAGGCTTTTACTTCTTTGAAGGACACCCTCATTTAGCCTATTATGTTGCCAGAAGGACAAGCAGAGTGCGCCCTTTGCATAAAAAACCCTCAATGTAGACTATAAATGTCCTTGTTCCTCTAAGTATGATTTTAAAAACTCTATTCGTGGAGCAAATGATTTCAGTGGTTATTCTACTTTCCTTACACTTTATGGTGGGGTTGGGTCCATTATAAAACAGATTGGTAGATCCAGAGAAAACAAAATCCTATATTTTATAAGCTCCCAACATTAGTTCACATCACTCTAGCATCACGGGCTGATGAATAGCCCTGGCATTTCTGAACTTAGCAATTCAACTCAGCTTCAAATATGAAATATTGCTGGAGCTATGATAAGTGTCCAGAGCCTGGCCCATTTAATCTCCTGAAATTACTCCCCATTCATTTATCTTTCTACTTGGATTTTTAATGAAGGCTGTATTTCTAGGCATCAGGCTGAGTAATGACATCGAGGCAGCTGCAAGGTGCCGGATAGGCTGCAAAAAGTCCCTCATGAAGTGGAAATCCGGGAGGAGAATTTAAATCCCAATTTGTTATGGAGCCCTTTCTGAAGCTCGGTCACCTAGAGACCCTCCACATGTCACCTGAGTCTCCTGAAATCTCCAGCTCTGATCAAGGTACAGCTCAGATGCCATCTCTTTCAAGAAGCCTTCCCTGATTTTCCCCAGTCTTACTGTGCCCTCTCCCAATTATCTTGTAGTGTGTGTGTGTACACACATGTGTATGCATTTGTCATTCATTCATCTATTTAGTCATTCATTCATTTTATTTATTCATTCATGTATCTACCTACTTGTTTGTTTATTCATTTGTTTACTTGTTTGTCTGTTTTTATTTATCTACTTATCCATTCATTCCTTTATATGTTTATGTATGTATACATGTATGTATGTATATATGTATGTATTGTGTTCTCCTTGTACAAGCTGATTCCCTTCCTGCCCCCAGCGGCATGTGAACTTGTTGAGGGAAGTTGTTTTTTGTTTTTGTGTCAGCATTGGAACCAAGAAAACCTGGGTCTTAGCCCTCCCTGTCACATTCAGACTGTGTGACCCAGAGCAAGGCCCTCCATCTCTCAGTGTTTTAAGTGATTTTAAGATTTGAAGCTGCAGAGAAGGTGAGCATTTGCACTGACAGAGGGAGATCCTCCCCAGGAGATTCCATGTACCTACCAATCACGTCACAGATTCCATCCCTACCTCTCTCTTAACGCCAGTGCATGGTGTGGTGCCTAGGACAATAGCAGCATGCTGCTTGTTGGATTGGATTGGATGGAGGGCATGGTGGATAGAATGCTGGACTTGAAGACAGGAAGACCTGAATTCAAATTCTGCCTCAGACACTTACTAACTTTTTGACTCTGCACAAGTCACTTACGCTTTAATTCAGTTGTGTCCAACTCTTTGTGACCCCATTTGGGGTTTTCTTAAGCAAAGATACTGGAGTGGTTTGCTTCTCCAGCTCATTATACAGATGAAGAAACTGAGGTAAACAGGCTTAAGTGACTTACCCAGTGTCACATAGCCATTACCTTCTCCAGTTCATTTTACAGTTGAGGAAACCGAGGCAAACAGGATGAAGACACTTGCCCAGGGTCACTCAGCTAGTAAGTGTCTGAGGCCAGACTGGAACTCAGGAACATGAGTCTTCCTCACTTCAGGCCTGGTGCTCTATCCACTGTGCCACTAGCTGCCCACATTTATCCTTGGTCCACCTCTTTCCCCATCTGTAAAATGGGCATAATAATGCCATCTCCCTATCAGAGTTGTTAGGATAAAACCAGATAATAATTATAAAATGGTTTGCCAACCCGGAAGTGCGACCTGCTACCCTTTGAGCCTTCCTGTGACCTGGCTGAGCAATTCTGGATTACCCCAGAGGAGAGCTGCTAACATCAAATACAGCCAGCTCTTTTCTCTGAATGACTAGAGGGAAGCAGTGGTGGAGAGGGGCTCGAACAGTGAAAAATCCCACGTCCTTTGGATTTGCTTTTGTGGGTTACGTGCCTCTGGGGACAAGAGATGGGGCAGCATAGTAAGATGTAAGTGGACAATACTGAATGAGGAGTTGGAGGACCTGAGTTCAAGTCTCAGCTCTGCTAGTCTGTGTGACCTTTTAGTAAGTCACTAACCTCTCTGGGTCTCAGTTTCCTCAACTGCTTAATAGGCATTAGATAAACACTAGTTTTTTTTTAATTATTTAGCATTTTAGGGTTTGCAACACACTTTACAAATATTATCTCATTTTAGCCTCACAACAACCCTGGGATGTAGGTGATATTACTAGACCCACCTTACAGGTGAGGAAACTGAAGCTGACCGAGAATAAGTGACTTGCCCAGGGTTGCACAGCTAAGTAAGAGTCTGAGGCTGGATCTGAACTCAGGTCTTCTGGACTCTGGGTCTAGCATTCCATCCCCTGCCCAAAACCTGTCAATCCTACCTATTTAATATTTCTTGAACTTGTCTCCTTTCGATCCACCCAGATGCCACCATAGTGTGGCCTTAATCTTTTGCCTGGATTATTATAATGGCCTAACTGGCCTCCCTGTCTCCATTTTTTCTCCCTCAATTCTAATCACCTGCATTAATATTTCCTTTATTTGTTTTACTTTGGTGGTGGTGGTGGTGGCGGGTTGATGTATTTTCACTGGTTTAGGAAACTCACAGGTATTGCTCAATAAGCAACTAGATGCTACAGTGCATAGAGAGCTGGGCCTGGAGTCACAAAGACCTGAGTTCAAATCCAACCTGTGGTACGTTCTAGTTGTATGACCTTGGGCAAGTCATTTAACACGTTTTCCTCACTTTCCTCAACTATAAAATGGGGATGAGAATAGCACCTACCTCCCAGGGTTATTGTGAGGATCAAACAAGATAATATTTGTAAAAGAGCTTGGTATAGTACCTGGCATATAGTAGGTGCTTAATAAATGCTTGTTCTCTGACTCCACTGTGAACAAATTCCCCTTTATTTTATATTCTGTGCATTGGCTGATGCCCAATAAAATCTGGCTTTCTTCTGAAGATGCCAAGAGGCATCTCTTTAAGGCTGGCTAGTCCTCCTCTCACAGCCTCTGACACAGAGGGCCAGGAAGGATAACTGATGTACTCCCTGCTACCTAATGCCACTTTCATACCCTCCCTCTGCCAACATCACTTGGCAACCTCCTCTCCTCCTTGAAAGCTCACTCCATCCTGACCAGATCCCCCATTACTGCTGCATGTTTTCCCCCCATCCCCCATTAGATTGTATGCTCCTTGAGGGCAGGGGCTATGTTTTTGCCTTTCTTTGTATCCCCCAGCACTTTTCACAGTGCCTGCATATAGTAAGTACATAATAAATGCGTGATGATGGATTGATGGACTATGAACTTTCAGACTACACTCCCTCCTTTCCAGCAACAAATGAATGAATAATTGAGCATTTATTAAATGCTTATTATGACTACCAGATACTCTTCAGTACATGGTCACAGGCTTCTCTCCACTAGGTCCCTTCCCACATTGAAAGTCTTAGTCTTAATCAGTGCCTCAACCTCCAAGCAAAGGAATGATCCTTGCTTAGGCTTACTCTATCCCACCGCCTGCTCAACTGAATTTGCTCCAAACTAGAATTTGTGGTTGCAGCTCCTTCCCAGAGAGTGCTTAAGTAATTGTATTATATTATGTTACGTTTCGTTTCATCATATCACATTATATCATGTTAGCACGTCATATTGTATCATGTATCGTAGCATCTTATATTGTATCATATTGTAACATATCATACCTTAGATCAGATTATATTGTATCATACTATACTGTGTTATGTTATGTCAGATCATATTCATAGTAAGAATAATCTGGACCTTTGATTTCATTAGCGTAGGGAATGCCACATGAGAAAAGTCCCTTGACCAAGAAGATGCAGATCGGGCAACTTCTCTGTACCTTGTATTCTTAAAAATTAGTATGGGAGGATTAAGAGATCAACTATTAGGTGGCAAATGACTTGCCCAGGGTCACATAGCCAGCATGTTAGAGACTTGGACCCACATCTTCCTGACACTGAGGCCAGCCTCATTATACAGGGTGTCTCTAGAGTCTGGACACACAGGAAAAAATGCATATTTTGAAATATTTGAAATATTAACAGACCTTAGCCCCCTTGACTTCTTTTTCTGGGGTGTGCTAGAGGAGAAGGTGTACTCAGTGAAAATCACAGATGTAACACACTTGATTGAATACATAAAGAATGAATGTGCTAAAATTGACAGCAAAGTGGAGTTATTGCATCGAGGTCGTGTGAATCTTGCAAAGTGCATCAACCTTTGCATCACGAATGGTGGAAATCATATTGAAGATGTTATTTGTTAATATTCCAGTGAAATAAAATGTTGAAAATTTCATTCATTTCATTTCTTGAAAATATGCGTTTTTGCCTCTGTGTCCAGCCTTTAGGAACGCCCTGTACTATGCTACATCACACATGCTATTAATGATGGTAATGAGTCCAATTTTACAATGCATTAAAGTTTACAAAATGCTTTCCTTGCATCACCATACCCATTGTACAGATGTGGAAGCTGAGTAGGTTAGATCAGGTCACACAGCTAGTGGGTATTCAAACCCAGGTCTCCCAATTCTAGACCAACCTCTATTTTCAGGACTCCAAGCTCCTGTAGTTTAGAACCATGATGGAAAGCTCATTTAATTATTAGAGAAGAGATTTGTAGATTGTTTAAAGTCAATCCTGCCCCATCTCTGTGACTTGTCTATGGCCATTCAGTCCACAAACTGACCCCATCCCAGCTAGGAACAGAAGTAGAAAGAGAATGTGGTGTAATGGATAGACTGTTGGTCTTGGGGTCAGGAAGACCTGAGTTCAAATTCAGTCTCTGATAATCTGCTAGCAGTGTTGGCCCAGGCAAGTCACATAACCTCTATGAGCCTCAGTTTCCTCATTTGTAGGATGAGAGTGTCAGATAGATGGTCTCTAACAATCCCTTCCAGCTCTCAGTCTATGAGGCATTTCCTTAGGATTAAACTTCAATTAAAAACAAATCCCTTATGTGGGAATTCATTTCAGTTGTTCTCCTTTTGGGGGGATTTGACCTCCTGGAATTAATGAGATTGAGTGTAACATTTTAATCAGGGAGCTGATGAATTTTTTTCCCCATTCTCTTCCCCTGGAAGAGATTCAACAATGGAGTTGTGGTCAATGGTCCCACATCCTATTGGTTCCCAGGGAGAAGGATCAAATAAGTAAGAGGCTTAGCTGGCACAGAGGCTGGGGATGTTCTCCCCTGGGGATCACGCTCTTTGATCACCTGGTTAATTGCTAAGACCCAACCAGCGCCCTGTTCTCTCTGAGTTCCTGAGCTGACACCCCCTTTTCTCCCTTGGAGACAATGGCACTTCATGATAAAGGGTTTTGGGGAAGGAATGTGGACAGTCCAATTATGGCAGGTTAATAAAGAGCTGAAAAGGCCAAGAAAAAACCATCTTCCTAATGTCTTAGATGTCCTGGGAAATTCATTCAAGTTCATGACCAAAGGGGCAATGCACACAGGCAGAGCAAGAGATAAAACTGGATGGAAATTGCATCATTTTTTTTTAGTGTGACTTTAGGAAATTGTTTGAAAGTGGATGACTTGGACTAAATGTTTCTGGTAAGCTCTGGTTGATTATTAGGTGTCTTCTGGATGGTGAGGGGCTTGAGGCATTGGGACAGGCTCCCACATAGTGGAAGGCCCCCTCCACTTCTACATTGTATGAACCTGTGATCTTTACTACAACTTTTTGAGGATTTTAGGGTAGGTATTATAATTCCTGCTTTACAGATGAAGAAATGGAGACTCCAATCCTAGGGTCATATGGAAGAGACCTTGACTTTGGAGAACATCAAGTCCAACCCATTGATTTTAACATATGGGGAAACTGAGGCACAAAGGTCAAATATCTAGTAAGTGTGTGAGGCAAGATTTGAAGTTGGATCTTTCTGACTCCAAGTCCAGCACTCTGTCCAACTGGATATGACTTTCCTGAGGTCGAATTACAGAGAAACTACTTGTTGTTCAGTTGTGTCCAATCCTTTGTGAATGCATTTGAATACATTTGGGGTTTTCTTGGCAAAGATACTAGAGTGGTTTATCATTTTCTTCTCTAGCAGATCCATTTTGTCAGGCAGTCAGAGGTTAAGTGACTTGCTCAGGGTCACACAGCTAGGAAGTGTCAGAGAGTGGATTTGAACTCAGGTCTTCCTGACTGCAGACCCAGTGCTCTATCCACTGAGCCACCCTGTTATGTTGGTGAAACTACTACTTCTTTGTAAATATATTCCATGGCTCTTTGTATGATATTGCTCTGCCTTGCTTCCATACCTGAATTTTTGAAATAACTTCCTAAAGGATCTCCTTGTTCTTTCTCTTCTTCCTTCAATCACATGATCATAATATTTAGAACTGAAAGGATCCGTAAGACTCCCTTCATTTTATCAATGAGCAAATTGTAGCTTAGAGGGATTAAATCAACAAATTAATAATTCTTTCTTGAGTGCCTACTTTTAGGCCCTCTGCTAAGTACTGGGATACTAAAAGGGGCAAAAGATATTCCTGCTCTCAATTCTAATGATTCACCCAAGGTCACATAGGTAGTAAGTAATGGAAGCAGGATTCAAACCCCGGTCTTCTGACTTTAGATCAAACCAACAAGCACTTAGTAAGTACCCATAATGTGCCAAGGACTGTGCAGGGCACTGGGAATATCAAGAAAGAGAAACATTTAGGATTCGTTCCCCCAACTCATTCAATCACTCACTTCTCTCCTACTTCAGTGGTTCCTAAACAGCTTTCCTATGATGTGGATAGGAAATCTGTAGGATAATATGGATACTAGCAATCTTTTCTCCTCTAAAATATTAAATAACATGTTATTTATTATTTGTATATAATGATTATATTAAAATTATTATAATTTATAAAATTTAATTATAAATATAAATAGATTAATCGATTATAATAAATTATAAACATTGCATATTATAAATATAATATAGTATATTATATATATTCTACACTATATATTATATTATATGTTTTTTACATGCCACAATTTGTCAGTATGAAAATGGGCTTAAGGATGCTTTTAGAAAAACCTGGAAAGACTTACATGAATTGTTGAAAAGTGAAATGAGCAGAACCAGGAGAACATTGTACACAGCAACAGAGATACTATACAATGATCAACTGTGAACGACTTTGCTATTCTCAGCAATACAATGATCCAAGACAATTCTGAAGAACTTATGATGAAAAATGCTCTCCATTCCCAGAGAAAGAAGGGATGGAGTATGAATGCAGATTCAAGTACACTTTTTCTTTGCTTTCTTTTTTGTCTGTGTTTTCTTTCATGATGTGACCAACATGGAAATATGTTTTGTGTGACTGCATATGTATACAAATGAAATATTAAATTTAAAAAAATTGAAGACGAAGGAGACACCCTCCCCATAGGGCTTTGTTCCTTCTATTTTGGCTTGATATTTCCCTGTGAACGCCAAGAGTCACAACATCTCAGTGGTAGAAGAGATCACAGTGGCCAGAAAAAACATCCTGTATGTTCCATTGTATCCCCAGTTACAGATCATCCTGCTTTCTCTTGAAAGTGAGGAGAACCTATTACCCAAAGCAGCCCATCCCATTCCCTTCTGGGTGACCCTAATTGCCAGGATGCTTTTCCTTACGATGAGTCTAGGTTTGACCCTTTGTTACTTTCACTGTTTCAAATTCTGTTCTCTGGGGCCACAGAAAACAATACTAATCCTTCTTTCATTCAAGGGTCTTTCAAATACTAGAGTATGTATATCCTGAGTTAGTAAGTCAACAAACATTTATTAACTGTATGTTAGGCACTGTGCTAAATTTTAGGGATACAAAGAAAGGCAAAAACAATCCCTGCCCTCAAGAAGTTTATATCCTAAGTGTAAACAACATGCAAACATCTATGTACAGACACTACATAAGTATATGTATATGCATATGTATGTACATGCATATATGTGTATTTGCCTATCTACATCTACACACACACACACACACACACACACACACACACACACACACAAATACGCACACTCACAAAGTAGATGGAATGTAATGCCGGAGTTTGTTGATTGACTGATATTGGTCCCCTAACTATACAGAAGAGGCAGGGCAGTGAAATTGAAACTGAACTGGTCTTGAAACCAAGAAGAGCTGGGTTCAGGTACCGCTTCTGGCACGTACTAAAAGTGTGACTTATGGCAAACCATTAACCTCAGTGCTCTAAGCCACTCTCTGTGTCTACAGGTTGCCAAGAAGGTGCCAACCTACATTGGTAGAACGAGTTTCCTCACCTGGGAGTTCCCTAGTCCAATGAGATCACAGGTCCGGGTTCTATCCCTTACACTTGACCTGTCTGTACCTTGTCCTTAACATGACATTGGTTAGAAAGTTATGTAGAAACATCCAAAAAAGGCAGAGAGCAGCCCTCCAGCAGGTTCCACCACCTGGCCTGGTACAGTTACGTCTCCCATGTGTCCTCAAATGCCTTCACTGACATTTTCTGGTTTATGGTAAGATAACCAGGAGACAGAGTTCACTGCAAAGTCAAGAGGCTTGAACTACAGAGAAGTGTCTCTGTGTGTATGTGTGTGTGTGTGTGTGTGTGTGTGTGTGTGTGTGTGTGTGTGCACTTGTTTTTAGGAACAAAAGCCTCTAAATGACCCAAACTCAAACCAGGAATGTGCCAGGAAGTAGTTCTAGCATCAGAATGTTAAAAGGGACAGAGAGGCTTCCCATCTGGACTAGAAGGAAAAATACCTGAGTTTGCAAAAAATGAAAAAACCCAAAATTCCGGGTTAAAACATTGATTGCCTTCTGGCCTTTATTTTTTTTAAATGGTACATCCAGGGGACATTTCTTCTGCGTTGCTTGATTGGATCAAGACCAAACTCCTTAGTGTTGGCATTCAAGGTCCTCTATAATCTAGATTCCCCATTCTAACCCTCACTCCCTAAGTATCTGTCCCTGAATCATATTGACCTTCCTAAAGCCCTGTTTTGATCCTGTCACACCCTGATCAAAAGTCTTCAGGTGGCTCCCCATTAACATGCAATAAAACCCAAACTCCTTAGCCTTGGCATTCAGGGCTCTTTAAAATCTGGGCACTCTCCCTACTCCTATCCCCCACTTAGATTTCCAACATCCTTTTATGGAGCCAATACAACCCTCCTAAAACTGCTTTGATTATGTTGCTCTCTGGTCAAGAATCTTAGGATTCACCTCTCCTTCAGGATGAATGTCAAACTCATCTTGGCATTCAAGATCCTCTACAAGTCCGAGATCATACATTTTGAGCTGGAAGGCAGAACTTTAGAGGTTATCTAAGTCCTACTCCCTCATTTAACGGAAGAAGTAGTTGGGGATCAGAGAAGGAAATGACTGTCCCAAGGTCACTCAGCTAATAAGTGGTAGAACTGGGCTTCAAATCCGGATGTATTCCTGGCATATAAGAAACAATTGACCAATGATTCCTGACTTGACTGTGGCTTCCAATCCAGTTTACTTCCCCTTGTATCGTATTGACCCCAGTTACCTGCCCATCATTTTTTAAACTGTTCCCCTCTATTCTAAACTGATTGATTTATTGGCCCATAAGGAAGTCTCTTACATTCTCTTTTCTTGTCTGGCATAGGCCATGCCTCAGACAAGTCCAACTGCCTGCACACCCCCAGCCCTAATCTAAACCATTCCTGCATGACAGAGCCCAAGTCCTGTCTAGACCGGAATGTCCTTCTCAGACTGCCCTAGGGCACTGTGGACCCTTCCCCTCTCTGATGGCAAAGCTCTTGGTGCACCCGCTGCTTAATCCTTAGGCAGCTGTGCTTGTGTCAATCCCCCGACATTGATGGCAAGAAGAAAGACAACTTAGGAATGATAACAGTGGGGTCCAACCACCTGGAATCAGTGCTTGGACCCTGAGTTAGGAGAGCGGGGTCTGAAGCCTTCCCCAGAGGGGTTCAGGTCACACAGTTAATAGAATGGTCATAGGATCATAGACTCAGAAGGTATTTTAAAGACCATCCAATCCAACCCCCTAATTTTACAGACTAGGAAACTGAGTCACAGAGGGGTTTATGACTTGCCCAAGATCACATTGTTAATAACTATAGTCATAGGACCATACAGTCAGAAGGGATTTTAGAGGTCCATTCTTCCAGCCCTCTAATTTTACAGATGAGGAAATCAAGGCTCAGAGAGGTTGTGACTTGCCCCAGCATCACCAAAGCTATTAAACATTAGAAGTGAGATTCAAACCCAGGTTCTCAGACTCCGTATCTGGCTCTCTTCCTTCAAGTCTGTGCTGATCATACAACAACAGGCATCCTCTTTGTTAGAAGGCATATGAGTGAGAAGTGTTTCAGAAAGATTTCTATACAAAATGTTAAAATGAAAATGTTTTGGTATGCCACAAAGTGAGCTTTGGCTCTCTGGAAATTTCTCTATCTTGTGTTTATCTTGTTTGTACTTACTGATTTGCATATTGGCTTCCCCATTAGACTGGAGAAGAGGGATTTAGGCTTTTGCCTTTCTTTGTGTCCTTAGCATTAGGTGCCTAATAAATGCTTGTTGACTTTGCTTTTATAGTATCATAGGTTTAGAGCTGGAAGGGACCCATTTTTCAGATGAGGAAACCAAAGTACAAGTTGCTTAAGGCATTCGGAGCCTCTCCTTCTGCCATAAATAGTGCCGGGTAAAGGAGACAACTTCTTACTACCAGTAAATTCTCTGTCACTGGTGGCTGGAATTGTTGTTTAACAAGTGGCTCTCTGGGGAAAAATGTATGTACAACATCTTTAAGTTGAACTTGCATTGTTAACATTTTCTCCATCACTTTTAAGTACAGACAGTCATCACAATAAAAAAATCAAGCCCTGGTTTGTAGCTGTTGCTGATTTCTGAAGCGTAGATGCTCACCCTGAATGTTTAACAATTGGCTGTCATGAGCCAGTCAGAGCTGGCTCCAGCACTCCCTTGATTTTTACTTCCGGTTCACTATCGTGCTAGGAAGGTAGCAGGCATCCACTCAGTAAGTTTACTAACTTGTCACAGAGGAAAAGGCAAAATATTCTAGCCTCAGTGCTGTCAATGAACACCAGATGGCGCCATTGGATCAAAGTTCAGCCCTGGCCTCCAGCATCCAGAACTGAGCTTTTCAGAGCTAAAAAGGCATTTAAGGCCATAAAATGTGGGGGATTTCAAGGGTCTTCAGAACACGGAATGTTAGAGATGGGAGGAGCCCTAAATAAGAATACGTCAGAGCTCCTAAGGGTCTTTGAACAGAGCGAGAAGGAGCTTAGAACAGGAAATGTCAGAGCTGGAAGGGGCCTTAGAACAGGGAATGTCAGAGCTGGACCATAGAAGAGGGAATGTCAGAGCTAGGGGAGCCTTAGAACAGGGAATGTCAGAGCTGGACCACAGAAGAGGGAATGTCAGAGCTAGGGGAGCCTTAGAACAGGGAATGTCAGAAGTGGGAGGGACCTTAGAACAGGGAACGTCAAAATGGGAAGAGCCTTAAATAAGAAAATATCAGAGCTTGGAAGGGTCGTAAGAACAGAGAATATTAGAACTGAGAAGGGGCTTAGAACAGGTCTGGGAGGGACCTTAGAACAAGGAATGGCAGGGTTTTAGAACAGAAAGTGTCAGAACTGGGAGGGCCTTAGAACCAGGAATGTCAGAGCTGGAAGGGGCTTTAGAATAGGGAATGTCAGAAGTAGGAGGGGCCTTAGAGCAGGGGATGTCAGGTCTGGGAGGGGCCTTAGAACAGGGAATATCAGGGCTGGGGGGGGGGGCCTTAGAACAGGAAATGTCAGAATGGGAAGAGCCTTAGATAAGAAAAACCAGAGCGTGGAAGGGTCTTAAGAACAGAGAATGTTAGAACTGAGAAGGGGCTTAGAACAGGGCTGGGAGGGACCTTAGAACAGGGAATGGCAGGGTTTTAGAACAGAGAGTATCAGAGCTGGGAGGGCCTTAGAATAGGGAACATCAGAGCTGGGAGGGTCGTTAGAACAGAGAATGTTAGAGCTAGGAGGAGCCTTAGAGCAGGGAATGTCAGAGCTCAGAAGGGGCTTAGAATAGGTCTTAGAATAGGGAATGTCAGAGCTGGGAGGGTCTTAAAACAAAGAATGTCAGAGTTGGGAGGATTCTTAGAACAGGGAATGTCAGAACTGAGAAGAGTCTTAGAAAACAAAATGTTAGAACTGAGAAGGGGCTTAGAAGAGGGAATGTCAGAGCAGGAGGCATCTTAGAACAGAGAATCTTGTAGTCAAAACATGGAATAACAGAACTAGTAAAGGCCTTATGACATAACATGCCAGAACAGGATCCTATAACATCAAAACTAGTAAGCCTTTTAGGACCTAGAAACACTGGAGTAGGGAAGAATTGTAGAATGGAAATGTTGGAGCTGGGAAGGAACATAGGGTCTACAATGTCAGAGCTCCAGGGACTGTCCAGTAGCATGGAAGTTCCATGACGTCCACAACGATGCCAAGTGCCTTGCATCCAGCAGCACTTAATAAATTCTCATTGGGTTAGATTGAATCAAGTCTTTGCTTGGAGGGTTTAAAGTGTTTAACCCACAAGTCCCCCTCTTCAGACTGCTCCAGCCAACTGGCTTTTTAATAGGCTAACCTCTTTCTTTTCTACCACCTCCGCACCCCTTGAAATGAAATATTTATTGATTGTCTAGATGACTTCATTTGTAGCAAATAATCTTACAGCCTGCTGCTCATTCTCCCCTCCTGCAGGGCAGATAACAGTGGAGAAAATCAGAAATCACCATGTGTGTTAGTTCTCTGGCTGTTTGTCCTGAAGCAGACATCTCTGCTTGCATTCTATTTTATTCTATTTCTGGTAAGGAAACTGAGAGTTGGAGAGATTTTGCCCTGAGCTCACTATCTGGGCACTGGCTTTTGGCAGAGTTGAGTCAGGACTGTCTGCCCTGATATTTAGCAGAAAACTTCAGGCTTTGCTTCCCTGAAGCCACTTCCTGAAGATAAACTTCCATTGGAGTGTCTTCCCCTCCCTACTTTAACTCCCTCCTCATTCTCAGACCCATTGGGGCCTTAAGTGAGCCCCCGCTGAAAGATAACACCAGTATTTCCTTTTTGGAGAAGTTCCCTTTTCTGATCTTTCAAAAGTTTCAGAGATCTTGATTCATCAGTGATAGCCTTCATTGACACAGCAGTCTGAGAATTTTCAAAGTGCTTTTCTCCCAACAACTCTGTGAAGTAGATACAAGTAATACTCACTCATTCATTTATTTGTGTTTGTATGCATGTGTGCATACATGCACTTATGTATGTACATAGGTATGTGTGTATGTGTTTGTTATTTGTCTGTACCTGTAATTTCATGGATGTACGACTAGACTGGAAACATCCTTTGATTACTCAGATTGCCCTCTCTTCTGAAACTTAGAGTCTAAGACAATGAGCAGTTAATTCACTTGCCCAAGGTTACACAGCCATTTTGGGTAAGAGATGGGACTGTAACCCAAGCCTTCCTGACTCCAAGGCCATCTCTCTATCCATTCTATGCCACGCTGACAGAGGAGTTAATTGAGGCTTAGTGGGGCTAAAAGACTTTCCCAGGGTCACTCAGGTAGTGAGCATCTGAGACAAGATTAGCTATGCTGACTCCATTGATCTTCCTACTAGGCCAATGGTAGGCCCTGTGCTAGAGATGGGTTTGGACGGGGAACAAAGATGATTAACACACAGTTCCTGCCTATCAAAGAACTTGGCCCTTTACGAGGAGGGATAAGCCAAATACTGAGAAAAAATAATGTTTAAAAGAATTTGATAATAAAAATAACTGACATTAATATAGCACTTTAAAATTGGTAAAGTGATGTAGTTACAAAATCTTATTAGAGCCTCAGAACAACCCCGTAAGGTTGACTCTAGCAGAATCATCAATTCCTTTTTATAGATAGAGAAACAGTCTCAGAGAATGGTCACATTGCCAGGTTGTGTCAGAGGCACAATTTGAACCCAGGTCTTCTGGACTCCAAGCTCAACAATGTTTCCACTGTCATGTTGTAATTCAAGTACATAAAAGAGGTACAAATAGTATGCTATGGTAAATCTTTGTTGGTGGCATCAGTCCAGGTTCTAGAATGGGGAGAAAGTTTTAGTTAGGCCCTGAATGGTAAACAAACTTTCTTTTATTTTTTAAAAATATTTTAAAAAATTAATTAAACTGACAGCAACAAACACGAACATTTCCATGTACAAAGAACAGAAAAAAAGATTGTATATGACACTGCAAATCTCTATCACATATAGTGTGGTTTTTTTAAAGTATGTATTAAATTTAGCATAATAGTATTAAATCTACCCTGCTTGGTCCCCTTCTGAGCTGCCTTCTTGTTTATATTTTAAAAAGGTTTCTTTTTTGTTGGATAAGCTTTCTGCAGGTAGAGATTTCAGGGGTGGGGAAAACAATTCGTCCAAAATGGAAACACAGCATAGGCAAACACTCAGAGGTAGGCCGATGTGGAGACGTGTTCTGGAAGGGACAGTTTTCGCTTTAGAGTGAAGGGTGTTAGACGCCCACCTGAGGAACTTAGACTTTGATGGGAGAAACCCACCTCCTCCTTCCTTCTTATAGCCACTGTTCCAAGTCGGGTGGATAATCCTTTTCTAACAGTGATTTGAAGGTATTGTTGTAAGGGGAAGCAGCAACCAGAGCCAAGCTTTTGTAATTCCTTTCTTTGATCTCACATGCTCACATAACTACCATAAAAACTGTCCTTTCAGCCCTGCGGAAATCTGATAGGATTCTTCTGCTTTCATATTACAATACAAGTCAGCTTTCTACCACCTACTGAGTAAAGGAGTTAGGAGAGGCCATAGAAAACTATTGCCTTAAAAAAACCAAACTTATACTGCAAGATCCACAAAGGGGATCTTTTGAAGTTTCACGGTGGAGGGGAGGGGATATGGGGTTTGTCAAGGCTATGACCATGCACTGATGGATTCAGTATTTTCTTCCTAGAAGGAAAGGCTTGGATTCTAGGGACAATGGTGGATCTTTAGTCTCTTCCAACCACCATAAGTCACTCCATAGATCTAATTAGTTGCCAAATCATGCCATTTCTTCCCCCACAACATTTTTACATCTCTCCCTTTCTTCATGATTCACATTGCTACCACTTTCATTCATGTGGTCATCTGCCCTCACTTTGATGACTCCAATGGCCTTCTCATTGGTCTCCCTGTCTCAACCTTAGCTTGAAAAGGCCAAGATCTCCCACTGCATCCTGGGCCATCTCCAGTTGTTCTGATCAACATCTTGCCACTGGACCCAGATGGCTCTGGAAGAGAAAGTAAGGCTGGTGACTTTGCACAGCCCTCCTTCACTTAAATTCAATTCACTTGCATGTCATGTCATGACCTCCCTGATGTCATGGCCCTCTCTGAGAAGAATAAATTGCAGTAGCATACCGATGGCAAAATAACTTTCCTTCAGCCAGATCTAACCATGTCACCCTCCTACTCAATTAACTCCAGTGTTTCCCCATTGTTTTTAAGATGACACATGGTGTTTCAACTCTTATTAGATATAGATGTTGCTTCTATTTCTGCACTGTATGATCCAGCTACATTGGCTTTCTGGCTACACCTTCTGGCTCTGAGGTTTTCCACTGAATATTACTCATGCCTGAAATGCCTTCTTATCCTCCTATAGAATCTTTATCATCCTTTAAGATGAAGCTCAAACATCACCTTCTTTATAAATTCTATCTCTCTAACTGCCAGTGCCCTCCCTCCCTAAGGTCCTGTGTTATCTCCATTGGGATCTGAGAGAAGGTAATGGTCAAAGCAGTGGTGCTGTTTGGGCTCAAACAATCTTTGCTACCTCTGGTCTTTCTCTTAGGCTGCCTTGCTACTTCAATGAGGTTAGTTCTCCTGCTCCATAAGTGCAGTTGTTTTTGGCAGCTGATGCTGGCATTGATGGTGGGGATTGTGAGCCCCCTCTGGTTAGTGGTCACTCCCCTAGATGATGGCTTCAGGGGTTGGGTTGGTGGTCTTGTGGTTGCTTCCATTGTTAGAGTTCTTGGGCTTACCTCCTTGTTAGTGGTAATCGATTGGTGGTTTGTATTGATGGAGTATACATACACACATATCTGTTGTCTTCCCTTTCATACTAGTTGAGAGTAGGGATTGCTTCATTCTTTTCTTTATATTTATATCTTTAGTACCTAGCAGTGATGTCCAATAATCACATCCTAAGTGCTTAGTAAATGCTCGCTGACTGATAGAGTGACCAGTCTAAATAATAGTGCGGAGGGTCCTTACCAGATATTGTCCACCCGATGAATGGCAGAATTTTAGAGTTGAAAGAGACTCCAGAAGTCATCTAGTCCAGCCTCTATCCAAAAGGAATCCCTACCTCAGTTTGCCTACCAAGTGGCCATCTAGCCTTCACTTGAAGACCTCAAATGGAAGGGAAGCCACTATATTCAGAATAGAACTTTTCACTTTGGCATAGCTCTTTCTGTAAGGAAGTTTTCCTGACCTTGAAATAAAATCCACTTCTTTACAACGTCTATGTTTTGCTCCCCATTCAGGCCTCTGGAACCAATCAGAACAAGTCAAATCCCTTTTTCATGTGACAATCCTTCAAATATTAGAAAACAATTCTCATGTTTCTCCTGATACTTCTCTTTTATAGGTTATGAATCCTAAATGCCTTCAAGTGATCCTCATATAGCAGAGAATCAAGGATTTTCCCTACCCTGGTTACTCTTTTTTGGATGCTCTTTAGCTTCTTAATGTCATGAGATGGTTTTTTTTGTTTGTTTGGTCATACCAACTCATAAAGATGGTCTATTAAGGTGTGGGGGATTGAGAGTATCGTTCGTGGGGTGAGGTACCCAGACTGAAGAAATCAGTTATCCTTGTGTTACCACAATCATAGGTACAGGACAAGTAAGCTATGGGGGTAGGAAAGGCAGCAATAATTATTGTCAATAGCTCTAACGAGGTCATCATCCTCTTTCCTGCTCTGAGACTGCCTATAGGCATCTTGTAAAAGCAGGTGTAGCTGAGGCCTCTAGGCTACTATTCCCCAAACTGTATTATGAGATATAGAATTGGAAGGAACCTAAGAAGTCATATATTTTAGCCCCCTTATTTTACAGAGAAGCAAGCTGAGGCCTGGAAAGGTGAAATGATTTGCTGTGGTTGACAGATATGTTCTTGAATGCTATTCTTTGGATGGACTTGTAAAAAAAAGTTGTGGGACCTCGCTAGTTAGTGATTTGAGACCCTGACAGAAGTTTTGAAGTATATTGTTGAAAGAGCCTTCCATTGGACCAGAGGGGGGAGGGTATTGTTTATACAAGAGCACAAGGCCACAGTATTTACAGACTCATTTTGTTTTTTCTTAAATGATTTCCAAGAAAAAAATCTTAATTTTCTTCGGCACAATTACCTGCTGATTGACTTTTATGTCCCATCATTTTCTCTGCCCTCCTATTCCTGTGGCATCAAGTGGTCCTGATCAGCTGCCTGGTCTCTTCATTAGTCTCAGCAAGATGCTTCACTTCATTCCTTTCTTTTTCTCCTCTCTTTCCCTCTTTTTTAGAAAGCAAAAGCTATTGGCTAGCTTGAAAAGCCCATTTGGGGAGGGTTGGTGAATGTTGGTTTAAAACACATTTTTCTGCAAAGATCTAATTATCCCCACGCAGATGCAGGAAGTTAGATCCCAGATGATGTGCTTAGATGGTTTGAGGAGATTATCTTCACTCAACAAAAAGAGGGAAAATGATATATTATTACCTCAAGAAAAGGATTTGATTGGGTTGCTTTTTGAAGTCAAGAGCTGGAGCCAAGTTATCTGAAACCTGGTGTGAATGAACATAGGGGAACATCTGCATTAGGGAACTGGGAGGGGGAGAGTGTCCAGAACCCCATGATATGCCAATGTCTAAAAGCTTGTTTTAGTTTTAGAATATAAAGAAATCAAGGGCAGATTCTGCAGAATTTAAGAGATTGGGAAGTGTTTTTGCTGGGCTTGACAGAGACCTTGGACAGCTCCTCTGTCACTGTGGTTCCAGTACTGTGGTTCATTGATATATGTCTGTCTTAGGATATGAGAACTGAAGAGCATCTGGGTCCATAAGATAAGAAGCAGGAGCAGGGGATTCTGAGTGTCTGAGAGGAGAAAACGGAGAAGCAAGTGTGCCCTGGAGGCTCGAGGCTAAAAGGGGAAACAGGTGCTGTAATTCCATAACTTATTCAAAAACTCTGAGAAGGATCTACGTCTGGTGTCAGTGGATTTGGAGATTGAAAGACCCTCTTGGAAGGGGCAATGGATGTGCCATGTTTGTGGTGACACTATGTTATTGTTGGATCTTTCAGCTAGTATGGAGAATGAGACAATATTGGCAAGAGAAATTGGAGAGAGTTCCATGTCGAGAGTGATTCAGTGACTCTGGGGTAGGAGTGAGCAGCAGCAAAATGTAGCAGTTAGGGCGTAAGCTTTGGAGTCAAGAAGTCCTGAGTTCAAGTCTTGCTTCTCACTTAACCTCTCAATGTCCTAAGAAGCTCTCTAAGATGCTGCAGTCCAACTATAGTGGCTTACTTGTTCCTTTCACATAGTGCCCTGTCTCTTGTTTCTTTGCCTTCATAAAGGCTGTTCCCCATTGCCTAGATGCTCTCTCTCATCATTTCTATACCTCACATTCCCAGGATTCCTTCAAGACTCAGCAGAAATCTCCTTTTCTCTTTTTCTTTTCTTTTTTTTCAGTTTTCAGCATTCACTTTTATAAGATTTTGAGTTCTAAAATTTCCCCCTTTTCTCCCCCCTCCTCCCCAAGATGACATGAAATCTGATATAGGCTATACACGCACAATCAAATTAAATATATTTCCACATTAGTCATGTTGTGAGAGATGAATCAGAACAAAAGGGAACAGGAGAATGAAAAAAAAGAGAAAGAAAATAGTCTGCTTCAATCTGCATTCAGATACCATATTCTTTTTCTAGACGTATATAGCATTTTACATTATTAGTCTTTTGGAATTGTCTTATATACCTGCATTGCTGAGAAGAGCATGAGTATACACATACATGAGAAGAGTATACACATGTATGTGTATATGTGTGTGTTAGTACATATAAAGCATGGGATGCTGAGGTCTGCAGCATGTTACAGTGGTAAGAAGGATTCTGGAGTAAGAGGACCCAAGTTCAAGAGCATTCTCTATCACTGTTCACTTTTACCTGTACGACCTTGGTCAAGTCTGAGACTCCATTTCCTTATTTGTAAAAGTAGAGAGTTGAACAAGAAGATCTCTAAAGTCCTATCTAGCTCTACCTACACGATCCTATTATCCTTCTTGAGAGGGAGGGAGGAAATAAACATTAACATAGCACATACTATGTGTCAGACACTGCTAAGTGCTCTCTATAAATATTATCTTGTTTGGGCCTCCCAACACCCCACTCCATTTTCCCATTGCATTCCATTCCATTTTTCAATATCTCTAATTGTTAGGGCAGTTTTCTTTAAATTAAGCTTCTCTGTTACTTCTGCCCTTTTCTCCTTGTTCAAACAGAGCAAATCTTATCCCTACAGTCTTTCAAATCTTGTTCCTCCTGTCTTCTCTCTTCCATGCTAAACATTACTAGTTCCTTCAACCAATAGTCATTATCTTAACCTCAGTTTACTCATCTCTAAAATGGGGAATAACAATACCACCTATTTCATAGGGTTGTTGTGAGGATCAAATGAGATAGTGTATATAAAATGCTTAATTAACCTTAAAGTACTTTGTAAATGTTAGCTAATGGTATTATTATAAGACATAATCTCCAGTCTCTCCCTCAGGTCTGATCTCCCTCTCCTGGATTATCTCCAGCTTGTCAATATCCTTCCTAGAGTGTAGTAACCAGAATGGAACAAAATGCATCTGATGAAGTCTAGGTTGGGTAGTATGCAGAATCACCATCAACTTCCTAGTTCTGGGCATTTGGCTTTTGTTACCACAGTCATTAGAGTGTAAGCACCTTGAGGGCAAAGGATTCCTTACTTTTCAATTTATATCCCCTATGCCTAGCATAATGCTTGGCCCATAGTAAGTGCTTAGCAAAGCCATTCATTCATTCATTCATTCATTCATTCATTCATGCTATATTGTTGATTCATTACCCCTCCCCCACCTCCATCTTTTTGTCAGTCAGACAGCTACCTGGCCATACTTGTCCTTATATTGTACTTGCACAGTTATTTTCTTTTAAGCATTTATTCCTATTAAATTTCCTGTTATTTAATTTGACCCAATATTCCAGTCCCTCAACATCTTTTTGTATCCTGCCTGTTCTGTTCTGGGTTATGCTTGGCTGTTTCTTCAAATGTCCTTTTCTCTCAGTGGCTGGCACAGTGATTCGGGACATCTTGAGTCCATCTCTTGCCAGGCTGCTCTAAAATGTCACAGATAACTCAGGATTTCAGGCTTTGCAGATTCTTGATGTCTTAATGGTGCTGAATCTCCTGCTACTCGAACACATCCAGGTCAGCATGGAGCCCCAGAAACTTTGCTTTATTTTGATTTTGTTGAAAATAGTTCTTTTTATGTGTGACATATCACTGCTAGTACAGGATTTCTAAATAAGCAGCAACAACATATTGATTTTTTTCTGAGAGATTACTAGAATGTAATTTCCTTGAGGACAGGAACTGTTTATCCTTTTCTTCTTATCAGCAGTCTAGTGCTGTGACTTGCATATAATGGGTGCTTAATAATTGCTTGTTGAGTTGAATTGGATTGAATTGAATCTCTCCCTCTCAGTTGGTGCTTTACACACAGGACAAGTGGATATAATTTAAGACTTGAGGTTAGGAAGGGTCTGGATTCAAATCACGCCTCTGACATTTAGTAGCTGTGTGACCATGGCTAAATCACTTATCTCTCTGAGCTTCTGTTTCTCATCAGTAAGATGGAGAAAAGAACAGCACCTACCTGCTGGCATTGTGGGGATCATTGGAGATCATATTTGTAAGTGCTTTGCAAACCTCAAAGTGTTAGATCAAGGCTGGCTGCTGTTGTTTGTTGTCCTTAGAGATCGACTAACAAGCATAGGTACTAGTGTGGGTGAAGTATGTATGAAGACAAAAAAAAGCCAGCCTTCAAGGAGTTAATATTCTTCTCAGGGAGGCAGTCTGTGCATATGCATGTGTGTATTTAATATATACATATTACATATATATATATATATATATATATATCTCCATATTACATTGTGTGTGTGTGTGTTTACAAAATGTAGTCCAGGGATAGGGACTGGATCTGGATGTAGGGAACTCTTGGTTGAGGAAACTCACTCCACCAATGCAGGTTGCTGCAATTTATAGTCCTAGGGACTTGTCTAGAGCAGTTAAATAGTTGATTTGCTCAGTATGACAAAGCTAGTAAACGTCAGTGGTAAGACTTGAAATGAAAGTTTTTCTGGTTCTGAGGCCAGATCACTGTCGAATATGCTAAATTGCCTCTCGCTACACAAAATATATACAAGGTAATTTTAAAGGGGGAAGGCAGTAGCCACTGGGGATATTAAGGTTGGTTTTAATGGAGATTGTGGTTCTTGAGCTGCTTGAGATGGAAACATGGGATTGGAACAGGTAGAGGCCAGCAGAGAGTGCATTCTGGGTATGGGGGCAGCCAGGGCAAGACCAGGAATATTAACGATCAAGTTCTGTGTATGAGGGAAAGTAAGAAAATCTATTTGGTATACAATATATGAAGGGGAACAATATCTAAGAAAGTGGAGGGAGGAAGGGATCAGCATGGAAGGACTTTAAATACCAAACAGAAGAGTTTATACCTGACACATTTGATCTTGAAGGAAATGGGGAGCCACTGGAGTTTATTGAGTAGGGGAATGACGTGTTTGGACATAGACTTTAGGAAAATCACTTTGGCAGCTAAGTAGAGCATATTTTTAAGGGGGTGCAGTGGAGTGATGCTTAAAACCTAAAGGAAGGACAGAAGAAAGGAAGGAAGGAAGGAAGGAAGGAAGGAAGGAAGAAAACAGGCATTTATTAGGCATGTCTTATGTACTAACATGTAGTGTTCAGTGTTTTATGATTTCGATCTCATTTGATCCTCACAACAATGCATTTTTACCATTGAGGAAACATTGAGGAAATAGATGTGAAGTGTCTTGCTCAAGGTCCCACAACTAGTAAGTGTCTGAGATCAGATTTGAACTCAGCTCTTTCTGACCCCAGCCCCAGCGTTCTGTTCACTGTGATAACCATTTGGGAGGCCACTGTAATAGCCTTGATGAGTGATGGAGTGGGAGTCATGGGAGTAGAAATGACAAGATTTGGCAAATGATTGGATATGGGGGGGTGTGAGAGTAAGGATGAACAGTCAGTCAAGAGTAATGCTCAATTTGTGAGCCCAAGAGAGAGGAAAGTTGAGCAAAGCTTGACAGAGATGTGGAAATTCACAAGGGTAGTCATGAGGGGAAAATAATGAGTTCTGTTTGGAATGTGTTGGGTTTGAGATGCCCATGGGATATCCAGTTCAAAATAGGTAATTGGTGATGTAGAAAAGGGTGACTTTTGGTGTTCAGTTATGTCTGACTCTTCTTGACCCCATTTGGGGTTTTCTTAGCAAAGATACTGGAGTGGTTTGCCATTTCTTTCTCCAGCTCGTTTTACAGCTGATTAAACTGAGGCAAACAGGATTAAATGACTCACCCAGTTTCACACAGCTAGTAAGTGTCTGAGGCCAGATTTGAACTCAGGAAGACGGATCTTCCTGACCCTAGGCCCAGCACTCTGTACATTATGGTGCCACCTAGCTGCCCCCCAAAAACTGATTAGAGCATATAACAAATAGTCATTAAATGAATATGGACTGAACAGATAGGTGGAAAGGAAGATGTCACTTGGAGATGCTTCTTTAACTGTATGGTCCAGTCTATCGGGTAGCTAACACTGGGTCCAGAGTCTGAGGACTTGGTTCATATCCCTCTTTGTATGCTATCTCTCATACTACCTATGTAACTTCGGGCAAGACATGCCCTCCTGGGATCTCAGTTTCCCCATTTCTGAAGTTGGATTTTATAACCTCATGCTGTAAAGTCTCCTGTACTAGACGGTCTCAGAGGTAGTTTCCAACTCCAAGAGTGGTTTAAGCAGTTATACAAATACAAACTTGTTCTTTTTCTTTGCATGTCAACTCTCCCTTTTGATGTTCTCCTCTCTTTAGGTGGCAGAGCAGTTGCCAGGGGCTCCCCTTCATTTCTTCAGCAGGAGCACCCCATCTTCAGGCTTCCCATCCTCACACTGCCGGCCACTTGCCATGGGTCTTCAGCACTGCCGACATTGCCCATTCCTGGGCTCTGCTAAATTAAGCCACCTGATTTCCTGGTGAGCTTTGGCTCTGGGGAGCTGTCAGCTCAGCTCCAATGTTCATTTCACCTGTCAGGGGATGAAATAATGAAGAAATAACACGATCCATCTCCCCACCCTTGGAAATGCCACTCGGCGTTACTCTAATTGGGTCTCTCAGTTCATACTGATCTGTTCCAGGGGCCAGAAATGTGGGTACTGCCTGAGGTTGATGTGTTTCTTCTCTGGCCTGAAAGGAACGTTCCAGGACCTTGGGGTTGAGGCAGCTGTTGTTTCAACTGGGCTACTGGGTAGCTGATTTCAAATTGAGCAGAGACTCCAATGATCACTGCCCCCAATTCCTTACTTGGTACATTATTTACTCTCCTCACTGTCCTGGTTGTCCTCATCTGGGCATGCTGTAGATCATCTACTTAGTTTCTAAAATATGTTTTAATAGCAGAGCTATGGCCCCATCTAATTTACAACAATATGTGCAGATGAAGTCGTCTAAAATAAAGGGCCCTGGAAGAACGGAGGGCATGCTAGAGGCTTCCAAATGATGGAATGACGGCGGGGGGGAGGTAGGCAGGATCAGACTATATATTCCTAGTGGGAAGACACATCACACTTTAGTAAATCATAGGGGGCATCAAAAGCGGAAGCCCTTTCTAGTGGTCTACCATCTCTGGAGTTTGTTTGCCCTAGTAGCTTGGAGGCAACTAGGTGGGTACTGTAGATAGAGTGCTGGATCTGGAGTAGGCAGACTTGAGTTTAAATCTGGCCTCAGACACTTACTGGTTGCATGACCTTGGGCAAGTCAGTTAGCTTCATTACGCCTCAGTTTCTTCATCTGTAAAACAGAGATAATGATAGCACATGTAAAGAGAAAATGAAATATTTGTAAGACCCTTAGCGCGGTGCCTGGCACATTAGAGGTACTTATAAATACTTCTTCCCTTCTCCCCTTTCTCCTCCAAATATTCAGGGATATCTATAATGTACTTTCCCACCCCATATCCTCTCTTCTCCAGGCTAAGCCCTTCACCACTGTTTCCTGTCTTCTGGATGCTCTCAGATTTGTCAATATGCTGCCTAACCTGTGATTCCCAGAGCTTGACAAAGCCCTCCAGATATGGTCTGTCCAGGGCACAACATAGTGTAACCATCACCTTCTTACATGTGGAAGTGATATTTCTCTTAATATAGACTCAGTTCACATTTCCCTTTTTGGCAACCACATCAGACTGTCTTCTCATATTGAATTTACCATATTCTAAAACCCCAGAGATCAGATTATCTCTCAGGACTCCTGCAGTCCTGACCTTCTAACCCTAATCTATCAGTTTCTCACTAAGATCAATCTAAATTAGGCCACATTGCAATGAAGTCCTGTTTGCTGCTGATCTCCAATTTCAAGATATAAATCACTGGGTAATGGATTGTTTGAGCTAAAAGGACATTTGTAGATCATCGAGCTCAGTGGTCCCAAAATGCTGGGCTGCCTACCTCTGGGGAGCCTTGGAGTTGTTGTAAGAGGTTTGTGAATTTATACGTAAGTGATATAGCATGGTGGATAGAGGGCAGGATTTGAACCTGGGGTCAAATTCTGGCTCTACCACTTACCTCAGTGACATTGGGCAAGTGGCATCTTTCCCCCTCCTCCCTTCTGTCCTTCCATTGACAGAGCTTACAATAGCAGGCATTGCTACCCCCGACGTTATGTAGGGAATTTTAAAAGAGGGCATATGATCAGGAGCATGGCCGCTAGTTTGGCTAGAATTAGGTAGGCAGGGCTCCTGGAGCTGCTTTTAACCTCATTTCCTATCTCTTCTTCTCTTTCACCTGGTGAAAGCATCCCTCTCTAGGCACTACTTCTAACCCTTCTCTTATGGTGGCTCAGAGAGTGGGAGCCCCCTCTCTCTGACAGCCATCCCTCTCAGTCATTCTTGCTCTCCTTGATCTAGTCAAGTCAACAAGCATTTATTAAGCACCTACTGTGTGTCAGATACCGTGCTAAGCTTTGGGAATGCAAATGAAAGCAAAAAAAGCCCTGCTCTCAAGGAGCTTACAGTCTAATGGGTGAGACAACATGCAAACAGTTATATACACACAATGTAGAGAGTGGATAAATTGTAGATAATCAACAGAGGGAAGGCAGCAGAAGGAAGATTAAGAAGGACTGAATCTCATTCAAGCAAGAATTAAGTTGAAAAGACAAGGTTTGATTTTGCAGTCTTTCTCTTTAACCTACCTAACCTACCTAAACTTCCTAACCCACCTAACTTACCTAACCTAACCTACCTAATCTACCTAACCTACCCCACCCATCTCACCTTCTCCATATCTTACTTTTCCTCCAACTCTCTCCTCCCTTTATTCTCCCTGTCTTTTTTTCCTTCTCCTCTTCTCTCCCTTTCCCTTCCCTCTCCCACTTCCTTCTCTACCTTTCTTCCTCTCACCTTCTTTTTCTCCCTCTTTCTCCTTTCCTCTCTTTACTTTCCTCCCCTCTCTACCCCATCTCAGACTCCACCTTCCTCTGTCCCTCTCACTCTCTCCTTCTCTCTCCTTTCTCTTTCTTTTCTCTTCCTTCTCACTCTCTCCAAGCTGGGAGTCTAAATGACTGAATGTATAAGCATGCCCAACTGGGCTTAGAAAAAAAGCCCATTAATTCATTGCAATCCTCTTTCCCGGGCTAATTAATTGTACATCTTATACATTTAGGATCATTGCTAAACATTCTACTTTCATGATACAGGAGTCATTTAAAAATATTTTTGTATTCATTTTTGAATGAATAGCTTATCTAGTAGACCACATACATGGTACTTAAACCATTGCTAGACTGGTCTGTTTTTTTACTGGACTGAGAATTCTCCCATAATCCTTGTTCTCACAATTCCCCTTTAAATTCCTTTTTTTTTTCTTAAACAAAATTGGACTATTTTGTGGGTTTCAGTTTTCTAGGCACATTAGGAGCAAGTCCCCAAACATTCCCCAGAATACTGACTACAACAGATTTGGTGGTGCATCAAACTTAGCAGCTGGTTGAAGGTTGAGGATTTCATCTCTTCTAGCAGGCTGCTTACTGGTTCCCTTCCAGTTCTAGACAATATGGCCATGATTTCATTCAGTTCCATTTTCTCCGAAGATGGTACCTGTTTCTTTCTGTCCCACTAGGGCATTTAGCTGCCCAACTACCGTGTTGTGGATGTCTCCAGGGTAGAGAGGGATGTGTTATTTATTTTTTTTTTTGGGTAGCTTCCAGTTTGCCTTTAACCCCACAGTTAGTAAGTATTGGGGATGGGATTTAACCTAAATCTTTCCTGATTTCCAAACCTAAGTGAAGGAAGGCTGGCTTAGGAACCAGAGAGCCTGGGTTCAAGGCACAGGTATGCTATTTCCTATGTGACATTGGACAAGTCATTCAAATCTCATATTTCATAATTTCCTCATCTGTAAAACAAAGGGGAGAGACTAGTTGACCTCTAAGGTCTCTTTGAGCTCTAAGATCTAGGCACCAGGGAGGCATGCTGGATAGAGCCAGGATGTGTAGTCAGGAACATCTGAGGTCAAATTTAGCAAGTCACTTAATTCTACTTTGCTCATCTATAAAATGAGGATAATTATAGAACCTACGTCTCAGGGTTATTGTGAGGATCAAATGAGATAATACTCGTAAAGCATTTTGAGAAGCTTAAAGTGATAAATACTAGGTGGTAGTAGTAGTGGTAGTATAGTGGTAGTAGTAGTGGTAGTAGTAGTAGTGGTGGTGGTAGTAGTAGTGGTAGTAGTAGTGATAGTAGTAGTGGTAGTAGTAGTGATAGTAGTAGTGGTAGTAGTAGTAGTGGTGGTGGTGGTGGTAGTAGTAGTAGTAGTGGTGGTGGTGGTGGTGGTGATAGTAGTAGTAGTAGTAGTGTCCAACTTCATCTCTTTACTGCAGAGATGCTTAGCCCTTTTTTGTATCATGGATGCCTTGGACAATCCTGTGAAGTCTATGGACTCCTTTCAGCGTAACATTTTTAAATATCAAAAGTAAAATACATAGGATTACAAAAGAAACCAATTAGATTGGAATACAGTAATCAAAACAGTAAAAAGCAAACAAATAGAACCAGTTTGTAGACTTTGGTCGATCAAGAAACAATAAACATTTATTAAGCACCTACTATGTGCCAAGATTTGTGCTAAGCTCTTGTTGTTGAGCTGTATCTGATTCTCTGTGACTCCATTTGGGCTTTTCTTGGCAAAGATGTTAGAGTGGTTTGCCATTTCCTTCTCCAGCTCATTTGACAGATGAGGAAACTGAGGCAAACAGGGTAAAGTGACTTGCCCAGGGTCACACAGCTAATAAGAAGCTGAGGCCAGATTTGAACTCAGGAAGAAGAGTCTTCCTAGTTCCCAGGCCAGTCCTCTATCCCCTGAGACATCTAGCCCCATAGCAAAGAAAAAAAAAGGAAGAGAAGCAACCGCTCTGAGAGTTTTGTTTGTCTTCTTCATCGCCTTCTTTCAGCTTCTCCCCCAGCCCCTCCTCAGTGAGCAGTGTGCTGGAGCCTGCTGGAATGGAATTTCAAGCCAATTGTTAAATTTTCATTGTGAACATTTGTTGCTGCTATTTGTCCTCCATTCTCAAAGAGGGCCAGTGCCATCATGAGGGTGAGGTCTTGCCTTGCCTGTGGATTGGATTGAAGGGAGGCAGAGCTGTTGCCAAGTTGTCAGCCTCATCTTACATCAGCAAACCACAAATCAGGGCTTGATTTACTGTCTTGTTAATTGCCTAGACTTAAAAAAGGGATGGAGAAAATGGTAATAATTCAGGCTAACTGGGGGAGCTAGTTGGTGCAGTGGATAAAGCTGGCCTTGGAGCCAGGAGCTCACTAGCTGTGTGACCCTGGGCAAGTCACTTAACCTGATTGCCTACAAACAAACATATAATGCAGGTTAAACTTAAAAGTATGTGTTATGTGCATTTTCATTTTGGAAAGCCTGTTGTTAAACATTTACCTGCACATTACCTACTTAACATTTTGCTTAGTATCTTTGAGGTTGTTTCGGGGGTGCCTATGGTAGCAAGGTGTGTTAGAATGAGGGGAGAATTGGAGCGGGGGGGGTGGTGGTGGTACTAAGCACTGGTGTTAAAGAAACATTAGAATCAGGAGGAATTCAAAGGGAAAAGGACCCGGGGTAGCGTAGTAGTGCTTCTTCTCTGCTTCTAACACCCCCCATCCCAGTTTCAGAAAGACAACCTTTCAGCCACTGAATAAAGATGTGAGAGGCCATGAAGAGATCAACCTTCATCTATTCCAGCATTTGACAAATGGTTTCAGGCAGACTTGTGGAAGTGACCACTCCATGAAGGATGGCCCCAGGGCCCCTTTATAGAGTTAGCTTTCCTGGATTGAATGCTCTTGCCTTCTTCTTTTGATTATGCGGGAAATCTAAAAGCCCCACAGAGACTCGCTTTCCTACAAAACTGCCTGGCACCCCATAACTGGCTTCTTTCAAGTAGTTGTAAAGAGTCTTCCTGTTTCTTATTGTTTTTTTCTGTAATTGAGGTTCAAATGAATCTTGTCAGTGGCTTCAAATGTCTCCCTCTCCCCAGCTTTGATCTGCTAGGCTGTTGAGTCTTCCTTATATCTTACTCTCAAAGAGCCTGCTGTCTCTCAGACACTATTTTGGCAGAGACCAGAGCAGGAAATGGACAAAAGGCCAGAGGAACATCAGACTTCAGGTGAGGAACCTGTTGAGGGCAATAGGGAAGATTCAGAGCTGGAATGTGGCATGGAGTTCTTGTTTCTGAAAAGGTAGGTCTGGGGAAGGAGGAGGGGATATTGAGATTTGGGCAGAAGGCTGTTTCTTTAGCCAGCATTAAGACAGCAAAGCCTTTACATGTAGTTGATCCCCTCCTAACAACCCTGGGAGATAGATGCTATCATTACCCTCCTTTTACAGATGTAGAAACTGAGGCTGAGCGAGGTTGGGTGACTTGCCCAGAGTCACGCTGCTAGTATACATCTGAGCCAGGATTTCAACTCAGATCTTCCTGACTCCAATACTCTAACCACTGTACCATCTAGCCACTAAATTATGAAAGGCTTCCTCTCAGGCTAACATATACAACTGATCATACTCCCACAACAATAAAGACCCTGATTCTCTGTCCACCAACTCATGTTTTGAAAACTCACCCGATGGTTCTTTTCCTGCCTCCCCCTCCCCCACCCAAACCAGTTCCACTTATCACTTCTCCTTCTGATGACTTTCTAGTCGTCAAATCCAATGGCCTTTTCCCAGTCCTAATCCTTGATGACTTCTGTCAAATATCATCTCAAGTGAGATAAAATTGGTAAAATGCTTGTTACAGTGCCTGGCACACAGTAGGCATTATATAAATGCTTATTTCTTCCCCTCCCCCTCCCTCTCTCTTTTGACACTGTTGCTTCACCATCTTGAAATTCTCTCTTTCTTTGGCTTCCGAGGTACCGCTCTTGGCTTTCCTCCTACCTCCCTGACCACTCCTTCTCCAACTCCTCCACTGGTTTCTCTTCCCCCTTCCATACCTTTACAGATTCTCCCAACATTATAAGACATGATGGAATAACTCTGGGTCTACTCAATTAATCAATTAAAAAAAAACCTTTGAAGTGACTACCATGTGTTTGGTGCTATGATATGTACCAGGGATACGATGGTAAAATTGGCACATCCTTGTTCTCAAGCAGCTGACATTCTCTGGGTGGATGCATGTTCATAGATTTGTAAATCTATAAGGAATTTATATAAAGTGGTTTTTGGGGGCAAGGGGAGTAAATCGGAAAAGGCCCGAAGTGGAGGAGAGAGAGTAGAGACAGAAGATCAACTCTAATAAACAGCAAGAGGCAATGAGGATCTGTCCAGTGGCGGTGGTTTGGTGAGTGGAGAAAAAGAAAAGTGGAGAGATTTTTGCATGTGTGGCTAGATTCCAAAAGATCTGGCTCCTCATTTCATGTTGGGGGAGGGAGGCGAGGGAGAGGAAACAAGGATGGCTTCCAATTTTCAAATTTAGCTGATTGAGAGGGCGGTGGGGCTATTGGCATAAACTGGGGAATTGTGCAGATTATGGCGGGAGGAGATGCTGTGTTCTTTGGTAGAATTCAGGACCAGTGCAGTGACTCATTTTTGCTGTTCTGTTTTGAAAAAGAGGTTTCTCCAAAGCTCTGCTCCACCTCCAGGTCTCATCTTTGTCTTCCCCAAACCTGCATGAGGTCATGATGTTTGCTGCTACCATGAGAGTGAGAATTATTGACTTTGAGAGTTGGCAAAACATTTTACACACATTATCGCATTTGGATCTCACAACAGTCCTGTGAGAATGGTTGTTGTGAGTATTTAGGGCTAAGGACTAGACTTGTAATTTCCTTGATGTAGGGAATACCCAGATGAGGAGGACCTCTCTACCAATGCAGATACACACCTTTTCCTACAAGTTATGAATAGAGACGTTAGATGACTTTCCCAGGATCACACAACAAGAATGTGCCAGGGGTAGGACTTGAACACAGGTCTCCTGGTTCCAAATCCAGCTTTCTATTTACGATACTGTGCTGGCTGTCAGGAATATTAGGGCTAGAAGTATTAATATTCCCGTTTTGTAGGTCAAGAAACCAAGGCTCTGGTGGATCAAATGGTTTGTACAAGGTCAAACAACTGGAAAGTAGACTGTCACAAGATTTTTTATTAATGAGTGAAAAAATGCATAAAAATTGTAATAAGAGGGGGCAAAACATGAATATGCTTGATGTTCTCTTTTAAAAAAATTCTCATTTAAAGCCAGTGTGACACAGTACTAAAGAGTACCAGGCTTAGACCAGAGTTCATATTCCACCTCTTATTATGTGAACCTAAGTGAGTTATTCTATCTCTAGGACCCTCAAGCAGCTCCCTAGGATTTTTATAGCCCAGAAGCCTATTCACTTTGAGTGAGAACCTGAAAAGACCTTAGCCTAAAAGGGCCAGTGTTTCCCATTGCATCCTGGGCCATCTCCAGTCGTCCTGGTGAATATCAGGCCACTGGACCCAGATGGCTCTGGAGGAGGAAGTGAGGCTGGTGACCTTGCACAGCCCTCCCTTGCTCAAATCAGAGTCAACTGCAAGTCATGTTATCATCTCCCTGATGTCATGGTCTTCTTCTAGAATGAACAAACACAACAACAACAACAACCCCAGTTAGTGGGAGGCAATTTCCCAACACCTGGAGTTCCCCCAAACTAATGAAAACACTAAGGTTGGGTGATCTGTGAACTAGTCTTTCCATTTTGTTTGTTTTTTTTTGAGGGGGGAGGGCCAGGCAATTGGGGTTAAGTGACTTGCCCAAGGTCACACAGCTGAGGCTGGATTTGGACTCAAATCTTCCTGACTCCAAGGTTGGTGCTCTATTCACTGCTCCACCTAGCTGCCCCTGGTCTTTCCATTTTGGAAAGCAATTTGGAAACATTCCCCAGAAAATCACTAAACTGTGAATACCCTTTGACCTATCAATACCACTGCTAAGACTATACCCCAAGAGATCAATGAAAGAAGCAAAGGATTTGTACATACAAAAAATATCTATAGAATCTCTTTTCATAGAAGCAAAAAACTAAGGAGGTGACCATCTATTGGGGAATGGCTAAACACATTGTTATTAAGTCATTTCACTTGTGTCTGACTCTTTATGACCCCATTTGGTGTTTTCTTGGCAAGGATATTGGAGTGGTTTGCTATTTCCTTCTCCAGCTTATTTTACATATGAGGAAACTGAGGCAAACTGGGTTGAGTGACTTGCCAGGGGTCACATAGCTTAGTAAGTATCTGAGGCTGGATTTGAATGAATCTTCCCTGACTCCAGGCCCAGAGCTCTGTGCGCTATGGTGCCAACTAGCTGCCCCTGGTAAACAAATTGTGGCATGTGAATATAATAGAATACTATTATGTATAAGAAATTATGAACTAGACAATGTCAGAGGAAATTGGGAAGACTTATGAGCTGTTACAGAGTGAAGTGAACAGAACTAGGAGAATGGTTTATACAATGACAGCATAATTGAGAAAAACATCATTGAAAGGCTTTAGAACTCTGATCAATGCAACTATAAGCTGTGAGTCCAGAAGAATAAAGATGAAATGTGCCACCCACCTTCCGCCAGGAAGAGGATGGACATAAAAGGCAGAAAGAGACATACATTTTTGCGCATGGCCAATGTGGGAATTCGTTTTGCTAGACTATGTATATTTGTTATGGAGGTTTTATTTTTGATTTTTGTTGTTTTTATTGTTCAATTGAGGGAACAGGGGAAGGAAGAGACCATAAATTCTTGTAAAAATACACACATATCTATACAGAAAGAAAGAAAATGGGTCAAGTTTGTACTGGTTAAACTCTCACCCTCAGGTAGCAGTCCTTGGAAAATGAGCCCCTCCCTGGTAAGCCTGAGTTTCTTTTTTATTTGGTGTCCTTATTCTGGTCTTTGTCCTTGTTACACTCAGGATAAGTTAATCTTATTGGGAAGAAAGATTTTAGAGCTAGAGGAAACATTAATGTCATCTCCATGATTTTCATCTTATAAGTGAGGAAACTAACTTACCCAAGGTTACACAGGGATTAAGCACTAGAGGCAGCTTTTGAATCTAGGTCCTGTGATGCTGGAGCCAGCCCTCTTTCTACTGTCCCATGCTGCCTCTGCAAGGGCCAAAGTCAGCTTCTGTAGAGCAAATATGGCTGAAATGGGGAGGTAGTACTGTATACTGGTAAGAGCCTTGGATCTGCAGTCAGATGGGCTTCATGAGCCCATTTGGGGTCAACAGGGTTAAGTGACTTGCCAGGGGTCACATAGCTAGTAAGTATCTGAGGCTGGATTTGAACTCAGGAAGATGTCTTCCCGACTTCAGGTATGATGCTTTATTTACTGTGCCACCTAGCAGTCAGAGGACCTGGGTTAAAAAATCTCACCTCTGATCCTTTCTCCCTATTCAATCTTGGGCAAATCATGTAATTTACCTGGGCTTTGTTTTCCTCTTCTGTAAAATGAGAGGATTGGGCCAGAAAACCTTCCAGCTCTAAATAAATGATCTTATTATAAATTGAGCATTTCGTGCCCTCCACTTCAATTAATATAACATTATGAGTATGAGGACTTGATATGGTTTTTTTAAGCCTATATTTTATTTTCTTTTTCAATCAGTAAAAATCCTTCTTGCTTCCCACCCACCTCAACCTCCGTCCCCCAATTTAGAATGAAAAACAAAGTCCTATGATGAATCTGTATAGTTAAATGAAGCAAATTTCTGCATGGCGATGTCCAAAAGAATATGTCTCATTCTGTACTCTGAATCCTTCCCCTCTTTATATGAGATGGACAGTATGCTTCATCATCAGTCCTGGATGGAGGTTGGTCATTATGCTACTAAGAGTTTCTAATTCTTTCGAAGTTTTTTTTTTGAATTTGTTGAATTGTATATGTTATTGTCCTGGTTCTACTCAATTCACTGCATGTAAGTTTTCTCCAGTGTCTCAGCAACCAATCCCTTCATTATTTCTTGTAACACAAAAGAATTCCATCACAGTGGTATGCTGTACCTCGTTCACCCATTTTCCCAACTGATGGCACCCCTTCAGATTCCTATTTTTTGCCACCTCAGAAAGAGCTAGAAATATTTTTGTATATCATTAATTGGAGTTGGTTTTGAATTAAATCTTTTGGGTTTTGTTTAGTTGGGTTCAACTCTTTATGACCCTGTGGACAATAGCATGCCAATATTGTACATGGGGTTTTCTTGGTAAATATACTGGAGTCTTTTGCCGTTTTTTTTTCCTCAGTGGATGTGTTGGTAAGCAAAATGGGCTCTTAGCACTCAGTTCAACCAAGTGCCCTTGAAGAGTTTGACTTTTGTTTCCTTTGATTAACTCAGTGTATTTCATTGAGTCTTATTAGGAGCTAAGCCCCAGGCCCAAACTCCTATTAGGTGCTAACCTATATGGGGGTGAAGCTCCCAGGGTACTAAGGGGAGGTGCTAACTCAAGAGCCTAAGTTCTGGTCATTCAGATGACGTTTGATGTCTGAAATGCTATAAGAAGAGAAGACAGAGCCATTTGCACAGGGCTCTCACTCATGCTGGTGTGCTGATTTGGAGACTCCGGGCAGCTGTAGCTAAGAGACCTCCAGCTTGTAACCCGGATGTTGGGACTTTATTAAACTCTGGTAACTATGTATTGGGATTTGAATCAGACAAGGTCTGTCTGTCGATGTTTGTACTTTGTTCGTATTTTGCTCTGAAGTTCAGGGTGCTGCCTTTTTCCCCTGAACTAAGTGAATGATATTTGTATGCTGGATTAAAGTAAGCTTGTCAACCCCTTAACGTTGCTTTCCTTAGCAAAGCAGATCAAAAGAACCTGGACTTTTGCAGCGTGCTGGTAGCATGATTGTTGTTGGATTTGTGTTGGTTTTCCACCCCCACAACAGCTGCTAGTCGGGTTGTTGAAACAGTGGATTAAGGCAAACAGAGGGTAAGTGACTTTCCCAGGGTCATACAGCTAATGAGTATCTGAGGCCAGCTTTGAGCTCAGATCTTTCTGACTCTAGACCCAGCATTCTATCCAATGAGCCACCTAGCTGCCTCCTCCATTCCCTAATATTTCTCTGCTGAGTGAAATGTGTTTCTGTACCCAATTCCTTCTATGTCTCTGTCTCTCTGTTTCTCTCTCTTTGTGTGTCTCTCTCTGTCTCTCTCTCTCTCCCCTCTCTCTGTCTCTCTCCCTCTCTCTATATCTCTGTGTCTCTCTGTGTCTCTCTCTATGTCTCTCTCTCTCTCTCTCTCTCTCTCTCTCTCTCTCATCTCTCTCTCTCTCTCTCTCTCTCATCTCTCTCTCTCTCTCTCCCCTTCCCTCCTTTGACTAGTTCAGATGAGAGTGAGGGTGAAGCATCAGTGGCTCCCTCCAACCTCCTCCTTCTTGCTCTTAGATGACAATTTGTGAGCCCACATTATGTGAGATAATTTTCCATAACCTACCTTTCCCTCCCTTCTCCCCCCAGTGTATTTTTCTCCTCTCTTTCCATTCTTCTCTTAAGTCATCAAGACAGAACTGAACCATTCACAGACCTTATCTAATTAGACTCCCTCTGTGACCTCTGATGATGATAGGGTTCAGAGGAGACAACTATCTTCTCATATTTGAATGGAAGCAGTATATCCTTGTTTATCTTTGTTGGACAGCTAGATAGCACAGTGGACAGAGCACCAGGACTGGAATTAGAAAGACTCATCTTCAGGAGTTCAAATATGGCCTCAGATACTTACTAGCTGTGTGACCCTGAGCAAGTCGCTTAAACTTGTTTGCCTCAGTTTCCTCATCTGTAAAACAGGCTGGAGAAGGAAATGGCAAACCACTCCAGTGTCTCTGCCAAGAAAGCCCCAAATGGGGTCATGGAGAGTCAGACATGACTGAAATGACTCAACAACAATAACAACAAAGCCCTTTATCATTGTTCACTCATGTTTAACCTCTTCATGGTTCTCTGAAATCCTTTGTTTGAATTTCAAAGTTTCTTCACAGCTCTAGGAACTCTGGAAGTCCTCTGTTTTCATTAAAGACCCCGCCCCCCAGCAACTCCTCACTCTCCCACTCCATATCCTATAACATTAGGCTAAGTTTTTCTGGGTAAATTATCCTTGGCCATAGGCCTATATCCTTTGCTTCTGCTCCTTCAGAATGGTGGCTGCTAAATTGTGTATGATCCTAACAACGGCCCCTCAGTGCTTGAATTGTTCTTGTTCTTGCTCTCCTCTTCCTCCTTCTTCTTCTCCTTCTTCTCCTTCTCTTCATCCTTCTCCCCCTTCCTCCTTCTCCCCCTCTTCCTCCTCTTCCCCTTCTTCCTCCTCCTCTCTTTCCTCTTCTTCTTCTTCATCATCTTCTCCTCCTCCTCTTTCTCCTTCTCCCCCTTTCCCCCCTCCTCCTCCTCCTCTTTCTCCTCCTCCTCCTCCTCCTCCTCTTCTTCTTCTTCTTCTTCTTCTTCTTCTTCTTCTTCTTCTTCTTCTTCTTCTTCTTCTTCTTCTTCTTCTTCTTCTTCTTCTTCTTCTTCTTCTTCTTCTTCTTCTTCTTCTTCTTCTTCTTCTTCTTCTTCTTCTTCTTCCAGCTTGCAGTATTTTTTCTTGACTTGGAAGCTTTGGATTTTGGCTATGATGTCCCTGGGAGTTTTTATTTTGGGGTTTCCTTTAGGAGGTGACTGGTATTATTCTTCCTATTTCTACTTTGCTCTCTGGTTCTGAAAGACCTGGGTAGTTTTCTTGTAAGGTTTCTTGAAATATCATGTTTAGACTTAAAAATTTTTTTTGCCATGACATTCAGGTAGTCCAATGATTCTTAAATTTTTCTCCTTTCTATATTTTTCAGGTCATTTGCATTTATACCTTAATATTTTCTTCAATTTTCATTCTTTTGATTCCTTTAATGTTTCTTGTTGTCTCATGGCATCATTGACTTCTGTTTGGTTCATTCTAATATTCAGGGAATTATTTGCTTGGCCAAGGCTTTGTACCATTTATCCCAAACTATTGATTCCCTTTCCATTCTTTCTTCCGTGACTGTCATTTCTTTTTCATTTTTTCCCTGTAGTGCTGTCATTTCACTGATAATACATTTTTAACTCTTTAAAAAAAACTTGCTTCATCTCTTCCAGTATTTCTAAAATTTACCCCCAAGCTATGTTTTCCTTTGAGGCTTTGCTTGTAGATATGTTGTAGTCTTCCATTCTGGGTTTGTATCTTGAATATCCCTTATCCTACATCCTTTTTGTGGTTATTATTTGCTTATTCTTCCAGAGTACCTTCTGACTTTGGTTTTGAATTTTAGGGCCTAGCTCCACACACTTCTAGGCTGGTCCTGTTGCTATTTTCTTGGGATACCAAGTATTATATTATTACAGGATCTCAGGGCCAGGGCCAGGCACACAAAAGCTTTCAGCACTCCTAAAGCAGTCTGATCCAAGGCACGATCTTATCGCTGCTCCCTGTGTTCTGAGCTCTGCAAGTTCTTGACCTGGGTTTGGGTTTGAGCAACAGTAGACATTTTAGCCAGCTGGAAAGCTCTGTTGGCTTAGAGCTGCAGAATTATAAGATCCTCTTTGGATCACACAATTTATTTGATTATATAGCATTTACTATGTGCCAGGCATTGTGCCAAGGACTTTATAAATATTATCTCATTTGAGCCTCACAACAACCCTGGGTTATTGTTGAGTCATTTTTCAGTCGTGTCTTACTCTTTGTGACCCCATTTGGGGTTTTCTTGGCAGAGATACCAGCATAGTTTACCACTTCCTTCTCCAGCTTATTTTACAGAAGAGGAAACTGAGGCAAACAGGGTTAAGTGACATGCCCAGGGTCACACACCTGATAAATGTCTGAGGCCAAATTTGAACTCAGGGAGATGAGTCTTCCTGACTCCAGACCCAGTCTCACGATTACCTGTTACCTAGGGAGCCACGTGGTACGGTGGATAGAGTTCCAGTCCTGGAGTCAGGAGGATCTGAGTTCAAATCCACTCTCAGATACTAGCTGTGTGATTCTGGGCAAGTCACTTAACCTCTGTTTGCCTCAGTTTCTTCATCCATAAAATAAAGATAATAGTACCACCTGCCTTCCAAGGTTGTTATAAGGATCAAATGAGATAATTATAAAGTGCTTAGCACAGTGCCTGACACATAGTATACATTATATAAGTGTTAATTATTATTGTCACCATTTTACGGGTGAGGAAAGTGAGGTAGAAGACTGAAGTTAAGTGACTCACCCAACGTCACACAGCTAGAGAGTGTCTGAGGTGAGATTTGAACACAGTTCTTTCTGACTCCAGGTCCATCATTCCACCTAGATGCTACCAAGCAAAGACTTGCAGAATGTCACCTAGAACTTCTACGGGGGGACGTATGGAATATCATGGACAAACATGGCATGGGACTAGAAGGTGTGGATGTCTAGCAATCTCACAGTGAAGATCGTGGATTGATTCCCTGAAGAAGCAACACATTAAAGTATAAAATCTGACATTTAATGGAACTATAGCATGTACATATTGGTTTATATTCCCCAACTCTGGTATTTCCCAGAACTCTAGACTAATTAGTTCTTAATTGTAAAATTTAATGAGCAGAAAATGTGAGAGAAAAGGGCCAATATTTTTAAGGAAGGGGAAAAAAGAAAGTGTTAGGTCAATATCAAAATCACATGTTCCTTTCTGATTCTACACAACCTCCTTTATTCATTTTATTGCCGTTTTTTTTCAAATCCAAGTGCCATTTTATGAGGCAAGATACAATATGAAACTACTCGATGCATTTTACAGAACAAGGCACTATCGACATTCCAATATATTAGATGCTGAGAGAGAAATGCATATTGATGATGGTGTAGCTGGTAGAAGGGAATGAGGGAGAAGAATCCATTTAAGATTTTATAAGATATATTCAGGATATTGGTTTACCCTGTTTGAATGAGGGCATAAGGATTATATGAAATAGCCCATGACCAAGAGAAGAATGGGAATGGTACAGATGGTGGGCCCATGCTAGACATAACATGGAACAACAATAATATTAATAATGATGCTAGCTCACATCTCGATGATGTTTTAGAGTTTGTAAAATGATTCAAATTTCAACAGTCCTGTGAAATAGATTGTCCAAATATTATTTTACAGGTTAGGGAAGGGAAAAAATTTTGAGTACTTACTCTGTGTCAGGTACTGTGTTAAATGCTTTGCAAATATTATCACATCTTGAGAAGGAGAAAGATGAGGGGCAAAAGGATATTGGTAAGTCAAGGCTAGTAAGAACAAAGGAATGGAAGTTGGCTCTTTCAAGGGGACAAGGAGTTGATAAAGAGGGGAGGTGACAATTCTGAAGGTGAAGACACCCACAAGCAGTTTGCCATAACTGTTCTGTAGGGAAGCTACCAGTAAAAATGACCGATTCTGGGGAATCTCACTTTTGGCAAGTATGGAGATCAAAAAGACTTTATTGCCATGGTCAAGTGACTACTTTCTTTGCTTAAAGTTCAGGCTGATACGTCTCCTGGAAGACGAGAGTAAAGAGATTAAAGGAGAAATTCTGCTCCAGGTGGAGGCTTTCAATTTGAAAACAATCAGGAGAGAGACAGAGACAGAGAGAATGTGCAGAAGAAAGAAGAGAAGAAAGGAAGGGAGAAAAGAGACTTTGGACTATCTCTCTGCCCACTAGAAGATGCAGGGGACAGAGGTTTCTGCTCTATTGTGCCCCGGGAAGAAAGATAAAGAAGAAAGTAAGCCAGTAGCTTCTGGTCTCCTGACCATGCACAAGGTAAAAGAGTAGAGTTGGGAAACAGAATTATGAAAAATTTTGCCTTTCGAGTGCCTCCTATTATTATTTTGGTAAAAACCAAGACTCATTCATTCATATGATCATATATTTAGAGCTGGAAGAGGCTTTAGAGACCACTGAATCCAGCCCCTTACTTCAAGATCAAGAAAACCAAGGCACAGAGGTTAAACAGCTTGTCCAGGGTCATGCAACTAGTAGGCATCTAAGGTGGGATTTAAACCCAAGTTTTTCAAATCCGTGCTCCATCCATTCCCCTCACAGCTACCTTGAATTATCAGGGATGACCGTATCTTTCAAAATAAAAGTAGCTGAAATTTATATAGTATATTATGCATATTATAGTATATTGTTCTGCATAAATTATCTCATTGGATACAACAACCCTGTGAGCTGATTGTAGGCATTTTATCCCCATTTAACAGCTGAAAAAATTGAGGTTCAGAGAGGCAGTTGACTTGTCTGTCTATGGTCACTGAGTAAGCATCTGAGATGGGATTCAAACTTAGCTGTTTCCTGATCCTTTCCTTACACTGATCCCTTAGACCAGCCCCTTTTCCAGTACACCATGCTTCCCCTGGTGGCAGTGGCTTTTTCTTTTCGTTAATCATTTTTAATCAGAAGGGAAATGTTCAGGTCCAACAGAGTTCCCAGACCATGACGGTGTAAATGCCAGCACTGACAAATTGTCCCATGTTCTTCAGTTAAGCAAGAGCAACTGTCAGGACGTGGTTACATTTATCTCACAGGCGTGAGTATTAATCTTTTTGAGTCTAGGGGTAATCCTTCTGGGCCATGAATGATCAAAAGTGACAATTTTCTCCAGTGGACCCATCGTTTTGTGGCATGACAAACGCAGGAGCATGGCTGACTAATTTTAGAAAACAAACAAGACACCGTAAGCATCACCATCAGTCAATTTTGTCCTAGGTTGCCCCTGGGAAAAGATGCTAAATGCTTATCTCTGAGATCCTCTACTTCCCTCACCCCCTGCCCTGGCTCCAAGAGCCCCAGGGACATAGGTGGCTTTTGGTACCCAGGGCTTGGGTTTGCCAAAAGTTGTACAGGATGAATGTGTTCTGAGGATACAAGATGTCTATATTTAGTACAGGGGTTTGCATCTTGAGGTATTCTATGAGAAAACAATTTAGTAATCTATAAAGTGGTATCAGAACATTATTGGAGAACTCATTATGATTGCTGTTCCTAAGTCTTTCTCCCTCCATGGGACTCACCGACAATTAATATCTGCTTTTTTTTTGGAGAGGGGAAGGCAAGGCAATTGGGGTTAAGTGACTTGCCCAAGGTCACACAGCTAGTAAGTGTGTCAAGTGTCTGAGGTCAAATTTGAACTCCGGTCCTCCTGACTCTAGGGCCGTCTCTACTCACTGCTCCACCTAACTGCCCCAATTAGTATCTGTTTTAAACCCTATTGAGGGAGATTAGACAACTCCCAATTGGCTGAACTTATGGAGGTATGAGGGTATGGAGGATCCCAAAGCACAGAAAATCTAGACACCCTTTGTACTAGACTTTGGAATGAGTCCTTTGATCTCCTTTGGAGGTAGAAATAATTCACTAGACATGTTTTGTGTGAGTTCACATTCAAATAAATTTATATGACTGGGACACAAAACCAGTGACACACAGCACGTGGATACAGCCCTGGTGTTTACTTGGTGACGTGACATAGTGTGATCGCAAAGAGAATTCCTTGTTTGGGGGCCAGCCCTTCTTGCAGTGAGCTGCCAGTGCTCTAGACATCCTCCCACTGCATTCTTTTTCTGGAGTTCTCCAATGTTAGAAACTTTCATGCTAGAAATTTCCTTGGCCCATGTTTCAAGTTAATCATAACAATAAAATCATGTTTATATAGCATTTTAATGCTTACAAAGGACTTTACATGCAACATCTCATTTGGTCCTCCTAAAAGTCCTCTGAGCTAAGTGCAATTACTACCTCCATCTCACATAATGGGATGTACAACTAGTATGTATCACAGGTGGGATTTATTTAATTTTTTGAGACAATCAGGATTAAGTGACTTGCCCAGGGTCACCCAGCTAGTAAGTAGATGTGAACTCAGGTCCTCCTGACTCCAGGGCCAGTGCTCTATCTACTGTGCCACCTAGCTGCCCCAAGAGGTGGAATTTCAACATGTGACTTTGAGGCTGGATCTCAATCCGTTATACTACACAGCCCTTCAGTATAGTAAGTACTCAAAAAAATATATATTGAATTTAGACCAGCCTCCCTCTTTCCCATGCCCTTCATTTACTTTCTATGTACAAAGCTACCCAGAATGCAAGATGCTTGAGAGCAGGGACTGTGTTTTTACCTTTCTTAGCAAAATACCTAGCCCACACTAAACATTTCATGAATGTTTGTTGATGGACTGTTGAATTGATGAGTCAATAGATGACTGAGCAAATGAAATGAGTAAGTGAATGAATGAATGAATGAATGGAAGGATGAATAAATCGAGTTAGTTTTCCTCTCAGGGGAAGCTACCCTATCTGTCTCTGTCCAGGTTTACCTTGTATCTTTTGAATTACCAGGTGATGTTCCTTTTAGCTCAAAAGTCAGAAAGGGAATCCCTATCACTCTATGGATGTTGCTTTATTGTTTTTCAGTCATTTTCAGTCATGTCTGACTCTTCATGATGCCTTTTGAGGTTTTCTTGGCAAAGATACTGAAGTGGTTTGCCATTTCATTCTCCAGCTCATTTTACAGATGAAGAAACTGAGGGAAACAAGGTTAAGTGACTTGCCTAAGGTCACACAGCTAGTGAATGTCTGAGGCAGATTTGAACTCGGGTCTTCCTGAGTTTAGGCCTAGCACTCTATCTACTGAGCTTCCCAGCTACCTATGTCTAGTCAATAGCAAGTGTTCATGGATTGATTGATTGAAGGAGTTCTGTACTTGAAATTAGAACCTTTGTCATCAGCATTTTCACATACTACCTTCCTGCATGACTGTGGGCAAAGAATCTCACACTCTCTGAGCTAGTTTTCCTTACATTTGACACACATTTCCAATAATTCACCTTGCTAGAGCACTTTAAAGTTTGCAACAGGCATGATAATCCTTGTAATTCCTACCTCAGAGGGTACTGTGATGTTGAAATACTTTGTAAGCTATAGAAATAAGAGTTATGATTACCCCAAGCTCTGGACACAGAGGACATCAAAGGAGGCATTTGATGTGTGCCTGATTCGTTCTGAGAGTCACATATCTAATCTTCAACTCTTCTCTTAATCCCAATCCCTAGAAGAAGGACATCCAGCAAGGCAGGGAGGCCTCAAGATATAAGATTTTCCAGCTACACACATAGCAGTCCATTTTACTCTTACTTTCCTTCAAAAGGTGGCTTTCAAAAAACATTTTTAAAGTGCCTAATGTATGTAGAGCACTATTAGGCCTTAAACAGAGTGCGGCCAGCTCCATTGGGAGAGCCTTGTTGCTGTTTGTCTTTCACTCTCAAAGAGGACCGTGACCTTAGGGAGATGATGCCATGACATACAAGTGAATTGGATTTAAGTGAGGGAGGTCTGTGCAAAGTCACCAGCCTCACTTTCTCCTCTGGAGCCATCTGGGTTCAGTGGGAAGATATAGATCAGGGCAACTGGAGATGGCCCAGGATTCAGTGGGGGACCTTGGCCTTTTCAAGCTAAGGTCTTCAACAGATCTCAGGTTGACTGAGGTTATACCCATTCAGTGATTAAGGCTTAATAAAAAGAAAAAAATGAGGCAAAGAATGGCCTCTTAAAAAATTAGATCTGGAAGGGGAAGGACCTCCGGGTTTCTGGCCAAAATGGAAACAATTGTTATCCACATTCATTCTGAGCCAATCAGGGCCCAAACAGAGATCAATTAGGGCTTGGCCTGGGACCAGAGTTATCTGAGGTTAAGGCTGGTCTTTAAGAGAAAATAAAACAAAACAAAAACGGTTCAGAGATTAAAATTTACATTCCCTTTGGGCAGAGCACCAGCAGGTAAGGGTCTGATATCCTATGTGGAGAGAGAAGAAAGAAAAGAAAAAAAAGAGAAAAAAAGAAAAGAGAGAAAAAACAAAAAAAAAAAACAAAGAAAGCCATGTTGCCCAGCTGGAAGCTTGGTCCCTAGTGGGCAGTGCCTTCTCTACTCACAGAGGTTGCTGTTTGTCCTTCATTTTCAAAGAGGACCATGACATCAGGGAGGTGATGCCATGACATGCAAGTGAATTGGTTTAAGTGAGGGTGTAATAAGACCTTCAATAGCATGAAAAAACCCAAGAGGGAATTCTCTTGTTCCTCTGCACAGAAGGATTATTCTCATATAACTGACATCAGCCTTAGAAATACTCAAAAATCCACCTTCCTGGCACCCGGAAAGGTTCAAGGTTGTGTTATGTTTCAACCTTTGTTTTTTGAGGTTTGACTTTGTGAAACCTCACAGTAAGAGGGACAAGAAAGCTGAAGAGGAGGAAGGACCTTTTAGGATATCTAGGAAGTTGCTTTTGGGTCTTTGTGTCCAGAGCTCAATGTATTCAATGCTCACGGCCCAAGGGGATGCTGGGCTTTTGTCAATCTTTCTTTGGAACGAATGGACCTATGCTTTTATTTCTGATTTTAAGTAAACAAAGATTTATTTTAGTAAATAAATTCATTCACTTTTTTCAGTGCACAAAACTATACCCTCATTTTGATGAAGAAGTGGATTGCATCGTCCCTGAAGTTCCACCATCTCAGTTTATAGATGAGGAAGCTGAGTCTCAGAGTAGTTAAATGACTTACCCAAGGTCATGCAGATACTTTCAGAGACCAGATTTGAACCCATGTCCTCTGACTCCATGCCAGTGCTCTAAGGGTTTGCTACTTCCCTTTTAGAATGGCAGAAATGGCTTCTTGGATGACTAGAGATGATTCATTTGGCTTGACACCATCACCGACCCCTCCTTGCCTCAGTTTCCATGCTGTTATTATCTTCATTTTACAGATGAGGAAACAGAGGCAGGCAGTGGTTAAATGGCTTGCTGATTGGGGCACCTAGGTGGCACAGTGAGTACAGCACCAGCCCTGGAGTCAGGAGGACCTGAGTTCAAATCCAGCATCAGACACTTGACACACTTACTAGCTGTGTGACCTTGGGCAAGTCACTTATCCCCAATTGCCCTGCCTTCCCCCCCAAAAAACAAAACAAGAAAATAAATGGCTTGCTGAGAATCACATAGCTAGGAAGTGTCTGAAGGGAGATTTGAATTCTGGTCTTCCTGGCTCCAAGCCCAACTGCACCGGCTAGATCTTGCCTGTTGTCTGATTAATATCTAATGAATGGGAGTACTTGCTCTGGTTGTCTTTCTGAGTTCAAATCTGGGCTTAGATGCTTACTAGCTATGTAACCCTGGGCAAGTCACTTGACCCTGCTTGCCTTAGTTTCCTGGTCTGTAAAATGAGCTGGATAAGGACATGGCAAACCACTCAAGTGTCTGCCAAGGAAATCCCAAATGTGTTCAGAGTTGGGCATGACTGAAAAATGACTAAAATACACAAACACCTTATGCCTCAGACTCAGTTTCAGAGATAGAACACTATAAGGGAAAGGGCACTGATTTTGGAGTCAGAGGTTCAATCCTCAGTTCCCATAACTCTTAGCCATTTGTCTATAGTTACTTACAATCTAATCCTCTCTTGTATTGTCTCTGAAATCTGGATAATATGACTTGTACTATACCTATGATGAAAATACTATATAAATGAAGAAGAAGAAGAAGAAGAGAGGAAGGACGAAGGAAAGAAGAAGAAAGAGAAGAAGAAGAAAGAAGAAGAAGAAGAAGAAGAAGAAGAGAGAAAGAAGGAGAAGGAGAAGGAGAAGGAGAAGGAGAAGGAGAAGGAGAAGAGAAAAGAAGAGAGAAGAAGAAGAAGAAGAAGAAGAAGAAGAAGAAGAAGAGAAGAGAGAAGGAGGAGGGAGAGAGGAGAGGGAGTGAGGAGGAGAGGAGGAGAGAGGAGGAGAGAGAGGAGAGGAGGGAGAGAGAGGAGAGGAGAGAAAAGGAGAAGGAGAAGAAGAAGAAGGGAGGAGAGGAGGAGGAGGAGAAAAGAAGAGAAGGAGAGGGATAAGGGAGAGAGGAGAGAGAGAGAGAGAGAGGAGAGGAGAGAGAAGAGAGAGAGAGAGAGAGAGAGGGAGAGAGAGAGATGAGAGAGAGAGAAATACCTTATCCCAACCTCATCCATGAGCGAGAAAGACTCAGGGAAGAAGCCTACACTTGGAACTCTGATCCTGTCCCTTTTCCTATCTTGCTATATTAGAGTCTTCAGGGAATTTCCCCTTGGGTGAGATTCGGGACTCTTGATTGAGCTGAGCCATCTTGCTCCCTACGGGATAGCTCCTTCAATCTTTATTGTCTGGTTTATAACTCCTATGTATACTTTCTCAGATTTCTGTTTTGTCGTTGACTTGGATAAATGGACTTCTTTGCTATTTGTTATGTGTGTTCATCGTGCAAGTGACATCTGGTGAGAAGGTCAAGCCGCAAATATATTACATGGGACCTTGATTTCTGTTAACAAAGACCCATCAGGAGCTGTAGCTTAATCCTGAAAGCTACTTGCCCTAGACTAACAGTATTTAACAGAGCAGATACATATAATTCTAGCCTAGCACCCAGGCAACTAAGTGGTTCAGGGCCTAGAGTCAGAAGACTCAAGCTAAAATCTGGCCTCAGACACTAACTGTGTGATTTTGGGCCAGTCATTTAACCTATCTGTCTCAGTTTCCTCAACTATAAAGTGGGGATAATAATAGCACCTGTCTCCCGGGGGTGTTGTGAGGATCTAATGATATGCTATTTGTAAAGGGCTGAGCACATGCTGGGCATGTACGAGATGCTTAATAAATGCTTATTTCCTTCTTTTCTTCCAGTATTCCCTCTCTCTGAGGAGAGAAGAGTTGGCCAACCTTTGGCCCTAACCTTATGTTTTCCCTTCTGGCAGGAATCAAAGTCTTCCTTCCCTTGGAGACTTTGAGCCATCTCCACACTGACCCATGTGGACGTATATAACCTGCATGGGCAAAACAACAGCCTGTCCCATCTCTTACATGTGGGAGCTCCATGCGTAGGGATAGAGATATGACTTCACTTATTTTTGCAAGATACTGTTTTTTGGTGTGTTTTGTTTTTTGCTAACTTTATGCTAACAATGCCTCAGAAGAAACTAGCCTTGCTTGGGTTTGAAATTTGCCCACAGGTACTTGCATGATTTCTCTCTCTCTCTCTCTCTCTCTCTCTCTCTCTCCTCTTCCCCCTCTCTCAGTTATTACAAATATCCTTCTCTTGATTAGGTCTTGTTTTGCCATCTGCCATTACAAATTAAAGATGCCTACATTATGCTCACAGCAAATACCCTGGTAAGTGGCACCTCAGGCCATCAGTAATTGGCTAATTTGGCCCTTCCAGGAGTAAGATACTTGTTCTGTGGGTGACTGATGAAGTCTGGCCCTTCCTGGATCTCTGTAATTCCAGCAGGTTTTTTGACAAGGAGAATTTCTAACGTTCGTTCTTGAGAAGGAGATTAGGGCAAAGTTGGGTTTGGGGAATAGTATACATCTGCCACTGTGGTTATAAGGACAGAAAGCTTTTCCTTGGAAGGAGGAAAGGACAGACACTATTGTGTAACTGGCCAATTTGCAGCAGATATCAGTTTACTCCTTACTAGGCAAGAAAGTGAGTCTATTATCTCTGTTTTTCTTGTTATGGAGATGAATAGAAAATTAGCAGTGGCATCTGGCTAATGGTTTTGATCATTTAATACCTGTACTCAAAAATCTTTAGTAGCCTCCTATTGCCTATGGAGGGCAGCTAGGGGTGTATTGGATGGAGCACTGGCCTTGGAGTCAAGAAGGCTCATATGCCTAAGTTCAAATCTGGCCTCTGACACTTAATAACTGTGTGACCCTGGGAAAGTCACTTAATCCTGTATGCCTCAGTTTCCTCATCTGTAAAATGAGCTGGAGGAGGAAATAGCAAACCACTCCAGTATCTTTGCCAAGAAAACCCCAAATGGGATCACAAAGAGTAGTATACAACTGAAAAATGACTGACCACCACTACCACCAACATTGCCTATGGAAAAAAGCTTAAATCCTTTTCTCTGGTATAGGGGGAGCAATATCTTACCCTCTGTCCCTGTGTCAGTTAGGCTAGTTTTTCCTTAAAATGTATTGAAATAATCCATGAGACTCTGTTTTGTTTGGAGGAACATAGGTGGTACAGTGGATAAAACGCTGGGCCTGAAGTCAAGAAGATCTGAATTCAAATCTGACCTCAGACACTTACTTGTGTGACCTCGGGGAAGTCACTGAACTTCTCTCAGGTTCAGTGTCCTTATTTGTCAGATGGGGACAAAAAATAGCAGCTACTTCCCAGGGTTGTTGTTAAGATCAAATCAGGTAATATTTATTAATGGTTTGACACAATGTCTGTCAATTGTAGATAACTAATAGTAGGTGCCACTCTGCTCTTCTCAGAGAAAGGAAGTACTGGAAAACAGGAAGGAAATAAGTATTTATTAATCCAGGTGCTAGGCACTTGCTAAGTAAGCTCTTTACAAATATTATCTCATTTGATCCTCATGACCACTCTGGGAGGTAGGAGCTATTGTTTATTATGTTAATATAAACGTGTTTCCTTTCCTTCCTTATGGGGACTAAAGATCAGTCAATTGATATAACTTCCTACTCACTTTAATAGAAACAAGTCACAACGAACTCCAGACCATGATGACCAGCTCAGGAAAGGAAGCTTATTGGGCTGAATTAATTCTTCATGTCCTCAATGTATATCCTCGTTACATATCCTCCTCCTGTTATCATTAAGTAATTACTTTTCATTAATTGCTTTTATTAGCCTCTTTTATTTTCATTTCAGAATTCTCTTCCACCACCTATTGAGAAAGCAAACAAAAAAACCCGTCAATAAATATATGTATAGTCAAACAAAACAAGTTCCGACATTAGTTACGTCCAAAAAATGTGCTTCAGTCTGCACTCTGAGATCATCTCTCTATCTGGAGGTGGATAGTAAGTTTCATCAAGAGTCCTCTGGGACCATGGTTGATTCCATTGTGTTAATCAGAATTCATAAGTCTTTCAAAGTTGCTTGTTTTTAACAGTATTATTGTTATTTTATAAAATCTTCTGATTCTGCCAGCTTCACTTTGAATCAGTTCATGCAAGTCTTCCCAGGTTTTTCTGGAACCATCCCCTGCATCATTTCTTACGGCAAAATGGTATTCCATCACATACATGCATCCCAAGTTGTTCAGCTATTCTCCTTTTGATGAGCATCCCCTCAGTTTTCAATTCTTTGCCATTACAAGAAGAGTTGTTATAAATATTTTTGCACATATGGGTAATTTTCATCTTTCTTTGATCTCTTTGTAGTTAACATGTAGTAATTTTAATAGTTTTTGGGCACAGTTCCAAATTGCTTTTCAGGATGACTGGACGAGTTTACAATTCTACCAACAGTGGTATTAATGCATCTGTTTTCCCATAGCCTCTAATGTGTCATTTTCCATTTTTTAGTCAACTCTGCCAATCTAACAGATGTGAGGTGATACCTTAGAGTTGTTTTAAGTTCTGTTTCTCTGATTATTACTGATGTAGAATATTTTTCATGTGGCTAGCAATAGCTTGGATTTCTTCCTTTGGAAACTGCCTATTCATATCCTTTGACAATTTATCAGTTGGGGAATGGTTCTTATTCTTATAAATTTGACTCAGTTTCCTCTACATCTTAAAAATGAGATTTTTATCAGAGAAATTTTTCCCTGCTTCTTTTCTATTTTTAACTTCACTGGTTTTATTTGTGCAAAAACCTTTTAATTTTATGTATTCAAAATTGTCTATTTTACCTCCACCCTCTCTCTTGTATGGTCATGACCTCTTCCCGTATTCAAAAATAAGACAGATAATTTCTTCCATGTTCCTATAATTTGTTTATGATGTTACTCATTATGTCAAAATCATATCATCATTTGGAGCTTGTCTTGGTGTACAGTGTGAGATGTTGGTCTATATCTAGTTTCTGCCAGACTGCTTGCCAGTTTTCCCAAAAGCATTTGTCAGATAGTGAGTTCTTGTCTCAATAGCTGGGATATCTGGGCTCATCAAACACTTGGTTAATGTACTTCTTAGTCTGCCTTTGACTTATGAGTGTCTCCTCTCTTTCCAATATTGAACAGGCCAGGAGATTGACCTGAGTCAGGCCAAAGCCAAAACACTTGGTAGTGAAGACCCTTCCCAATATATTTCCAGTCTGATCTCATATTATTCCATCACTCACTTTATGCCAAGGCAAAGGATACAACTCTTTTTCCTCTGATAGGTCCTACACTCTAGCTTCTATTTTGTTCGTAGTTTCCTTATCTGTATAATATCATTTGATACAGAATTTGAGTTATAAAGGAGCTTAGCACCCAATTATTCAAACCCTCACAGGAAAGGGCTCCCCACTATAGTATAACTGACATCCTCTTTGTCTGTTGAATTCCTACCCTGGAACATCCGTTGTCCCCTATGGTCTTCTCACCTTGTAACATCCCTCTACTATTTTGGCCCCTTTCTTCCTTCTCCCATCAGTGAGTTCCTTCCAGGGTCTCTATTACAGACAGGTCAGCCTTCTAGGCTGGTCAGCCGTCATTCTCTTCTTGGCTACACTTCTGACTTTTGTGACTGTAACAGCAACCACACTGGCATACCCAGGATGGCTGCTAGCATAGGGCTTAGGTCTGCTTTACTAGGAAAGATAGCTGTTTAAGGGGTCAACAATCTGTAATTACATACATTAGTTCAGGGGAAAAGTCAGCACCCTTAACTTCAGAAAAAATTCAACCAGAAAATGCAGAGAAAACACAAGCAGAGAAATAAAGACCAGCAGACAGGGCTCTACTACCTGAATCAAAGCAATATTGCCATACACTTTACATACATCACTGGATCGAGAAACCCTTTACCCCTGAGCAGTCAGGGAGCTCTGAACATTTGTCCACTCAGAGTCTCGACCAAGGAATCACAAGGTCCTTCTCATAAGCTTTTCCCCAAAACAAACCTCACTTCAGAGTATATATACACTTCTCAGAGCCAAAGGGCACCACAACCCTCTTGTCTCAGTGCCTAATTAGTAAAAGGTGTGAGCCTTCCTACAAGCAAGCCTCTCCTAAGCAAGCTTCCTTTAATGGGTTCCATGGTGGGGGAATATCTTCCCATTAATATTATGATGACTTTAATACCATGCCTCCCTACCAGATACCTTCAACTCCCAACCTTCTAAAAAATTTCATATTATGTGTTGTCTTTCCCCATTATAATGTAAGCTCCTCGAGGGCTTGTATTTTGTATCTCTTGTACTTAGCACAGTACCAGAGAGCACTTAATGAACGTGTGTTGCCTTGCCTTAAACAATTAACCAATCAATAAACATTTATGAAACACGATGCCTTTACAATCCAGCTCAACTGCCCCCATGTCCAGAAAACTTTCTCTGATTCCCACTGTGAGTGACAACCTAATTCCTTGGACCTTTGTTTCTTTGTTCCTACCTCTGATGCATTGGTCATGTGATATTGTGGACTAAAGTTGTATGTGTTTGTACCTTCTGCCCCTCCTAGACAGTAAACTGAATGAGGTCAAAAGATGAGTTTTAGCTACATTTATAGTTCATAAGTACCCTAGTACCAAGTACTAGTGTGCTCCATACACAGTAGGCACTTAATAAGTGTTTATCAAAAGTAATTTGTGGAAGCAAGCTAACAATAAAATGGAATAGTATATGGGTACAAAGAGAAAGTCACATTCTGATAACTTCAGCTCTCAGGTTGACTCTGTGACACACCCCAACCCTGCTCAGACCCCCCTTTTTGATGCAGTCAGTACCACACTGGTTTGTTGTTGTTGTTTAGTCATTTTCAGTCCTGTCCAACTCTTTTCGACCTCATTTGGAATTTTCTTGGCAAAAAATACTGGAATAGTTTGTCATTTCCTTCTCCCGCTCATGATGCCTCAGATGAGGAAACTGAGGCAAACAGGGCTAAGTGACTTGCCCAGGGACACACAGCTAGTAAATGTCTGAGATTTGATTTGAACTCAGGAAGATGCATCTTCCTTCCTCCAGGCTTGGTGTTCTATGCACTATGGGTCACCTAGCTGCCCATAACCATACCGGTCCCACTGTACATATACCAGTTTTGAAGCAACCTTAGCTCATATTTCTAGAGCATATAAAGTTTATAAAGTGCTCTCCATTTCATAAAACATTGTGAGATCCGGGATAGGAAATAAGATGGACACCTTGGGAAATACAGATGATGTAAAAATAAAAAAATATCAATAAAATTTTATTTTGGGGGGGAAAATCCTATGAACCAAGGAGTGCAAGGATGTGGTGCTCATTGTAAACCACAAAGTGATACAGAAAATTGAATTATTATTTTCAAATATGAGGAAATTGCTTAGAAAGGTGAAATAGGTTGTCCCTTTCTTGGTAGATATTTTAGGAAGGTTTGCTGTTTCCTTCCTTATAGATAAAAAAACTGAAGCAAACAAGGTTAGGTGACTTGCCCAAGGTCATGCAGTTAGTAAGTGTCTGAGGCCAGATCTGAGCTCATAAAAATGAGTCTTCCTGATTCTAAGCCCAGTGCTCCATCCACTGTACCACCTAGCTGTCTTTATCATATATTCAACAAAAATAGCTACCATTTATATAGCACTTTAAGATTTGCAAAGCACTTTAACACTATTACCTCATTTTCTTCACAAACAATCCTGAGAAGTAGATACTATTTATTATCTCCAATTTTTTTTAAATGCAATTTATTTATTTAACATATTTGGTTTTCAGCATTGATTTTCACAACATTTTGAATTACAAATTTTCTCCCCTTTTCTACCCTCCCCCCCCACTCCAAGATGGCTTATATTCTGGTTGCCCTGTTCCCCAGTCAGCCCTCCCCTCTATCACCCCCCCTCCCCTCTCATCCCCTTTTCCCTTCCTTTCTTGTAGGGCAAGATAAATTTCTACGCCCCATTGCCTGTGTATCTTATTTTTTAGTTGCATACAAAAACTTTTTTTGTTTTTGAACATCTGATTTTAAAACTTTGAGTTCCAAATTCTCTTCCCTCTTCCCTTCCCACCCACCCTCCCTAAGAAGTTGAGCAATTCAACCTAGGCCACACATGTATTATTATGTATAACCCTTCCACAATACTCATGTTGTGAAAGGCTAACTTCATTTTGCTCCTTCCCAACCCATCCCGCTTTATTGAATTTTCTCCCTTGACCCTGTCCCCTTTCCAAAGTGTTTGTTTTGATTACCTCCACCCCCATCTGCCCTCCCCTCCATCATCCCCCCGCCTTTATTTTTTTTTTATCTTCCTCCCTCTTCTTTCCTGTGTGGTAAGATACCCAACTGAGTATGTATGGTATTCCCTCCTCAGGCCAAATCTGATGAGAGCAAGGTTCACTCATTCCCCCCTCACCTGCCCTCTCCCCTCCTCCCATAGAACTGCTTCCTCTTGCCACCTTTATGTGAGATAATCCACCCCATTCTATCTCTCCCTATCTCCCTCTCTCAGTATGTTACTCTCTCATCCCTTAATTTCATTTTATTTCTTTTAGATATCTTCCCTTCATCTTCAACTCACCCTGTGTCTGCTCTCTCTCTTTTACATATATATATATATATAAACACATATATATATACACATACATACATATACACATAGATATATACATACATACACATTCACTTATATATATACATAAACATATATATATATATATATACACACACACACATATATATATATATATATGCATATTCCCTTCAACTACCCTAATACTGAGGTCTCATGAATCATACTCATCATCTTTCCATGTAGAAATGTAAACAAAACAGTTCAACTTTAGTAAGTCCCTTGCAATTTCCGTTTCTTGATTACCTTTTCATGCTTCTCTTGATTCTTGTGTTTGAAAGGCAAATTTTCTATTTAGTTCTGGTCTTTTCACTGAGAAAGCTTGAAAGTCCTCTATTTTATTGAAACTCCATATTTTGCCTTGGAACATGATACTCAGTTTTGCTGGGTAGGTGATTCTAGGTTTTAATCCTAGCTCCATTGACCTCTGGAATATCATATTCCAAGCCCTTCGATCTCTTAATGTAGAAGCTGCCAGATCTTGGGTTATTCTGATTGGGTTTCCACCATACTCAAATTGTTTCTTTCTGGCTGCTTGCAGTATTTTCTCCTTGATCTGGGAGCTCTGGAATTTGGCAACAATATTCCTAGGAGATTTCTTTTTGGGATCTATTTGAGGAGGCGATCGATGGATTCTTTCAATTTCTATTTTGCCCTGTGGCTCTAGAATATCAGGGCAGTTCTCCTTCATAATTTCTTGAAAGATGATATCTAGGCTCTTTTTTTGATCATGGCTTTCAGGTAGTCCAATTATTTTTAAATTATCTCTCCTGGATCTATTTTCTAGGTCAGTGGTTTTTCCAAGGAGATATTTCACATTGTCTTCCATTTTTTCATTCCTCTGGTTCTGTTTTATAATATCCTGATTTCTCATAAAGTCACTAGCTTCCACTTGCTCCAATCTAATTTTTAAAGTAGTATTTTCTTCAGTGGTCTTTTGGACCTCCTTTTCCATTTGGCTAATTCTGCCTTTCAAGGCATTCTTCTCCTCATTGGCTTTTTGGAGCTCTTTTGCCATTTGAGTTAGTCTGTTTTTTAAGGTGTTGTTTTCTTCAGTGTATTTTTCATTATTTTTTTGGGTCTCCTTTAGCAAGTCATTGACTTGTTTTTCATGGTTTTCTCGCATCCTTCTCATTTTTCTTCCCAATTTTTCCTCTCCTTCTCTAACTTGCTTTTCCAAATCCTTTTTGAGTTCTTCTATGGCCTGGGGCCAGTTCATGTTTTTCTTGGAGGCTTTGGTTGTAGGCTCTATGACTTTGTTGTCTTCTTTAGGCTGTATGTTTTGGTCTTCTTTGTCACCAAAGAAAGAATCCAAAGTCTGAGACTGAATCTGGGCGCGTTTTCGCTGCCTGGCCATATTCCCAACCAACTAACTTGACCCTTGAGTTTTTCAGTGGGGTATGACTGCTTGTAGACTAACGAGTTCTATGTTCTACGTTTGGGGGGGAGGTGCCAGCTCTGTCAGAGCTGCACTCCTCCTTCCCCAAGGACCCCCAGTCCAGACTGGACTTAGATCTTCAGCAGGCTGTTGCACTCCTGCTCTGATCCGCCACTTAATTCCTCCCACCAGGTGGGCCTGGAGCCAGAAGTAACAACAGCTGTAGCTGCCCCACCTCCGCTGCCCCCAGGGCTGGAAGCTCAACCGCGAACTCCTTCCACTCCCGCAGCTTTTCCCACTAACCTTCTCCGCAGTCTTTGGTGTTTGTGGGTCGAGGGGTCTGGTAACTGCCGCAGCTCACATATTCAGGGCGCTAGGGCCCCCTCCGCCCGGCTTCTGGTCTGGATCGTCCACGCCGCTCAGGCTGGGCTCTGCTCCACTCTGTTCCCAGTTCCTAGCTCCGTGTGGAATAGACCTCACCCAGAGACCATCCAGGCTGTCCTGGGCTGGAGCCCTGCTTCCCTCTGCTGTTCTGTGGGTTCTGCCGTTCTAGAATTGGTTCAGAGCCATTTTTATAGGTTTTTGGAGGGACTCGGGTACGGAGCTCACTCTAGTCCGTGCTTACCAGCCGCCATCTTGGCTCCGCCCCCTATTATCTCCAATTTTGCAATTGAAGAAATTGAGGCCCAGAAATTAAGTGACTTGCCCAGGGTTACACAAGCTAGTAAGTGTCTCAGTTATCTCTGAACTCAGTTCTTCCTTACTCCAGGTCCAGTGCATTATCCAGGATGCCACATAGACATTTTAGATAAGGTCAGCTCTGAGAAAAGACACCAGCTGGGAGTTGGGGGAGAAAGGGACCAGAAAAGGCCTCCTGTAGAAGGTGAGATCTCAGCTAAGTCTTGCAAATAGGCAGTAAGCTGGAGAGTTGATAAGATGGCCAGCTGCACTGACTTCAGAACCAGTGCTTGTCTGACAAAGCATGTAAACATGGAATTAGGATAGTCCTAAAGCTGGATCTAGTCAAAGCTTTAACAACTTTCTGGAACTTGGCCAACCAGAATTTTAGAATGTTAGAGCTAGAAAGGGCCTTAGACATCACTTAGAACAGGAACTCTTAACCTTATTTCTTTTTTTGGTGTGTGTGTGTCATGAGCCCTTCCGGCAGGTGTGAAGCCTATGGGACCCTTCCCAGAATCATGTTTTAAATATATATGACTACAAAGGAAAATGATTATATTAAAATATAGTCATTGAAACTTTCATCAAATTAAATTTAATGACATCAAAATTAAAAATTAAGATGAAAACAAGTTAAAACAATTTAACCTCAGTTTAAGAAGCCCTTTGAAAAAGAAAACACTCAAATTTCACAGAGAAGGAAACTGAGAGCAGTCAAGGGGAAAACAGATGGTTGAGAGACAAGCAGTGATACCACAACACCTGATCCACAAAGACTCCTGAGGAACATAGACACACGGGATCCTCACCACCTCTTTCAGCCCATTGGCAGCCAAGCATCAATTACCACCTGGTGAAACAGAAGGAGATCTGAAGGATCCTTGGACTCCTGCAAAGGCTCTGTTGCTGCTCCATTCCTTCAAACCTTATCTGTATATTTGCTTTCTTCTCTTCCACACACCCATATACTACACAGTAAAACACATTAAAAAGTATCCGATCTGATGTCCCACACATCAGTACAGTATAGTGATAAAAGTGCTGGGCTGGATTCAAAAGATTTGAATTCTTTTGCTTCTGACACCAGCTGAATATCCTCAATTCCTCATTTATACAATGAGATTAGAATAGCTCTCCAAGGATCTTTCCACCTGCAGCAGTCTGTGAGACTGTTAATCAATAAGGATAAATGTAAAATCTTGTACTTGGGTACAAGCAATTTTTTATTGTGGATAGACAACAGTTTTTCTCAAAAAAAGTTTTGAGGGTTTTAGTGGATTGAAACCATAATAAGAGTCAGCAGTGCAACACAGTGGCTGTTGCTATTTGTCCTTCGTTCTTCAAAAGGACCATGACATCAGGGAGGTGATGCCATGATTTGCAAGTGAATTGGATTTAAGTGAGAGAGAGCTGTGCAAGGTCATCAGCCTCATCTTGTCCTCAAGAGCCATCTGGGTCCAGTGGCAAGATATAGATCAGGATGACTGGAGATGGCCCCCTGGCATGGCTGCTACAAAAAGCCTTGGGTTGCATGCAGAAGGGAATGGCCTTCAAGAACAGCAAGGTGAGAGTGCTATTGAACTCTGCCATCATCAGAGGTCATTATGAGCATCATATTCAGTTCTGGGTACCCCTATATAATAGAGACAATGATTAGATGGAGATGGACCAGAGGAGGACAAGCAGGAGGGTGAAGGTCCTGGAATCCATGTCACATAAAAATTAATTGAAAGAACTGGGCATGCTTAACCAGGAGAAGAGAAGACTCCAGAGGACATGATAGTTATGTGCAAATATTTGAAGGGATGTCATGTGGAGGAGAGACTAGATTCGTCCTTTTTGGTCCCAGGCAGCAGAGAGCCAGGAATGATGGGGAGAAGTTGCAATGAGTCAAATTCAGGCTAAACTTCAGGAAAAACTTCCTAGCAATGATTGCTGTCCCAAAGTAGAATGGACATTCCTAGAATAGAGAGTGGGTTCCCTCTCCATGTAGGTCTCCAAGCAGAGTCTAGATAACTTAGTGGCAGGTATGTTATAGTAGGGAATCATTTCATGTATGAATTGGCCTAGATGGCCGTGGAAATCCCAACTAACTATTCTATGAACTCTAATTCTAATTCTATGATTCTCTGACTATGCTCAGAACCCTGGAGAGCTACAGAGTTGCTTATAAGTGTTGAAACTTCCAATCTACCAATTCCATATCCACCATCCAATTTCACTCAGCTGTTCCCCATCCAGGGGGTTCTCTGCTGTGCTTTTGCTCTCAGCACCCTCTGCATATGTCTCTGTCCCTAAATACTCCTGCAATTTTTCTCCAAAGGAGAGTTGTATTTTAGTATTGTTCAGCACAAACAATATTCCTTTATTGATTGATTGATTCCTTTATTTGGTAATTTGTTCTTAAATCTATTCATGCAATTCATTTTTCAAATAATTTCTGACATTTTAAAGGACTGTTTCACAATTCTAGCATGATGAAAAAGAAAGTGCTCTCAAGCTATACAGTAAACACCTAGGCAGTCCTCATACTAGGCCATGCCCTGCTCAATGTAGACTGCCTTGCTCACAGATTTCAACAAGGCTGTAGCTCCCAACATTATATTTGAACATCTATTACAACAAACACAAGTGAGAGAAACAGTGACACCTACATAGACTTCTTAATGGAAACTCAACTTTTATTTCAAGACAGCTGGTGTGATTGATTAAGAAAAGTACCCTTCCAGATCAGTGTGCCCCCTACTAAACATCTCTTTAAAAATTTCTATTAAATTTAATTAATTAATTAGATTTAAATTTGAAAAACTTAAATTTTTAAAAATTTATTTACTTATTTATTTATTCTTAGTTTTCAACATTCAGTTCCATAAGATTTGGGGTTCTAAATTTTCTCCCCATCTCTCCCCTTCCCCTTCCCCAAGACACCGTGCAGTCTGATATAGGTTCTACTTAAGCATTCATATTAAACATATTTTCACATTATAGACTAGGAATTTCTAAGAAATTTTCAGTAATAAGCAAATCCTATGGACCTGCATAGAGTAAGAGGGGACCTTATATGTACATCATCCAGTCACAGAATTACAGAATCGTCTCATTATCAGAAGGCATCACAGAGTTCTATATCTATTTCTGAACAGAAATTTCCTCTACAATCTTTGCCTTAAGATCTCCAGGGAGGAGGACCCCACTCCACCCTGGGCCAGTCCATTTGACTCTCAGGCAACTTTGATTGTTACCAGATATCTCCACATTATATTTAAGTTTTGCCCTTAGGGGTTAAGGAGAACAAATGTAATCCCCATTCCATATGGCAAGGCTTCAAATATTTGGTAACATTTCTCATTCTTAGCCAGAATCTGAATAGCTCAGGGAACTGGTAGCTGAACAATCATTTAATCTAAGGCCTTATCCAGGTGGGGGCGTCCTTTGATCAGAGGCAGTGTGGTCCAGTCCTGGCTATACCGCTAATTAACCTATGTGCCCTCGAGTAAGACACATTCTCTTTCTAGGTCTTAGTTTTCTCATCTATTAAATGAGGGGGTTGGACCAGATGGCCTCCAATGGCCATTTTTAGCTCCAAAGTTATGATCCTATGGAGTCTTCTTTCTCCAGCTTAACTGTAGTCTAACGGCTTCATATTATTAATGGGGAAATTAAGGACCAGAGAGGAAAACATACTTGTTAAAGCTAGTTCAGGGCAAAACCAGAACGGGAAACCTGGTCTACTGAACCATCCCCTAGTCGAATATTCTTCCCTCTATTAGGTGTTACATGGGTAATTATTTCATGTGAATTGGGGAAGGGGAACACATAAAGAGAGGCTATTTCTGAGACTACAGTAAGATGAAAGGGTCATAGATTTAGAGCCAGAAGAAACCTTAGAGATCATCTAATGAAACTCAGTTTACACATGAGGAAACAGACAGAAAAGTGAAGTGACTTATCTGGGGTCATAGTGCTAATAAGTGGCAGAATCAGGATAAAGCCCCTATATTCAGATATTCTCTGAATCCAAATATAACATTCTTTAGAGGCAGTCCTTTAGAGGGCTCAGCAAGACCTGAGTCCAAATCTGGCCTCAGACACTTACTAGCTGTGTGAACTTGGGCAACCAATTAATCAATGAACATTTAAATACCTCCTATGTACTAGGCACTATACTAAGCACTGGAGATTCAAAAACAGGCAAAAGAGAGTCCCAGGCTCAAGCAGCTTACAATCTGAATTGGAGAGACAACGTGCAAACAAGTATATACAAAGCAAGCCATATATGGGATAAATAAGAAATAATTAACAGTGAAGGGACTGGAATTAAAAGGGGGTGGGAAAGGCTTCCTGTAAACAATGAGATTTTAGTTTGGGACTTAAAGGAAGCCAGGGATGTCAGTAGGCAGAACTGAGGAGGGAGAGCAATTTAGGAATGGGGGAAAGTCAGAAAAAAATGCCTGGAGCTGAGAGATGGAGTGTCTTGTTCATAGAACAGGCAAGAGGCCAGTGTCATTGGATTGAAGAGTACGTCGGCGAATAAGGTGTGAGAAAACTGGAAATGTAGGAGAGGACTAGGTTATGAAGGACTTTGAATGCCAAAGAGGGCATTTTGCATTTGATCCTGGAGACAATAGGGAATCACTAGACTTTATTAACTAGTGCGTACGTGGGGCGAAGTGCCGTGATTGGACTTGTACTTTAGGAAAATCACTTTAGTGGCTGAATGAAGTGGGGAAAGACTTGAGGTGGGCAGACCCATAATCAGCTGTTGCAGTAGTCCCAGCACGAGATGATGAGGGTCTGCACTAGAGGGGTGGCAGTGTCAGGGAAGAGAAGAGTGTATTGCTGAGATGTTGCAATTGATGGGCCTTAGCAACAACTTAGATATGAGGGAGGAGAGATAGTGAGGAGTCTAGGATGATTCCTGTTATGGGACCCTGAGGGATTGGGGACCCTGAGGGTGTTGCCCCCTATAGTGATAAGCTAGATAGGAGTGGGGAACATTTAGGGGGGAAAGAAAATAAGTTCTGTTTCAGATATGTTTAATTTAATGTATCTACAGGACATCCAGTTTGAGATGTCTGAAAGGCAATTGGAGATGTGAGACTGGAGGTCAGTAAAGAGGTTAGGGAAGGATAGGGCAAGTCACTTGGCCTCTGTTTCTTTAGTTTTCAGAACTGTAAAATGGGGATAATAATAGTACTTACCTCCCAGGGCTGTTGTGAGGGTCCAATGAGACCATATTTGTAAAGTGCTTTGCAAACCTTAAAGTACAAGAAAAATGCCAACTATTATACCCAGCGTACAGTGTCACCTTGGATCCTATATAGAACAATCTGAATGTTTACGTAAGGGACAGAATCCCCAGCTGGGCTTTTCCTTGCCTGGATTTGGGGGCATTTTGAAACATGAGACCCCATCACTAGTTATGCAGGATAGGGAAGCTATATTGCCGGGATGAATTCCCCATCTATATAACACAACTTCCTATGTTTCATACTGTGCCCAAATCCATTAAAATGGAGGCTAGGGTTGGGAGCTGCACAGAGCTGGGTAACCAGTTGTCCCATTTTATCATGTAATTCTTAGAACCTCTGCAGCCAGAGAGCTGTTTCCATTGGAACAACCACATCATTGAACTCATCTGCTTAGATGGGGTGATTTCAACAGTCACTGTTTGGCGACCTGCCCACTGACCTCATATCCCTGATCCGAATAACCCTAGAGTCAGACTCTACCAGAAAGAACCCTTGAGGAAGCAATTTAATTCAATTCAATTCTGAGGCAACGACATGAAATATATAAGGCACTGGACTTAGAGTCACAGCTAGGTTCAAATTCTGCTATGTGGCTTACTTAACCTCTCTGTGCCTATCTCCTCATCTATAAAGTGAAAGCATTGGATTCCATGGCTTCTGACGTCCTTTCTACCTCTAAATCTATGATCTTATGAATTCAATCAACAGGCATTTATTGGTTGGTTGGTCGTTGTCCTTTGTTCTCGAAGAGGACCAAAATAACATCACTATGTAAGAGTCAAGTTACAGTATGTCCCACTGTGGCTGATCAGACCAGAACAAGCTCAGAATGCTCTACCACAGGTTGGGCACAAATAGTTCATGTAAACATTTGGGGTGGATTCTCTAGATTTGCACACCTTGCATTTCTTTTGAACCACTTCAATTCTGCACAGCACCTCCTCTGATGAAGGCATGCCATGTGTACAAACCTATGTGCTTTGTGGATACAAAAACAAAATGAAAAACAAAAGAACAAGTTAAAACCAGTGGTTGACCTAGAGGAACACATATTCTCTTGGGTTGATACAACATGTACATAGGTACATAGGTAAGTAAATATTTTATATACACACACGTATGCACACATACATATACAGGTTTAGTCCCAGTTCCTATCCTATGCTATATACATATCTGTATGTAGGTATGCATACATGTATATGTATGAATGTGTATATATACATACATACACACATATGCATATATATACACACACATGCATATGTATATATATGTGTGTGTGTGTATGTATAATAGCCTATATGCATAGGATCCTTTTTGTCCTATATGCATAGGATAGGTACTGGATATTTGTCCTATATGCATAGGATAGGTACTGGAGCCTATGGTTTCCCTGATATAAGGGATTCCCACATGTGGAAACTCCTTCTAGCAATAAAGGTTGGCATCTCCTCTACCTCTTGTATTCTTAGAGAATTAATTGCCTCTAGCACGGAGCTGTGACTTGCTTGGGGTCAAACAGCTGCAAACAGCCAGTAGGTGTCAGTAATACTAAATAAAATGAACTCATTTAAAGAGGGAGAGAATGCTAATGACTGAAAGAATTGGGAAAGCCTTTTTTTTTCCTTAACAAGGAGACACAAATTGTGCTTTGAAGGATGCTAAAAGATTTAAAGAGGTAGAGGGGAAAAGGGAATATATCTCATCAGACTGTGAGCTCCTTGAAGGCTGGGACTGTCTTGTCTGATTTTGTATCATTAGCATTCAATACAGTGCCTGACACATTGTTATCGTTCAGTCATGTCCAACTCCTTGTGACCCCTTGGATCGTACTGTCTGTGGGATTTTCTTGGCAAAGACCCTGGAGCCATTTCTCCAGTGGATTAAGTTAAGTGACTGTATCAGGAGGGCAGAGTTTATAATCTCAAAGAGGATCATAAACATGTCTGAAAGGTTCGGAACCGCCGGATATAAGAAACTCTCAAAGTAGAAGGCAGAAGAATCAAAACATTTATTTAGGCTCCACAGTAACCAACCCATGAACCAGAAGCCCCATTTTGATATGTTGATCATAATCTTCCAGGCCCAATAAGTACGCCTTGAAAGAGTAACCAGGAGGCTACAGAGAAACATGATTGCGTAAAGCAAAATCATGTTTCCCCCTCGATGGTAATAAGATTACCCACTGGCCTGAAGTCTTTGTTCAGCTTCCTCCCGTAGGTCAGCTCTGCTACTGGCAGCTCCTGCCTCAGCTGTGTCTGTGTCTGTAACTGAAACTGCAACTGTAACTGACGATGTAACGGTCGCTGTAACTGACGATGTAACTGTCACTGGCTCCAACCGGAAAAGGAAAAGAGAGTCTTCAAGCTGTCCTCTCCCCTCTTATAGGGTTTTTGACATCATCAAGCTCCGCCCAAATGACCAGGGCCGATTGGTTCCTGAGTTGGCTCCTCCCCCTAGCATAGACATTAACACCTCCCCTCAGCCAGCCCCATGACTCCTCACACAGGAAGTTGTCTGCTTCCCGGCATGCTCCCCGGGCCTCCTGCCCCGGAAGAGCAAGCCACAGTGTCCAGAGGCTCAATGAGGTAAGCTGAGTCATTCAAAGAAAACAAAGGCCATTCTGGTTACACTCCACCCCTTGTTATAGGATACATAATCTAATCAGCCATGTATCCTAGAACATACATTGTGATCCAATTACAAAGGAAACTAAAACATATCATTCATTATAAAGCAAAACATATCATTCAGTGACATTCCCAAACATTGGTTAACGATTCAAATGCGATCCACCCCTAGATCCCAGCAAAATAATCTCTTCAATCAATCATCCCCAAAATAATTATTAATAATTCAAATGTCCACCCCTAAATCCTTGTATCCATTACATAGGATCAATAATATCATAACAATAAAACAACACAGCAAGGATAACACAAAATAAGTAAACAGAACACTATCATCATTTCCACCCCCCTTGAACGATTGGGGCTCAAAATCTTGGGGTGAGGGGTGAAGGTCTCATTTTCCATAGCTTCTTCATGCTGAAATTGGATGTAGAGATGGCCCTGCCCCCAAAAAGTCCCATTCCAGAGGTCATTTCTTTAACGAGCTGGCAGGAATTCCAAGAATGCTACATGCTTAGGCAGTCACCGGAAAGTGCAGGGTGCTTAAGCCTGAAGGAAACAAAACTAGCAACAAGGTTAGCCAAAACAAAGGACAAAAAGAATAGACAAGTATGGACTATAATTCTTCAAATAAAATCATCTCAAGTTTGGTTGAGATTTCAGTTATGCAAAGATCCAACATCAGAGCCAAACTCAGGTGGGAAATGTTTCTTTTCAAAAGGAACATAATGAGGAAGCCAAGAGGATCCCACCCTAGATATAGACTAAGATTGTCCTCCCAGCCTTTCTCCAGATGTACAAGTTTTCATCCGTTAATCACACAAGGTCACCTTCAGTCTGAGTGGCTTGTAGGCTTGCAGGAGCAGTTCTTATTTCCCTATTTCTCGTGTTATCAAGTCCTCTATACATTCTATATAATTCATTGGTTGGAATTCCATCTATCATTTCAAAACCTACTCCTGCTCTCAATAAAGCAGTAAACATTTCTTTCCTTGTTACTCTCCTTTGGCGCCAAGTTTGCTGGTTATTCACCCTTCTCTCTCGAGGAGATCTATCCCCTCCCCAGTCACCTAAGTCATGTAACTGTAAAATCTTATTTATCACTGTTGTAAGACGGCTCCCTACTTCTCCAAGTAATAAATTCAAAATTAGTTGTTTATAAGCAGGGGGAGCTGTCCTAATTATTAAATTCCTATGAGGCAGTTCCATTGAATCATTGTAATATTTGTCTGCAGTTCCTGTCATAATGGCAGTCTTCATTACCTCCTCCTTTAGTCTCATGATACAATCTCTAAGTGAATACCAGGGTCTGTGCTCAGTGGGCCACATAGAATCAGTAGCATATCTCTTATTGCATCCCACAGCGGCTAATGCCAACAGAGTAGTCCTGCTATCACCATCTCCTTGCTGATGATGTTCCCTAAAAGCTTGTTGAACTAGAGGATCATGGCTGATACCTATGAATCTCATGCAGTCTGTCCCATCTACTGATATTCCACCGGCCCCTTGATCACTGAGTCTTACCATCCAAGATATCAATGGTTCTCCTATTCTTTGGCTGAATCTACTCAAAATATCTGTGACCTCTTGCGGTGAGAAATCTTCCTGAATTTCCCTTGTAACTGAATCTTCACCTCGGGTTTCTGTCTTCCTCCTTTGTATGGGTCAAGCCCTTGTCTGATCATTTAACCATCTCCTATTCTCTGTGTGAGGCACATCCTGAACCCCAGTAGTGTTTTGTGCCTCAGCCGGCTCTTTCTGGGCTGGGTTGAAATGCACTCTGGGCTTTTTTGGTCTCCTGTTGCTCTTAGCCACATTAATAGAAAAGTTCTCATTTGAGTCAGTTTGGTCTCCTGCTATCTGAGATTCCTCTTCTTCCTGTGGGGTAGGAGTGCCCCCATGTCTTTCACTTAATCTCAATCTTTCGTATACTAGACGGTAGGCTGATAACACTATCCAGCTTTGCCTAGATAGTGATGCCCCTGACTGAATCCCAACTTCTCGTAAACACTTTTCCAAATCCCTAGGATCTCCTCTCCGTAGCCTTGGTTCCCAGTTTTCACAGGGTCCAGCTTTTTTAGCCAATTCTTTTGCTAGGGAGGAATAAAATGGATCCTCCCATCCTGGGATATTCATCTCTTCCTCTGAAATTGTTCTGCTTCTAAATAGAGATCTTATACCTAGCGATCCTGTTCGTGACGCCAAATGTATCAGGAGGGCAGAGTTTATAATCTCAAAGAGGATCATAAACATGTCTGAAAGGTTCGGAACCGCCGGATATAAGAAACTCTCAAAGTAGAAGGCAGAAGAATCAAAACATTTATTTAGGCTCCACAGTAACCAACCCATGAACCAGAAGCCCCATTTTGATATGTTGATCATAATCTTCCAGGCCCAATAAGTACGCCTTGAAAGAGTAACCAGGAGGCTACAGAGAAACATGATTGCGTAAAGCAAAATCATGTTTCCCCCTCGATGGTAATAAGATTACCCACTGGCCTGAAGTCTTTGTTCAGCTTCCTCCCGTAGGTCAGCTCTGCTACTGGCAGCTCCTGCCTCAGCTGTGTCTGTGTCTGTAACTGAAACTGCAACTGTAACTGACGATGTAACGGTCGCTGTAACTGACGATGTAACTGTCACTGGCTCCAACCGGAAAAGGAAAAGAGAGTCTTCAAGCTGTCCTCTCCCCTCTTATAGGGTTTTTGACATCATCAAGCTCCGCCCAAATGACCAGGGCCGATTGGTTCCTGAGTTGGCTCCTCCCCCTAGCATAGACATTAACACCTCCCCTCAGCCAGCCCCATGACTCCTCACACAGGAAGTTGTCTGCTTCCCGGCATGCTCCCCGGGCCTCCTGCCCCGGAAGAGCAAGCCACAGTGTCCAGAGGCTCAATGAGGTAAGCTGAGTCATTCAAAGAAAACAAAGGCCATTCTGGTTACAGTGACTTGTCTAGGGTCACTCAGCTAGTAAGTGTCTGAGGCCAGATTTGAACTCAGGTCTTCCTGACTCTAGGCCCAACACTCTATCCACTAACCTACCTAACTGAAATTCTAGGCAAACAGAAGTTAAATGACTTGCTTAATAAATGTTTGTAGATTGATTGATTTCAGACATGGGAAATAATTTATGCAAAGGTATAAAGACTGTAGATGGGATGTCCTGAATGGGGACAGCTAACAGGTCATTTTGACTGGACTAGGTAGTCTACAAAGAAGAAAAATATGAAATTAAGACTAGAAAGGGAAGGGGAAATCTGGAATATAGAGACTTAAAATATGAATCTAGGGATCTGGAATTTGATCCTAGGGGCCAATATGTTAAGTAGTGATATGAATGCATTTTCTCTACTGCCACTGAGTTGACTGCTCTTTCCTACATTTACAACTGTTTTCTCTGAGGGCTAACTCTATTTCTTGAGTTCATCTGAAACATAGTCAGTTTTGCTCTGAATTCTTATTTTATTTTAAAGGCAAAAGGGAGCCACTGAAGGTATTTGAGCAAGATGAGGGTGTGGTGTGGTCAGATCTGTGTTTTGAGAATGTCACTTGGGTGGCTATGTAGATGGATTGGACAAAGAGAAGGGTAGTGTGATACAGAAAAAGTTTGAGAGAATAGTATCTAAGTAATTAATAATTTTACTATCAGCAGATAATTAATGAAATGGTCATTGGCTTTCTCTCATAAACCAATAACTCGGATTCGCTGGAGAATACTGAATGATTGGACTCTTAAATAGATTTGAAAAAGGGGGTGTCCCTAAGGGTAGAAATCAACTCTGATTGGTTAGCAATCAATGTGGAGGGGGGGACATATTAATGAGGAGGTAGGCAAAAGTCTTCAGCTCCTGCTGCAGAGAATGTGACCTAATCATGAGATTCAGCTGCCTCCAGCAATGGGGTAAAAGAAATTCATCTCTCCTCAGCCTTGCTTGTTGTTTTCCCTTTGCTAAGCTGGGTCACCATGAATGGAAACTTCCAGGGACAGACAGGGGTTTATTTCCTAAGGGCAAGATCTTGCTTGGACTGGATTCTGTTTGTATTGTTTCCTAGTTGGGTAGAGTCCCACCCAAGATAGAAAAGTATGTATCCTGAGGATTTGGGCAATCTCATCTATCAATGATGTCCTTCAGAGCCTGGCTGAATAACCTACAGGGGCTGATTTCTGAATGAGGAAATAGAAAGGGAAAACCTTAATTCTAATTTAATAATTGGTTATTAATATGAGAGAAGTAATCATCTGTCTCAGTAGCAAATAGATAATTACAATGCATCAAGTGAATGGTGATAGGGTCTGGACTATGATAGAGGCTGCATAAATGGTTGTTGTCCTTCCTTCTCAAAGAAGACCAAAATGACATCACTATGTTAGAGTCAAGTTACAGCACAACAGACTTGTGGCTGATCACACCAATACAGGCTCAGAATGTTCTACCATAGATTGGCCATAAATAGTCCCTGGGAACATTTGGGGTGGAAACTCTAAATCTGCATATTTCAAATTTCTTTTGAGCTGCTTCAATTCTGCTTTGCTCAGAGAGCACAGCACCTTCTCTGATGTGGGCACATCATACTGAGCAGTCCTGTGCCAGTGTCTCCCACATCACACCATCAATTCCAAAGTTCTTAAGAGAGACCTTGAGAGTGTCCTTGTATTGCTTCTTCTGACCACCATGTGAGTGCTTACCCTCTGTGAATTCTCCATAAAATAGTCTTTTTGATAAATGTACATTAGGCATTCAAACAATGTGGCCAGCCCATAATAGTTGCTCTCTCTGAAGTAGAGTTTGAATGCTTGTTGGTTTAGTTCAAGTAAGGACCTCAGTGTCTAGCATCTTATCCTGCCAGGTGGTCTTCAGAATCTCCCTAAGACAATTCAAATGGAAGCGATTCAGTTTCCTGGCATGGTATTGGTATAAATAAAGATGAAGAAATTAAGGTGAGAGACGTCACATTGATAGAGCTGGCAAGAATTGGCACCTGATTGGATACGGAGGTGGAAGGATGGGGAGGAAGCATTGGTGGCTATGGGTTTTGACTCTGAATGACTGAATAGTAGTGCCCTTAAGAGAAATCAGGATATTTGGAGGAAGGATATTTTTTCTTGTTTGTTTTTTGGAAACAGGATGATTTACATTTTGAACATGTTGAATTTGAGATCCTATGGTACACCCAAGGAAAATATATCTAGCAGATATTTGGTAATGCAGGAATGGGATTAGATATTGGACTTGGAGTCGAAAGATCTGGACTTGGTCCCATCTCTGCTCTTTTCTTGCTATGGAATCTTGGGTAAGTCACTTCCACTCCCCAGGTCTTAAAATCTGATCTGTGAAATGATTGGATTGGAATAGATGATCTCTAAGTCCCTCCATGGGCAATCCTGTGATTTTCTCTTTCTTTTTGTATTTTATTCCTAATCCATTCCGAATTCTCTTGGTGTTGTCACAAGGCTGAGAGTACATAATTAGTTAAGACTGCTAACATTTTTCTCCCTCTTCACTCCCAACTTTCAAAGCAGTTGCCTGGTGCACTGAAATGGCAGAAAATTGACTGTGATTTATTTGTAACCAGAACCCCATCTCCAGGGGCTGGACTCATAGTCACACTGCTCCATTATCTTAGGACGTCAACATCTTAGCTCATTAAGCTATTATTTGGTTCTATCCCTGGCTGGGCCTTTGTTAGTTTTTCTTTCTTTATACTCCAGTCTATGTATTTCTCTGAAGAATAAAAACTCCACTTCCTCCTGGCCTGGCTCAATCCTTTAAGCTCTCTCTGATGTACCCAGGCACTTAATGACATTATGTAGTACCTTCAAGGTCTCTACCAGGTAAGTACATTGATTTTACTGCTTTGATGCTGTTTCCATTTAAAGGATGATAAAAAAGCCTCAGGTGAGAATCGAGCATGCAGCTCCCTAATCTGACTATGCTCCATAAGCAGTTGCTAACTCTACCCTTTCCCCATAGCCAGCTTCAGTGACATTTATCATTGTCAACTCTCAATAGACTGACTTTCTACCCCACCCCCATTCTTCCATGGCTTCAGTCCTTGCCTGTTCTTTCACACATACGTTGTTTCCCTGTAAGACCCTTCTGTGGATAATTGGCAACTACACAACTTCCAGCCACTATTAAAGCCAATTTGCCATCATCAGTCAGCAAGCTTTCCCGTAGGGAGATTCCTTAATAGGTTTTAAGACTTTTGGAGTAAGCACATTAACAAAAAAATGTCTACAGGCCTAGCTTGGAGATGCAATCATCCCGTTGGTGATCAATAAAGACTTTCCGTTTATTACATTTAAAAGAAGAAGTATTCTGGACTAGACAACTAAAGTATAATTAAAGGCTAGAACATTCTAGAACTTATGGATATGTACTCATCTACAGCCTCAGCTTTATTATTCATAAAGGAGGATTCACTTAATGTTTTCATTCAATTTGTTAGCTCATCAAGAGTATGGAATCCCTTTGTCTTTAAGTTGCATGTATTGTACGCCACAGAGGTTCTTAACCCGGGACCTGTGAACTTTTATATGTATGTATGTATGTATGTACGTATGTATGTGTGTATATTTATACATGTATGTATGTATTTAACTGTATTTCAATATAATTGGCTTCCTTTGTCATCCTGTATGTTCTATTTCATGCATTTAAAAACATCATTCTGAGAAAGAGTTCAGATCATCAAAGGGGTCCATGATACAAAAAAGGTTAAGAACTCATATTTTATGTGGGTTCTTATTTTGTATGATAGGGACCATATATTACATGATAGGGACTGCAACTGTGATTTTATTGGCATTGGCAACTTCCTTTACTAATTCCAGGTCAACACCTCCTCTGAAACTTATAATCTTAATCAATCAATCATTAAATATTTATTAAGGACCTACTATGTCCCAGGCACTGTGCTTAGTGCTGGGGACACAAAAGGAGGCAAAAGACAGTCCCTGCCCTGAAGGAATTCACAACCATTAAGGTTAAATGATTTGTCTGGGGTCACATAGCCCGTAAATATGAGAGATGGGACTTGAGCCCAGCTCTTCCTGACTCAGAGAGTAACTCCACAAGTTCAAATACAGCCTCAGAGAAAATAATGTCCTGGCCACAAGGACCACCAGAGTCCCTGGAAGAAATGAAGCAAGAGAAACAAAATCCAATGTTAAATGGATTATTAGCTAAGAAGAAAGAATGGCAAAGAAAATTCCTGTGTAGATCAGAATGCTTTCTGTGTTGGGGAGGGGGGGAGGGGAGGGAGGGAGAAAAATTTGAAACTCAAAATTTTACCCAAATGAATGAAAGCTATCTTTATATGTAATTGAAAAAAAAAGTGTCATCCAGAGAAACCCTGGGGGTCCTAAGACCCTTTCAGGAGGTCCATAAGGCCAAAATTATTTTTATAATAATTCTAAGATGTCTTCATTTTAAATATGATAAATACTAATATTATAATTCACATAAAGTAAAGCTTTTTTCAGGAGAGGGAAAAGGTTTAAGAGTGTAAATGGGGCTAGCGACCAAGAAGTTTGAGAACTGCTGCTGGTAGGGAAGATAGAAGGCCTCAATGTTGGGGGAGGGGATCTGGACCCCCAAAAAGGAAAAGACCATGTCTTTGGGAGCTGGACTCCAAAAAAGGAAAAACCCCTGGACTTTCCCACATGGCCCAGGTCCCTTGTCTTCACCTGGGGTAATGGGCCCTTCGCAATTAATTAACTGCCCTTTCATTGTCTGCACCTGGCCCCATCCTAGACCACCACTCCCTTGATTCCATCTAGACCCCTTCTCTGTTCCCACAGTCTTCTGTGTAAAAGATCCACCTTGCCTTCATGAAAGTGCTCAGATTCCTTAAAAGTCTAGTCAATGCTCAGATTCCTTAAGAGTCTGGCTAATATGGTGGATTTTTAGAATTGTGTCCACCTTCTGTCGTTGTTCTAATAAGCCTTGTCTTTGGCTGAAAGCCTTTGCTTGAGTAAAATTCATTCAAGTAGGACCCTTTTGTCACTATTTTGGGGTCCCAGCACCCCTAAACCTTAACATATGGGAGTCTGGGAGATGTGGGTTCAGGTTTGACCTCACACATGCTGGCTGTGTGACCTTGGCCAAATCATCTAACTCTAGCCACTGTTTAAGACTGAATTAGAAAAAGGGCCAACTTGCCTTGAGGGAGGGAATTTCCTGCATTGGAATTCCCTGAAGTCACACATCTAGTCCAAAAATGACTTAAAAAAACCTCAAAAACCAAAAAAAAAAAACCCCAACCAAACCGTTAATACTTTTACGTGAGATTACTGTGAGATTTATGAGATACTGTCAGATTATGTGAGATTTTCACAAACTCCTTTACGGGAAGACATAAACACATTGCAATCATCCTTCCTTGCTGTGCCAGAGTGAATGCTCATAAGGAAGAAAGGGACAAAGAAATTCTGTTCTTCTTTTCTCTCTCAAACCAAAAAGGCATTATGAACTGTGCTTCTCTCCCTGAATTTTATCCAAGTCTGAATTCCTGGAAATTCTGATGATTGTAAATCTCTCCTCTCCCCCCTCCCTCTTCCTCTCCCCTCCCCCTTCCCTTTCCCCGCTCCCCATTCCCCCTCCTCCTCCTCCTTCTTTTCTCCTCACCTCCTTTCTCTGTCTCTTTCTATATCTCTGTATCTCTGTCCCTCTCTATATCTCTGTCTCTCACTGTCTGTCTCTTTCCTTCCTTCTTCTCTCTCTGTCTCTCCCCCTCTCTTTTTTTCTCTTTCCCTCTCTCTCTCCTCCTTTCTTTCTTTCTTTCTTTCTTTCTTTCTTTATTTCTTTGTTTCTTTCTGTCTGTCTTTCTTCTTTATTTCTTTCTTTCTTCTTTCTTACTTCCTTCCTTCCTTCCTTCCTTCCTTCCTTCCTTCCTTCCTTCCTTCCTTCCTTCCTTCCTTCCTTCCTTCATTCCTTCCTTCCTTTCCTCCTCACCCTTCGTGTGTTCACTTTTTAAAAGGCTATTGTGGTAGCATGTCTCACTTCACCCTCTACCAAGGGCAGTTAAGAGCTCAAGCTAGATACTTTTTCCCTTCTTTACTCCTTCTAAGCTTCCACCAAATCCATATAGGCTGGAAAACTGAACTGTGGAAAACTGAATTGGCCTGTGTTTGGATGTTGCGTGGGGCCTGTTGTGAAATGGGCAGAGGTGGGGAGGAATGTTGCCTTTGCTATAGGGGGGACAAGAAAATGGAATTGTTTGTGGTTTCAGAGGCTCCGAGGTTTAGAGAGAGGAGGAACCTTAGGAGTTCATTTAGTCCTACCCTCTCATTTAAACATGAGGAAACTAAGTTCCATAGAGGTTAAATGTCTTTCCCTAGGTCACAAGGTCAGAGGCAACAGAGATGGATTTGAACTCAGGTCTTTGGTCTCTGTATCCAGCAGATAACACGTGCAGCTCTTCAGATACCTTGAACTGCTTTATAATGTATTCTCATTATTTTTATTATTATTATTTACACTGTATTCGGCATCTTTCCAGTTGAAATGAATTATTTAATTCAGCACATATTGTTAAATATTTTCTAGATCCAAGGGATTATGTTAGCTTGAGGATAAAAAGCTACCTTGAAGGAGTTCATACTCTATTGGTGTGATAAGCAAGTACGCATATAAGTAAATACGTAGTATATGTAACATGGTATATGTAACATAGTTTATAGTATATATAGTATATAGTAACTTTAAGAGGGAGACAATACTAATAATTGGGATGTGGTCAGGGAAGACTTCCTGTAGGAAGCATCACCTAAACTGTCCTTTCCTGATTCCATTTGTGGGAAACATGAGACAGAACAATCCTCGTTGTGAAGCCAGGAAAGGTTTTATTTACGTTCGTTGTGAATGGGTGACTTCCTAAAGGAGCACACTTGCTAAGGCTAATATAAGGCTATTTATTTTCTGTTCCTGATTCAAATCTCCCCCTCTGTTCCCCATTGGCTAGATGTAACTTCCTGAACCGCCTTGTTCATGTTTTCCCCCTTGATATGTTCCTCGTTGTCGTCCCTTGTCATACATCGCATGTGCATTCAGATTGGCTTGCTCTTCCCTGGCGGGCTGTTGGATGATATTAAACAGCTCGTTAAGCGTGCATACAAGCTTCTGACCTTTTCCTTGATCGAAGGCCTGGTTCTGCTAGGTCACAGCTCTGATTCGAACCAGTCACCTCTGACATACATCCTATTGTCATGCCTGTAAAACTACCGGGAGTAGTAATCCCGTGGAAACAGAACTCCTTCTTTTGTTTCTCACACTCTCGCTGAAATTATTTTGTATGACTGTTTTTAAAAATTCTGAGCTTGGTAAACACCAAAATAAAACAAGTATTTCCATATGATAAGAACAGTATCTATATAGCACATTAAGGTTCGAAAAGGGCTTTTATAAATAGTATCTCATTTGCTCTTCACAACTATCCTGGGAGATAGGGGCTATTATCTTCATTTACGGATGAGCAAACTTTGGAGTATTTTACTGCTTTGTGTATTTTTATATATTACCTGTGCGCATGTTGTGTTCCCTTTAAACTCATGTTCGCTGAGGGCAGCGACTTCATTCTGCCTTTGTCCTTTCAGCCTTAGCTCCTTGCACAGTGTCTGGTGCAAAGTAAGTGCTTCCAATACTTATTAAATTGAGTTGAATTGACTTTGGAAAAAGCCTGGCATTCTAAGAGGCCAAAGTGCTCAAGAAATATATTATTTCCGTTTGATTT